>NW_024704760.1:6058118-7258118 GCF_018977255.1 Callorhinchus milii | reverse complement strand
CATTTTAAATCTCATATAATCTCAGATCCTGTTTAATTTTCATTCCATTCCCATGGCCTGGTGTTTATAGAGAAATTGAACATTGCTTTGCTTCAGTGCACGAAATGTTGAGTCAGACGAGTAGGAAATAACGAACAGCAATCCTGATGTTTATGCAAAAATTTTCCAGTTCACGTACAGGGAACAGTCAACAGATCCACCTACACAGGGATCCATGTGGTGACTTGTGCCGGTGTCACTTTTACATCAATGCTTTGAAATGTACACGAATTTAAGATACATTTTGATGTAGTATAGTGTTGCGGAGAATCAGTCAGTCTGATCGCTCTTAATTTGAAAGCAGCTTTTCTCTCCCGTATTTATTTATTTGTTTGTTTGTTTGTCTGTCTGTCTGTCTGTCTGTCTGTCTGTCTGTCTGTCTGTCCGTCCATTCGTTCGTTCGTTCGTTCGTTCATTCATTCATTCATTCATTCATTCATTCATTCATTCATTCATTCATTCATTCATGCATGCATTCATGCAAACATACACACACACACATATATATATATTTATAGCGTCCTGCAGCAAAGTGGTTATAGTATTTGCCTCGCAAGTGAGAGGACCCAGGTTCGATTCCTAAGGTGAAACCTTAGGTAAGTTTCCTTTCTCCACACATCTATGTTTACTCAGCAGTAAGTAGGAACCCGGTTGTTAATTGATTGGCGGATCGCTTTCCGAGGGTAAAAATCCCTTTAAAAAATAAATAAATATAAAAATAATAATTTGGTGACTCAATCCACGACTGTTTGTGGGACTGCTATGCGCAATTGGCTTGGTTGCTGTGTTTCACCCACAAAATAAACTATGGGGGGGCGGAGGTATTTGGGGGTGTGATAAGTACAGGATTTCTAAAGGATTAGCCGGGTGCAAGTCTTTCCTATTGAGATTTGGCTTCGAATCTAATGCAGGAATGATGGGGGTTTACGTTTCCCCCCTCTACAGCTATGCTTCACAGTTTGTGGTGCCCGTGACAATTTTTTTGTAAATGCAGCAGTTATAGACTGTGCCTTAATCTGTTTTTCTGATACAGCACATTTCACTGAGGGCACTGCTGAAGACAGGCCAGCCAACCTCGCCAGATCAGTCACTGGGGGCAGGGATTCTTCTCTACTCAGCATCTGTTAACCCTGCAAGCCAAAGCCCTAAAGGGTAGGGTGGTCCTAGCTGGAGAAGCAGTGGGAGAGCTTGCCAGACAGCACTCTCATTTAGCTGGTTAAACTCCAGCAGTTACCTCAGCACATATTCCATACTGCCAAGCCTTGGCTATCGCTAACTTGTACTTAATCTTCTCAAGGCTTAGGTAAGCAGGGTGCGTCCCTCTGAGGAGACAGTGTGTATTTGTTTCAGACACAGGAAAATTTCCATGTGTGGGTGGCACAGAGTACACATGGTGTTTCAGGCACGGAGATGGTATTTCAAATTCTCCTGCCTGGACCAGGAAAGATGGATCGTGAGAGGAGTTGGACGAATAGTATTCTTAGCCCAAGATCAGTATTCTTGGGCTCACTGAAACCTGGCTGATCAAAGCCTCCCACCCCCTGACTACACTTTTCACCACACCCCCCGTCCAAGCTGACACCGCGGCAGGGTGGCCCTCATCTCCCAGACTTTCCTCGCTCTATTCCCCCTATTCCTCCGGCTCTTTCCCCCTCCTTTGAACATTTACCTGTACCATCCCTCCCTCTCCTTTAAATTCCTCCTTATTTATGGTCCTCCTAAACCACCTGGTTCCTTCATCCCTGACACCTCCTTCCCCTTCACATTCCTCTGGGTCTGCACTGAGCACCTGGTCATAATGGGTGATATCAACCTCCACCTGAACCCCTTTTACCCCATCTCCTCTGACTTCACTGCCCAAGCTGAGGGTTGGATCAGAGAGGGAGTGAGGGCAAGAGGGTGGAGGAGGAATGATGACCAAAGGCACGATCCAAAAAGAAGGTCTTGAAATGGGTCTTGAAACAGGCTAATGTCTGTAGAATGGAAGGAGTGGACAGGTTGGTGAAAATTTAATAGATTGCAGAGATAGGGAACAGCAAGACGTTGGTGGGCTTTAAAGGTAAAACAGGCTGGAGAATAAAAAAGCTGGAACACACTCAACGGGCTGAATGGCCTCCTTTCGTTCCTGTTTGGGACATCTTCCTGACGTGAAAGGTGCCATACAAATGTAATTTGTTGTTGTTCTTTCCTATGATTGTACATAAAGGGGGTCTCATCTGATGTGGCAGGAAAACCCTCTGAGCAATGTAATAAAATAAATACTGCAGCCATAGTTTTTGCCAATTGTGAGGTGCTTGTGTTTGATTCACGATTGTCCATACAACACTTGCGGTTGACACCTTGTTACTGATGAATTGTGTTGTCTTTTGTGGAGTGAACCAAGGCAAGATTTGTATGAAGCTTTGTCAGTGTCCCAGAACTTTTTATTTATTTTTTACAGACACTAACAGTCTTTCCATTTCTGAATAATAATCTTTCTAGAAATGCCAAGGACAGATATTTGTGTTTAAAGCATCTAAACAAGCTGCTTTGCTCGAAGGTCAACAGATACTGTTGAAGGAATTAATAGGAACTTTCAAGAGTTTTTAGGGCTGATAAAGATTCGGCCAGAGCAGATTTAACTCATCGAGGTCCAAAGTAACATTCGTATTTCAATAAAAAAAATGAGGGTAAGATTTGCGGCATTCCTTAAGTTATACCTTAATTATTGTCAGTGTTCCAGCTTTCCCAGCTTTACACTGAACCTGCTCCAATACCCTGACTGGACACTCGGTATCAGTGTCCCAGCCCTCCTTATACAACAACTACAACACCTTGCATTTATATAGCACCCTTCACGTGGGGCAGGGTTTTGGAACGCTTAATCAGCCCACTACATACATTGCCCCCCCGCCCCTTATATTCGGTAGCTTTAGAAAGTTTCAGTACAGAGGGAGGTTATTTGGCCCTTCAAGTCTGCACCTGTATTACTAAATCACTCTTATTTTAATGATATAATTTCTCAGGTCTTTCCTCATGTCACTAATGTTTTTACTGTCTAAACGTTTATCCAGATCCATTTTGAATGACTCCATTGATGGTAGCTTCAAAGCCCCTCCGGGCCTCATACTGAGAGCAAAGATCTGATAGCCAGGAAGCAAAGGCAGCTGAATCTCAACGTCCAGTTGCAGTCAAACCCACCAAAAGCAGTCAATGTGCGGAGTCTCATTCATTCCATTCTCCCAGCTGGAAACAGTGATGCCACCGAGGGCACTTCACAGTGAGAAAATTATTCCTATGAATGAAGTGTTTGTGTTTCCGCGGATTTCTCTAATTCAGCTTCAGAATGTTCAGCGTCGCTAATACACAGACACTCATTGAAGCAGAAGCTACATCAGAGGAAATAAAAGGCGACGTTTTATCAGCTCCTGGCACATTTAGTCAGTACTGATAATCAGCTTATCGTAGAACAAAATAAAATCATTTTTTTTACACATAAAAACGTTTTATTGTCTGTCTTCCATTGATTGCACTCTTTGAGTGATTTGATTTTAATATGTAGGCTATCATTGATCTTTGAAGGGATTTGTAGAAGCATTTGCAACAATCGAGACTTGCATTTATGTAAGAAATAAAAAAAAATCCATGCATTTGATATAGCGCCTTATCGTGTCATTGAGACGTCTCAAAGCGATTCACAGAATATACTGTAAAATGGATTGATTGTATATTTTTGGTAAAACGTGGCAGCCAATTGTGTACAGCAGTCTCCCACTAGCTGTGGATTGAGCGACCAAATTATTCTGATTATCGTAGCACCTTTAACATGGAGGTAATGTTTCGGAACGCTTTACAGTGAACACTGAGCAAGGGAGAAGGGGGGGAGGTGACCAAAGGCACGATGGAAGAGGCTGGTTTTAAGATGGGATTTAAAGACAGATAGAGGGGTCCAAACTGAGGGATAGAGGTAGGGAGCTCAAGATGTTAGGAGTGTAATTTCTGAAGGCATGGCCATTGATGGTGACACAGAGGGAGCTGGCAATGCACAGCAGTCCTGTGTTAACTGAGCAGAGAGGACGAGCAGAGGGATAGGGCTTGAAGGGATGTATTTGTGTGGGTGTGGATCTTAATGTTGATCCATTTGGAGACAGGAAACTTGGTGAGGATTAGAGTGATGGACATGTGCACTTTGGTGCGGGTGAGTGTACAAGCAACAGAGTTTTGGATTACAAGCTAAAGTTTTAAACTATAGATGATATCTTGTGGAACAATACGTTCGGAGCACCACATTTGCACCAGACGTGCCATTTCAGCCCTATTTAGTAAAAACATAGAAACAGAGTAAGCTATTCAACTCTTTGAGCCTGTTCCACCATTCTTTAAGATCATCACTCATCTGTACTTTAACTCCAATTACCCGCCCCATTTGGCCCATCGTGCCTAAGCCAGCTCTTCGAAAGAACCATCCAATTAGTCTCCCGCTCTTTCCCCATAGGTTTGCAATTTTTTTTCAAGTATGTATCCAATTCCCTTTTGAAAGTTATTGTTGAATTTGCTTCCACCATTCTTTCAGGCAGTACATTCTAGATCGTAACAACCTCTCTGCTTAAAAAATGTCTCCCCTTCTCTCCTCTGGTTCTTTCGTCAATTATCTTAAATCTGTGTCCTCTGGTTACTGACCCATCCACCAGTAGAAACAGTTTCTCCTTATCTACTCTATCAAAACCCTCATAATTTTGAACACCTCCATTATATCTCCCTTTTACCTTCTCTGCTCTAAGGAGAAGAATCCCAGCTTCTCTAGTCTCTCCACGTAAGTGACGTCCCTCATCCCTGGTATCATTATGGTATTATTAAATTATTTTGTTCTGAAAATCAGGGAGAATAAGGAACGTTTTCATGATTCATGAACAGGATTCATATTTACAGAATCTATCAGATTCTAACTGGGACTGTAAAGGGGCATAATTGCTGGTCAGTGCATCCTGATTGACTGTGTACATGATATATACAAAAAACAGTTGTTAGTTGGCATGTGGGAAAACAATTGGCCAACTTCCAGGTCGCTTGTTAACATTAATTCCTGTCGTCTATCTGTTCAGATGGACGTTAGGGATACCATGGCAGTACTTCAAAAGAGAAGGGAGTTTCTCCTGAGGTCCCAGCCAACAATCCCAGCCATAGATAAATTGGTCGTTCATTTCATGGCTGTTTGCGGGACATCACCGTGTCCAAATTAACTGCCGCGTTCGCCTGAAAAATATGCAGTCACTACACTTTCCGGTAAAAACAATCCTGTGAAGCTTCTTCGAGACATCCTCCCGACGTGAAAAGGCGCTGGATAGGATACAAGGATTAATATTTATTATTCTGCGCTGAAAATGTCACAGGATTTCACAGATCAAGAAGGAAAACACCACATTCTTGAACCCAACTGGGAGAAACTGAAATGCAGACCACATGAAAAGCACAGCTCTGAGATACAGGTCAGAGCATCGACTCCTGCGTGGGCAGAGCAGTTAAACATTTCCTGACTCTGGAATGAATAAGCCTTTTGTCAGAGTCATGTAAACATTTACATTCGAAGCCTTTCCGATAATGAAGGGAAGTGGGATTTGATGCTTAACAGAGCAGATAATTCCTAACTGCTTCTCTGCTTCACCAGATAACTGCGGGTTCATGGGTCTGTGCTAAATGCAGATCAGACACTGGGATTTGTCTACTTTTACTGTCCTGACAGTTGAAGAACATCAATTTTCAGCACACGGGAAGACTGTCCATCTTATCATTTGTGTAGCTGGAAGATCTCAGCTCCTTTATTAGTTCAGAAATGCTACACTTTGCAAACTGTTAAACGCAAAGTAAAAAACATTGTTCAATCAATCCACGACTGTTTGTGGGACGCTGCTGTGCGCAGTTAACGTTTCGCCCACAAAATACATAGTCAATTCACTTTACAGTGTATTCTGTGAAGGTCTTTGAGATGTCTCAACAACTTGATAGAGCACTGTAACAAATGCAAGGATTATTATTATTATTATTATAATGTTTCCAGCATGAGTGTGGTCTTAATTTTAGTCATTTCCAGTAAATGTATTTAGTTGGCGGTAAAAAGTAAAGCGAGACAATGGGAACTCCTGCAAGAATTAATCTTACTGTGAATCGTAGCCAAATTGTATAGAAGCAAAGGAATGTAACAGAGCATTTTGTTTCAATACAATACAGATTTACATCAATATAGCGCATTTCACATTAGGAGGGATGTCCCCAGGTGCTTAACAATGGCTTGGCATCCAAATTGGGGGTGGGAGCCAAGTGGAGTGGGGAGGGGAAAGATGATCAAAAATGCGGTCAAAGAGTTTTAAGTCTTAAGTTTCAACTTAAGACCCAGAGGAACCCTGGCAACATTGAGCGGTCTTAGCACAGAGGTTCCTGGCAAAGACAAGCCACTTATTCCAGGACATCATGACCTTATCGACATTCAGTGGGTTAGTTGACTCCAAGCCCTGGCCGCACAGTGGCTGAGACAGTCGATCTCTGCGGTGCCTCTCACCGCTTCTACTTCCAATTCCGCTCATGTGACTGGACAAGTTTCATTTGTAGGGCAAGACTGAAACGAGACCTCAGGCAAACTATTCAACCACTGCAAAACAAAAACACTTTCAACTTGCCAGACAACTTAAGGGATGAAAATCCTACATTCAAGCACACCCTTGATCACATTTTACCTCGTATTGGCGTTCAGATGCAGTTATGTGATTTATTTTGAACTTTTGTCTTAAAACTTAAGACCGTACAGAAATATGGGAAATTCCCACTCTCAATTTGGAAGCTGGTTCATTTTAAGAACTGAGGAAAATTGGTTTCCAAATTAGGATTGAGTTTGAAGATTTACAATTCTATGCAATCTGGAAAAAACACAACAAAATGGATTTGCAAGGCTCACATTCACTGGGTTTCCTGGACCTCAAGTACCCCACAGCTGTTTTAACGATGATACAACGGTCCAAATGGCCTTATTCTGTGCTGTAAATAAAACAGTTTTGTGATCAGTCAGTAAGTGGTGAACTTCTGCAGGGCAGGTATGACCCTTTCGTCTTGTCCTATGCATGAAACATGGCTGAAAATGAACTGCTCCGTTTAACATCTCGGCAGAAGAATGAAATTCACCCTTTGTTGGCACTGAGCTTCAACACGTTCAACATTTTGCCCTCTGACCCTCAGCTCTCAATTCCAATCCTAGAATTGACTTAAGCAGGAAGTTGCTCAGAACTTTATTATTAGCAGCAACAAAGGAGGAGGCATTCGTTTATAAATTACACTCTCGCCATCTTCTGGTGAATTGATGTAACAAAAATTTTTTTTTCTGAACTGAAATTGGTGGGAACGGCCTCTTACAAAGACCAGATAAAATATAAAAGCATAATAATCTTTAATTTTGATATAGCGCCTTATTACATCTTCGAGACGTCTCAAGGCGCTTCACAGAATATGAGGTAAAGTGAATTGACTGTAGCTTTTAGATAAGACTTCAGTTTAGAATTACATAGAACCATACAACAACAACAATATTGCATTTGTAAAGCGCCTTTCACATTGGGAGGACGTCCCAAGGTGCTGGAAACAAATTCGGCCAGGAAACAAACCTTTCCGCCCAACTGGTTCATGCCGGGAAGTAAGTTAAATTAATAATTGAGGTTTTTCTTCGAATATTCATGTTTCTCTAATCCATATTCACCAGGTTGGCCGCAGGAATCAAACTTGGATCTTTCTTGGACGAGATGTACTGGCACAGCCAATGTTTTGTTTCTCTGGCTCAAACTGAACAGTGGTAATGATCAGCGTCAAACTACTGTGGGAATGATCCATATTAAAAAATACACGTTAAAGTCAAAATCTTTAACACTGATAATATATTGGAGATAATAATTCCTTCAAAATAATAATTTGCTCATTAAATCCATGACTGTTTGGGGGACAATGCTGTGGCAAGTGATTGCCACGTTTCGCCCACAAATTATAGGGTCAATTCACTTTGCAGTATATTCTGTGAAGCGCTCTGAGACGTCTGTAAGAATGTGATAAGGCGCTAAATCAAATGCAATGATTATTATTATGTCGATTAGATTGTTTCAGTGTCCTAATCCCAGTCTGACAGAGGATGTTCCAAACTGTTTATGGGGATTACTGTAAAATGTAAACTGCATAGGTTGTGGATGAGAACAAAATCCAAAAAAAGAAAGTTGAATCCAGAACCAGTCCACAGGGGATTTCACATGGCACAGGCATGAATTATCTCCTTGTTTGCGCTGTTCCTACCATGTTCGCCGTGTTAATTAACATAAGGAACACCTTTTTAAACGCCACAGTTGGTTGTGGGTTCACTGCTCTGCAAATGTGCTACTGATTCCTTAATTTCAGCAAATATTAATGTTCCTCCAACAGAAATGTTTGTGCTGGATATTTTCGTTTTCTGTGACAAGACTGTGGAGGGCAGTCCAGTTGTCTGTGGAGTAAGTGAGACACTGTATGTATGCTTTACAACATTTTGCCCCAAAAATACACAGTCAATCCACTTAACAATGTATTCTGTGAAGCGAGTTGAAATATCTCAATGATGTGATAAGGCTCTATATCGAATGCAAGGATTATTATTGTATATTATATATCATGTCGTCGAGATGCTTCAAAAACTTGATAGGAATTACTGTAAATTGCAGTGACAGTATTTGTTGACAAATGCAATAAATGCGACAAATACAATAGAACAAGGATTATTATTATATTATTATGGACGGCTTTACCTATGACTAGTGAAGGGCTGCAGGTCTCAGTCTACGCATTGTAACTTTGATAGCAGAAATTACTACTTGCTCACTGGAGAGTCAATCAAAGGAATGCATTTGTGAAGGGAGGAAAAAAGAGAGAGAGAGAGAGAGAGAGAGACAACCTCACACACACAAGAACAGCAACAACAGCAGCTTGCATTTATTGAATGGGCTATTTCTGTCTCGTATCACTTTGCATAAAGAGCCTTAAAGAGCCTCCGCTCAGCCGGCTCCGGCCTGCTCCACGTCCCCCGACCCACACGCCCCACCATTGGCGGGAGAGCCTTCAGCCACTCTGCCCCCAACCTCTGGAACTCCATCCCCCAATCACTCCACCTCGCCCCCTCTTCAAGTCCCGCCTCAAAACCCTCCTCTTCGACCATGCCATCGGTCACCCTCCTTCCCGTCCCCTTCCTTTCTCCCCCCTGACACCAGCTCAGGTCTAAAATGCTATGCACTGTCCAGCGCCTTGGGACGTCCTCCAGATGTGAAAGGCGCTATACAAATGTAATCTTGTTGTTACCGAGTTAAATAACTTAATGACTTCATGACTACTTCTACCTCTTTCTCTCACACCTTTACACCTCTCACACATTAACAACCTTCTCGATTTTCATTTCCATGTCCATAGCCATATTTATCATAGGTGTCATGTATCTGACTGTGCCTTACCCCAGATGAAGCCAAAACACTCGTCCATGCGTTCGCCTCGACTATTCAAATGCCCTCCTCGTCGGACTCCCCAGCTCCACCAAGCACACAATCCAGTTAATCCAAAACTCTGCCGCCCGCATACTCATCTGTACTAAACTTTGTACCCCTATCTCATCAGATCCAGCTGGGCTCTGCTGGCTCCCTATCATTGAACGGATCGATATCAAGATGTTCACACTTGTTTTCAAATCTCTTCATGCCTCTGGCACCTCCGTACCTCTCTGTTCTGCCATCTCCTTACCCCACAACCCGTTGCCTCCGCTCGACTGGCTCTGCCCTCCTGCATGTCCCTCACATCCTCTGTTCCACCATCGGTGGCTGCACTTTCAGCCACTAACCCCCAAAACACTGGAAAACTCTTCCTCTATAACCCTCCGCTTTGTCCCTTCCTTCCCCATCTTCAGGTCAGGCCTGAAGACCTTCCTCTTCACCACCCACGCTGCCCAGCTTTGCATCGTGCTCCCTCACTGTCAAGCGCTCTCGGATGCCACCCGTGTGAAAGACGCTGTGTAAACACAAGTTGTTGTTGTTGCATTTTGTATATTTAGCTTCCAATAGGCCTCTGTCTGTAAGAGGGCTGATATATTACAGAGAAAAATATGGCAGGATATGGATATGGGAATGAAAATCGAGAAGGTTAGTAATGCAAAGACGTGAGAGACAGAGGGAGAAGTCGTTAATGAGAGGTAACTCTACGGCAAAGTGCGTCTGAGCACTGTTTGTACAGTAAAGATCAGCAACATGAGGACTGGTTAACACCAGTAAGTTTAAAACCTAAAGGATTCTGTGACATTTCGAGTGAATACGTTATCTCTTCAATGCAATCCTACTTGGCAATGCGCTGTTGAAATCCATAACTTGCCTTTGTAATGGGGATAGAATAACACACTGCATTATGGCAAAGCTATTTCGAACTGGGGCTTGTGTACGTCCTTGAATTCTCCAGATTACACTGGGATCAGAGATCCCCTTAGTTTCTTTCCCTGGTTGATAGAGCAGATCCTTATCTGCCCTCGGAACATTTATCTTGCTGAATATTAATTTTATGGCATCTACGGTCTTTGCTAAGACGTTGACACCTGCGGAAAATGGGCTTAATTTCTCCCCAATTCAGCTTGAATGCAAACGGATTGCTGATTCCCTCCACAAAAAACACTTTTTTAATCTCTTTGGGCTCTGAATTGATTTTAGTTCATAAAATTAGAGAGTCTTTACAGCACAGAAGGAGGCCATTCAGTCCATCGTGCCTGTGCTGGATCTTCAAAAGAGCTACCAACTAGTCCCACTACCCTGCTCTTACTCCATAGCCCTGCAAATCTTTCTTTTTTAAGTTGCTATCCATTTTCCTTGGATGACCTGACCTGCTGAGTGTTCCCAGCGATTTCTGTTTTTATTCCTTCATAACATGTTTGATGTTAACAGTTAGCTGAACCCCAGCACTCTCGTTAACAATGATTAACATTCTTTACAAAATACAGTCAATTCACTTTGCAATATATTCTGTGAAGCGCTTCAAGATGTCGCAATGACGTGACAAGGCACTACATCAAATGCAAGGATTATTATTATAATTTATACAACACCCTTCATGTTGCCCTTCACATCGGAGAGCATCATAATGACAGTAGAAGGAGGTGGTGACCGTAAGTGTGGTCGAAGAGGTAAATTCTAAAGTGGGATTTAAAGACATATAGAGAGAGGGGTAAGAATGAGACGATAGAGTGAGGGAGATCTGATCAATTCGCCACAATTGTTCGGCTTAGTTATGTGTGTGCATGTGCTCCCTTTATATCCGAGAGCGATCTTACAAAACAATCCTTTCTTCCCATTCCTTTGGCTTCAGCACCAAACAGAATAGCTCTGAATCCCTGAAGCTCTGAATGTGAGTCAGACAGAAAAGACACACTGAGCCCTCCCGCAGCGTGGCTGATATTTTACTGGGAAGGTTGGCTGCCATATGGCAATTTGACCTTGGAGATTGTTGACACAAAGATTTTCAATGTATCAGCTATCGTTGTGTTGAAGCCAGCTTTCACTAAAATAGGCCTTCATTCCTGTGGATTTAAAATAACAGCAATATGTTTCATGATTAATTTCCAATAATGACAGGTTTCGACACACAGACACTAATAATAGCTTTTCTAGAAGCCTTGCTAATCTACACTTTATGACTTGTTCTTCACTAAATGTTTTTATTTGCATTGGTTGAGGCTGCTACTTTGTGCTAGGTGGGTATAAATGTGAACATTAATCGCTGCTCGCTTCTCACTGTCATAAGAATATAATAAAACAAGGGATGAATAAAATCCAGCCTGCCTCTGAGTCAGAAGGTGGTGAAGTCCAATGTTGGGACTTTGATTACACATAGTCTAGGCTGACGCTCTAATGCACTGCATTGTTGGAGGTGTCGTCCTTCGGATGAGATGTTGAACCGAGCTCCCGTCTGTGCTTGTTCAAGTAGACGTTAAAGATCCCATGGCACTATGTGAAAAGAGAAGAGAGTTTCTCGCTGTGTCCTGAACAATAATTCCCCAGATAAAAACAATTGGGCATTCACTTCATGGCTGTTTGTGGGACATTGCTGTGTGCAGAATTGGTTGCTGTGCTCTTCTACAAATACACTACACACAACGTGAAACCCTGTGAATACGCTTTGAGACATGTTAAGGTGCCTTGGAGACGGCCCATGTATATCAAAAGCATTGATTATTAATATTATTATTAATATCAAATTCCCAAATCACAAGTTTGCACTTTGCCACCTGAGCGAGATCTTTCACGTCCAACTGATCAGGCAGACAGGACCACGGTTTAACATCTCATTCAAAGGATGGGACCTCTGACAATGCAGCACACCCTCAGTTCTGCATTGGTGTGTCAGCCTAACCTGTGAGTTCTAAGCCCCAACATGGGGCATTACCACACAACTTTTGACTTGAGGCAAAAGTGCAACCAAGCAGCAGGGGTTTATGTTAGCAATAATATGCTGTTGAGGACTGACAATGTGCTTCTTGTACAACAGCAGCGAATGCAATGGGTTCAAACAGCTGTGTTTCTACAACAAATACCTTTACCCACAATGTGAGGGTCAAAGATCTGGGATCAGTTCAGTTAAGAGCGCCAAGTTAAATATGAGTTTTGGCTTGACCGGCTTTCCTTATTTTCTTGTTGTTACAATATATCTGGTGAATCAGACACCAGGAAATAATGACTTCAGGAAAATGACTGCTGGAAAGGGGGTCCCAAACCATGTGGTCTCATACTTTGTACTTTAGTCATTAAATAGGTCAGGATATCATCTGCAGCATTGAATCCATGGCTTCAGGATGTAGTATTTATTTTAAATTTACAGCACAGAAGGCGATTTTTTCCCATGTTACTCATTCGGAAAGAACAAAGGGGTGATAGCTGACTTCATGTGGAGTCCTGTAGCTCAGTGGTTAGAGTACTTGCATCGCAAGCGAGATTCCTGGCAGGGTGAAATGTTGGGCAAGTTTCCTTACTCCACACTCCTCTGTTTACCTAGCAGTAGGTAGGATCCAGTTGTTAGTCGATTGGCGGATCGCTTTTCCCGGGATAATAACTCCTTAAAAAATAATAAAAATAATAATAAATTGGTCACTTCAATCCATGCCTGTTTGTGTCGAGTGCTTTGAGATGTCTCCTGACGTGAATGGCATCAATGTAATTGTTGTTATATTGAATCCCTCGTATCAGTTTATTGCAAATTACAGCAAAAAGTGGATAAAGAAAGAGTAGAAACTTGTAGAAAAAATAAAATAGTTAATTAAAAAGAAAAACTTCCAGGTTCCTTGCAACTAAAATCACTAGCTAGTTCCAAACCTGCTTTCATTAGCGAGGTTTTATTACATAATCTTAAGTAAATTACGACAACAAATTACATTTGTATAGCTCTTTTCATGTCAGGAGGACGTCCCAAGGCGCTGGACAGTCAGGGATTTGGGTCCGAGCTGGGGTTTGGGATCAGGAGGGCTGGAGGTCAGGGTGGTGGGTGGGGGGGGTAGAGGTAGGAGGGTGACCGGAGGTATGCTTGAAGAGGAAGATCTTGAGACGGGCCTTGAAGGAGGCAAGGGAGGGGATTAGGGATCTTATTGTGTTTCCAGCTTTCTCGACTGCCTTGTTATCTGAAAGAATTGTAACGCAGCTCTCTCTGACAGGTGCTGTTGTTTGTAGCATTGTCACTGGTGAAATATGTCCTGGACTGAGTGCAATGATCTATTTGTAGACTGGACTGTGGAGCTGCCTGCACTTCAGAAATCGCAGCCCCTTAAGGACTAAAGTGACACTTTAGCAATGCTGCAATGTTAGCTTCACAGCAGTTATAGTTCTGATAGAAATTGAAAACCCCAAATAAGTATTTACTCCAGATTATCGAAACGTTTTAACTGCTCGCTCCTGTCAATTGGATCCATTTTGTATGCCCAAGTTTACACTCTGAAACAGTTGAACCTCACGATAACAAACCCTACTTACAGTAAATAATAATCATCCGTGTATTTAATATAGCTCTTATCACGTCTTCGAAACGTCTCAAAGCGCTTCATAGACCCCGATTGTAATGATCCCAATAGCAAATCCTAATTTTTGCACCTGTTTGATACCCAAACTCTCCTATAGTGAATACCCTGATATAACAATCTTTCCTCCCGGTCCCGATGGGATATAGTGATATTCATATAGTGAGGTTTCACTGTAGTAATAGTAACCCTTGAGTTTGATATTGGGAGGATGTCTTAAAGCGCTTCACATGATTTATCGCAAAGTGTAGTGACTGTGTGAATCATAGGGCTCTTCCTAGCCCAAGTTAGCGCTGTCAAAGTTACAGAACTGTATCAAACTTTCAATAGTTTAGAAAACCTTGTCTTAAACTCATCTTTAGACTTAACTTTTTAACTGGCTTTGGGCCACGTTCCCCCCACCCACCCCCCCACCACCACCACCACCTCTCCCCAGCCCCCCCTCCCCTGGTCTCCTAGCTCAGGTTCCCAATAGGCTGTGTGATGTGTCTTGAGGCATTTGTTTTGTGGCATTGCCCTTTAAATTGCACAAGTGAAAAGGCGAGACGATAGTTTATTCTGGATTTGCGTCGGGAGAACAACATATTTGGGCAATGCATAACAAGCTGTCATGTAAAACCTTCAGCAATAAATTAGTGTGTATCCAGGGTCCATCTGCCTCAGTCATAGTTGCAAGATCACTTGGTGGGTTATTTATTTCCTCCAGATCTTTTATGTCTTGTTGACACACGCCATTCTCTGACAGACAAGAGACCTCCCAGGACTCAGTTCCCGGAACAGTGCTAACAGCTGTTAGAGTAAACCCAGCAGTGTCTGAGCAAGTTGTCTTCAGGTCACCCTCCCTCTCAGATCAGCACACAAAAAAAGTTAACGATTGCCAGGGTATTTTTTTCAGCAGTCAAAAATAGGATAAATAGGTAATAAAATCGGGTTTGTTACTGAAGCAATTGAAAGGGTTGCCACCGCCAGCCATGAAGCTTTCCTTCACTGCTAAACTACAATGAAACTTGTCGCTCTGTCACTTGGAATGGCTCAGTTAGAGAGTTGATGGGTTAAAGTGACAATAATGATCTTAAGTGCCTTCTGTGGAGTCACTCACTCCCTGAGAAAGCAGAACTGAGAAACTATTAGATGGTAAGATAGCACCTAAGACTTTAGAACTACAGCCTTCCATGTGTCAAATGCCTCCTTCAAGGCATGTCTCAAGATCATGCCTTTGGCCACCCTCCCTTACCCCAATCTCCCCACCCCACCCCGGTTCGGGTCCAAATCCCTGACTGTCCAGCACCTTGGGACGTCCTCCTGATGTGAATGGCGCTATACAAACGTAATTTTGCATTGTATTGTATCATTGGCACTTCCAATGAGAGTTTATTCCCCAACACCTTTTGTGCTGATACCTTGAGTGAATCTAACCTTCATGATTCATAGCAATTCTAAGGTAAAGAGAAAGAGGGGGTGATGTGTAGTTCTGTTTGAGTTGAATGGGTTTGATGAATGTGATTGGAACAGTTGGGTGTTTCTGACTGAGAGCCATTTGATATACATGAATAAAGATCTGCCTAATAATAATAATACTAATCCTTGCATTAAACTGTTAGCTTTACCACCACTAGCACTAAAGTAGATGGGTTGATCAGTTGAATACCCTGTTAGGTTATTTGATTTGCATAGTTATGTAGTCTACAATGCTGAATCTGACTTGAGCGCTTATCCAGATATAGAGTGGTGTCACCAGTGATCACAATTCTTATATAAACAGGGGAATTACTTGTGTTCCTGTCAACAGAGTCAACCCCTGAGCAACAAAAGAGTGCCCGATCGACGTCTAAAATGGGGGTGATTGATGTTTCTCGACAGGCAGCCTTGGCTGGTCAACTGAATGGAACATTTCACATTTTGTATGCGGGATGACAAGCAGGCTGAATGAGGGAGAGGGAGCTGCTATTTTTATTGACCAGTTGAGTGCAGCCCTCCAACCTGACAAGGATTAAATACACTTAGCTCTTTCCATTCTTCCCGAGTCTCCCTTTTGTCATCCACTCGTGTGCTTCATCTACAGTCAGTGGGAAGGTAAGGAGTGATGCAACTTGGAAAAAAGTAATGACATGAATTGGGCCGGGGGGGGGGAGTGTTGAAGTTTAACATTGTTGAACAAGGAAATCCAGTTCACATTTCAGCTCTCTTTAAGTTCCAGCAGACTTTTGTTTGAACAAACTGGGCTGCTTAACATCCGTGGACTTGAATGGTGGTAAAGTATTTTAAAAGCAATGAATTTGTTCCTTAAACGTGAACATCAATTGCTGTCCTTAACAGCCTTAAATGCTAATGTAGAGGGAGTTAGTTCAGGAGAGAATTGTGCTTTGTACAGCCTTGAGATTGAAGATTGGTCACAGCACTACTTGATGCATAAGCTTATGACAGAAGGAAAATTTTCCCTTTTAAAGAGGGCAAGTGAGAATGAGCTGGTTGTCAGTTGAAAGCCAGTCATTTCAATCTTGCTTGAGTGGATTCAATACTTTAGCCAGCTTTGCGCTACAGGGATATATACGTTTGGAACACTCTTCACTTCAAAAGTTTCTCTTATTTTATGATTTAGCACAAATGAGTTAGGATTAAAGAAAGATTTGATGTCCGACCTACCAAAAGCAGCTCACTGAACTCAGTGGCTAAAGACCCATATGATTTAATAGCTGCAGTCTGAATTGTCAAAACAGAACATAAATAACAATGCTGCTTCTATCGGTTATCCTGCTTTACATTCCTCTCCTAATCCAAATTTACCACAAACTCTAATTAATTGGCGTTTTATCTCATTGCTGTTTGTGAGATATTGGGGTGTACTGAATAACCGCTGTGTTTGCCTGTAAATGTTCAGTCACTGCACTTTACAGAAGTACTCTGTGAGGTGATTTGAGACAGTTTCATGTGATAAGGGAGTTTATTAACTGCAAGTTTATTTTATTATATATATATTTATATATTTGGCATTATATATTGGCTTTATATAATATGCCAATGCTCAATTCTATTCCGTACCAATTATATTTTGGAAAGCGCTTTGAGACTTCTATTTTACAGGAAAGGTGCAAAGTTTTATTGTTGTTATTGAGTATATTAGGCTTTCAAAAGAGAATCAGATAAATATCCGAAAAGGAATGAACTACAGGGGAATGGGGAAAGAACAGATAAACGGAGTTGAAAAGATTGATCTTAAAGAGCAAGCACTGGCGTGATCGGCTCAATGGCCTTCAGGACTGTGCACGTCTAGGGCTCCAGGAAATTTGAAACGGTGAAGAAGGAACGCTAACTAATAAAAACATTAGCAATAAGAGGAGAATGTTGTCCGGCACAGGCTTACACACACAGTGTGTGTAACACGAGTCTGGAGACTTGCGAAAGAATATTGTCCTTCAAATTCCATTCAGACAACACTGACACCAGTTGCATTAAACGTTTACTGTACATATAGAATAGGTCAGACCATTGTGAACTACTGCACATACTGAAAGAGATCACATTGCATTTTAAGATCCTCCTCCATCAACTGGTGCCACTTGTTTATAGAACGCAGGCAGTGTCCTTTAATCTTACACTCAGCTGAAACCTTGAATTCTCCAATGGCAACTGTGAAGGCATCTGCCTTCTCTCTTCAAAGCTGAGTTGTTGAACCATCAATTAAGGTGTCTGTTGGTAGCACTCTCTCTCGCCTCAGAAGGTTGTGGGTTCAAGTTCCACGGCGGGACTTTGCACTCACGGTCTAGGCTGACACTCCAATGCAGTGCACTGGTGGGGGGAGGGGGGGCATTGCTAGACGTGCAGACCTTCAGATGAGACGTTAATCCGAATTCCCATCTGCCTGTTCAGGTGAATCTTAAAGATCCCATGGCACTGTGCTGGGTTGGGGGGATGCTGTGCTGGGTGGGGCGGAGGGTCTGTGTTGGTCTCGAAAAGAGAATGGGAGTTTCTCCCGGTGTTATGGCCAACAATACTCTGGATAAAACTGATCATTCACCTTTTGATGGGACATTGTTGTGCGCAAATTGGGTGCCGTGTTCATCTACAAGATACACAGTCACTTCCCTTTACAATAAAATCCTACAAAGCATTTTTAGATGTCTCAATGGCATGGTACTGTCCTGTATCAAATGGGATGAAGCATTAACCCTTCACAGTTTCCCTGTGTTTCAGTTGTTTCTCATTATCGGGCCACGCTTTCAGACGTCTCAAAGACATGATAAGGCGCTATATCAAATGCAAGGATTATCATTACTATTTTTATGCTCTGCAAGTAGTTATGTGATCCCATCCGACTTGTGATTTTCTATCTTAACCACTTCTGTTGTTTTTTAATAAACTCCACAAAGAACATCGTTAACTACTTTATTCAAATACTATCATCGAAATAAAAAGCACAGTCACGAAAGTCACCAAAAGAGATGGTCCTTACTGGATTGAGTTAAAGTTAAACCTCAGCAAGGAAATGCTATATTTAATGGGAATTCTTGAGTCATATCTCCCTGTTAGCTGGCAGGCTTTTTGGTCAACAGTCAAAAGAGTTTTAAAGGTCTTCCAGATAAAATAAAGCATTCGTCCTGATATGAACCTCTTCACAGCTTACAATTCGTTTGAGTCATTTACTAAATTCCTCATTCTATATAAAGCCTCGTGGAGAGGATAAGGAATTCCATGCGTCTCAGTCTATTCCCCACTTTGGCGCTCTACCTACTCGAGAGGCATTTATTCCTTATCTGAAGTGGATGATTACAAACTATTTTTAGTGCTGTAATCTCCGCAAGTGTGCTTCTGTTTCAGGCTCTGTGTCATTCCAACGTGTATAACCTGGAATTGACAATTACTCTGTCAGTCAATCCTAAACTCTAAAACATTTTGCATTTCCAGGTTTCGCTCCACCATCAAAATGCCTGATCATCCGTGAGTATAATTAACTTTTTGAGCTTGTAAAATATTGCAAAAAATTCTTTAGGGGAAAAAANTCAAATTGCTATTGACCATCATAAATTCATTATGCTGTTTTGTGCATTTTTCTCCAACATTATTCCTACAGTTCAGAGGTAAGGAAATTACTTTCATAATATTTGCATCTCTTTACGCTTTGATTGCACGCACTTTAGCTGCTTGTTAGTGTGTATAAGGGATACCTCACTCTGAGAGCCTGGTGCAGACCCGATGGGCTGAATGGCCTCCTTCTGGTCTGTACATTCTATGAAATGTCCAATGGAAATAGGCCACAACCAAGGTGAGGCTGTAATTTTACACAAATATTACAAACCTGGGAGGAAATTAATGCTTTCTAACCAACACTAACTGGAGAATGTGAGGGTATGCAATGCTCGCTCGTGCATTAGCTCTTAAAAACCTAGTAGTAATGAGTTGCCTTTGTAACTTGCTGATTTTGTAGAATTGAGTGTTTATTCAGCAGCTGTAACAGAAGGAAGGAAACAAGTGAGGCGTTATACTGTGACCATGTGCATCACTGCTGAAATCTAACATGAGGCTTAAGTTAGGCTGCAAATGCATGTCGTTTTCAGTTATTGGTAGATTGTGTGTCCTCATATTGTAATGATTACATACTCGGGAAATTGGGTGTGGGGAAAAGGATTAAAAGATCAGACATAAATCTAATAAACTGGTGGGACAGAGTCAATGGGCTCCTCCTATTGCAACATTCATGTGTAGTCTAGACCCACTCTAGGCATGCGTGAAATCTTCAGAGCCGATTAGGAAGTAAAGCGTGTTGCTGGGCATTTTTTGGTAATAAGCACTCCGAAGCTGTCATTTTGCCTGATGTACAAGGGCTAGTTTATGGGTTAGTTTCCGGCGTCTAATGCCAAGACATACTTTGAACTATTTTCAATATCCAGTATTATCCTGAATGTGTGATAAGCCTCCGGTTGCAACTTTATTGTTTAGACCTTTTTGAATTGCATAATACATCATAGATGATTTATTCACCCACCCCCACACACATAGATAGATATGCACACGCACATGCACCCACTCCCACCCACCCATCCTTTCACACACAGTCGCACACATACACTCTCCCACATGTACACACACAGACACACACACTTATGCACACACACTCACTCACAGCTACTTTGTACAGAAATGCACAATTCCATGTGCCTCACTCAGAATATCATAAAGTATCATGCCCGTCCCTGATTGCACAAATACACTGCGCCGGTAGAAAAACAACGGCAACAACTTGCATTTATATAGCACCCTTCACGTAGGCCAGTGCTTGTTACGACTTGACTATCAGTTTGCTGCTGTTGCACAAACTTCTCTTTTGAAGCAAGGCCAAAATGAAACACAAAACCTTGATGTTTTCACGCGTGAGTTTTGTACAGAAAATACTAATAAAAAACTTGCATTGGATCCAGCAGCTTTCATGTCAGGAGGACATCTCAAAACACTTCACAAGATCGACCGCAAATTGTGTATTTTGTAGGCAAACGTTGCAGCCAATTTGCGTACAACAGTGCTCCATAAACAGTTACAAAGTGGGTCCACCGGAACAGACACAGACTGGAAACTGTTGAAGGTTTTTTCAGGAAGTTTGATCCAGGATGTGGAAGCAATAGAATGAGCGACAGACGTAACTTTCTGTTTCAATTTTTTTTAGAGAAAATCGAAGATCACAGCTTCCCGCAAGCTCATGCTTAAGGTAATCCGGTGCAAATTACAATTTACTTCATTTACCTTTAAATTCGTGCAAAATTGAGGAAAATTCTTAAATTGCATCTTAATTTGGAGGTCGGTTGTCTGATGAACTCGTCTTAAAAATTGACTTTCAAGTTAGGAATAAATTGAAGACTTTTCCAAAAGTTCTGAAATCCTAATGGTTCATTCATTGTCACTCTTGATCCTAAGACCATGAGGAATTTCAGGCTAATGGGTGCCTTAATGTAACATTGGAGAATACCTTCAGCAAAGTGTCCATTGAGAGAGCTCACCAGAAGATCATGAAAGAGAGGTTTGAATGAAAAGGATTTGAGCTCATCCCTCTAGAAGACTGCACCTCCCATCCGTTCTTCTAAGCCTCTAGTTGTTGCTTGACTTCTTCTAATAATAATATTATTATTATTATTATCCGTTCTTCTAAGCCTCTAGTTGTTGCTTGACTTCTTATCAAACAAGAATTCCAATGGACCTGTGGTTTGCTTTGCAGAGCTTGATGCTCGCTAACGCACAAGAACAACTAGCTCAAGAAACAGAGGAAAAGGAAGAAGAGAAGCAAAGGGTTCTGGAAGAGCGCATGACCCCGTTGAGAATAACTGGCCTCTCCTTCAGCCAGCTCCAGGTACTGCTTGTCGAAGTCAGAACAGTCGGTTGGTTTCACTCTCATCAGAATTGCACATTCTGCTTTGCGTTCGGTTGCATCATTGAAATCGCCGAGTTTCTGCCTTCAACCAATAACTTGCGTTTATACAGCACCCCTCATGCAGGGCAGCTTCCCAGAACGCCCGACAATCGCACCAAGCAGTAGATCACCCGCCCTGGCTTCCCGTGGAGGTGTTTTTCTGGACAGCTGGCTGGCAAAATGGTTGACTTCTGAGTCATCAGGTTGCGACCGATGTCACTTTCTGCGCGCATGTGCAGCGACAGCCAGGAAGTACTGACCGGCCATTGCGTCCTCTTGTAAGGCTGATCAGAATTTTATGACTTCCACCACCCCCCTGCCCCCACCCCACCACCCTCCGCAACCTTTCTCCCAACAAACACAAATACAACCTTAAAACAGGTTTCTGCCTCATCGCATCGCAAAACAAAACTGATTTTGTTCTCTTTAAAACCTAAGGAACTGTGCCGGGAACTTCATGAGAAAATCGACATTGTGGACGAGGAGAGATATGATATTGAAGCCAAAGTGACACACAATAAGAGGGAGGTCTGTGTTCATTCACGCTAAATAAGATTGAAATCAAGCGACAGAAAAAATTGTAAAAAAAACAATGACAACTTGCATTTCTCGAGAGTCATAGAATTATACAGCACAGAAGGAGGCCATTCGGCCCATCATGTCTGTGCCGGCTCTTTGAAAAGAGCTATCCAAATCAATCCCACTTCCCCGCTCTCTCCCCACAGCCCTACAAACTTGTCTTCCCCAAATAATTACCTGCTTCTCTCTTAAAAGTTATCGAATTTATGTAATAACAATAATAATCCTTGCATTTGACATAGTGCCTTATCGCGTATCCGAGACATCTCAAAGCGCTTCACGGAGTATACTGTAACGTGAATTGACTGTATATTTTATGGGTGAAATTAGTGCCGTTCATGCAGAATAAAATTTCAGAGGGCTTCACAGTAGTGGGGTTGGATTCCGAGCAAGAGAGAAATTAGGAGGGAGAGGTAGGCGTGGTTGGAGAGATGCGAGTCGAAAATGTGGTAAAACGGAGCCTCGAAGTCGGGTGATTTTAAATAACTCAAAATTATTTTTCATTTTTAAGATCCAGGATCTGAACCTGAAAGTGTTTGATCTCAGAGGGAAGTTTAAAAGACCCAATCTGCGTCGAGTGCGTGTCTCTGCTGATGCCATGCTCCGAGCTCTGCTGGGATCGAAACACAAAGTATCCATGGATCTCAGAGCCAACCTGAAGTCTGTCAAAAAGGAGGACTCGGAAAAGGTACAGCCATTTTTCGTCATCAGCACTGAGGGATTCTGTGAACTGGGGCAAAGGCACTTTGTAAGATGACATAAACAGCTCAGCAATTTACAATCGGAAATCCACTGGAAGCTTGCCAGGCAGCGCTCTTAATGGCAAGCGATGCATTTTTAGCTGGTTAAACTCCAGTAGTCACCCCATTGCACACTCTTGCCAACCCTAAATGCCTAATACTCTCTGGATTTAGGTAAGCAGGGTGTGTTCCGCTGAGGAGAAAGTGCTTCATTTCATTCTGGTAACAGGGAAATTTTCATGTTGAGTGGCATGCAGACTCTCAATCTATGATGGGTTTATGTGTGTCTCAGACACCCGGCTCAACAAAAAAAGTACTTCATCGGGCAACAAGGTTCGAAAAGAGGCATCCCTCATTAGCTCTTCTTTTTTTTCCTTCCTCGATCCATATGCCCTGTTGGTTACTGGAACCTAGACCAAACTTGAGGGGTTAATATCATTTAACAATGAGACATGAACTCAAGTCTTCTACTTCTGAATTCACACTTTAATTCTGGAGAAAATTGAGACAAAAATTAATTCTGGAGAAAAAAAGCATAGACATGAACCATAGATTACGCGGATGAAACATTGTGTTCTTTTGTTTTATGGTTATATTAACCATTTGGTTGCCTTGTAATCTGTTTCATTTATCCAAATCATTTTGTCGCCCCATCATAAACTCTGCCCTAACTTTTAGCAAATTATATAATTAATGATATCTTTGTACAAGCCCTGAAATGGGGTCTCGAATGAAAACGGGAAAGCTTCTTTACAGAGAAATATAAATCAGGCAAAATGGGTTGCTTGAGCATAAATAAATGAATAATAATAATTTGGTCACTCAATCTACGACTGTTTGTGGGACACTGCTGTGCGCAATTGGCAGCCACGTTTCGCCCACAAAATACAGTAAATTCACTTTACAGTACATTCTGTGAAGCGCTTTGAGACGTCTTAAAGAAGTGATCAGGCGCTATATCAAATGCGAGGATTATTATTATTATAAACTCAGCCCTTTTGCTGAGGGTTACTTGTATGCGATGAGGCTTACACAGGATCTGCTGACCTGTGCTATTCCAACCTTTAGGAACGTCCGGTTGGAGTTGGTGACTGGCGTAAAAACGTGGAGGCAATGTCTGGAATGGAAGGCAGAAAGAAAATGTTTGATGCTGCCAAAACAGGTTCTGCTCAGTGAGTACAGAGGGTCCATCATTGGGCATGTTTTGAATTCTCCTGGTCGAAAGGAGCAATCTTTCAGTTAATTGGTGTAATACTTGCCAGTTAATTATTTGAGATAAAACTTCAAAGAGACAAAGCAAGGAGAGACATTCCACCCGAGTCCAGATTTAGTTTGGTTATGCATTTATGAGCATCAGAATTTGGGAATTATTTTTAATTCAGTCTTAACATTGATGTTAGTTTTCTGTATGTGTTTAACAAAATTTAAAGAGCTTTGAGAGCATTGTATTATTAGAGGTTTTGTCTTTCAGATGAGATGTTAACCTGAGATACTGTCTGTGTGTTCAGAAGGAAAAGTGGAACATCCAATGGCATTATTCTAAATGAGAAGAGAGTTTCTCTCAGTGTCTTGGCCAACAGTCTCCCAGATAACAGCAAATCTAGTGAAGCAAGGATTATTACTTTGTTATTACAGAAAAATAGCTTTTGAAATGAAGCCTGTAGTTAAGAATTCAGGTACACACTGAACTGTGCTTATCTTTCAGATGATTTTGTACCAGATTACCTCGAGACGCCCCTACTTTCTTCATCCTTACACGCTTGCGTTTCTGCTTTTGAGGATGATAAGAATTGACAGAAACTCGATTCACAAAGAACAGAAGCCAGTGACGGATATTGATCTCAACCTGAACACGTCGCTGAAATCTACAATCTCCATTTAAGATCACTTAAAGCAAAGCCAAACCCATTTAAGCGTTTTACAGGCCTGTGGATGATGACGTGAATATCCAGGCTCACACTTCGAATCGGTCGATCCGTTTAACTGGCTGACATTTGATAAAGGCAATAAGCTCTCTGCGTTGATCTGCTGATGTTTTTTTTTTGTAGCAGCGTGTGAAATAAATCAGTAAATAGCAATGGGAAGTTCTTGGGAACAGAAGTGGGTTGTGTGATATTTGTGCATGCTGTGTTAAAGAGCGGGCTTCCAAATGTTAAATGGTTGTGTTTTCTCAATTGCCACTTTCGTGTCATTTAAATTCCTTGGATATTGTATGATCCATTTGACCATTTATGTTACCACATTAACAGCCGACAGTGTCCTGTTATTGCCATTATAATACACGCACTCTCCGTGCCATAGATAGTGTGTTGTTAGCAGTATTGTCACATCCCCACATCAAACATTTTATTAATACCAATCTCGGGTGAGCAAAGAAACAAAATGATATCAAAAACTTTCAACTCTAATAAAAATTATAATAACTATAATTTTTGCATTTTGTACAACGCCATGATTAAGAGTATCCAAACCAAGCTGGGAATTCCATGCATCCCACCTACACATTGAAATTCCACAGGTATTTATTGGAGTGGAATGCGCACGTACTCCCTCCCTGGAGGGATGAATCTTGCTTACCAAAGTCCGGAAGGTATGAGGCACAAGTTGGCAAGAACCAAGGCCCAGCTTCTTTTGGGCATCAGAATTCTTCACCTGCCAGCCTTATCTTTGGCCAACGTGACAGCATTCACTTCACTGCTGATGAATTGTATTTGTAAAGTGTTTTGGGATGTTCCTTTTATGTGAAAAGGACTTGTGTAAATACAAGTTATTATGAGCTTAAAGCCAAGATTACAAATACGCGGACATTACAATAGAATAAAATGATGAAATAGAATTTACATTTACACATCACCTTTCATGCTGGGAGGACATCTCAAAACACCTCACATAGCTGGCTGGACACCAAGGCCTGGGGGGGAGTGGTGGGAGATGGAAAGGTGATGAGGATGGCAGGGATGCTGGTGGTGGAAAGGTGACCAAAAGCATGGTCGACGAGGTAATGTCTTATGATATGTTTAGGTGCTACATCACATGAAACTTTCTAGGCTTTCAGCCAATTTATCCAGACTTTCTGAAACTCCATCCTGCAGTCCCTCTGACCCACCTCCTCCCTCACCTCTTTCTTTCAAGGTCCGTCTCGAGACATTTTCTTCTTTGACCGTGCCTTCAGTCATCTTTCCCCTCCCACCCCCTTGACTCCCATCCTCAGCTCGGGCGCCAAGCTGGGACAGCCAAGCACCTCAGGATGTCCTCCTGGTGTTAAAGGCGCGGGGTAAATGTAAATTTGTACTGTTATAAACTCTGCAGAGGTTATCATAGCAAAACAAATACATGGATCTCGGGCAACGATCAAACAGCTTCAATGCGCCATCTGACACAATGATAATAGTGTTGTGTTACTATAATGATTTACTAACAATTCAACACCTCAGCTTCCTGCTTTGTAGCTGGCTGTAAATTATAATACTTGCCACTGCCACAGGAATCTCACCCATGACAGGATCTGCAAAAGTACCCACTGAAGAGAATATGTTCACTGGCTACCAAGTTTAGTAATTTGATGAGAATGGTGGGTGTTCTGGAAGGATGAGATCAAAACAGTCAAAGGACCTTCTTCAACCAAACCAATCTTGTGATTACCCGAATGAGACTAGTTGCATTTATGCTGCACCATTCACCAAGGATAATGTCTCCCACAAGTAGAGGAGTTGGATGGTATTTGAGGGGGAGTGGGAGGAGGGATGGAGGAACTAGCCATAGCGTGTTTGAAGAGGTTGATTTTAAGACAGACAGAGAGGGGTGAGATGGAGGGAGGGAGTTCCCAGAGTTTAATGCATTGGATCTAAAAGCTCAGCCACCAATGGTCATGCACAAAGAATAGGGGACACTACTACTATTAATAATCCTTGCATTTGATATAGCGCCTTATCACGTTGTTGAGAAGTCTCAACAACTTAGGTGATGGGAAAACAGAGTCTGTGGATGAAGAAAGCTCTATCTACTGCAGTAGGAATCTTAACAGTGTTGAAGAATTCTGATTTACATTGATCCATTCCTATCCAATGGCTGACCTTTTGCCACAGATTTCTATTCACCTCGCGGAAAATCGGTGTGATTGTGTGGGCGAAATGTTATTAGAAAATATGGAATATTTTTCTTTGCGTACTTCTACTCCCGTTGGAAGTTTTGCAAAGGAAAAAGTTGAGTGGTTATCAGATCAAGCCCTTACCTGATTAATCTATAATTAAAAACTCTTTCTGCTGGAAGGGGACTTGAGGACACAAGGACGCAAATTCAAGATTGTGACTCGGGAAGTGAAAGGAGAGGTTCGGAAAAAAATTCTCCCAGAGGGTTGTCGGTGCTTGGAATGATTTGCGAGGGTGTGTCAGAGCAGAATAGATTGAGGAAGTGGGGAATTTGAAAGAGAGCTGCACAAACACATAATAATAATAATAATAATAATCCTTGCATTTGATATAGCTCTTTTCACATCTTCTAGACGTCCCAAAGCGCTTCACAGAACACACTGTAAAGTGAATTGACTGTATATTTGTGGGCGAACGCGGCAGCCAATTGCGCACAGCAATGTCCCACAAACAGTCGTAGATTGAAAATGACTAATTTATTATTGTTTTTGGTTTTGGAGGGATTATTATTAGACGTGTGGAGTAAGGAAACTTGCCCAAGGTCTCGCCCTCTGCCTGGAATTGAACTCAGGTCTCTCGCTTGCAAAGCGGGTGCTCTAACCACTGAGCTACAGGACTCACATGCACCTACAAAAGACAAGGTCACTACATTTCAGAGTTAAATCCTGTGATAGGCTTTGAGACATGATGACAATGTGATAAGGTGTGTATCAAATGCAACATTTATTATTACTATTAATTTGCATTTAACTATGAGATACTCAGGTGTCATTTTGCACTGGTCCTGTGTAGCTGGACACTCCTTGTACAGGCATGACAATGTAACCAGCTGTTAAATTTTCCTGGTAATGTTTATCCCTTGACAAAGTATTTCCTTATCATCTACTGAATTTGAATAGAATTGCTCATAGTTCCAACCTTTGACATCTATGGAGGCATTGTTTGAAATATGACAAGAATGGAATGGTTTCCTCATTTCGCAAAAAAAGGCATAATGTGGGTTGGACTAATGTGTTAAGTGTTATTTATGGCCCATTATTATAGTCTATTATGAAGCAACTGAAAGATATATATCAAATCTATTAGTTGTTTCTTTTGAATAACCCTTTTGTTAATAATGATAATAAAATCCTTGCATTTGATATGGCGCCTTTCACGTCAGGAGGATATCTCAAAGTCCTTCACAGGATTTACTGTAAAGAACAGTGAGTGTGTGTTTTGTAGGTGAACACAGCAGCCAACTTGCACACGGCAATGTCCCCAAAACAGCCATGAAGCGAATGTCCAATTTTATTGGAGGATTGTTGGCCAGGACACCGGGAGAGGGAAACTCTGTTCTGTTTTAGAAAAGTGTCGTGGGATATTTAACATCCACCTGAACAGGTACAGACGGGACCTCGGTTTGACATCTCATCTGAAGGACGGCATCTCTGACAAAGTGCAGGCCCCCAGTTCTATGTTGTAGCATCAGCCTGGATTGTGAGTTTTTTTTTAAAAAGTGTCAGTGACTGTGCATCTGTGTTTTCTATTTTACTACCTCCTGTTTTGGAAATTGGACTCGTCCTGACTCTATGTTGCTTGGACCAGATAAGCTTGTTCCTAGCAGGTTACCATTCATCATTCCAATGATATCCTTGAGACATACCTTTATACTTCATGCTTACATACTAACTGCTGGTTGAACAGACAGGCATATCAAACTACGCACAAGGAGATGAGAAGAGTACATAAACTGAGGTGTGGAAAAAGTGTGAGTTTTCATCTAATACTAAAATGCTGTGATTGCTTTCTAGCTGTTTAAAATACCTTAATGTGTTGTTTCAGGTTAAAGAATGACAGCAATGGGAAAACAGATGAAAACAAAGACATATCCAGAATTCAGACAAACGATGGGGTGCCCTATTTTGTCTCTGAAAGGTACTGTGGGATGGAGTTCCAGAGTGTGGGGGCAGAGAGGCTGAAAGCACGGCCACCGATGGTAGGGCGAGTTTGGTAGGGAGTCAGCAGGTCAGAGAGGTAGGAGGGGGCATGGCCATGGATAGTCTTAAAGGTGAGGATGAGGATCTTGAACTCGATCCTCGGGGGGATGGGCAGCCAGTGGAGTCAGGTGAGGGTGGGAGTGATGGGGTCACGGAGCCCGGTGCGTGAGAGTACACAAGCTGCAGAGTTTGGGATGATCTGCAGTTTGTGAAGGGAAGAGTTAGGAAGGCCGATGAGGAGGGACTTTCCATAATCGAGCTTTGATGTGACGAATGTGTGGGTGAGGGTTTCGGCAGCCTGAGGGGTGAGGCAGTGGCGGAGTCTGGTAATGTTGTGGAGGTGGTGGTTGGCAGTGCCGGTCATGGCGCGGATGTGAGGGAGAAAGGACAGTTCAGGGTCAAACAAGACACCCAGGGTCCTGACTGGCTTAGTGAGGTTGAGTGTGCAGCCGTGGAGGCTGAAGCTGCCAGCGCCTGAGGTGCGGAGGCGCTGGCATGAGCCAATCAGGAGGGCTTCGGTCTTGCTGTCGTTCAGTTGGAGAAAGTTGTCTCTCATCCAGGACCTGATGTCGGACAGGCAGTCAGTCAGGATGCCAGTAGTCCTGGAGTTCAGGGTGGAGGCAGAGAGATAGAGTTGGGTGTCATTTGCATAGATGTAGAAATTTGCCCCATGTCTGTGGATGATGTCACCAAGGGGGGAGCATGTAGAGGGTGATGAGGAGGGGAACGAGGACAGAGCCCTGAGGAGCCCTGTGGAGTCCTGTAGCTCAGTGGTTAGAGCACTCGCTTTGCTAGTGAGAGACCGGAGTTCAATTCCAGGCAGAGGGCGAAACCTTGGGCAAGTTTCCTTACTCCACACAGAGCCTAATAATAATCCCTCCAAAAACCCCCCATAATTAAATTGGTCATTTTCAATCTACGACTGTTTGTGGGACACTGCTGTGCGCAATTGGCTGCCGCGTTTCGCCCACAAACATACGGTCAATTCACTTTACAGCATATTCTGTGAAGCGCTTTGAGACATCTGGAAGATGCGAAAAGCGCTATATCAAATGCAAGGATTGTTATTACTATTATTATTATTATGATTATTGTTGGCCAGGACACTGTGAGAAACTTCTTTCTCTTTTCAAATAGTGCCATGGGATCGTTCAAATTGAGCCAGGTTGAGGCATGAAAGCAAAATTTCACAATTATTCTGCTTTTATGAAATACTGTGTTGTGAAAGTGCAACGCTCCCAACTACAATTGTTCTGTGGCGTGCAAATGCTGGACATTATTCCTATTGATTGGGTTTCTAAAACACATAGCTTAGAGACATACAATTTCTCATGTAAATGAGAACAATCAGCTTCCTTTGTAAATTCGTGGAAGAATAATTGCACAGCTTGAATTTTGCACAGCAGGTGTGTGTGAAAGCCTTTTGAAAGTCAAATGATTCCTACGGCTTGAAAATGCGCACCTTTTAATGTATAAAACGGACATTATTTTAAAAAATGAACAGAGTGAATGATGAATGAGTTGGCAATCAGTAACCCATTATTGCTTAAGGAGGAATATGCAGGAGTGCAGTAAATAAGCAATAATCCCCCAGATAAAACTGATCACTCACATAAAGTGCAAATTGGCTGCCGTGTTTGCCTGCAAAGCACAAAGTCACTACACTTTACAGTGGAATCCTGTAAAGCAGCATCAATCAGCGTTCTTTGTAACGTGCTTCAGTCATTAATCACCTTCTGTATTGAGAAAAACTGGCAAACCCTGGATATCTGCATGTCGATGTATGTGAGGTTTTATCTATGAGGAAAAGTTGAAGAAACTGGGCTGTTTTCCCAGGCACATAGAAGGTTGAGAGGAGAACTAATAGACGTTTTGATGAAACAATCACAGAGAAAACATTTTTAGACGTCGATGAGTCAGTGACTGGTGGGTGTAGATTTAAGGGAATTAACCCAGAGATACAGGGAGTGGTTGTGAGATTTGTTTAGACATAGCGTGTTGTACAAACATGGAATGCCCTACCATGGTTGAGAGAGAAAGCATATTAGATTTTATGATGAGATCCTGTAGATCAGTGGTTAGAGCACAATTACATGTGTAAAGCGCCTTTCACGTCAGAAGGACATCCCAAGGTGCTGGACAGACAGAGTTACAAACTCGAGCTGGGGGTCGGGGTCGGGGAGGGCGGGGGGGGGAAGCAGGGAGATCGAAAGCACGGTCAAAGACGAGGGTCTTGAGATGGGTCTTGAAGGTGGTAAAGGAGAGGGCGAGACGGAGGGACTGCAGGATGGAGATTTCAGGGGGTGGGGGCAGAGGTGGCAAAAGACCCGCCCGCCAATAGTGGGGCGATCGAGGTAAGGGACGTGTAGCAGGTTGGAGCCTGCTGAGTGGAGGGAGCAAGCAGGATGGTAGAGTTTAGGCAGTCGCAGAGGAAGGGGGGAGCAAGACCACGGAGGGCATTGAAGGTGAGGACCAAGAGAAGGGGCCTAAACGGACAGCTCTTTTGAAGAGCCAGTACAACAACAACTTGCTTTTATATAGCGCCCTTCACACGGGGATAGGGTCTCAAAGCAGTTGCAGCACAGACCTCCTTCAGTGCTGTAAATGTCTATACTTCTACAGTTCTATCTTATCTGCATCCCCTCTGAGCTGGGATGTTTCATTTCAAGGCTAAACAGTCCTAGCTTATCCAGTTGTTTCTCATAGCTCATCAACCGGAGTCCTGTAGATTAGGGGTTAGAGCACTTGCCTCGCAAGCGAGAGGACTTGGGTTCAATTCCCAGGCAGGGCGAAATGTTGGGCAAGTTTCCTTACTCCACACTCAACAACAACAAGATTCCATTTATAGAGCGCCTTTCACGTTGGGAGGACGTCCCAAGGCGCTGGACAGTTGGGTCAGGACCCGAGCATGGGGGGAAATGGTGAGGGGAGGGAAGGGAGGGAGCGAGGAGGGGGGAAATGGTCAGGGTGAGGGGAGGGAAGGGAGGGAGCGAGGAGGGGGCGGAAAGTCAAGGGGGAGCTGAAGGCACGGTCAAAGAGAAAGGTCTTGAGACCGGCCTTGAAGGAGGAAAGGGAGGAAGCAAGGCGAAGGCACTCCTCTGGTTACCTCGCAGTAAGTAGGAACCCGGTTGTTAGTTGATTGGCGAATCGCTTTTCCGGGGATAATAATTCATTCAAAAAAATTATAGTAATTATTTGGTCACTCAATTCACGACTGTTTGTGAGACATTGTTGTGCGTAATTGTCTGCCGCGTTTCGCCCACAAAACAGTATATTCTGTGAAGCGCTTTGAGACGTCTGGAAGATGTGATAAGGCACTATATCAAATGCAAGGATTATTATTATTATTATTCTCTAATAGTGCTATCACCTAATCTGTCCAATCATTGCAAAAACTTAAAGCCATATTTTCTAAGGCACATCATCACTGTAACAAGTTTGGGGTGAAGTTTGAGAGAGTGTGCTGCCACCTTTAGGTCATTATTGGCAACATTATAATAAGAATAATAATTTTCGCCTTTGATATCCTTGCATTTTAAAATAAAATGTGGTCATTCAATCCACCATTGTTTTGCCCACAAAATACACAAGTCAATCCACTTTGCAATATATTTTGTGAAGCACTTTGAGACGTCTCAACTACACGATCAGACTCTATCAAATGCAAGGATTATTATATATTAATATATATATTAAAGTATATATTATGCCATTGAGACATTTCAAACGCTTCATAGGAATTATTGTAAAGGGGAGTGACAGTATTGTATATGACAAGAGCCATAATACAATAAATACAATAGCACAAGGATTGCAATAAATAGCTACAAGGTTTAGCCCTGTTACTTCCCATCCATTTATGTGTGAGTAAATAAAAACATAAATAGATCTATTTACTCCCAGTCATCTGCGGACATGGGATTAACATTCACATGTATGTGGATGACACACTGCCTCCACCCTCGATTCCAGGCCACTGCTAGTCTGACCGATTCCCTGTCAGACATCAAGTCCTGGTTGAGCTCTAACTTTCTCCAGTTGAATTTAGAGGCTTTGGTTCCCTTCAGCACCTTATCATCTGATGCACTGATAGCATCAACGTGCCGGGATGCACACTCCTCCATCAGAACTGGTGAGAGACATTGTCTCGCTGCTTGACTCCTAACTTGTCCTTTAAACCTGTCCTCCTCAACTTCGCTCGACTCCAACACTGTCTCACACCGCAGGCCACCAAAACCCTCATACATGCTTTTAATACACCGAGGCTCAACTATGCAAACTCACTGCTTGTCGGCCTCCCCAACTCCTCCCTCCGCAGGCTGCAGATCATCCAGAACTCTGCAGCCTGTGTTCTCTCCCGCACCAGGCTCCGTGACCCTATCACCCCCATCCTTGCCCAACTCCACTGGCTTCCCATCACACAAGCGATACAGTTCAAGATCCTGGTCCTCACCTTCAAAGCCCCCCATGGTCTTGCTCCCCCCTACCTCTCCGACCACCTAACCCCCTACCATCCTGTTCATTCCCTCTGCTCAGCGGGCTCCGGTCTGCTTCATGTTCCCCGCCTTGCTCGCCCCACTATTGGCAGGCGGGCCTTCCGCCACTCTGCACCCACCCTCCGGAACTCCATCCCACAGACCCTCTGTCTCGGCCCCTCGCTCCCATCTTCAAGACCCACCTCAAGACCCTCCTCTTTGACCATGCTTTCGATCTCCCTGCTTTTGCCCTGCCCTTCACCCTCCCCCACCCCGATCCTCAGCTCAGGTGCGGAACTCTCTTTGTCCAGCGCCTTGGGACGTCCTCCTGATGTGAAAGGCGCTATACAAATGTAATTTTGTTGTTGTTGTTGTAAACCCTACATCCATGCATTGACCCAGCTCCCTGCGCAACTTTCCCTGATCACAGTAGAATCCTATAGTTCAGTGGTTAGAGCACTCAACTCGTAAGTGAGAGACCTCGGATCGATTCCCGGCAGTGTGAAACGTTGGGCAAATTTCCTTACATCACATATCTTTTATGTTTACCTGTTTCTTATCTTTAAAAGTCCCCATGTTCTTGCGCCATCGACTGCCTCAAAGTTTACCAACCCGGCCACTCCCTGAGTTATAGATGTTTTGGTGACAAGAAGCTGGAACAAGTAGATGCCTGGACCTGATCCTATGATGAGGTAACAAGGGGTGGAGTTTTGAATTGCTCACCACTGGTTTCCTACCTGAAGGCAGTGATACAATAACAACAACAAAGTACACTTGAATAGCGTCTTTCATGTCAGGAGGATGTCCCGAGGTCCTGAACTGTCAAGGATTTGCACCTGAGCTGGGGGATTGGGATCAGGAGGGGTGGAGGGTTAGGGTGAGTGGGGTAGGAGGGTGACCGAAGGCGGTAAATTAAATGTAAGGATTGTTATAATTTGAGCCTCACACTCTCGCTCTCAGCTTTCAAAACTCTTCTGAAACATCTACCTCTTTAATTGTGCCTTTGGCCACCTGTTTCCTAATCCTATCACCCTCTGCCCATCCTCCACAAAATCCCCCAATGGCTTTGAGACTTGTTATATAACAATAATAATAATAATAATAATGATAATAATAATCCTTGTATTTGATATCGCGCCTTATCACGTCTTCGAGACTTCACAAAGCATTTCACGAATATACTGTAAAGTGAATTGACTGAATATTTTGTGAAAGGTCCTCAAGAAGTTTGAGTTGTCATTGCTATTGGGGTAAGATTCAGATAGACTGGAAATCATCGAAAAATAAAAAATAAAAGTTTTATTTTGCAAAATAGAAATCCATCTTCCTCACTTACCACTTATCATGAGGGGCACTAATTAATATTAGGGTCCTCAAGGCTTTCAATCAGTTTAAATAATCAGTAAATCAAAGTTTGGGAACTTAATCTTTGATCTTTCACACCCTTCCTCCGCTGGCCTGTTTGGACTTGGCAGACGTTAAAAACCCTATAATTGACATGACGCTATGTCGCGCCCTGTGCTCTCAGGCTCTGTGTTCTCCTCATCTCTCCGATGTCAATTATGGATTGTTTGGCTGTCCCAGTTTGTTCTGCAAACGTCTATGCAGCACCGCAGAGAAAACAAAACTTGTTCTTCGACTTTCTGGGGCGGCAACCAAATGTGTCTGGGTGACACACACACATGCCTTGATCTCTTGCCCCTCTTGGGATTTCAGTTCGCGGAATCTGGCCCCATTTGAACGGTTGCAAAGGTTGTTGCAAAGAGCAAAGCAGAGTTGGACGACTTCGATTAACGCTTAAAGCATCGTCCTCACCTCATCTCAAATCGTCCTCACCTTCAAGAACCTACACGGCCTTGCCCCTTCCTAGCTCTGTGACCTGCTAACCCCTTATTAACCTGTCTGATCACTCCGCTCAGCAGGCTTCGGTCTGCTCCAGGTCCCCCGCCTGGCCCACCCCACTATTGGCGGTTGGGCCTTCAGCCTCTCTGCCCCCACTCTTTTGGAACTCCATCCCATATTCCTTTCGCCTCGCTCCATCTTGCCTCCATCAAGGCACATCTCACGACCCTCCACTTCGACCGTGCCTTCGGCTACCCTCTCTGACCTCCTCCCTCCCTTATCCTAAACCTCCCCCTCCTCAGGTCCAAATCCCTAACTGTCCAGCATCTTGGGAAGTCCTCCCGACGTGAACGGCGCTATACAAATGTAATATTGTATTGTGTCGTTGGGTACATCGCAAAGGCAGTCAGAGGCCCGGTGGCATCGCAACCAATGACTCACTTTCCTTTCTCCATAGATGCCGCCTGACCTGCTGAGTGTTCCCAGCGACTTCTGTTTTTGTGTACAAAGAAAATAGTAATTGTTGCATTTGATGTCGTGCCTTTCATGTCGGGAGGACGACAATAGTAGAAACAACAAATTATATTTGTACAGCGCCTTTCATGTCAGGAGGACGTCTCTTTCAATGCTCCAAGTGGTTATCCTATGTGAAGGGCACTGTATAAATGCAAGTTATTATTGCTGCTTTCTCAAACCACTTTGCAGGATATACTGTAAAAGTGCAGCGACTGAGTATTTTGTAAGCGAACAGAGCAATCAATTCGGTCCTGTACGAGGAACAAAGTGGTACATGGCGAAGGGATTCACATCAATAATTCTTGGGAATAATTGGGGAAATAAATATTGGAATTTATTGTGACAGGTATTTGAGGGTCCAACACCCTCCTCTTTGGCCACACATTTGGCCACCCTCCTACCCTCCTTGCCCTCCACACTCCATCATCCCAACCCCCTCTGCTCGGGTCCAAACCCCTGACTGTCCTGCGCCTTGGGACATCCTCCTAACATAAAAGGCGTGAAACATAAGAAATTTAGTATTGTGTTGTGTTTCTCTTATGCCTCAGTTGGTTGAAGGCATTGTATGATATAATACTGAACCTCACAGCCTGGAATGGTCCTGGATCCTGTCCCTGGGTTGGAGAGCTAAAGCGAGGAATGAACAATAACAACAACAAAATTACATTTATAGAGCGGCTTTTACGTCGGGAGGATGTCCCAAAGCGCTGAACAGTCAGGGGTCAGGACCCGAACGTGAGGGAGGGATGGTGTAGGGGTGAGGGAAGGCAGAGAGGTGGGAGGACGACCAAAGGCACGATCGAAGAGAAGGGTCTTGAGACCGGCCTTGAAGGAGGCAAGGGAGGAAGTGAGGCGAAGGGATCGTGGGATGGAATTCCAGAGTGTGGGGGCAGAGAGGCTGAAAGCCGGCCACCGATGGTAGGGCGGGTTGGGTGGGAGACATGGAACAGGCCGGAGCCCGCTGAATGGAGGGAGCGGTCAGGTTGGAAGGGAGTCAGCAGGTCAGAGAGGTAGGAGGGGGCAAGGCCATGGGTGGCCTTGAAAGTGAGGACGAGGATCTTGAATTCAATCTTCTGGGGGATGGGGAGCCAGTGGAGTCGGGTGAGAGTGGGAGTGATGGGGTCACGGAGCCCGGTGCGCGAGAGTACACGAGCTGCAGAGTTTGGGATGATCTGCAGCTTGTGAAGGGAAGAGTTGGGAAGGCCGATGAGGAGGGAGTTTCCGTAATTGAGCCTTGATGTGACGAATGCGTGGATAAGGATTTTGACAGCCTGAGGGGTGAGACAGTGGCGGCGTCTGGATGAAGTATCAAAGAGCCTCGTTTATTGCGGCTGGAAAGGGGAAACATTCTAAAGACAGCGTCGCTGCTCGTCGTTTCTGCACCCGGCTGGACAGTGTGCATCAGCTGTGTTGGTGAGGACAGCATTCAGCTCATCTGTGATAAACTCCATGGTTGAATGGATAAGCAGCAGTCAGTGCTTACCTTAGCACCTAAAGTCTGCACACATGGGCTAGATCCCAGGCTAGACTGCTGATGCTCATTGATCCATTAAATGATTATATATTGACTCAGTATATAATCATCACCACAGTCAGCACAGAGGAGGGAGGGGTAGAGAGAGAAATATTACCAAGTAAAAGTTATTGTGGTTTTATGTTCAATTGTATCGGAAGATTCTCGTATAGGGATATGATTTGTGTTTGCGCTCTATAATACACGAGCAATCCTCGAAGTTGATATAGCGCCTTTCAGGTCAGGAAAACATCTCGAGGCGTTCCCCAGGATTCAACGCTGCCTACACGTGGAAATTTTCCCACAGGAGAGAAAAACACTAAACCCAGAGCGACAAGCGGTCTCCCATCCCAAGGCGTGAAGGGTAATTTTAAGAAAGAGGGCAGGAATGCTTCAGATGTGAAGGAGTTCAAAGAACACAAGCATAGGCACGGAATCAAAGGGTTAATCCAACATGAGGTCACCTACTTGCGGTATGGCATCTGATACATTATGTATCTCTTCAGCAGAAAACTAATCCTCGCCGCAATGCAACTGATGCGCTCTGTCGCTTGCAACATACCTGCCTCAATCCCATTTTGTACCGTATGCTTATGAGCACTTGTTTTTTTAACATGGACCAAAAACTGGGAGCAGCCATTCAGCTCTGTGCTCCAACAGTTCTTTTGTATATGTGTTCTATGTAAATACCAGTGTGCGCAGGCCTGGGTGTGTTCTAAACACACTTTAGATGTCCGAGGCTACTGTCGAGCCTTCTCTCAATCCTTGGCCCGTAATGCCTTGGAGCCAAATAAGTGGCATAACTAGATGCTTCTTGCCGTTTCTTTTTTCCAGAAAACAAAATGATTAGCAACTTCCTTCTAAGAATATAACGCCGTGCGCTTTAAATGGTATTGTGATGTCCTGTAGCTCAGTGGTTAGAGCGCTCGCCTCGCAAGCGAGAGACCTGGGTTTGATTGCTTACCCCACACACCACTGTTCATCCAGCAGTAAGTTAGAACTTGGTTGTTAGTCGATTAGCGGATCGCTTTTCCGGGGGTATTAATTCCTTAAAAAAAAATTGGTCACTTCAATCCGCGACTGTTTGGGACACTGCTGTGCGCAATTTGGCTGCCGCATTTCACCCAGGAATATACAATTAATTCACTTTACAGTACAGTCTGTGAAGTGCTTTGAGACGTCTTGAATGTGTGATAAGGCGCTACATGAAGTACAAGGATTCTTATTATTTTTACTAAGAGGGAAAATAGATCACAACAATCAGAGGTGTAGAATGAGCTGGTACATCCAATGGTACCAATGGTCCTAGCGTTAAACAGCTGGCATTGGACAGATGTTTTAGACAGTGGGAATTGTTACATTGATGATCAAATCGCCGAGGCTGAGACTGACCAACCAAAAAAAAAAGATGCGCTTGAGCAGCTGTCATTTTCTCTTCTATTTTGTTCAACAATGTTTTTTTTCTTAAAAAGCGAAAGGGCATTCGGGAGGCAAGGAGCCTGCACCGGTTGATGTTATTGACATGGAATCTGCGTGTCATTGGATTTAAAGTTATAGCTGACAAGCAGCCTTCAGAATACCTTTGTAGATTTACAGGGTTCTGCTATTAGGTAAATTACAGTATAGCCAAGAACAGATAAGAGGCCATGTGATCGTACAACAAGGGGAGTGCCAACAGTGTAGGTTGAAGGTGCATTTCAGTTACTGGTTAAATACGATAAAGCACATGTAAAACAGCAGAGAATACCTATTTACACATTAGATGCACGGCTGCTAAACTATATGGAACAGGGCAAAAGCTAGCATTGCACTTTCTGGGGCCCAAGATCAGGAAACAGAAACACCTGGAAGTAAAATGTCACTAAATGGGAGAAATTGGAGGGCTCTCTCCAGGTAGGTGGTGCCTGATCTTAATATTTAAAGACTTTTCTGTGTTCGTGCATGATACAGTGGAACTGCTGCCAGAGGTGTACGCTGGAAAAGAAATGAAAACGGTGAATAGGAGTGAGATATACTGTACATGTCAAGGAATGAGCGCAGAACATACACTGTGTTTTAAGAATAACCGACCGCATAACATTCTGTTGTTAAGAAAATCCAACACAAGAGAAAGGAGTGTAAGGTGACAGACTGTGTACAATACAGGAAAATAGTTTTATGCTGGAACACAAACAAAAGTGGAAGAACTTGCCTATGTTCCTGTTTTAAGTACCTGTTGACTTGCTGTTTGAGCTAATCAGTTACCTGAAAGTCTTGCTGACTACCTGGTTAGTTGGCAAATGTTCACAATGGCGACTCTGTGTGTGAGTCTCACAACTTTACTTCCATCTTTCGTACAAATGAAATAATGGGATTAATACTTAATTAATAGAGCGCTCAGTTCAAAATTGCCTGCACCCCAAGTAAACGCTCATGTATTGTGTAATGCATCTCTCAGGCAGTTGTGTTGTGTTATTGAATGATAGAATAGATGTATTCATTTATTCTCGTCTTTTCTAAAAAGTTTCATTTTGCTGCATTTGTTTGCCTCACCATTATGCTGTCCATAACCGTATTGGCTCCTTCTCTCTGGTCTATAATAATAATAATAATCCTTGCATTTGATATAGCACCTTATCACATCTTTGAGACGTCTCAAAGCGCTTCACAGAATATACTGTAAAGTGAATTGACTGTATATTTTGCTGTTAGGTAAATTACAGTATACTACTGCTCATTCCAACCACCACCATTGATGGCTAAACTTTCGACAACAACAAATTACGTTAGGATCGCATCTTTCATCTCGGGAGGACGTCCCAACGTGAAAGGCTCCAGTCACTGCTTTATGCAACTAATGTTTTTTTCCAAAATCTCTTTTGCCTTCTCTCCCCTTAAAGATGTATCTTTTTCTTGCTACGTTTGGTCATTCATCCTCAAATTGCCCCCCTTTCCTTCCTGCTTTGTGATTTTCCCCTCCCCTCCACTCCCCGTCTTGTGGAACGGTTTAAGCTGTTTGTCCTATGTGAAAGGTGCTGTATAAGCACAGCTGATTTTGATATGAGAGAAGGAGAGTTCAGCCAAAATAGAGGCCATAAATGTGGCATGTTGGGTGATCTGTTAAGATCTGTGCTTGCGTCCTATACCATCGCTCTACTTGACAGTTTCTCCTCCCACACCCACCCATCCCACAAATGACGTAGCTGAGATTGGTTAGTAAATCACACCTGAGACCAAGAGTGTCTGGGTTTTAAACTTGTCTCTCGCCAGAAAGGTATTAGCCTTGCTCACATAGCGCTCTTACCTCTGAGTTACAAACTTGCGGATCGAAGCCTCGTTTCAGGACTTTGAGCTCACAGTCCAGGCAGCCAATGTACCCACATCAATAATAATAATTCAAAAAATCCTTGCATTCAGTGTCCACAGATAGTTTTGAAATGAATGTCCCAATTTTATCTGGGGGAATTCATGAGCTCATCCAGCTAATCAGGCAGATAGGACCTTAGTTTATTGTCTCATCTGACGGATGACACCTCCAACTATGCAGGGCACCACGGTGTATTGGTATGTCAGAGTAGACTGTGAGCTCAAAGTCCTGGTGTGGGGCTTAGAACCCACATCCTCCTGACCCAGAGGCAAGAGTGCTACCAATTTAATCAAGCTGACGAGATAACCTGTACAATATGCTCCAGCCTTAAAACTACAACATTATACCGTTATGTCCTCACAGTACTGTGTTTCGAGAGAGTTTGTAAGAAAAATACGGTTGGGGCATGAAGTGGAAGAAAAACAGCTTTCCCTATTTAGTCAATTATTTTTTATTTGGGCAATTAAATGAGGAAACGTTGTATCATAGAATCATAGACTTTTACCACATGGACGGAAGTCATTTTCCATCTACTGAAGCATTCTGCTCTCATCCCATTCACCGGCAGCTTCCCTAACTAACTGACTAATGGATCTAAAAGAGATCTTAGGAGGAACTTCTTTACAAAGGATGGTGAGATTTTGGAACTCGCTGTCAGAGGTCGTGGTTAAATCAAAAAGCATTGGTACATTTAGGAGGAAACTCCATGCATATAGGAGACAGAGGGAATAACAGGAGAGGGGATTAGGAGGGGTGTAGGTTTATGTGGAGCATTATAATTATAATAATAATAATCCTTGCATTTGGTAAAGTGCCTTATCATGTCAATGAGACATCTCAAAGCACTTCATGGAATATGCTGTAAAGTGAATTGACTGTATATTTTGTGGGCGAAACTGGCAGCCAATTGCGCGCAGCAGTGTCCCACAAAGAGTCGTGGATTTTATCTTTTAGGGATTATTACCCACGGTAAGCAATATACCGATCGACTAACAACTGGGTTCCTACTTATTGCTATGTGAACAGAGACATAAATACCAGCATGGACTAGATGAGCCGAATACTCTGTTTCAGTGGTTAGATTATATGAAATTCGATGTAATGACAACTTGTTTGTTGCTTGTTCAGAGAAGGAAACTTGTTTTGTCTTTCGATCAATGATGCAAAACTGCAAGTTACTTTATTCCAATAAATGAACAGGGACACACCCAACAATAAGCATGAAAGTGAAAATGCTGCAATTGGGGAGTGCTGAATTGCAGACAAGGATCCTGTAATCTCTTCCACATTATTTCAACACTGGCTGATACCATAAAGAGCCAAACAACCTGTTATAATATTTAATTTGAACATATCAGCCAAGTGGTGAATACACACAGTCAAGTGTTTAAATGCTATAATCTCCTAAAAAGTCTGTGTGGTCGACTTAGAGGTTCAATTGTTATTTAACTGATCGAATATATCTGGACATGCAGAGGATGGAATATTTGCCCCTTTGCCCCACCTCCCCTCCCCCTACGGTGTTACATTTTAATGAATCTTACTATTCATAGCATGTTTGAACACCCCCCCACCCTCTTCCCCCACCAACAGGAAGCTGGTGTCTTGTGTTTATCTGCACAATACACAGTCACTGCATTTTAATAATAATAATCCTTGCATTTGATATTGTGTCTTATCACGTCTTCGAGATGTCTCAAAGCGCTTCACAGAACATACTATAAAGTGAATTGGCTGTGTATTTTGTGGGCAAAGCACTGCAGCAATTGGGCACAGCAGGATTATTGTTATTATACATAATGCATATACTTACACAAACACACATTGGATCTTGAGTAGATTTTGTAACAGGTTTATCTGGATTTTCCTTTTGTGAGTCCTTCCCTCCACTGAGTGTACAGTAATGGTGGCCTTTTAACAACATCAACTTACAATTCATATGACACTTTTTCTATCCAGAGGACATCTCAATGCCCCCTTTCAGAAGGTGTTGAGCACCACACCCTGTGTGCTGGGAAATCACCAATAAAACAGAGCATCTTAATCAATCCAAGGTTATTTCCATTAAGTTCTATAAAGCTTTCCCACGAAGCTCAAAGTGCTTCACAGGATTTAATGTAAAGTGTAGTGACTGTGTATTTTGGAGTAAACACAGCGGCCTGTTTTTTCGCACAACAATGTCCCAGAAAACAGCGATGAGGTGAATGACCAATTTTATTCAGGGATTGTTGGCCAGGACACCGGGAGAATCTCTTTTCGAGTAGTGTGGGACTTTCAACATTCACTTGAACAGGCTGACAGAGAAGGTCTGCCTTTTCAGGTCAATGTTTAAGATCTCAAAGGAGAAGGAAGTTTGCCCTGTGTCTGGTCCAGCAGAGATCTGGACGAATTTGCTGTTCAGCTCCTGACTTGGGGGAAGTTGCTGGGAGAATTTGACCACAATTTTCTTACAAATATAGAATTTGCACTTGACAGCAAATAGCTTTGAAGCTTTTCGAGATATTTCCATGTGATAAACTCAAAACATGCAAATTCTTTTGTCATGGGAAAAACAGAGTGTATGATAGGAGATGGTGGATGGAAAGGGCAGAGTAAGGGATGGTGAAAGCAAATGATAACAGATTGCATTGTGTTTTGACCAGCTCGATAAACTGTGAAGCATGTGTGTCAGAATTATAGTTTTCTCCTCCTTCTTGCTTAATGTCCCTGGGACACAGTTTGAAAGGAGAAGGAAGTTTGCTTCTGAAATATCTTCCTGACGTGAAGGGCGCTATACAAATGTAATGTTGTTGTTGTTGTGATGCCGGTCTTGGTACTTGGTCTATTTTGTCTTTCTGTTCACCCTGGAACTGCCTCATTGATCGGTGTTCGCATACATTATCATGATAATCCTTAAATGTTCTTCCATTTGTTATCTGGATTACAACAACAACAAGATTTCACGTCGGGAGGACGTCCCAAGGCGCTGGACAGTGTACAGCAATTCAGACCCGAGCTGGGGTCGAGAGGGAGAGGAGAGAGGAAGGGGGGTGGCCGATGGCATAGTCGAAGAAGAGGGTTTTGAGGAAGGACTTGAAGGAGGCTAAGGAAGGGGTGAAGCCGAGTGATTGGGGGATGGAGTTCCAAAGGTTGGGGGCAGAGTGGCTGAAAGCTCTCCTGCCAATGGTGGGGCGGGTGGGTCGGGGGACGTGGAGCAGGCCAGAGCCGGCTGAACGGAGTGAGCGGACAGATTCTTAGGGGCTTAGGAGGTCACAGAGATAGGGTGGGGCGAGACCATTGAGTGCTTCGTAGGTGAAGACCAGGATTTTGAACTGGATCCTCTGAAGGATAGAGAGCCAATGGAGTCGGGCGAGAATGGGGGAGATGGGGTCACAGAGTTTGGTGCGGGAGAGGACACGAGCTGCAGAGTTCTGGATTATCTGCAGCCTGTGGAGGGAGGAGTTGGGAAGGCCAACAAGCAGGGCATTCGCATAGTCGAGCCCGGAGGTGATGAAAGCTTGAACAAGAGTTTCAGCGGCCTGAGGATTACGTCCCAAAGTGCATCACAACATTTTTTGTAAGGTGCAGCATCTGTGTATTATGTTGGTGAATGTAGCAGCCAATTTGCTTACAACAATGTCCCTCAAACAGCCATGAAGTGTGCGAACAATTTTATTTGAGGGCTTATTGGCCAGGATACTGGTAAGACTTCCTTCTCTTTTTAGATAGTGCCATGGCATCTTTAACTTCCACCTGAATAGCAGACAGGACCTTGGTTTAATAACTTAGCCGAAGGATGGTACCTCCAACAATACAGAGCTCTCTCAGCACAAAATAGCAAAATAATGTCGTGCATGAATCCTGCGAAGCACTTTGAGACCTTTTGATGACATGATATAATAATGATAAGAAGAATCCTTGCATTTGATATAGCTCCTTATCAGGTCTTCGAGACATCTCAAACGCTTCACAGGATATACTGTAAAGTGAGTGACCGTATATTTTGTGGGTGAAATGCGATAGCCAATTGCGCACAGCAGTGTCCCATAAGCAGTCGTGGATTGATGACCTGATATGGCACGATATCAAATGTAGGCATTATTATTATTATTATATATTTTACGAAATGAGTCCAAGCTCTGTGGAGATCTCAGTTGTCCATTTCCTGAGCCAGGTGGGTCTGCAGTACTCCAGGGCGTGTTGACAGACCAACCAGCCCAGTTTGCCGGTAGACCAGTCACTGAGGGCAGGAATTCTTCCCACTCAGCTGTTGTTAACCCTGCAAGCCAAAGCCCTAACTGGTAGGGTGGTCCTAGATGGACAAGCAGCAGAGAAACTTGCCAGAATTCTATATTTTATTTTAATTTTTTTAGTGGAACGATTAGAGCAGCAGGCTGACTTTTAGATTTTATCGCGTCAGATCATGCATGAAATCTCTCACAAACATACGACTCGATGTTACATTTCAGCAGTCAGGCCACAATGCTTCCATTGCACAGGTCATTTACTGTAACTTACCTTGAATGAGTGGCATATACTATTGTTGTCAGCTGGGTTTACCCACTATAGGATTCCATGAAAATTAAAAATATAATGTTAAAANGTGCGCAGCGTAAAGTTAGGAGGTGGTGAATAGGTACAACAACAACAAGAACAACAGGCATTTATATAGCTCTTCATGCAGGGTAGTGTCCCTGAGCTCTTATCTATTGAGTACATCTGTCAAGAAAGATTAGATATGTTAGAGCTTTTCTCTCTAGAAATGAGATGATTTAAAGGGGACCTGATCGACTGCCAGAATCTAGCACATTCATGATTTCAGTCTTAAGTTTTGACACCTGCTTTTCTTAACGAACTTACACAAAACCGGCTTCAAAAATAAGGCTGTATTTAAGAAATCGCTAATTTCTGTATGTTCTGAAATGCGACGTCTAGACCCAGGTAGAATTTTACCCATTGAGATGTTAATTATCACATTCAATCAATTAAGAAGCATTATAAAATTCAGCCTAATTTCCACAGCGGAGATGAAAGCAGATTCTAATCTAATTCTTACCAATGAGCCAATATTTTCGAGGGAAGTGTTAGCCAAGCCCTTTATTTGTGTTTGGAGGCACGAGAACATATATTTAAATAAGATTTATGTCAGTCTGGTCCACTGTAAAGTGAATTGACTGTACATTTTGTGGGCGAAACGCGGCAGCCAATTGCACGCAGCAGTATCCCACAAACAGTCGTGGATTGAATAATAATCCTCGTGTTTGATATAGCGCCTTTCATATCTTGAGGATATGCGCTTCACAGGATTTAATGAGAGTTGACTTCAGTCCCGCTGTTGTGGGTTGTGCGCGAACCTGTATCTCAGAGGTGATACAGAGAACCTCTAACCCAGTGATCCGCCCAATACAAACTTTGATGATAAGAAGATCCTGCTGACACGGAACTGTCCTGTGTGTGTTTTGTTTCTCACAGTCTGGCCCGTCAGAGATCGATGGAGGATGATGAGGAGTTTGAGAAAGCTCGCCGTCGCCGCGACAGAATGAGCAGCTCAGTCACACACTGTGACAGTATTTCTGAGGAGAACGAAAATACATCTGTGATAAGGTACAGATACTGTAACTAACCGGGGCGGGGGTGGGGGGGTGGGGATGGTGGAGGAGGTGAAGTGGGAAGCATATACATTTGCTCTTTTTCTCAACCGCTTTTCTTGTCTTGATTAGCACAAAGAACGTGTTGAGAAATCATTGGAAAAATGTAGCCCCCATTCACCTCTGGAAATAATCTGATTGATTGTTTTTCACTCAGTAAAGTAACGGAGCTATAAATCACCACAGTGCACGTGCCTATGACTGTGGGGAAGAGGAATTGGAATAGCTGGCTGTACATTTCTTCTCTGTTTGATAACTGTCCTCGGAGGTGGGGGGGTGGGAGGGGAATATGTGGGTCTCTTCAGGTCTGAGTTAGCTGCAAGATAACATGGCAGGCAGTGGGTTACTGGAATCCAGTTAATCCACTGGTGGGCTGGTTCCTGAACCGGGCAGTTCTGCACTACTTTAAGACATTATTGATGATCAGCTAGCCTGGTTCATCAAAAGAGGGACAGACCAGTCATTGGAGGCCGAGTTTCCTTCCACTCAGCTCCTATTAATCCTTACGCTATATCGAATGCAAGGAATATTATAATTATTATGATTGTATAATATTTAATCAATTGTTTGGGTGTAATTCCACCTGTGTCCAGCTTTATTCTATTACTGTAGCACTTCAGAGCGTGCCAGGATTCGACAAAAGAAAAGAAAGAATAAAATTCCTTACGAAAACAAAATCAGCTTCAAAATTAAAGACAAGATGCTCTGAATTGCCCCACCAGGAGATTAAATGTAGATAGAACCAGATGGACTTTCTTCCAACAAATCTATTTTATATTCTGATAAAACTTTGTACATTATAGTTTATTAATATTTCACAAAGTATTTCAAACACGTGTGTCAGCCTGGCTCAGTTGGTAGCACTCTCGCTTCAGAAGGTCCTGATCCCAACCACCAGCTCGGGTGCGGATCCCTGACTGTCCAACGCTTTGGGACGTCCTCCTGATGTGAAAGGCGCTGTACAAATGTAATTTGTTGTTGTTGGGGGTTCAAGCCCCATGTTGGATTGTCACAGGTGCCGTCCAATGGATGAGACGTTAAATCCAAAGGCCCCGTCTGCCTGTTCATGAGGACATTAAAGATCCCGTGGCACTGTTCAAAAAGAAAAGGGAGTTCCTCCAGGCGTCTTGGCCAACAATCCCCAAATAAAATTGCTCATTTACTTAATGGTTGTTTTGTGGGGCATTTCTGTGTGTAATTGGGCTGTCACGTGTGCCCACAAAACACCCAGTAACTACATTTTACATACATCCCTGAGAGGCGCTTTGGGATGTCCTCCCGACGTCAAAGCCACTGTACCTAATGTAAAAATTATAATAATTTATTATTGTTTTATTATTATTATGTAAAAATTCTGATCATTAAACATAGAGTTTAGAAAGTCTCTAAGTGATGCATCCTTTATATATTAAAAAAATCTGAGTTGCGATTGAATGTCATGGAAACTAAGTGGATTATTTGCTGGTGCTGCTGTACCTGCACCAAGTTAATAATTTTCACAGTGGAGTGTATTGGCGTGTGAGACCTTCCTCTCTAAACCAAGGCTAAATCAGGCCCTAAAGTACTAATTTCCTCCTTCAGCTCAATGGAAAGTCAAAACTTGGCTCAGCTTCACGTGTTTGCTGAGCTGCTGACATGTAATGTAATCTCGAACCAGCCCTCATGAGTATTCCATGCAGAGCTGGGGAGAAATTCCACCTAGGTAGAGATTTGCTCTGTTTATAATAATAATCCTTGCATTTGATTTAGCGCCTTATCATGTCTTCGATACGTCTCAAAGCGCTTCACAGAATAGGCTGTAATATGAATTGGCCGTATATTTTGTGGGCGAAACGCGGCAGCCAATTGCGCACAGCAGCGTCCCATGAGCAGTCGTGGATTAAAGTGATCAATTTTTTTTTACGGAGTTATTACCCCCAGAAAAGCGATCCGCCAATCGACTAACAACCGGGTTCCTACTTACTGCTCGGTAAACAGAGTAAGGAAATTGCCCAACATTTCACCTGCCAGGAATTGAACCCGGTTCTCTCACTTGCGAGGCGAGTGCTCTAACCACTGAGCTACAGGACTCCACTTTATGTAACATTTCAGAGTGTCCAGAATTTGGCAAATTGTTGCATTCATCTTCCACTCCGTGGCTGTTCACTGTGTACACATTGGCTGCCAGACTTCATGTTTCACCCACAAAATGCAGTCAATCCATTTTAACTATATCCCGTGAAACTCTTTGAAAGTCTTGATTCCCTGATATGGCACTATATCAAATGAAAGGATTATTGTATAATATTATTATTAGTATTAATAGATTTGCAGTTGGGTTTATGTAGTTTCTTAAAGTAACTTAAGGAAAAGAAGAGCTTCAAAATTCAGTTGTGTTTAAAAGTCTGCTGAGTTCTGAACACTCTGAATATATAAAGAGAGTTAATCTGGGCCCAGGTGGAATTTCTTCCCAAGCGTTGATTCAGTGCATTGAATCAACTGTAAAAGACAGTGCAAACCTTAGTTTAAGAGCATCGATTTGATAGCAGCCGACTTCCTGAATTCACCTCTCGAGGTTGCAGTGAAAATACAAATCTTAATTTCCCCCTTTTAATAACAAACCGCTAACAATAAAAATGATAAATCTTGCATTTGATATAGCGCCTTTCATGTCGAGAGGATGTCTCAAAGCACTTCACAGGATTCACGGTAAAGCGTGACTACTCCATTCATTGCTCGAATGTGTCTCTCAAACAGACATGAAATGAATGACTCATTTTAATTGTGGGATTGTCAACCAGGACACCTGGAGAAACTCCCTTTGTCTTTCAGATAGTGCCATGCAATCTTTAACAACCACCTGAACAGATGGGATTTCGGTTTAATGTTTCATCCGAAGGGCGACACCTCTGACAATCTAGTGCTCCCCCCAGCACTGCACTGGAGTGTCAGGCTAGAATATGTGATTTCGAAGTCACAACGTGACTTAGTTCAACAGGTTTATGCCTCAGAAGGCTTTAAACAGCAATTCCCTTCTCTCTCAGGCATGCATTGAGCTTGCTCTTAAATGCATTGACCCCTTCTGCTTCAATCAATGCTTCTGGCAATGAGTTCCACATTCTCACCACACTCTGGGTAAAGAAGTTCCTCAAATATGCCATTTGTTAATATAAATTTTAAGTTTTTTTTCATATCATTTGCAGAACTTACAGCACAAGTAAATTATTCCCACCGGCCCGTTAAAACGAGCCGAGTACTATAGCTTTACCAGGCAGGTGATTTTTATTGCCTGGCTCTCCCAGAATGTGCTAAAGAATGAGCATTTGTGCAGGGGGTTCATTACAAGGTAGTATGGGGGCAGGAAATGACTGCTAAAGTTTCATGATGAATTACAGTCAGGTCCAGTGGGGCAGATTCGCAATGTATGCTGCAGCACATCATAAATATTTTAGCTCAGTGAAATGTTTCTCAAATAATTATTCCCCGCCTGCAATCAAGAACCGAGGCTGACGAGCAAGACAAATCTTCAGTGTTTGCACATTCGGAAGGTGATACCATTGAGTTTACTGAAATGCTGAGGAAGAGACAAGAGGACAAGAGGAGGTACCAGCAGGAGACTTTGGAGAGCTTGAAAAGTGCAAAGTCCCCTGTGGAAATGTGTGAGGAGGACAGGACAGGGAAGAAGGAGTGCACAGAGGAGAGCAGGGAGCCCGAGAGGAAAGAAGTTCTCCCTGAAACACGCAGGACAAGTTCAGAAGACAGCGAGGAAACCGATAGGAGAACATTGAAGGTAAGCCACGTCCCCTGCACTGTGAATCCCCTTAGAGGTGTCCACACTGTGATACGCTTTGAGACGTTCTCCGAACAAGAAAGTCGCAATACATAAATGCAAATTGGGTTGAAGTGAATCAGTGTTAACGGAACACCTTGATCTTGAGATCTCTAAAGCTTGTTTTGTGAGTTTTGTATTCTCTTTTGTTAGAAGACCTCTGTGGCAGTGCCAATCCGAAATGAGATACTGAGATGTAAGGGATAATGTAAACAGCAACAACTTGCTTATAAACAGTACCTTCTCGGCAGGTAATGTCTCTGAGAGATTTAAACGCGGCCAGGTCAAACCAAAATCACACCAATTTTTAAAAGATAAGATTTCAGTTTGTTTCTTTCAACTGGAAGTCAGGCTGAATACATCTCGAAAATGATAGATAATAGCTGGGTAGTATGTTGCGGTGAAGTTAGCTGTAAATGGTACCAAGACCCATTTTGCAGCGTGAACTCTGCAGGTTCTGACCTTCCTTTCAAGATTAATACCGGAATAATGTTGAGAATGATAATAATCCTTACATTTGATATCGCGCTTTTCACGTCTTCTGGACGTCTCAAAAGCGCTTCATAGAATATACTGTAAAGTGAATTGACTATATATTTGTGAGTGAAACTCGGCAGCCAATTACGCACAGCAGTGTCCCACAAACAGTTGTGGATTGAGTGACCAAATTATTATTGTTTTTTTCTTGAAGGATTATTATCCCCAGAAAAGCGATCGGCCAATCGACTAACAACCGGGTTCCTACTTACTGCTCGGTAAACATAGGCGCGTGGAGTAAGGAAACTTGCTCCACATTTCGCCCTGCCAGGAATTGAACCCAGGTCTCTCGCTCGCGAGCCGAGTGCTCTAACCACTGAGCTACAGAACTCCACCGTGAAGATATGTACACGATTGCATACACATAGGAATTCACAGGATGTACAGAGGCACACGTAGGAATATAAATTACACGGCACTATTCGAAAAGAGAAGGAAGTTTCTCCCTGTGACCTGGCCAGCAATCCTTCCAGATAAAAAAAACTTCACTTCATAGCTGTTTGTAGGACTGGTTTGCGTAAATTGGCTGTTGTGTTCGCCTACAAAAATGCACAGTCACTGCATTTTACAGTAAATCCTGTTAAACCCTTTGGAAAGCAGCACATTTGAGGCAGCTTCCTGTTGTGAAAGGTGCTATAAAAATGTAAATGGTACTCAGATGTCGTCTCGACTTGAAAGAATTCTCTTATCAAATACAAGGATTATCGTTTTTATTATAAATAGAAATTGTCAAAGGAATACATGCGAATGCACAGCATGGTTAACAGCAACACGGTAGTCTGGATTGATACAAATATAAATATGAAATTACATTTGTACAACGCCTTTCACGACGGGAGGACGGTCCAAGGCGCTGGACAGTTCGGGATTTGGACAGTAATACTCTGTCCAAATGCAACAGCGAAATTCGACTAAGTCTTATCTTTATAAATCGTAAACCGCCTAAGTTGTACATTTACCCGAGTCCCATTCAGTTTCCTATCAAAACCACGTAGATTTCGTTGCACAGGTCAACTCGCATTGAATGGCAGGAAATCTCGTCTTGACCTCTCGTAGACGCATTTACTGGCTGATTAACTTATCCAGAGGCAGTGTAGATTATTGATTAAATCAGATTATCTACGATTTATAGAGCTTAGCTTTAAACTCGGACTTTGCGTAAGGCATATTAAATGTTATGGTCCTGACTGAAATAACTTAGGTGAGCTTTACTATATTTGACGACTGCAACTGAAAACAGGCTGGAAGCCCTAAGCTTAGTTAGCATCTCCATTACAGCTTTATGCTACAGGCAGATAGAATTACACAGAGTGATACGCCATGGAAACAGGCCAATTAATAATAATAATAATAATAATCCTTGCATTTGATATAACGCTTTTCACGTCGGGAGGACGTCCCAAAGCGCTTCACAGAACACACTGTAAAGTGAATTGACTGTATATTTGTGGGCGAACGCGGCAGCCAATTGCGCACAGCAATGTCCCACAAACAGTCGTAGATTGAAAATGACCAATTTATTATTGTTTTTGGTTTTGGAGGGATTATTATTAGGCTCTGTGTGGAGTAAGGAAACTTGCCCAAGGTTTAGTCCTTTTAGTCTGTGCCTGTGTTTATGCTCCAACCCTCCTGTTTCCCTCACCTACACCTTGTACCCGCATTCATTCGTGTAACGCATCAAGTTTCCTCTTAAATGCATTGATGCCCGCTTGTCATCAAAAAGTGATAGCATTGTAGAGCTGGATTTTACCATTAATTCCTGTTCCGTCTCTCTCTCTCTTTGGTGCACTTCACCATCAGGCGTTGACTTTAGCTGTTTACTTTAGATACCAGGGCATATCTTGCTGATCAATAGACTTAGATCTTTCATCCCACGTAGAGAATTTAGCCCACGCCCTCACTCACGCTGCCTCACCCACCCTGATTACCGTGACCAGCACTTGCCTTTTTATCCAAGGGAAAAATAATCAAAAATCTTTTGAACACTTCCTGTCACAGAACTCCACACCTATTCAGTTTCTAGCAGTGAAAGCACTTGTGCGTTCTTGTTGCGCTGTATTGTCCTGGTCAACAATTCCCCCGAAATAAAAATTGGTCATTCACTTCGTGGCTGTTTGTGGGATATTGCTGTGCGCAAACTGCCTGCCGGGTTTGCCCACAAAACACACAGTCACTGCACTTTGCAGTATACCTTGTGAAGCGCTTTGAGACGTCCTCCCGCTGGTTGCTCTGCTCCCAGTCTCGGCTTGTACGTTTGTCTCGTTTGTCTGCCTCCGCTGACCCAATTCCCCCCCCCACCCCAACCCCCTACCAAAATACCCCCACTCCTACTCCCCACCCATCATTACTCCCACTCAGTCCTTCTCTCTTACTGCCCTCCCCATCTTCTCTCTCCTGGACCTTCTCACAGCGTCCCTCGGCTCCAGCCTGGGCAACTTCCTCCGCACTTAGCGATGCATGTCCCAGAGCACCACCCGGACTGCCGCATCACCCACCTGCCCCGCAAAGCCCACCTCCCTCGCCTCCGACAGGGAAACCCCTCCCCCCTTCTCTCATCCATATCCTTCCCAACTCTCCCCACTCATACTTACCAATCTTTCCCCCCCCACCCACAATCTACAACCCCTCCTCTGCCTGCGCCCCCATTTGCATTGGCTTCCAAAATGTCCGCTCCCTCAAAAAAGTTCTCACAATCCACGGCCTCATCCTCGATGAGGAAATAGATACTCTTGGACTCACGCAAACCTGGTTCTCCCCTGGTGAGCCTGTCCCCCTCATTGAAGCCTCCCCGACTGGTTACTCTTCTCACCAAATACCCTACCCCAACCTACATGACAGCGGGGTAGCCCTCATCCCCCAAACCTCCCTTGTTTAATCCCTCTTATTTCTCTGGCTGTTTCCTCTCTTTTGAGCATCTCACCCTTTACCATACCGAGATCCTCTCACGTGTCTTCAAATCCATTCATGCCCTGAACCTCCCTACCTCTCCCATCTGCTTACCCCCCACTCCACCACCTGCTGCCTCTGCTCAGCTGGCTCCGGCCTCCTGTTTGCCCCTCGTCACCTCCGCTCCACCATCAGTGGCCGTGCCTTCAGCCACTACGCCCAAAACTCTGGAACTCTCTCTCTCTCAATCCCTCCGCCTTGCCTCCTCCCTCCCTTCCCACTTTCAAATCCTGCCTAAAGACAACAATAACAACAACAACTTGGATTTATATAGTGTCCTCCACGCCGGACGGCGTCTCAGAGCACTTTACAGTAACGGATCGCGGGGCCGAGCCAAGGGGAGGGGTGCGGGAAGGTGACCAAAGGCGCGGTCGAAAAGAAAGGTCTTCAGCAAAGTTCTGAAAATGGGAAGGGAGGGAGCGAGACGAAGGGAGTGAGGAAGGCATAGCCTCGGGGCATAGTGGCTGAAGGCACGGCCTCCGAGGGTGGAGCGGAGGACTCGGGGGACGAGGAGGAGGTCAGACCCGGAGGAACGAAGGCAACAGGTACTGTGCTGAGGAGAGAGGAGATCAGAGGTCAGGGGGTGCCTTTTTGATCGAAAAGACCTTCCTTTTTGATAGTGCTTGGGGTCACCTCCCACTCCCCCTGGCTCGGTGTCGCACTCTGCCACTGCCAAGCGCTCCGAGACGCTACCCCTTGTGAAGGGCGCTATATAAATGCAAGTCGTTGTTGTTGTCTAACTCGTGAAGTGCTTTGGGACGTCTTTCTATAAAAACATAGCAAATGTGAGGATTATTATTATTTTTATTATACATGCTTGCATCAATTACAACAGGCATATTAATTTGATGGTCTCACAAGATTGGCTTTATGTCAGGGCTCAAAGATAAAATCAAAAGCTCCTCCATTCAGGGCAATGCATTTTTCTATGACTCAGCTTGGGGCAGCCTGTGAAACCAACTTGTCTCATGAGATTCGAGATTCCAGTCCAAAGTTTAGGTTCAAATTATTTTATGGGGCACCAAAGTGTAAATGGTCATTTACCAAAAGCTTTCTCATTTACCACGGTGCTGTTAATATGCTCTCCTGTTCAAAAGTCTGCCTGTGTCCGCCTACAGAATAAACAGTTACTACACTTTACCGTACATCCTGTGCTTCGTCCTGGCCTGAAAGGCACTGTATCAAATGTAAGGGTTACTATTATTTATCAATAACCCTATTGTGCTGTTTGCACTACATTTCAGCAACGTCATAACAACCTTTGTTTGTGCAAATTATTAATCCAGTATTGGGTTATTTGACTACAACACCAGTATCTCAGTGACCTGTAGTTCAATGTTAGCATAAGACTAATGAACTTTCCCCAATATTTTACATATAATAATAATAATCCTTGCATTTGATATAGCGCCTTATCACATCTTTGAGACGTCTCAAAGCGCTTCACAGAATATAATAATAATAATCCTTGCATTTGATATAGCGCTTTTCACGTCTTCTAGACGTCCCAAAGCGCTTCACAGAATATACTGTAAAGTGTAGTGACTGTGTGTTTTGTGGAGGAACGGGGCAGCCAATTGCTTACAGCAGTGTCCCACAAACAGTCGTGGATTGAATGATCAAATTATTATGAATTTTTTGGAGGGATTATTACCCACGGAAAGCGATCTGACAATCGACTAACAATGGGGTTCCTACTTACTGCTCGGTAAACACAGGCATATGGAGTAAGGAAACTTGCCCAAGGTTTCACCCTGACCGGGACTCGAACCCAGGTCCTCTTAGTGCTCTAATCACTAAGCTACAGGACGCCATAAAAATATTCCTTGCATTTTATTATTATTGCACGTATGTCTAAGAAGCTTGGTGATGATCAGGAGGATAAAGATTAGCGAGAGACAGAGAGAGAGAGAGAGAGAGACAGTGTTCGTCACCAGTACTAACTTGTTTCACATTGACAGACAAATATGCCATTGTTGGGCTGGTGTGTGGTGTGCAGATTAGTGTCAGTGGCAGCTGAGGGTAAGAGCGAAGCACAATAGCAAGCAGGTCAGAACAGAGCAGGAAATCTAATAGTCACAGAGGTGCGGATTCCCGAGCAGGAACTGCAGGAATTAAAACAAACACAGCGGGAGAGAGTGAGAGCCACACCTGGAGAGGGAGGGAGGGGTGGGGCGAGAGGAAAGTCCGATGAAAATCAAAAGCTTGACTTTTTGCTGCTGTTTGATTTAATTTCATCCTTCCCGACGTGATGTCTCCCACCGACAGCTCAGAGGCATTGGTCTGTTCCTTGTCCCTTGCATGATCTGTCCCACCATCAGAGCGCCAGTTTTCAGCCACTCTGCCCCCACTCTCTGGCATCCTGTCCCACGGCCTCACCCCCTCTCTCCGCACTTTTAAAGCCCACCTCAAGTCCGATCTCCTTGACTGTGTTTCAAATCCCACTTGCAGACCTTCCTTTTTGACCGTGCGTACGGTTTACCTCCCCCCTTCCTCTCCACCTGGCTCGGGGGTCAGACTCCACCACTGTCAAGTGCTCCGGGAGGATACCCCGCATGAAGGGCAAGTTGTTGTTGTTCTCAGGTATTTTTCTCTCCTCCCTCACTTCAGCTCAACAACTCCCTCTCCCCTCACCCACCAGCTCGGGTCAGCTGTGCGAATGCTTTGAGATGCCCTCTCAGTGTGAAAGGCTACGAGAAAGTCATCACGCTATTCCAGACAGCAACTCCATAAGAGTCGTCATCAATATTGATAACATTTATGGCACTCCACCCTCACTGTAAAGCTGCTGTCTCTCAATGTAAAGCTCCTGGACTTTGGTTCGTGACATTTTCATGTGAAGATACACTCGATTTTAGGGGAGTAACTGTAGCTCGCAAACCATTGCCTCCTTTTAACACATAAAATGATTTGCTACAGAGAACGGTCAAACACAACTCACACCATCCACATCCGCCACTGGGAAAACTAAAAGGAGGGCTGTTTCTGTGACATGTTCCACAAAATGATTTTGTCAGTGGCTAAAAATGGACTGAACAGCCCTAGAGCGGGGCGTTTCTGTGGGGCAAGGAGCGTGAAATGAAGTACTACGCCTAACAATCTCCCATCTGCTGTAAATTATATCTTGTTGTGCTCCCGTTCATTTACTTTTGTTATTGAATTGCCCAGCAATTACTGTGGGTCCTGGAGAAACCAGTGATAGTGTGCGGACCCGATGGAATGGTTTGTAAGCAGCTGCTTGCAGTGAAGGGTTTTAAGGGTGACACTTATATTTGGCTCGTAGGTGATAAATTATCACTTCAAACACTGCAGTTCCACTCCCCTCAGTTTGTCTCAAAGTCCGATTGCACATTTAATCTCATACTTTCATAGCCCGTGACTGACTGAAGATGACGAACACAAAGTTGCTATACTTTACAGTAAATCCTGTAAAGCGCTTTGAGAAGTCCTTTGGATATCTCAGTAAAGGCGCTGTATCAAAATACAAGGATTATTATTGTTATTACTACTACTACTAATAACAAGCAGTTCAGTGAATGAATACCATCATCAGTCTTGGCTTTGATTAGTGTAACATACTCTGTCCCTTTGAGAAGCCTTGAAAAACCTTCTTACTGATATACGCGCAAGTTGCAGCTGACGTTTGCACTTTGTATTGCACTGTGCAAACAGTTGGTGAGCAGATAGTTTGCATCTCCAAGATCTTGCCCAACTTTACCTCTGTGACCTTCTTAACTGCCCGCTTCCTCCGCTCAGCAAACACTAGCCTGCTTCGTGCCCTGCCCTCCCCTTCAACGGAACTCCATCCCGGAGTCCCTTCGCCTCTCCTTCATTCATCTTACCCACCCCCTACACCCCCACCCCTACCCCCAAACCTTCCTTGCTCCCACCTTTCCTGAATCCAATCCCCAGCTCAGATGCAAACCCTCGACTGGCCAAAGCCTTGGGACGTCCTCCTGACATGAAAGGCGTTACATGAACGCAGTTTGTTGTTGTTATTTTCATGATAAATGCGCAGTGCAAGCTTGCTGCAACAAGTCCTGGGGAGCATTTGTTTTTTTTTGCAAAGATGACTTTCTTGCTTCCAAGCAGGGCAGAGAGATCAGCGGCAACATAGACAGAGAGATCATCAGCGGCAACACAGACAGAGAGATCAGCAGCAACGCAGCTAGAGAGACCAGCAGCAATGCAGACAGAAAGACCAGCAGCAACGCAGCAAGAGAGACCAGCAGCAACGCAGCAAGAGAGACCAGCAGCAACGCAGCTGGAGAGACCAGCAGCAATGCAGATGGAAAGACCAGCAGCAATGCAGCAAGAGAGACCAGCAGCAACGCAGCTAGAGAGACCAGCAGCAACACAGCTGGAGAGACCAGCAGCATTGCAGATGGAAAGACCAGCAGCAAAGCAGCTAGAGAGACCAGCAGCAATGCAGACAGAAAGACCAGCAGCAACTCAGACAGAAAGACCAGCAGCAATGCAGATGGCAGACGAAACGATTCCACTTCTGAAAGCTCCTCCCCTCTCAGCCCCTCTCACACCACACGGGTCTTTATAAGGTAAGGACGCTGCCGCAGTTTGGAACTATTTCACGTTGTTGCGTGTTGTAGGAGCAAAATTAGAATCATCGAGATTTCCAGCCTAGAAAGAGGCCATTCAGAACAAGCTGTATATTCAATTCTAGTGCCCTGCCTTATCCCTTGATTGATTGATTGATTGATTGATTGATTGATTGATTGATTGATTGATTGATTGATTGATTCACTCACTCACTCACTCACTCACTCACTCACTCACTCACCCACCCTTCAGAGTACGGTAACTGTTACCCTCGGTTGTTATTTTCCGTTAAACTACTTCAAATACCAAACCAAACCATGACACTGGTCGGGTTCAATTGAATTATTGAGCATTGCTCAATAGTATGTTCATTCTGAATTGTTTGTGGAATCCTGTAGAGTATTGGTTGGAGCACTCACCTCGCAAGCCAGAGGACCTGAGTTCGATTCCCGGCCAAATTTCCTTACTCCGCATGCCTCCAATTACCTAGCAGTAAGTAGGAACCAATCCAGTTGCCAGTCGATTGGTGGATCGCTTTCTGGTGGTAATAATCCCTTCCAAAATATAACAATAATAATTTGGTCTCTCAATCCTCGACTGTATGTTGGACACTGCTGTGCGCAATTGGCTGCCGAGTGTCTCCCACAAAACATACAGTCAATTCACTTTACAGCCTATTCTGTGAAGCGCTTTGAGACCTCCAGAAGACATGATAAGGCGATATATCAAATGCGAGGATTATTATTATTATTATCCTGTGAAGCATTTCAGATTTAGGATCGTGCGAGATTGTAGAAAACGTTTAAATGCATTTTCAGTGTAGAGGCAGGTCTTCTGAGGTCTTTTTAAAAAAAAATTAACTGGATTCCCGAATTGTATCCGCATTTAAAATTTTCCACAAATTCGGCGTGATTTTATATTTTAAGACTCGGCAGTCAGATGGATGAAGACTAGGTAGAATTCCGGGATCTGTTTCAAAATCAAAATCACTTCCGTTAAATGCTATTTAATTTTGTCATCCGCGTCCCTAAAAAAAAATTCTAGGTTCTCATCCTCATGTTAGTCAGCAGTCTTAAAAGGAACTTCACATACAATTTCTCTTGAGAATATCAATTTGGGTGACTTATTTTAATTGAGCCTTGTGACATTTTATCTGTGGATGGTAAAATTAAACGTACGTGCTAGTCTGTGGATCAACTAGTGGGTGACTGGTTGAATAGAGTCTTTGATGGAATGTGAAGCCCTGACTTGACCTCTCTGTCCCTATAACCAGCCTTTTGCTTGCCCAGCTGCCTGCCCTCCTTGCTCTCCTCTTTGCTGGGGCAGCTTGCCTCACAAATATCGATGCATCATTTTATAGGAACTTGAAGCATTCAGTCCGGCCCTGCTCATCCAGCGGGTTTCGATTACCGAGCCATCACTGAGGCCAACCGATAATAAAAAAACGGATCATTCACTTTTCTGGCTGTTTGTCAGACGTTGCTTTGCGCAAATTGGCTGCAGCGTTCACCTGCGAAACACGATCGTTACACTTCAGAGTAAATGCTAGCCTCCGTTCACTGAGCAAAATCACAAACTGTAGCGTATTGGTCAGAGCACTCACCTCGCAAGGAAGAGGACCTGAGTTCAATTCCCGGGTGGACAAAAAAAAATGTGGTCACTCAATCCACGACTGTTTGGGGGACACTGCTATGCACCTCGGGACATCCTCCCGATGTGAAAGGCACAATTTAAATGCAATTTGTTGTTGTTTTTGTGCACAATTGACCTCCGCGTTTCGCCCACAAAATACACAGTCAATCTCACTTCACAGTATGTTCTGTGAGGCGCTTTGAGACATCTCACTGACATAATAAGGTGCTGTATCAAATGCAAGGGTAATTATTATTTTTTTATTATTATCCTGTGAAGCTCTTTGAGACATTCTCCCAATGTGAAAGGCGCTGTATCCAATACAAGGATTAGCAAACCAAAACAATCTATACGGATTTGACTTTACTGTGTTTTTTTTTGTGTGGATCATTCCTGCAGTAGCTCGATGCTGACCATGCAACATTTTCTTAACTCTTTTAATACATACTTTCACTGAATGTTTCTCTTTGCGTGTTGTCTACTCACAGTTTAGGAAAACCCAAGGAGCCAATGAGCCCCAAAGTGACCAGCCCAGTGGAGAAGGAGCGAAAATTCACCAAACAGCCTTCTGTCGAACCTTTCAATTGTCAGGCAGGAGGGGCAGAGATGAGCAAAAGTCAGAGCGAAGAGCATCCGAAAGAGGGTGAGGAGACGAGACAAGGGCACGTTAAGAGAACAAGAATCAACAGAGTAAGAACACAGGTAAAGACAATCATTTGCAGTGTTTTGTAATGCGTTCCTTATGTTATGAAATGTCAAAAAAAATCCCTCAATAACACTGATTATCTCAGAAGCAGAACCCAACAGCATGGGGTTTGGTGGTGAGGTCGTTTGCTGTGATAATTATCAGTTTGAATCTATTGTGAAACATCACATTTTTCAACCCAATACTGAGGAAAGCTCCATCTGTAGAACCCACCACCGCTTAACCCTCTACCTACTCGATTACCTTTCCTCCGTCCCGTGCTCACTTGTGTCACAATGATCTATCCACCCTCCGGTACCCTGCCCTCACCCTTCAAAACCATTGTCGTCACTCCTCGCCTCAAACAAAAATCACCTTCGACCCCTCCAGACTTATCAATGACCTCTCCACCCTCAATCTGCCTTTTCCCCGTCAAAGTATTGGAACACATCCTCAGTTGCACCCGATCTTTCCCCTTCTGTTTGAGATCTTCCCAGCTGTTTTTGGACTCCAGTAACATCCTCTCAATGACACAAGTGGTGTGTGTTTCCTTCGGGTATTAGGACGTGACCTACACGCCATTGTAAATCATAAGCGTTCCAAAAAGGGGAGCAATAATGTGAAGAAAAGTGCTCCACTCCAGGCTTTTATTGCTAACACTACCCTCAATGTCGAAAATCCATTCTCAAGAGCAATCTAAGGACTCAAGTTAAGGGTTTTTAATACCTGCTTCGTCCTTTGATGAGATATTAAACCGAGGTCCTGTCTGCCTATTCGGGTGGTCGGTAAAGATCCTATGTCAATGAAAAGAGAAGCGAGTTTCTCTTGGTGTCCTGGTCAACAATCTCCCAGATATAAAATGGGTCATTCGCGTCTAACTGTGAGATATTGCTGTGTGCAATTCAACTGCTGCATTCGCCTATGAATATACGGTCACTACATTTTGTAATAACTCCTGTAAAGCGCAAAACAAAGAAAGAACAATCAGTTCAATAAAAGCTATTAATCGTGACAATAGCGCTTGCAATGGATGCGGAGTCTTTCACGTCGGGAGGATGTCTGTCTCGAAGCACTTCACATGGTTCGCTGTGATGTGTAGTGACAGTGTAGTGTGTAGGTGGTTTCATGGTAAATGTGTTATTTCAGGATGAAAAACAAGTTTCAAGTACAGTCACACACGTGCAGTTTCTGCAGAAAGAATCAGAAGACGTTGATGGCTGTTCAAACAATGTCCCCTTCCTACGTGGATCTTCAAGGGCTATATCTTTCAGAGTAAGTGCGACTGCGTCTCCTTTCTGGTGATTGCAACGAGGCTTGTACTAGTGTTAAAGGAGCAATTTTAGTTCATTTTAATGGTCTTGTTGTGTTCCACGCTTGTATTTTTGTTGTGCAGCAGTCTATCACTTGCCGACTGACGGAAAAGGGGAATTGGGATTTCAAACCAAAAGTCTGTTTGCTTAAAGATTTCTCTTTTGTTAGATGGTGAAACCAGAACCACCAAACCAGTCACTCCAGAGAAGGTCGGTATCCTCCTATAACATTATTAATAAGATCTAGTATAAGCCAATGCATTGAGTCAACTATTGTCAGTGGCAACTATTATATAGCGCTCCTTTCACTTTGGGGAGGTTCTCACGCAGCTGACTGGCAGTTTGTACACAATAGAGGGCGGTGAGCAGAGGGAGTCCAGGATGGGATCCCAGCAAATGGGACACGTGAAACAGATGTTTGATGAGAGTGCAGAGAGCATCCGGGGCAGTAGGGTCAGTAGAGGGAGCAGTGGTAAGGTGGGGCGAGTGGTAAGGAAGGAGGCTTTTGAAATTGAGGATGAGGATCTTGAAGAGACATTGATATACACAGATGCTGATTGCTTATGGTTCTACTCCGCAGTGCGAGTATGAGGATTTCATCCAAGGGAGTTTCAACAAACAAAGACAGAGTTGACCAGTACGTCAAGGCAATCCAGGTGAGAAACAATGTTCCTTAGAATTGCACAGAGCCTTACACTCCAATCAAGCAGCGAGAGTCAAGACACCCAGCATCAAAAAAACACCCAAATCGAGAAGAAAAGATCAAATTTACATTTGGTGTTAATGATAATCTTTGCATTTCATATAGCGCCTTATCACGTCTTCGAGTCGTTTCACAGAATATACTGTAAAGTGAATTGACTGTATATTTTGTGAGGGAAAGGGGCTGCTAATTGCACACAGCAGTGTCCCATATAAGCAGCAATACGGCCACCTATGAAAATGTCTCGTGCAGTGCAGAAATTATACATTTGTGTTGGTGAACAGAAGTTAATTTCAATTTTCTTTTTTCAGAAGAGTGGCAGCCTTAAATCCAAGACTGAATCTGCTAAATATTTGCCTTGTCCATTAGAGGGCATTGCAAGCAAGCGAAATATGTTTGAGAAGGAGAATAGCCAAGACAGAGGCAATTGGAGCCCATCAATGAAGAAGGTATAGTTATATTCTACTATGGGGCTGAAGCGGGCACTTCTTGAGCATTCAATGTGAAAATCACCGCTCTGCGATACTTGTCTTCGTCACTCATTATCAAAAGGACAGATTTTATAATTATTATAATCATAATCATGCTTGCACTTGATATAGCGCCTTAGCACATCATTGAAATGTCTGAGTGCACCTCACAGGATTGTTTTTACTGTGGATTAACTGTACTTTATAGGCGATTTACTTTGGTTTGTTTGGTGCCTTAACTTTACATCTTTTGTTGCGACTTCTTTATGTTTTAATATTAATTAAAACTAACGGAGGGAAGTGAAATCAGCGCTCTCCCCTCGCGGTTGTTGGGTTTAGACTGTGGAGAGATAGGCCACTCTGTGGGAGGAAGTTGCTGCCACCGAGAGGTCATGTTGTGCTACACTCGGAATCAAAGCAAATTTTGTCCTTGTGATGATTGGCAACAGTGATTGCGATTACACAGCGTAAAATACCACATTGAATGCTTAGCAAGGCGTAACTTTCACCTCTAGCTTTCACCTCAAGATGGCAGCAACTCCCTCCCACAGAGTGGCCTATCTCTCCACAGTCGAAACCCAACAACAGCGAGGGGAGAGCGCTGATTTCACTTCCCTCCGTTAGTTTTAATCAATATTAAACATCAAAAAGTATTGATTTTGAGATAGATGCAAAGTTGCTTACAAACACGCCTGTACAACTACGTAACAGGAATAATCCTGGCACGAGTGATTGAGACATTGATATCACGAGTGACTAATATCATTTATGTAAGTGAACATGTCTATGTTCTAGCTTGATGCTCTATCAGCTTGTCTGACAGACATCAGGGCCTGGATGAGCGTAAACTTCCTACAACTGAATATGGATAAGACAGAAGCCATACTCCTTGGCTCCCGTCAACGTCTTCGCTCCTGCGGATCTAAATTCCTCAAACTCCCTGGGCTCTCCTTCAGATCCACCGCAATCTAGTGCGCAATCTAGGCATCCGGTTCGACACACAACTGCCCTTCCTCCACCACATCCGATCCCTGACCAGGACCGCTTTCTTCGACCTCCACCACATTGCCCGCCTCCGACCTTACCTTACCCCAAATACAGTCGAAACCCTCGTGCATGCGTTTGTTCACCTTCCGCTTAGATTACTCCAACGCACTCCTCGCCGGTCTCCCCAGCTCCACCGTTCACAAGATCCAGCTCATTCAAAACTCTGCCGCCCGCATACTGACCCGGAACAAACTCTGTACCCACATCTCACCAGTTCTGACCAGGCTCTGCTGACTCCCCATCACCGAATGGATTGACTTCAGGATCTTCGCGCTCGTGTTCAAATCCATTCACTCCCTGGCACTACCCGGTGTTTCCGCTCGACTGGCACAGGCCTCCTGCTTGTCCCTCACACCCTCCGCCCCACCATCGGAGGTCGTGCTTCCAGCCTCTACGCCCAAAAGTTCTGGAACACTCAATCCCTCTGCCTTGTCCCCTCTCTCCCCTCTTTCAAGACCCGCCTGAAAACTTTCCTCTTCGACCGTGCTTAAGGCCACCGCCTCCCCCCCGACTCAAAGTCAGGCTCCGCCACTGTTAAACACACTAAGATGCACCCTGCATGGAGGACACTATATAAGGGCAAGTTGTTGTTGTTGTTATCAAGTTTGGCTTAGTATTAAATTCCCTGCTTTTCTCTTGTGGTAGATACAGTTTTAGGGATGATCAAACATTCATAATTTGGATAAGAATGGATAGAAATATTCCTTCCTTTCATTTGAGGCTTCTTTGAAGTTTTCCCACTGTTGGGGCTTTTCCTGTTTCACGTGCTGTAATGAATTTCAGTTGACTTCATGCGGTTTGAGCCACACACAGGTCTGAGCTTGTACTGATGCTGCATCAAATAGCAAAAGCATGAGCACTGCTTTCATTCCTGAACTCAGTGAGATCGATGTTTGATCTCTTTAAGTCGATCTAAAGAGAGTCTGAATTAGGTTCATTTCAGATGGTCTTCAGACAAACCTTTAACAACAACAAAACAACAACAACGAATGATACTGGATTAGTGCCTTTCACGTCGGGAGGACGTCCCAAGGCTCTGGGATGTCTTCCAACTTAAAAAGTGCAATATAAATGTAATTTGTTGTTGCAGCTGTCATTGATTGGAGGCCAATCGATTTAACGTAGCCAGCAAATGAGAATTAGTATAGTTGTTAATGTAACAGTGCCCTGCCTGGGAGTAGTGTTTGAAGCAGAATTCATATTGGCTTTGAAAACGGAACTAGACAGATATCTAAAATGGAATCAACTAAAGGGAGTTTGGGACTGAAAGGATTGCTCTTTAAAAGAGCCAGCACAGACACGATGGCCCGAATGGCTTTCTTGTGTACTGTAAATATCTATGAGTTGATGGTACAAACCAATGCACATTGACAGGAGGGTGAGGTAGCTCTCTGGGCTGGCAGTTGTTGAGAGTGACGACGATCTGTGCTTGAAGGCATTTATAATTGCTGTTTTCTTTGCACTGTTTTCATTTTAAGTCCTTCTTCGGTGACCGCCAGTGTAGCTGGGACACCTTGTTGGTGGCTACATTGACAGAATATGGATCTGGTGTCATTATTCCAAGCCTTCGGTTCTCTATTAGAGATTAGTGTGACCTCTGGGTGCGTTTATGTCGTTCAGTTTGTTGGCAGGGGCAGGGAGGGTGGCAATCAACTGAGTGACTACCTTGTCTCGGTCTCTTTTACTTTCAGTGAACTAAGTGCAGATGAAGCCCATCAGTAATCCTATATGACAGTTTCATTCACAGTCAGGGACAGAGATAAGAAATAGCAACACTGGGAGCCACATAATGACCACACCTCCTTACTGAGAACTTTACTGCAAAGTTCCACGCCTTCACTCTTCACTCCCTTGCCCCCCTTTTTCCGTTCCCTTTTCCTCCCATGTCCTTTCCTACTAAGACCTGTTTCTCTAATAATTACACAGAATGGTACGGCACGGAAACAGGCCATTTGGCCCAACCAGTTTATGCCGGTAAATTGGGGAGCCCCTGCGGGATTGTGGCAATGAGGTGTCTGGAGGATAGACTCTACTGTTTTGAAGAGCTTCTATATTTAATTGTATTTTCTGCTGGTCTTCCTCACCTCAGAGTCTTGCTTCAGGTGCACATCACTATAGAATGCCAAATAATGTGGGCTGTTTATCATGTCCGCATGTTCCTCTCTCTCAGTTACCACATTGTAAGCTCGCTTTCATTCTTGCTTTACGATTTCTCTTACCCTTTGCCCTCCTTCTTGCTTTTGGCCCTCTGCAGAATTTTCTCTAGCTGGGATCCTTCCGCTGTTCAACCGCACGGTATGTTGCATCCGCCACGGCTTCTCAACATTTCTACACACACACAACTCCTTCCAGCTCAGTATATCATCTATGGCCATTCCGATACCCAGCAGTGGGTTCTAAAAGAATCTGGCCTCTGGTCTATACTTTCAGCAGTATCTGTCTCCTAGGCTCCTTCATTCCTTTCTCCTCAACCCCATACTGTACCTCTACCACTCCATCAATTCTATCACACGTTCAAAATACATTCCGCCCACAGCAACACATTTCTTTACTCCTTCAGTGCAGCCCATTTCATCAGACACAGAACTTGCCATGCATTGTACCTTCATTCACCTCCTCAACACAATTAACATCTGCTTTCTTTACAATAAGAACAATCAGACCTGGGATCCAAAGCCTTAACTGTATTCCTTTATGTTCCCTTTCAGCACTTTGGGACATCCTCCTGACGCGAAAGGCGCTCTATAAATGTAATTTTGTTGTTGTTGTTGTTATGGAGATTGTGACTGTGGCTCACATGATTATGGCTAAAGACTATGTTGATTTGCCTTTCCAGGATATCAGACCAGGAGACGTAGCTAGCAAACGTAATCTATGGGAGAACAGAGCTGATTCTGTCGATAAGGTAATAAAATATGTGTTTCTAGCAGTTTACTTATGTTTTCCAGAATTCACAGGTTTACATTTTTAACTTTTTCCGAGTTTCTGCTCAGCAAGTCTGTCTGCACTTAACAGGATTGCAATTGTGACTAATAGGTACTGCGAAACTGTATGTTATTAAGTGAACATGTGCCATTATAACAGGTACATTACATCACAAGATCAATTCAGATGGAGAAGGCCCACAATGTTCTTGCCATGCAATGACCTCTTTGTTTCGCCCACAAAATGTACAGTCAATTCACTTTACAGTATATTCTGTGAAGCACTTTGAGACGTTTCAAAGACGTGATGAGGTGCTATATCAAATGCAAGGATTAGTAATTATTATTATTATTGTCCTCATCCTTCCAGAATACCCACCCTACCATCCTGTCACAGAACCGAGCTAATTTTTAAACAAGTCCAGGTTCCTGACCCCAACCACCTTCTTGGTAATCTGTTCCTGTCAAACTTCCAAAACATTTCTACGAACCTAAATCTTGAGGCTAAGACCAATGATACATTTTGTTTGTGGCCTTTGGTTGCTGGTTCATGGTTTTCTTGGTATTGACCCTGGATACTCAGCCAGATTGTGAGCTTGGTTCTGCAGGACTAGGAATATTGTCTGGCTTCACTTCAAAGGCCTTTGTCATCCTCTGCGTAGATTGGAAATTCCCAGCACTTTAGAACTTGTTCGAACAGCCTTGGCTGTTGCCAATGGCTACATATCCCACTAACACATCCCACTGCACTTTATGTAAAATATACAGAGGGCAGATGATTTCCTAACAATGCTCTCTATTTAGGTCTTCATGCTGCACTGGATACAATTGAAAGTTTTATTATATTTGACTAAAATAAAGAGCGCGTTGTGAATGAAGCGAGGATAGAACCCATAACCTTTGGGTTGCTAGTCCAGTAAGATTGTCATTGCTATAGCAGTTCTGTAGCTTAATGGTTAGAGCACTCGCCTTGCAAGCGAGAAGACTTGGTTTTGATTCCCGGGGGGTGGGGATGCAAACCTTAGACAGTTCTGTTTGTGGACTCTGTTTGTGTCATCCAGTTATGAGATGCAATGTTAGCAAACTGCGAAGGACGTCTGGAAATCTTCCTAACATCGACGTGGACAACTTCAACTGCAGATTGAAAGCCCCTCAATTGGAAAGAGGAGAACTCAGTAAATGCTTGTAGTAAAGTTTTTAATAAGTAGGTGTGGTCAATTTGCCTCTGGAAAGGGAGTACTCCACTGCTACAATTTCCATAAAACAGCTTTTCGCCCTAAATCGTCATTTAATTTTTCTCACGTCAAATCTGCAGATGTATATAAGCCATGGGCAATCGTTCAGTCTGTGTGGTAAGCACAGGATTGCTTGGTCTCGCCAGTGGTGCATCCCAGAAAAAGAATCATAAAGGGTGGCTCAGAAAAGCCACCTCACGCTCTAACTTATCCCATTCCCAAAGCTCAGCAGGTTGCGGTCCTAATATTAGAGTTCCTAGATTAGAGAAACATCAGAAATCTGTCAGTAACAAACAACAGCATTGCTTCTGCTATTGCCAATAGGACATGCCCAACCTTGTACCTGCGACAGTGAAATACAAGGGAAAATTAAATGTTTAGATAATTAACTAGAAGTCGTGGGCTTGCGACAGAGAGAGCTCAACTTGGAGTTTCAAGTGAAGGATTGTTAACCAGTGTTTATATCTAGGGAAAGGTGAGAAGTTCTACCTGGATCTAGATTCACTCGATTTCCACAGTATTTCAGAGCATCCAGAATAGAACAAAATTGTTGTGTAACGTCTCAATTGGCAGCTGGTTTTGCTGTAGTTCTTAAAAGAACTTAAAAGAAAACCGGCTTCAAAACTAAGGCTGCATTGAAGAATTTGTTAAATTCTGGTCGCTCGGAAAGGTTATATAAATAGAGTAAAGCTAGTTTGTGCCTTAGGAAAGCAACAGCATATGAAGCAGTGACACACACAGATGATGATTGTGGAGTCCTGTAGCTCAGTGGTTAGAGCACTCGCTTTGCAAGCGAGAGATCTGTGTTCGATTTCCCGGCAGGGTGAAACCTTGGGAAAGTTTCCTTACTCCGCACGCCTGATAATTATCCCTCAAAAAAAAATAATAAATTGGTCATTTCAATCCACGGCTGTTTGTGGGACACCGCTTGTGCGCAATTGGCTGCCGCATTTCGCCCGCAATTCACTTTACAGTCTGTTCCGTGAAGCGCTTTGAGACATCTAGAAGACGTGAAAAGCGCTATATCAAATGCAAGGATTATTATTATGCTTTGGGCCGTTTTACGCAACACAATCTTTTGTGATCTTTGGGTAAACACAAACCAGTCAAAAGTCTATTGCTCTTTATTATCACAGAAGCTTTTGACTGACTTTACGAGACAGACGCATCAATAATTTGTTATTTGAGTCACTGATCGCTGATGATTCATTCACCACCCTGAGAAGTTTGCTGTTTCCTGAAGCAGGAAACAAAAGAAGCACCTGGGTGATAGCTTTCTCACCTCAGCCAACTTCAATGAATGAGTAACATTGGTGTTTTATTACATAATAACAATTTGATACCATGTCTTTCACATCAGGAGGAGGATGTCTTAAAATGCTTCACTTGATTCACCGTAGTGTATAATTTGTACATGGGACAGGGTGAGAACGTGCAATAAAGTCCCAGTTAGGTTGAGTTAGGTTGAGGGGCTGATTACAACAACAACAACAACAACAAAATTACATTAGTACAGCGCCTTTCATGTCGGGAGGACGTCCCGAGGCTCTGGACAGAGAATCTCGTGCTCCAGCGAGGCGATTAATAACGGGGGCACTCTTTATCACTTCGGAATTGCTGAAAGATATGTACAACGTATTTAGCACCAACCTAACCGGAAGCTTTTCTTTCTTTCTTATAAACCAGGGATGTTTGAATCAACACTTTTCTCCTTTCAGAACAAGTAGCAATCAAAGTATGAAAAAAATGCAATCAAAGTATGAAAATAAATGCCGGCATAGACCAGTTGGGTCGAATGGCCTGTTTCTGTGCTGTATGTTCTGTGTAACTCACCTTTGCAATCCAATCACGTAAGGAAGGAAAATCGTTGCCACTCGCTAAGCAGCTGCAAACCTTCTATTATTTCCAAGCTCTGATACTGATCTGCTTTTTTTTCTGCTTGTCCCCAGAACTAGTGGACGGAAATGAAAAGGATCTCACAGATCATGATTCGAGCTGATTTCAGATGATATGATTATTTTATACGTAAATGACGTTCCACAAGTGCGATCAGGCTACACTGTTCAGCAAGAGAACAGTTGCAGGAACAGAATGTAGTTTGCTACTAAAATTCAAGTGCTTTCTTGACTGTAGTTTAAGATATAAATCAAAGGTTTTATGCTGATTCAAATCGAATTTCAATTTCAGCCAGAAATAAAAGCCAAAAAAAGGGCAAATAAACAATGGGGTCTGAACCTGTAATATACGTAACTAAAATTTTACACTTTTGTATGTTGAAGAACTTAATCTCATTTCACTTCTTGGCAAATAGCTTCTGATAAATAAACTAAATGAATAAATGCCGTCTTGTCCTCCAATGTCTGAGTGTTAAACTGTGATTTCTTTCGATTGTATTGCAGCTTGTAAGGAAAGCATTTTGTCAATCAAAATATTTTATATGGTTGTATTGCTCAATACAAATTTATCAACACGAAACCGCTTAAAGGCTGACCGCAATAATAATATCCTGCATTTGGTTTGGTGCCTTTCATACCAGGAGGACATCTCAAAGTGCTTCACGGGATGTACTGTAAAGTGTAGTGACTGTGCACTTTGTAAATGAAAATAAACTAGCCTTCTTGTTCTGTTTATTTCTTGTTCTGTTTATTTGCACTTGTATGTCGATCATGTTTTTGATGGAGTCGATCATTTTATGTTCTGTTTGTTTTGTGTTTTCAGCCAAACTTTAAATAATGCTCTTTCTCTCATTGTTACAACAACAACAAATTGCATTTGTACGGCGCCTTTCACGTCGGGAGGAAGTCTCAAAGCACTGGGACTTAGATTGAAGTGCCAAAAAATGTCAGCTATCATTGGGCAACCTTATACTGAACGCTGGTTTTATAAATAGATGAACAATGCTGGGTCTCATTTATTTTGAACACCTATTTTCTTTTCTTTAATTCCACCAGAGTGAGAATCATGCGTTTGATGCCAGTGGCTCTAACAGTAGTCACGTTCCTCCAGTCAATTTGTTTTCAAAGCAACAATCCGTTCTTTCCTCTCCCAGATTAACAGCGGCTGCCGTTGCTTTTGACGGGGAGACATTAAACTGCTCTGAAAGGTGATAACAGAAAGGGCTGGGTCTGTTGCCAAAAATAAAGGCAGCTGTTGCTCTCTTGACAGCATCTGTTCTTCAGCGAGCTCTTAGCAGTTCCCCTTTAGTGACTCAACATTTTACTTCATACTAAATTTACCCCAATGTCAGGCAGAATGTGCATTTGGATAATGCTGTTTGTCTGTTGCTGATGCTGACCTTCTGTTAAAAGTCCAATCCAAACAAATCACGGTAACACGTTCCTGCCTGATTTCTGAGGTCTAGGCGGTCGCTAACGCATGCGAAAAAAGTTGCCGACTGCGCTTGGCAGATTCAAGACATTGCTGTGCACCAAATTGGCTGCGATAGGGAGGTGCTGAAGGGGATACAGGTCAACACCACAAACATTTCACGGAGTGTCTTAGAGAAACCTTTATCACATCAACAGAAAATGAGCGATGAGCTGATTCACAAGATCACATAATTATTTTGGATGAAGTAGACCCTTTGGCCCATTCGATCTCATTCTTTCAGAACTTCCACCCTACCATTCACCCCATCACAATAACAACAAATTACATTTGTATAGCACCTTTCACATACGGAGGATGTAATTTGGACCCGAGCTGGGGGTTGGGATCAGGAGGGGGACAGGGAGGGTCGGGGTAGGAGGGTGACCGAACTCTCGGTTGAAGAGGAGGGTCTTGAAGGAGATAAGGGATGAAACGAGTCGAAGGGACTGTAGAATGGAGTTCCAAAGAGTGAGGGCAGAAAGGCTGAAGGCCCAACCGCAGATGGTGGGGCAGTCCGGGTGGGGGACATGGAGCAGGCTGGAGCCTAATAAGCGGAGGGAACAGACAGATCATCACAGCATCAAACTGCTTTTAAACGAGTCCAGTGTCCTGGTCTCAATCACCTTTCCTGGCAACCTGTTCTGATCATTGGAACAACGGTAATCCCTCTGAGTAAAGAGCAGACAAAGAGATTTCTTCACAGTTCAAATTTAAACAATAAATTTACTGACAACTTTCCACTTGTTTCTGACAGGTCTGCTCAGGGTGAATTGCCTGAATGTCACAGGAACACAGGAACATAGGAACAGGAGGAGGCCATTCAGCCCTTCGAGCCTGTTCTGCCATTTAATTAGATCATGGCTGATCTGTACCTCAACTAATCTTTTCAATTCCAATTTTCCACTTTCTCCCCATATCCCTTATTACCCTGACCTACCAAAAATCTATCATCCTCACTCTTGAAGGTGTGGATGGATCCAGCATCCACGGCCTTTTGGAGGAGAGAATTCCGGATTTCTACCACGCTTTGAGGGAAGAAATGCTTCCTAACTTCACTCTTAAATGGCCTGGTTCTAATTTTAAGACTGCCCCCTTTTTATTCCTTCATCTAACCCTAACCCTATGGCGAAAATCATCCCTACAGTAACAATATTATTGTTTGCTTTATTGTACTCTGACCTTCCACAGTAACAGCAGCACTAAAGAACAGAAGATAAAGAAGTTACATGAGAAACGATAATCCTCGAATTAGGGGCGTTTTCAAAATGTTTACCTAAGTGCTATATCACTGCAATTTTGCAGATGGTTTATAGAGATAATGCATAGAGTATGTGGAAGGGAAAGTCCTCTGGAGTCATAACAAACCAGTCATTTTCTTCTATTAACTTGCAAATCACACTATGGTCACTACACTTTACAGTGATTCCTGTGAAGCTCTTTGTGACATTCTCCCCACATGAAAGGTGCCGCGTTCACCCACAAATATACAGTCAATTCACTTTACAGTGTGTTCTGTGAAGCGCTTTGGGACGTCCTCCCGACGTAAAAAGCGCTATATCAAATGCAAGGATTATTATTATTATTTATTATTATTGTATCACAGGCAAATGGGAGCCGTGCCATACAGTACGACAAGTATTAACTAGTTTAAGAAAGAGAAAATAACTAGGGCAGCCACACACACAGATACATGTAACCACACACACACACAACACATAACACATGCACAGGATAAATGCTTCTATTGTGTGCCATATTTCTGATGTTTTGTATATCCTTCCGAGTGTCTTCATTCTAAAAGTAAGTGCACACATTCAGGGTCACTAGACATATTCATATTCCCACCAATTCCCCTCCACTCAAAGAACCTGCGTCCTTTATTCGACTGGGGTACGGTTCCACAAGAGGGCAATGATTGTGTGTCAACCTTGACCCTGAGGGTCAGCGGACTGTTTGACCGTGGAGACCAGCGAAGCTGAGGCTGGTCCTGTCCCTCCATCCACACACATGCGCACACGCACATCCCAGGAAGTCACTGGGTAGCAGTGGGCAGCAGGACCTCTGATTTATTTTCCCTTCCCTCCTTCCCCAGGGGGCAAAAGACGACTTGTCATGCACCAAACATGGCCCCACCTGAGATCAGCTTAAGTCAACAGAAACTGGGATGTTCAAACTTATTGCACTGTTCAAAAAAAAAAGAGGAGGGAGTTTCTCTCTCCCAGTGTCCTGCCAACATTCTCCCAGGAGGTTGGGGAGAGGGGGATAAGGAGGATGGAAGCTTGTGTGGAGTACAAACACGGAATGTTTCGCGCACAAAATACACAGTCACTACACTTTACAGTATATTCTGTGAAGCGCTTTGAGACATCTCGACGACATGTTAAGGCGCTATATCAAATGCAAGGATTATTATTATTATTATTATGGACTGGTAAGGCCGTTTCCAGCGCTGTAGATGCAATTTGATGCAACGTTATACAATAATGTAAATGATGTAAAATTGATATAATTCCACAAATTCCTTCTGCTGGGTCGTGGCCTGAAAAGATCTGTTGTTAGTCGATTGGCGGATCGCTTCCCGGAGGTAATAATCAATCAAAAAAAAATGGTTGCTCAATCCACGCCTGTTTGTGGGACACTGCAGTGTGCAATTGGCTGCCTACAAAATAAAGTAAAAATATGATACATTCCGGGAAGCGCTTTGAGACCTCTCAACGACGTGATACAGCACTCTATCAAGGGCAAGAATTATTATTGTTATTGCTTTGCACACATTCCTACTGATCATTGCCCAGCTGGCTCACCACTTTTACATTTAAATCGCCCCTCTGTTTTGCTTTTGGGCTATTGCAGAAAATCCCTGTGAAACAGTTTGAGACATTCTTCCTGACTTGAAAGGCGCTGTATCAAATGCAAGGATTATTATTATTATTATTTCCACTCTACATTTTTATCTCTCTCACCCACCCCACCCCCACCTCCCCTGCTTTCCCACTCCCTCTCCATTTGACATATCTGTGCTTTTCTCAGGGGCAGGCATCATTCTGATGTCTAAGAATAGAAAGACCGAGTGGCTCTGACAAAAGGATGGACTTTTATGGGTTTGTGAACGCTGCTCCCGTTCAGACAAACCGCATAGCTGGCATAACACTTCAACTGTACTTCACCAATCAGGTTATCAAGTGGTCACTCACGGAGGAGAGGGGGTGTAAAAACTCTTTCTGTGAGGAACTTTGAAATAAACTTTCAGATCTCAAGAAACCTGCTGCTGCTGCTGCTCAGGCACCCCCCTCTTCATTTAGGTAAGAAGTTTCACTTATACATAAAATAATCCTTACCACGCCACAGAGATGTCTAAAAGCATTTAGAAGCAGTTTGTGAGCGAACTTTACAAAATGGACTTTCACAAAACGGACCTTTGTTTTCAAGGTGAACCCTGTTTTCTTTCTTCGCTCTTATGCAGATGATATTAAATGCACTTCTGCACCTTGGGCCGTCCTCCCGATGTGAAAGGCGCTATACAAGTGCAATTTGTTTGTTGTTACGATAATTCTTTGCTCAAGAATGAAGCGTATCAACTATGTACATAGCCTCTACAGCACCAACACTTGTTGGCGAGTCGCAAATTTGAGACATAAATATAAGATAGCTGGTAGCAGATCTATGAGAGAGTTTAGAGAGGAACATTTTCACACAGAGGGTGGTGAGAATATGAAACTCAGTGCTGCAAGCTCCAGTTAAAGTAAAAAGCATGAATGTATTTTAGAGAAAACTTGATGCAAACATGAGTGAGAAGGGGAATAAATAATAATAATAATAATAATCCTTGTATTTGATATAGTACCTTATCAGGTGTATAAGCAAGGAAATAAAATGGGGTGGGAGGCTTGTTTGGGTACAAACATTGGCATAGACAAGTTGAATCCATTTGCTTGTTTGCAAGCTATATTTCTCTCCTAAGTAGCTCATAAATTATTTCAACCAATTTCCTCAGCAGGATTTGACAACGGGTCAGGTTCAAACGTGGCAAAATTTGCTTTGTGTTAATGTGTGACCTTCCTTTATGCTGTGTGTGGCCGTGATTGTGCTGATGCTATCTGTGTTTGCTTTCTGTATCTGTGAAAAACGAAATGAAAAATCATCTCCAGAAGCCTGAAAAAACAGCCAATCTTGTATTTAAGGTCACGAAACACACATGAAGTCATTGCTTCACACTCTTATCTTAAATTATTGAATCCTTTTTCCAGACACCCTCTTTAAAAGGGCAGAGAATGCCAAGGATTTCAGACATGCAGTAGAGTAAGTGGGCACTTTAAGGGCTGACATCAATGGACAATTACATGCTATCACAGGGAGGCTGAGAGATTGATTTACTTTGAATGCCAATCTGATATTATTGTACACTTGCAAGAAATAAGCCTTGCAATTGATCAGGTCAACGAGATATCTCAAAGCGCTTCACAGAATTTACTGTAAAGGAATGCAATTGTGTCGAGTTTGCAAGCCTACTTTTTGGAGCTGAAATTCCACCTGTATCTGAATTCTTTGTATTCTCTTTGCATTTCACAGAATGAAGAATTTGTTAAATTTAAAGCGCTTGGAGACTGCCTCCCAATGTGAAAAGCGATATAGAATTCTAAATCCTATCATATTGTAACTTGCTGAATTTAGTCTCAGTTTTGAAGCTGTTTCTCTGCAATTCTTTCACGAACTTACAAAAAAAACTCCATAATTAAATCTGTGTTTACGAATTTCCGCATGTGAAAGGGCTTTATCAAATGAAAGGATTATTATTATCATTATTAGAGTTAAAAATGTACCATCTCCAAAAAAATGTTTAATTGAGGACATCACACCCTGCTATAATAATAATAATATTAATAATAATCCATATATTTGATCTAGTACCTTACCATACTGTTGAGATATTGCAAAATGCTTCACAGAACATTCTGTGAAGTGGTGTGACTTATTTTGTGGGTGAAACACAGCTGCCATTTTTGCCATTTCGGAGCAACTCGATGGGCTGAATGCTCCAATCCTCTTCCTATCTTTAGGCAGGTCCCTTTATTACAACAAGAAAGAGTTGTTCAGCTGTTCATTACAACAAAATAGAATTTATATTTACATATCGCTTTTAACATTGCGAGGATATCTCAAAGTGCATAGCACAATACTCCTTTATAATAATATAATAATAATCCTTGCATTTGATATAGCGCTTTTCACGTCGGGAGGACGTCCCAAAGCGCTTCACAGAACACACTGTAAAGTGAATTGACTGTATATTTGTGGGCGAACGCGGCAGCCAATTGCGCACAGCAATGTCCCACAAACAGTCGTAGATTGAAAATGACCAATTTAATTATTGTTTTTAGTTTTGGAGGGATTATTAGGCTCTGTGTGGAGTAAGGAAACTTGCCCAAGGTTTCGCCCTCTGCCTGGAATTGAACTCAGGTCTCTCACTTGCAAAGCGAGTGCTCTAACCACTGAGCTACAGGACTCCACGTTTGTATTGGTCATGCTTGAGACTCTTAGTAACATCGTCACTGACACCTGGATTTCAGGTATCATCTTGTGAGCACCTGGCTGCAGGTTAGAAATGGAGGAAGCAGGCATGAATCATGACATGGTTCATAACTTGCTGCAGACAGATGTTCACATTGACCTTGGCTTCTATTACATTTACAGCTGTCATGATAAACGGGGAATGATTTATCCTCTGCAAGAGAACTGAACACATGAAAATACTATAAAATAGAATTTATAGGTGCAGCAAAATAGTGCAGCATTATACTATACATAATAATAATAACAATAATAATAATAATGATAATAATAATGCTTGCATTTAATATAGCACCTTATCACGGAGACGAGGCAGCCAATTGCACACAACAGTAAATATTGTTAAAGTACAAAGCCAAACACACAGATAGGTAATCTTATAATTTATCATAGGTTAGAAGGAAATGTAAGGAACCACCACACATTTCTACTTCTTCTCTGACTCAATTTGTGGACCAAAATGAAAATGAAAGGATTATTTGTTCTGATCTTTCCTTTTCTTGTCTTTCAACCACAGGAACATTGAACATGTCGGACACAGAGGAGATCATGGAAGAAGTTGAGTAAGTCTGATGTTAAAAAATGCACTCATTCTATTTCTATCCCCCCCCACCTCCCATCAATATTCAATTATGTGTGCTTTCCTACGTGCTCTTTGGTCAATGGCTGGACAATAGTTTTATCTTTATTTGATTTCAGGGAACAAGAAGGTAAGAGATCACACAATAAGATACTTCGGCATTTGCATTCCACTGATCCATGACTTGATCCATGACATGCAGTAAATATATTTCCTCCTGTTTTATGTTTTTCACAGAAGAAGAGGCTGAAGGTTAGTAGCTATTGTTTTGAGCGTGTGTGCTTAGCTCATAACAATAAGAATAAGTGGAGTCCTGTAGCTCAGTGGTTAGAGCACTCGCTTCGCAAGCGAGAGACCTGGGTTCGATTCCGGCTGGGTTCAGTTCCTTGGGCAAGTTTCCTTACTCCGCACGCCTGATAATTATCCCTCAAAAAAAAATAATAATTTGGTCATTTCAATCCACGGCTGTTTGTGGGACACTGCTTGTGCACAATTGGCTGCCGCATTTCGCCCGCAATTCACTTTGCAATCTATTCCGTGAAGCGCTTTGAGACATCTAAAAGATGTGGAAAGCGCTATATCAAATGCAAGGCTTATTATTGTTATTATGTTTTGGGCCGTTTTACGCAACGCAATCTTTTGTGATTTTTGGGTAAACACAAACCAGTCAAAAGTCTATTGCTCTTTATTATCACAGAAGCTTTTGACTTTCGACTGACTTTACGAGACAGACACATCAATAATTTATTATTTGAGTCACTGATCGCTGATGATTCATTCACCACCCTGAGAAGTTTGCTGTTTCCTGAAGCAGGAAACAAAAGAAGCACCTGGGTGATAGCTTTCTCACCTCAGCTGTTTACCTGTTGTACGCAATTGGCTGCCGCATTTCGCCCACAAATATACAATCAATTCACTTTACAGTCTATTCTGTGAAGCGCTTTGAGATGTGTAGAAGAGGTGAAAAGTGCTGTATCAAAGGCAAGGATTATTATCATTATTATTAATCCTTATGTTTGATGTAGTTGTTTGCATGTCGGGCAAACATCTCAAAGGCATAGAATCCACGTGCGGTGAGAATATACAAGAGGATAGAACCACCTCCAGATTATAGCAAGTTTTAGGGTCTGAGCAATATGATTGCAACATTGTCTAGTTGGAATAGACCATCCATCAACCTTGCAATTTCCTACAGGATTCCTTTGATGGATCTATCATCAACTCTCCTGACAAATCTTTTCAAATCCCCACAGTAGAACAAGAGGAAATCCATTTGCAGTTGCAAAGGGCAATTTCATGACACCAGGAAGATAAAAAAACATTAACTTGTTTTCTTTAAAAAAATTGGAAAACGGAAACCATATTTATAGCCTTACAGATAGAAAGCATTTTAACAATATTGCATTGAATGCACGTAAAGCACGCTTATTCCTGTTCATTGGCTAAATTTGTTTTATAAGCGCTTCACAGGACACGCTGGAAAGTGACTGTGTATTTTGGAGGCGACCATATGTTTGTATGTGTGACTTCAGAGCTCAGCAGCTGACCCTAGCCTCTGCCACCTACACCCATATGTCTTTTAACGGGATCTTTTATCCTCGTAAGGTCTTGGAATTTTTTTCTGTGACAAAATGTTATTGGAGCTATTTCTATCCTCTCTTTGCAAGGCCACCTCCTACGCCTCACACCTGTTGGGACTTTGAGAACCACATCAACATTTTTTAAAATTCTTTCAGTGCTGGAGTTTGTATCTGCCAACACCACAGTCTTAAGCCAGATTTAAACCAGCCCTGCTAACATTGACTCACAGCGTTGAGTAAATGAGGCTAAATTCAATGTAACTCAGCTCTTCACAAGAGCACACGTTCAGTTCGGATGAAGAAGACCCTTTGGTTCGCTTGAAGAAGGATTTCATCTCTCCAGACCACCCACCCTTCCGTTTATATTCTGTACCAGCTCCCACCCCTCTCTCATGCCCCTCTAAATCCTTCTCTCTCATGCATGGTAGTATGCCCTTCTCCCATTTTGAATGCTCTGGCTGTGTAAAGGTTTAATGAACACATGCGTTTGTCTTCATTGAACTAACCTTGTCATTCCATGTCCCTCCACACTGTGTTATGCTTTTATTTCCTATTTTTACGTAAGATGTTAAACCAAGGTCCCGTCTGCCTATTCAGGTGGACGTTAAAGATCCCGTGGCGCTGTTTGAAATGAAAAAGGAGGTTCTCCCGGTGTCCTGGCCAACAATCTTCCAAATAAAAAAAATTGGTCATTCGTTTCATGTCCATTTGTGAGACATTGGTGTGCGCAAATGTACTGCTATGTTTGTCCACAAATACACAGTCACTCCATTTCACAGAAAATCTTATGAAGCACACTTTAAGATATTCCAATGCAATAAGGTGCTATATAAATGCAAGGGTTATAATTATTACAGTATTATTATTATTAAACCATGGAGATTTTATAACGTGGACTAATTCTGATGTTTTTATCTTACAAATTTTCCCCTTTTGCAGAAGAAGAACGGGAAGAAAATGGTAAGAGGCACTTCTGAATCTCGTTCTAATTTGTATAAACCATAAATCTGACCCCCTTCTGAACATGCTCTCCCTTTAACTTCACTTCCATGTTGAGCTCAAAAGAGCACTGCTCTCTGGATTCAGCCATCAATTCATTAAGCTTAAATGTTTTCTTTCCTTGTCGTTGTCTCTACACTGCATGCTAATATTTCAAAAATAATTATAACACCAAATAATTTCCGAAATTAGGCAAATGAGTGGGCATTGCATCCCAGACTCAGGGAAAATTTCCATTGTGCAGGTGGTGTACATACGTGGAACTCTCAGTTTTAAGCACAGTGATGGGTTCTGTCATACCCCCGGCTGACCAAAACATATAGATACGAATGAGTGATGATCATAAGACGTCTCCAGTTCTCATAGCCCAGTGACACGGTTAATACAGCACCTAATAACAACACCTAATCATAATCCCTCCAAAACTAAAAAGAATAATAAATTGGTCATTTTCAATCCACGATTGTTTGTGGGACGCTGCTGTGTGCAATTGGCTGCCGCGTTTCGCCCACAAATATACGGTCAATTCACTTTACAGTCTATTCTGTGAAGCGCTTTGAGACGTCGAGAAGACGTGAAAAGCACTATATCAAATGCAAGGATTATTATTATTATTATGTGTAGAGGCTATTGCAATGATAGAAATATTCAACTCAGAGGAAAGCCAAGCTGCCCATTATGCCTATGTTGGCTCCTGAATGAGCTCTGTTGGTCTCACTCCCTTGTCTCATCCTCATTCCATACTTAGCAAAAAATATATGTTTAAAGCACTCATCGTCCATTGGGTCACAGCCAGTGGCCTCACGTCACCAACTTTAATGCCTTGGATTCTGATTCACTTGTATAATCGTTGCTCTGCTGGTTTAATTATTTTGGTAAAATTGTCTTTTTCATCATAGCAGTAGCTCGATGGTACTGTAACACTGTAATATCAGTGAGGAAATAAAAACATCCTCAGTTATCCAACAGAAAAAACATCTTGGAATCAACTTTAAACAATGACTCAGTGGGGTCTTCATAGATTGCTAACTGTACACGTTTATATTCCTTTATTGCTTTCTATCTCAGAAGAAGAAGAAGTGGGGGAGCAGTCAGGTAAACGGTTTCATTCACTTATGCAAATCTACGCACTTTTATTGTTCCTTTGTCTCCTTCCTCTTTTATTTCCTCTTTAATGTTCCTTCATCTCCTTCCTCCTACCTCTTTGTCCGTGATTTCGGTCATTATTTCCCTCAGCTCCCATCCCCAGCTCAGGTGCCCCAGTCAGCATAGTCAAACTCTTTTAGACATCATTCCAACGAGCAAGACACTGTATAAGGCAGATTGTATCGCCTTGTACCGTATTTCTGATCTTTTATGTTAAATAATTTTCGAATGCACAATTAGATCCCTCTGATTTCACTGGGTGGATTTGATGAACTGGGCTTTGACCGTGTTATTTAGCCGCTGAATGCTATTTTGGCTGCTTTCCCAATAGGAAATCTAGGCCCCAGGGATGTGGGTGGTGGGGGGGTGGGTGGGAGCGGTGGGGGAAGAGGATGTTTCAGGGAGCCCATTAAATCTGATGTCTCCTAACAGGCAGAAGAGTTAGTGAATAAGGGATAGATAAATGGGGTGGTGAATTACGATACAATACAACTTTACATTTATCCATCAGCTTTCAGATTAAGAGGATGTCCCAAGGCACTTAATAATCTTGGCTTACCAGCTGAGCTGGAGGAATGCTATATTTTCACAGCCCGTTGCATGCAAAATATATTTTCTGGTTTTACCCTTAATTGGATTCGCTAGGCGGATCTTTCTCTTTGCTTGGTAATTTTTGAACGTTTTAGCATTTGTCGATCTAATTCAAAATCTCAAGCGATCTAGAAAATGATGGTACTCATCTGCACAGAAAATCTTCCTCTACCCCCAGTAACGTGATTTGAAGCTTTGGGTTTATTTCTTATGACAGCGTTTCATCAATTCTCTTGGAATGAGAATATCAACTCCCATAGTATACGTAACTTTGGACATTCAATGTGTGCAATGTTCTGCACAGCAGCTATACGTTTTACCAGATGGGTGGTGACACTGTGATGCATATCTGATTTGTGTTGCTGACACCAGTCTCTCCATTGTTTTAATATTTACTTTAGCTGAAGAAGAAGAAGAAGAAGAAGAAGAAGAAGAAGAAGAAGGAGATGGTGAAGGTGAGTAATCTAGCCGGTACCTCCATCAATTCCACGATGCCAATAAGTGAGCAAATGGTCTTATTAACAATTAAGACCATAAGACCATAAGACGTAGGAACAGGCGTAGGCCATTCGGCCCCTTGAGCCTGCCCCGCCACTTAATAAGATCATGGCTGATCTTCTAACTTAACCCCACTTACCCGTCCTATCCCCATATCCCTTAATCCCTCTATCCATGAGAAATCTATCCACCTAGAAATCTATCAACCTCTATCAACCGCCAATTATTGGTGAATCAAATTTTGGTCATCAAACAGATTGCAATACGCATACAATATTTTGCATTGCTAACCACCGAATTGTGGTTAATCCACCTTCTCCTTCTTTCCGCTCATAGAAACAGTTAATAACCTATCCTTCCATTTGATGAAATGGCCTGGTGGTAGGTCAACGGGGCAAGTAGGTGGGGTTCATTAAAAGGAAATATTTCGAAGGATTATTAAACAAATCGCGATATTGATATTACCCTGATTTTTACAGAACAAGATGCAGAAGGAGAAGAGGAAGGAGAAGGTGTGAAGCTCTTCAATTTAAAGAATGTGGAAGTTCCTCAAAGACAGAAATTAATTTCAAAATCATTTGAGATCCTTTAGCATTGCTCCAGACAGTTGCAACAGAAAAACGGTTGACAAGTAACTCTCTAAAGCCACTTTCTAACACGCTTGCAAAATGTCTGGCAAGCCTCCAAAGACTTAGCTCAGGTGCCGCTGGAACCAATTTGTGAGCAAGCAATAATGTGGAACTACACTACGCTGAGCCTTGCCGTACAGCGAGACACTCGGATAACAAAGTCACTGACTGATGAGAGATAAGCTGCGTGTTGCCCGTGTGCTCAGGGTCAAAACAAATGATGGGAAGATATCAAAATGCTGTTGACTTGACATCTGTGGCCATTTCCAAAGAGTCAGCTGCTGATTTTGCAGAGTGTTGGCAATACTTCTGTTTCATTTGAGTCAAAACATCCGTCTCATAGCAAATAGTTCCATCCAAGTTCAGCCATTTTTTTGGTGCAGTCTGACCACCACCTGACACCAACCCATTACGACTTGGACTCAAGTTGCTTTTGGGTTCATTATCTCCTCACTTTAAAGGGGCAAGACACCATCCGTAATATTATGCCCCCAGTTTAAAGGGGTGTTTGCCCTACCTAAAATATCATACCTCCCACCCCCACCAGAAGGGGCAATGCTCTTTGCTAAATATTTCAGTGACAAAACCCTGCGCATCAGAAATATTAATACGGAATAATTTACGAGCATTCCCGATGTAAATTACCAAACAACAACAGCAACAACAACTTGCATTTATATAGCACCCTTCACCCAGGCTATCACCTTGGATCGCTTAACATTGTAAGCTTCTGTTCTGCTTCATTCAAGAATGAATGTGTCATTGTCCAGATGGAGTTTAAATGACAAGGTGCTTTTCCTGGTGCGAGATGTCAGTAATTAGTTTTCGCTGTTTGAATAGTTTATTAAACCCCCAATGATTGAAAAAGGAATGTAACGATTTCCCTATCTCACCCCCCCCCCCCCCTCCCTCCCCCACACCCAAAAAAAATCCTTGCCGGATAATTCAATTGATCTTTTTCTCATCCCAGCCCTACTGGAAACATTATTGAACTTGGGAAGCTAAGGTGTGACAACACACTCTGTCCCAACCTAGTCTTACACTCAGTTTGCTCATAGAAACTCATGGCGATGTGAAGGTGGCTCTCAGGTTAACAAAATCCATAGATCTCAATTCTTCAACCATGTTTATGTTTTTGGCAGTGACTCTTGACAGCTTTTACTAATGCATGTCTCAATTTTGCTCCCATGCTGGACTTCTAAGAAGAGAAGCCGAGGCCAAAGTAAGTCAAGCTTTGAATTATTAATTGCTTTGCTCAGCAAAAATCTTAGCCGTGTTAATGTCAGTGTTTACTTAGTTTAACATTTTGCCAGCTCATGTTGATTATTGCATATTACTTTGAATCATTTAGGAAGCGCAGCTGTTATTGCATCAGTGTGCAGACAATAGGTCCTCAAATTCCACCCAGTCTTAGTCTGGAATGTTGTTTGGTCATCGGAGTTACGATTGTGCAGTAATTCTTAAAATTCAGCCTTGTAACATAAGCAAACTTAAATCCCCAGCATCACTTTTAATAACATACTTTTATAAGTAATCTTTACGCCACTAATAAAATACATTTGTGGTGTATGAAAACACGATTCCACAGAGAGTCCCTGAGCAGCATTTGTGACAGGTGATGTGTTGCAAAGTACAATTTATCCTGGTCACTAAAATATGTAGCTACGAGTAAACTGTAAAAAGCTCAAGCAGCCTATCATAGTCACCCTTAAGGGGCAGATAACTGAAAGAGTCATTAAGTTGTCTCTAAGTGCTGCGTTCCCATGTTTCCCTCAGACTTAGAATGGATGTTTGTTTCCAATAAGTTTGGGGCCTTGAAAGTAAGAATTTAATTTGGAGAAAAAGCTCGCTCGGCTTTTACTTCCCTTGACGGAAAGAATTTATCCTGTGAATTTGTTCAATTCCCATTTTAATATTACTGGAACGTTGCAGCTGTATTGAATTCTGTATTTTAAATTAAATCATACGCACAGCATTGCGTTAGGTTGTCTTGAGTACGATAGAGTTTGTAATGAAGAAAAGTCTGGCAACAAGAAAGGTACAAAAACCCAGACTCTGTAAGCAGAATTACAATATAATCCATGTGTACCAGAGACTGATTTCAGGATTTTACTATACTGTATGCAAAAATGGCACAGTTCAAACCGATTTAATGTTGTATCATGGCATGCAATAATAGTCCTTACATTTGGTATAGCATCTTTCACGTCGGGAGGATGCAATGTGAAAGCGATTCCCAAAGTGTTTCACAGCATATACTGTAAAGTGGTGTAACTGTGTGTATTATGTGGGAAAATATAATGTTCTTTTAGTAGGTAGCTGGAATGCTATGCAGTAGTACTTTTACTGATGATTAAATGTTTTCTACAGTGTATATTGTTCCAATCGTATTAACATCTGCTGCTCATGATCAGTGAAATGTAAGAAAGCGATTTCTGGCTCTAGTAAAGTGAAAGGGATTAATGCCCCTTTAAAAACACAATACCCTTGACAGAGACAACATTCAGTGACTATATGAGTCATGTGTGTCATGTAAAGTGTTCTAACTCTTCCAATTTAATTTTCTAGGCTCTTTATGCCTAACCTGGTGCCTCCCAAGATCCCAGACGGAGAGAGAGTTGACTTTGATGTAAGAATGCAAGCTGAAATTTCATTATCTCTCTGGTTTACTTTCTATGTAGATAACACGTTACAGTTGATAATCAAAGGCTTGTAAAATGCTCATCCAACACATTGTATTGCAGCGCACACTCATCTGTAACCCTTCCAATGTACAGGACATCCATCGGAAGCGTATGGAGAAAGACCTTCTGGAATTGCAGACCTTGATCGAAGTTCATTTTGTGACCAGAAAGAAGGAAGAAGAAGAAATAATTGCTTTGAAAGAAAGAATTGTGAGTTTCAGACTTTATTTTTGCTCGGACTGTCACGCGCAGAAACCCATCACTCGTGCTTGAGAGCATCCGACACGGACTAAGAGTTCTACAAAAGCACATTCTCTAACTGTATTGCTTCTCTTCCTGTAGGAAAGCCGCAGGTCAGAAAGAGCAGAACAGCATAGAATCCGTGCTGAGAAAGAGAAGGAACGTCAATCAAGGATCGCTGTGAGTGTGAACTTTACAGGCTTTGTGAATTTTTCCTTGTCTCCAATTTTCTCTTGCCCCTTCCTGACTCCTACTGGACTATGGTCTCACAGGGTCTGGCTGCCTTCCGGTACTTGAATGTTCTTTACGTGGGTTCACAACCTGAACCTGTCCACACTCAATCTGCACTTTCCAATGGGCATCACTGGTTAATGATCAACTTGGCTTAGTTGATAGCACTCTCGCCTATGAGTCAAATGGGTGTGGGCCCATGTTGTGACTTTGAGCTCACATAGTCTAGACTGATACTGCAAATGCAGTGATGCAGGAGCCCTGAATTGTTAGAGGTGCTGTGCTTGAGAGATGTTACACAAAGACTCTGTTTGCCTGTGCAGTGGATGTTAAAGATCTCAAAGTGCTATTTAAAGATCTCAAAGTTCTCCCTGTGTCCTGGCCTACGATCCCCAAATAGAATGAATCATTCAGTTTATGGGACATTGCTGGGCACATTTTTACAAGTGCACTTCACGACGGGAGGACATCCCAAGGGACTGGACAGTCAAGGATTTGCACCCAAGCTAAGGGTTGGTGTCATTAGGGGTGGAGGGTAGAGAGGGTGGGGGTATGAGGGTGACCAAAGGCACGGTCAAAGAGAGGGTCTTCAGAAGGGCCTTGAAGGAGACAAGGGATGGGTTGAGGCGAAGGGACTGTAGGATGGAGTTCCAAAAGATAAACTCTGTTTCCTGCTCCAACTGAGGGTCATCTGTGTCTCTTTCATATTGAGCAAGTGGCTTTAGCAACTGACCTCCAGATTATTTTATCACAAATATATTTAAAAACGCTCTAATTAAAATCCCTCTGTACGCTTGCTTGTCCATTCGTCGCGATAGGAGGAACGAGCCAGAAAAGAAGACGAAGAATTGAGGAAGAGGGCGCAGGAAGACGCTAAAAAGAAAAAAGTTTTGCACTTTGGAGGCTATTTACAAAAGGTAATAATTCTATTTTATGACATATGTTACTGGGGCAATAAATTCTTAGTTGGCTTGAATGGAATTTTTAATTACCTATCTGGGAAAAAGCCTGCATTGACACTTTTGCTACTACTTGTGTCTATCAGCCTGTTCAGGTAGACGGTAAAGATCCCCCATGGCACTATTTGGTAAGAGAAGGGAATTTCTCCCAACGTTCTGGACAATGATAAAATTGGTCATTCACTTCATGGCTGTTTGTGGGACATTGTTGTGTACGGATTGGCTACCGCATTCGTTTGCAAAATATACAATCACTGCATTTGGCCAACAAGCCAGGCTGGCTAGTTTGTCATCAACAGTATCTTAGAGTACTGTGGAACCTGCTTGGCTCAGACTACCAAGACCGCCACAGAGGATCAACTCAATTCCAATATTCCAATGCCAGATGAGTCAGTGAGGTCCAGCTCAGCCCCAATGAGAACCTTCCTGTCGGAGGCCAGTCACAGAGCACAGGAAAGTGTCCATTTCTAAAACATCCTTTTTTTTTACCAGGTGGACAATCGCAAAGGAGGGAAGACGCAAACGGAGAGAGAAAAGAAAAAGAAGATGTTGGCACAGAGGCGCAAAACATTAGACTTTGACGATCTGGATGAGGATACAATAAAGTAAGAAAAACATACTTGATTTGTTATCCCTGTACAATTTTCTATCCATTTGGACGCCCTTCAAGCCCTGTGAAGTGAAATGCTTTGAGAAGTCCTCCCAACGTGAAAGGTGCTGCATCAATCTAAATGGTATTGTATTGTGTTGTGTTGTATTGTTTTGTATGGTATTGTGTTGTATTGTATTTTATTGCAGCAGTCCTCGTTGATGCTGTCCAAGCATTCCGAGACACGACTCCACGAGAAGGGCATAATATAAATGCGAGCTGTTGTTGTTGTCATTGGCTTCTCTGACCCGACAGTCGGAAACGGCAGCAGAGATTGGAATTCACTCGAGCTCTTGAGCTGTGCATTCTGTCTTCTGATTGTTTACCTGCTAAGCCCTGAAGCAGGCAAATAAATTGATTCGCAGTCATCAATCTTAAACTATCGATATTGTTTGGGTTTGTGATTTTATTGAATAAGGCAATGGTACAGGTCCATATTTCAGCCATCATTTTTTTCCTAATGAATGGCTCTGAATTAGTGACCTGTCTGTTCAATGAGACGTCTTGTTGTATTGACAGGGACAAAGCCAAGGAACTGTGGCAGTGGATGTTTCAGTTGGAATCGGAAAAGTTTGACCTCCAGGAGAAAATGAAACGACAGAAATATGAGGTATGAAAAGGGGTGAAATACTGATATTAAATAACTATATTGCTGCTGGTTATGATGTTTATATTCATTTTTCTATCAAGTTACCAAATATTATAGCACATGTGAGACCTTCCTCGTGGAAGAGAAAGGATGGGAGAGGAGAGAAGTGGAGGAAGAGATGAAATAGGTCATTGACCATTGGTGTGGTGTTATTCTGTACTGTAATTTAATGAGAATCACACCTAGTCAAGTAAAACCTCCAATTTATCTCTCTTAAATTAAAAGAAAATGACAAGACTAGTATAGCGCACAGTGTTAGAAAATATGTGTCATGTAACAAATCCCCATTTGTTTAATCATTAAAAGCTTTGTTAATTCCTCAGCTGTTTATATCAACTGTTTGCTTGAGTCCAATCTCCAGGGGGGCAGGAATGGTCACTGTCAGGAATATAATGCTGTCATTTGTTGCCTTGCAGATTAAAGTACTTCGAAACCGAGTTAGTGATCACCAGAAGGTGTAAGTATTTCAAATTCAGTCCTGAATTCTCAGCGGAATTTACACTAGTCCCATTACAACTGCCTGTAGAGATGATTTGCCCTCTTTGAATGTTCTATGTTGTTTTAATCCATTGTATGCCAGATTGCTTGGAAAGATTGCGGGTTCAAATTCCTCATCGGGACATTGAACTCACAATCCTAGACTAATGCTCCATACAGTTCTGGGGGAGTGCAGCATTGTTGGAGGATCCGCCCTTCAGATGAGTTGTAAAACCAAGGTCCTCCTTACCTGTTCTTCAAAGATCTCATGGCACAACTCAAACAGAGAAGGGAGTTTGTCCAGGTATCTTGGCTGACAATCTCTGTTCACATTGTGGCTGGTTGCAGGATATTACTATATGCAAATTGTTTGCCTACAAAATACACAATCAATGCATGTAAAGCTCTTTGAGACATCCTCCTGAATGAAAGGCCCTATATCAAATGCAAAGCTTTTTTTATATACAAGATATGTTCAACTCATCACTATTAGTACTGCATACCAACGTCAACAATTAATAGATGTGTGGTTGGCAGCAACTGGTTCCATTCTGCCCTAACCCGCATAACCAGCAGTGAACAAGTTATCGTGTTTATAATAATAATCCTTGCATTTGATACAGCGCTTTTCACATCTTCTAGACGTCTCAAAGCGTTTCACAGAATATGCTGTAAAGTGCATTGACTGTATCTTTGTAGTCGAAACGTGGCAGCCAATTGCGCACAGCAGTGTCCCACAAACAGTCATGGATTGAAAATGACCAATTCATTATTGTTTTGTTTTTTGGAGGGATTATTATTATTATTGTCTTATCGTGTTTGCCTCACAAAGAAATTATTGACGTATTCCCATAAGCGCTTGCCATAGTTATTTATGGACTGGCAATAAAGTGAAACAAAATGTTTCATAAAGGCAATAAATTATTATTTGTTTCTAGGAATACCGGATGCTATTACTAGATGCAAATGACAGTTGCTACAGTGTGTTGCTAAGGCCTTCTGTTACCTGTTACCTGGGGCGGTGATTATCTACGGTGATTGTGAAAGAATGATTTTCATTGTCTAAAACGACCTTCATCAGCCAACAACAACAACAACAACAACAACTTGGATTTATATAGTGTCCTCCACGCTGGACGGCGTCTCAGAGCGCTTTACAGTAATGGATCCCGGGACCGAGCCAGCGGGAGGGGGGGGAAGGTGACCAAAGACACGATCGAAAAGAAAGGTCTTCAGCAGAGACCTGAAAATGGGAAGGGAGGGAATGAGATGAAGGGAGTGAGGAAGGCAGTTCCAGAGCCTCAGGGCACAGTGGCTGAAGGCACGGCCGCCGAGGGTGGAGCAAAGGACTTGGGGGACAAGGAGGAGGCCAGATCCGGAGGAACGAAGGCAACGGGTACTGTGCTGAGGAGCGAGGAGGTCAGAGAGAGGAGGGTGCAGAGGAGTGCAGGGACTTGAATACGAGGGTGAGGATCTTGAAGTCGATCCTCTCTGGGATAGGGAGCCAGTGCAGTCTGGCAAGGACTGGGGTGATCGGGGAGCGGACTTTGGTGCAGGTGAGAATACGGGTGGCAGAGTTTTGAATGATCTGGATTTTATGGATGGTAGTAGATGGGAGACCAGCGAGGAGGGAGTTGGAGTAGTCCAGTCAAGAGGTGACAAAGGCATGGACCAGAGTTTCAGCGGCTTTTGGGGAGAGGTATTGGCGGAGACAGGCGATGCGACGGAGGTGGAAAAAGGCGGTGCTGGTAAGGGACCGGATGTGGGGGAGGAAGGAAGCCAATGCACTGATGCCAGAAGTGCTTTATTCTCATCTGGTTTACGGTTGATAGGGCACAATTCAGGATTGGTACCAGGAAGTCTTTCTTTACTCAAAGGGCAATCAGTGACTGGAACAGGTTCCCATGAAAAAGGCCCAATTCTCTAGAATAGATTGATGCCAGGACACTGGGAATCATTAAACGAAGCAGCTTGATGCTGTGATGGGAGGGTGATCGGATGATATTCTGGACAGATGAGATCAGATGGGTTTGTTTTCATCCAAACCATTCTTGTGAATGTGATCTTGTGATCACAAAGCCATGTTATCTGATTGGGACTTGTGACTATGCAGTGATGCACAGTTACCTTTTTCGTGGCAAATGTCCTACTTTTTTTTCAACTGCGCCACAGAGGAAGAGAGCTATTTGATTCTATTTCTCAGATTTTTTGCTTGGTCAGCTGGGTGTCTGACAATATTTTGTAACAGATTTCTTAATAAGAAATGTGAACATTTCCGAAACACTGATTGTCCAGTGCCTTGGGACGTCCTTCCGTCCTTCTTCTTCAGATGTTTTCGAAATCACTTCACTTTTCTTATCAAATCATCTGTTAAGAAATACCACAAACTAGACTCCAGTGTACACTGTTTAAATAAACACACGCATTATAGTTCTATGTTGGGTGAAACTGGTTTGTTAGACTGCAAAATCAAATAGAAAAGTGGCTTCTGCTTGCAGTGAAATGGAACATACAGTTATAACAAAATAAATGTTTGCTCACTTTAGTTCAAAGGGAGGTCGTGTCAAAGCAAATCTTGGAGGAAGATGGAAATGAGCATGGCCTGAAAGTGCTCAACAAACTCTACCAGAATCACTCAAACTCTCCTATCATCTCAACGCCAACTGTGTTCATGAAATCGACAAGCCACTCCCAATCCAGCTGTTTAAGTGACAGGAACAAAAATGCACCAATGATGCATGAACAATCCTGTCTGATGAAAGTGTGCGCATTCATAAAGTTGTGAAGACTTTGTAGCATTCTCAATAAAACCAGAATAAAACCAGAACTGCAGCTGTTAAAGTGTCTGGAATAATTAATTCTGTCACACACCCTATCAATTACATCACATGATGAAATTGCCCACAAGTCAGCACCGCTTACTTGTATTACGTTCAACTTCACTCACAGACATATTTCTTGACCATTTTTTGTATATTTGTTAATTATTTTTAAAAATCCGAACGGCAGTGACTCTGCTTGCATCCATTCCAACTTCATCTAATAGTGTTTCAGCCTGGCTCAGTTGGTAGTATTCTCACTACTGAGTCAGAAGATGGTGATTTCAAGCCCAACACATTTGCAGTCAAGTGCAGTCATTGAGATGTGTTGCATTGGGGGACTTGCTGTCCTTGGATCAGCTGTTAAACCTCCTCACCTCCAATGCCAACTGCGAGGCAATCCTGGACTTCCTTGAATCCAAAGTTGAGGGGATCCACTCAGCTCTCTCTGCCGTTTCGTTTATATGCTAGGATCACAATATGATTAGACAGAGTCAACATTGCTTTACAAAAGGGAAGTCATGCTTAACAAATCTTTTTTTGAGAACATATAAAGTAGATTTCCAAAAGGCATTCGATAAGGTGCTGCATAAAAGGTTGATCCACAGGATTAGGGCCCATGGAATTAAGGGGAATATATTAGCATGGATTGAAGAATGGCTAACGGGAAGGAAACAAAGAGTAGGGATAAACGGGCCCTTCTCAAATTGGCGGGATGTGACCAGTGGAGTGCCACAAGGATCAGTGCTTGGGCCTCAACTATTTACAATCTACATGAACGATTTAGATGAGGACATTGAACTTAATATATCCAAATTCGTGGATGACACTAAACTAGGAGGGAGAGTAAATACCGAGAATGACATTACAAAAATGCAACGAGATATAGATAGGCTAGGTGAGTGGGCAAATAGCTGGCAGATGAAATATAATGTAGGGAAGTGTGAAGTCATCCACCTAGATGGCAAAAACAGTAGAGCAGATTATTTTTTAGAAGGGGAGAAACTAGATAGTGTTAGCGTTCAGAGGGACTTGGGTATGCTTGTACACCAGTCACAAAATGTTAGTTTGCAGGTACGACAAGCAGTTAGGAAGGCTAATGGTATGGTAGGGCGGGGCGGGCGGGGGACGTGGAGCAGCCAGAGGGTCTTGAGGAAAGGGTCTTGATGGGTCGTGAAGGAGGCAAGGGAGGGGGCAAGACAGAGGGACTGTGGGATGGAGTTCCAGAGGGTGGAGGCAGAGTGGTTGAAGGCTTGCCCGCCAATGGAGTATAATAATCTAATATAAAGTATAATAATATAAAAGTACAATAATATAATATAAAATAATCTAATATAAATTATAATAATAACGAAATCTACATTCCATATTGGATCCTTTGGTTGCAAGCTAGTGTTATATAATTGTATATTATTACCTCAGTGATTATAGGGGACGATTTATAAATTGAGAGAGGGAGGAACAAAGAAAAACAATAGCATGCTATGACATTGAAATATCTTCTAGTAGTTTACAGTAGTTCCTTTCCTGCCAAAGGCTGTTTTTGTATGCAAAGATAGCCATTTTATATCCAGCACGATCCCACAATCAGTCAAGATCAACTAGTCAAATGACCAATTAGTGACTATCCTCCTTGGAGGGTGGTAAGTGGGGTCTCCTTGGAGCTGAACTGGTACCGGGTGATATGTTTGGCAATCGAGCCAGCCCTTTGTGGTGGTATTGGTAGTCCGGTTCCTGAGCCAGGCGAGTCCGTAGTATTCCAAGGCACTGCTGATGACAGTACAGCCCAGCCTGGCTTGTTAGCAGGACCTGGAAGCGCAAACCAGTCACTGGTGTCAGCGAATTATTCCACTCAGCTCCTTTTAACCCTTCAACCCAAAATCCTAACAGGCAGGGTGGTCCTCGCTGGACAAGCAACGGGAAAGCTTACCAGATGGTGATAACAATGGCAAGCGGTGTGGTTTTAATTGGTTAGACTCCAGCAGTTACCCAACGCACACTCTGGGGCCCCCAAGCCTCGACTCTTGCCAACTTGCGCCTAATACTTTCTGGAATTATGTAAACAGGATGCGTCTCCGCAGGGGGAGAGTGCGCATTCCATTCCAACAATCTCTCTCTGGGATTCCCATGTGTATGTGGGATGCCTGAAATTCTCAGCTTGGTTTGGATGCTCTTAAGCACGGTGATGGGTTACCGCGTGTGTCAGACATAAGAATAAACAACAATATATTTGCTCAACGGATCGAGATAGGTCATGAATGAATTGCCTTCTGACTCAGAGGTGAGAGTAGTATTAACTGAGTGAGGCTGACACCCACCCAGCAAACATTGTTATTCACTTGACAGCTAGCTGGGTGTGTGCCAAAGTCCAAAATCACAACTGCAGCAGTTTTAAAAGGAGTAATTTGAATTGAATTGGTTGAAAGGTGTGGTTGAAACAGTAGCAGTACAATGGTACGTGTGGAGTTATCTCCCCAGCGTCCATGCGTTTAATGGGAACAGAATGTTATGGGGGCAGAAACATACCTCCGCCCGTTCTCCCCCACTCAAAAAAAAAATATTTGAGCTATCTTGGAAATACTTACCTGGGCTCAATGTGGGCTAGTACAGTAAGCAATATTTTAGATTTCGGAATCAGGAAGCAGGCCGCAGGAAATTTGTTCTGTCCCTGAACCGAAGCATCTCAACCATACCTTGGAAACACCCAACACAAAATTGGTTGAAATTGCACAATTGCCCAACACAAATGCTAAGTTGTGTATCAAACTGGTCTGATTTCTGTTGATGTTGCAGCAAGTGAAAAGGATGAACGTTTATCAAAGCGCTTCACAGGCTTTAAAACAAAGCAGTGATTGTATTATAGGTGAATGTGACAACCAATTTTTGCGTAGCATAAATGTTGAAGTCTTGGGATGACCTGGTCCATCATGATTTGTATGACGTGGCCCCTGGTTACAGCTTTCATTCAACTGGCACTAGTTTTAGGCCAAGTTTCTTGTGAAAGTGGGAATGTACACAACATGTGACAGCATCAGTTAGGAGATATGATAATTTATGTTACCTTACGTTATGAGGAGAGACTACAGAGGCTGAAATTATTCTGCTTAGAGCAGAGAAGGTTGAGGGGAGATTTAATAGAGGTGTTCATAACTATGAGGGGTTTTGATAGAGTAGATTGAGAGAGAAACTGTTTTCTCTGGGGGGTGGGTCAGTAACAACAACAACAAGAAGGTTACATTTGTATAGCGCCTTTCACGTCGGGAGGACGTCTCAAGGCACTGGACAGTGTACAGCATTTCAGACCTGAGCTGGGGTCAGGGGGGGATAAGGGAGTGGAGGGGAAGGGGGGTGGCCGATCGCATGGTTGAAGAGGAGGGTTTTGAGGCGGGATTTGAAGGAGGCTAAGGAGGGGTGAGGCGGAGTGATTGAGGGATGGAGTTCCAGAAGTTGGGGGCAGAGTGGCTGAAGGCTCTCCCGCCAATGGTGGGGCGTGTGGGTCGAGGGACATGGAGCAGGCCGGAGCCGGCTGAGCGGAGGGAACGGGTGGGTTAGCAGTTTACCCTCATCCAGGACTTGATGTCCGACAGGCAGTCTGTCAGGACAGCAGTGGTCCTGGAGTTGAGGGTGGAGGGGGAAAGATAGAGTTGGGTGGCATCCACAAACACATGGAAGTTGACCCAATGTCTGCGGATGGTGTCACCAAGGGGGAGCATGTTGATATTAAAGAGGAGAGGGCTAAGAACAGAGCCCTGGGGGATGCCAGATGTGTGCAGGGGCTGGAGGAGAAACCATCAGAGGCAACAAAGTGGAGATGGTGAGAGAGATAGGAATCGAACCAGGCAAGGGCAGGTCCGCCAAGATTAAGTAACGAGGAGAGGTGGTGTATGAGGATGGACCTCCATACAAAGCCCTCCATGGCCTCGCCCCACTCTACCTCTGAGACCTCCTAACCTCCTACCAACCCTCCCGCTGCGTTTGGTTTCCCCAGTCTAGAGGAGATCACATCGTGAGCAGCGAATGCATTTGGCCAGGAGGCCTCTGGATCCCTTCTCCTAAGTAAAGGCCTCATCTTCATCCCCTTACACCCCCACCTCAATGAATTTCAATCTCAGCATGATGCTGAGCTCTTCTTCCGCGCCTACTTTTTCGGCCAAGATGCCTCCCCCCACACATCAGACCCCTTCTCCTACGCTGCTCACGATGTTGTCCTCCTTTTCATTAGCTCGGCTCAGCTGATTGTACTCTTACCTCTAAGTCAGAAGGTTGTGCTTTCAAGCCTCACATCGAGATTTTGAACTCAGATAGTTCATATAGATAACTCAATAAATCTGCATTGCCAGAGGTGTCAATTTTCAGATCAGATGTTAAACTAAGATCCTGACTGTCACTAAACGTCCCTCAGCGGTATTTGAAATGAGAAGGGGGAAGTTCTTCTGGTGTTTGGGCTAACAATCTCCCAGATTAAATTGGTCATTCACTTCAGGGCATTTGTGGGACATATCAGTGTGCAAGTTGGCTGCTACGATCAGCTACAAAATATGGATTTTTGATTGGAGTGTGAGCCAATAAATCTTTCCCCCTCATTCATATTTTTATTCACGTGCGAGGATTTTAGCAATTCGGCTCTCAGGCTGAGATTTCAAGAGGCTTTCTAAAGAAGTATCGGATTGTGATAAAAGGCTGAAAGATTTTCTCTGAATGACTCTTGCCTGGGACTTCAATCAATAGCCTCTGAGTCAGAATGTTGCGGGTTGAAGCCCCACATATGGACTTGGTCTCATGTAGATGAACCTGACACTCTGATGCAGTGCCGCCGATCAATAAATCAATAAAACCACAAAATGCTTTCAACTGTGAAGAATCTTTATTTAGAGTGGAAATCAGCAAAATCATATTTGACTGCAAATGGGATCTGAATGTACATGATCACTTTTGAACATCTGATCCCCACACAAAGTCAGACCAAATATAACTTTATTTTAATATGAGACAGCTTATTTCATAAAACACACACAGTTATCTTGGATTTTCACATTAACACCCACCTGTAGTTTGTTCTACTCATTGCCTTTTCCCTTAATTCCTATTTTCCCTCGATTGTCTTACTCTCAGTCCCTCAACACTTTCTCTTTTCACCTCTGATTTCTTGTTTTGGTTCTCTTCCTTGTTCTCTTTCCTCGCTCTGCTTGGGCTCACACATTGATACTTCATGCTTCCCAGCATTGAATTCCACATTTTCACCACCCTCCACGTGAAGAAGTTCCTCCTAAACTCCCTTTGCATATCTGTTCCTGGCATTCTTATGTACAGGTCTTGTTCTGAACTCACCAACAAGTGGAAGCACCTTATTTATCCAATTTACTGAATTCTTTCATAATCTTAAACACTTGTATGAGGTGCCCTCTCAATTGTCACTACACTAGCAAGAAAAGATGCATTCTTTCTTGTGGTATAACAACCTTTCTAAACCAACCAGTATTGTGTGGTCAATATATTCTGCCAAGAGACCACAACCAAACCACAACATTCTTTTAGTCTTGTTCCCTCACAATAACTTTCTCAAAACATGTCTTTGTCTGGCACATTTAGACCAGTCAATCACTATTGGAAGTTTCAATGGCCTTTGCCCAACTCAGTGAAACCCTTTTATAACATGTACCACAGCAGTAATAAACTAGATGCAATACAATCATTTGAATGCAAACAGGCAACAATAGAAAGTGAAGGGTGAAATGACTAACTTAAACCAAGATTGACTTGGCATGCTTCCAGCTATGTTCACGTATTATTACTTTCGAGTGTGCAAACACATTTCCCCACACAGTGCTTTTGATTTAACAGCTTACACAACAAAAGCTAACATTCTGCAGATGCACATCTTACATGTAAAACAAACTTAGTGAAATCCAAAATAAAATTTCCCAAATCTTACTTTTGTTAAAAAAATACACAAAAAATATGAAATGCAAAATGAATACATGGAATATTTTCAACATTCGTTCCCCACAACCATAAACATGTATATATCTATGAAAAATCAAAATCTAACAAAACTAAGTGTGTGATAGGAATCACCAGATATTCCATGGTTTGGAAGAACACAATCTTGTAGGGTTTGCACAGTATAAAGTTGCAAAGCACGCGATCCAGAACTATGCAAAGCTAAATACTCTTAAGGATTTCTTGTGCCAAAGTAGAATAGCCAAGTTGCAATAGAAAATTAATGCTAATTTGAGTCCTATTAATACTGGGTTCCCGATCAGATACTTTAAGCCTCGGAAACTGTACAGAAACAATAAAATCCCTGATCATTTACTCTAAAAGTGATCATGGAGAGAAATTCCACCTGGTTTTACATTTACTCTGTAATTTATACAGCATTTTAAATTTCAAAATTAAGACTATGTTTAAGAACCTGGACATGCCAAAATGCCACATAAATGTAAATCTCCAGTCAAGTGAAACTTTTCCCCAGGTGATTCCTGAATGCGAACAGGACGCATTAAAGATAGACCTATTCCAGAACAGGAGACAAGAAAGCAACAAAGTGTACTACAGTGCACTTCGCAAGTGTTCATTGAACATAATGAGACACCCTCATATATTGAACATGCATATGAGTATAAATTGCATGCAACAGCATAAATTTTGCTAAGGTATTTTTTCTTATCAAAATTGGATCAGCATCACATATACAGCTTCATAACACTTGTGCTGTCCTAGATTTGGCTTCTGATAAACACCCACTTTGTTATTCTTAAAGAAAGTCCCTAAAGGCAAATCCTTCAAAACAAGATCATGGCTGATCTGTATCTCAACTCCAATTACCCGCCCTTGCTAATTCCCTTAATACCCTGACTTAACAAATATCTATCTACCTCAGCCTTGAAAATGTAAATGAATCCAGTATCCACAGCCTTTTGGAGGGAGAGAGTTCCGATTTCCAATAGCCTTTGGGTGAAAAACTGCCTCCTAATTTCATTTCTAAATAGTCTAGTTCTAATTTTAAGATGATGCCCCCTTGTTCTGGATTCCCCTACTGGGGAAAATAGTTAGTTAATTGTCCAACAATACAATGATTCCTTTGTGGAAAATAAGCTACTCAATTTAATGGACTGCAGTTTTTTTCTGAAACCACCAAAAATATTATCTCTTTCACATCCAGCCGATGGTACAGCAGAAACTATTCCAAGGTTTGGTGTTTTAATATTGTGTCTGAATATCACTAAATTTTAGTCTTTTACATATCTGATCAAAATGTTGACTTTGACACCCAACACAATTCCTAGAGTACCACTCCCTTGCTGCTGGCTAATTTAGCTCCTTGTCACATTCCTTTCGACGTGACTAATAATTTTGCACGCAAATTTCCAAAGTTCAGGGAGAAGTAGGAGGATTTTGCCATTATATACGACCAATCTACCTGAGGTGGATTCCGAGTTATAAGGCCTAACAGGACCGATCATCAACACCAGTGGTCTTTTCGTCCTGTGTTCACAATAGATTTCCCATCATAAACAAGGAAAGAGAAAGATCACCAATGTTAATGATTGATAAAAGATAGATCACTAGAAGATTGTGTTCTGTACAGTCATGAGCAAAATTAAGTCTCAAGCTTTATCTCCCTCTAAAAAAAAGCCCCAGTGCGCACGGCATCACATTTATTCACGTCTAAAGCTGCAGACAGATATTACTGTTGTTCACTGTGAGAGCAGAAGCTGGGTTGCTGTAGGTTTTGTACAAGGATAATTAAAATGACAACAATCTGGGGAGGTGGGGGGGGGGAAGAAATTAAATTGTTTAAATTACACTTTCATGTTGCAAGTAAGTAATAGTTTGAAAATAAAACGGGCTTGAAAATTAAAGACTATTTTCGGATTTGTCAAATTGTCTGAGATGCTATGTAAGTAGAGTAAATCCAGACAAATTCCAGGTGGAATTTGCATTCCCAGATTCAGTTTGAACATTCCCCAGAATTGTTGTACTTTGGTTTCAACATACATTCACTGCAGCAATGAAACTAAGTCACTAAACTCAACAATCATTCACTCACAATTCCCCAAACAGAGAACATGTAAAGATAATAGTTCTGTATGAGATGGTAGATATCTTGGCGATAGTTTCAATTCATTGGTCTAGCTAAAAGCAGGATAATAATCTGTGCTATTACCTTTAAACTCTATAAAATGAGAAACATCTTAGCTGAATAAGCTGCTGCTAATCATTTTCTCGCTGACAGTTTTCGTCAAGCCATTTAGAAAATCCTTCTTACCGAATCCTTCCTGTTAAACAAACAAACATGACAAGTTAATGCACTTCCCTTTAAGCATTATTTCTTCTCAACATTTTTGAACAAATCCTTTACCGCTACATCAAGATATTTTTAAAACATTTGTGCATTTTAAAACTTGCTAGTTAAAAGCGTTGCAGCTGGAGTTCTGACTCCAGAGCGAATGCTGTGGCAACTCCGTTGAGTTTGAACTCGGTGTGTGGATATTATCTTCTGTTATTTATAATGATGGCGTTTGAAACTTTTCCTTTTATTTGTCAGGAAATTATGAAATTAAGCACTTGGGATGCCACGGAACATTTTAAGCTACCAGTCTCACCGAAAGTCTTTCTGGAATCGGCAGTCTAGAATCTTGCAAAATCGTGCGTGCACCTTATTATGTTGTCAAAGGTCACAAATTTACTGTACAACACAGTCACTGTATATTTTGTAGGTGAATATCCGCACTGTTGTATCCTTAATCTGTTTGAGCTGTTGTCTTTTGTCCCTATAATTGCCAGCTGCATTCTCCTTACAGAACACACACCCACTACACTTTACAGGAAACTCAGTGAAGCACTTGGAGGCATCTCGACAACGCGATCAGGGCACTGTTTCAAAAGCAAGGATTTTTATATTATTACTATCGGTCAAAACGCAGAAATAAAGTCGGAACATAGACCGCGTTGGAGTGTTCAACTTAACATGGTACTGGTAACAACAACTCCCATTTATATAGTAGGATAATGCCACAGAGCGCTGTTTAGAAGAAATGAAGAGGTCCCCAAAAGGAATGTCTTGCAGTGAATTAGCACTATGTTAACTTCAACTAACTTAATTAACTTAAGGGCTGAACACTCTTACAAAGTTAACTCAGAAGCTTCACAAGACATGCCATGCTTCCAATAGGTCCTGCCTTCCATACTCTGGCTTCTTCCGTGAATGAATTACCACTCGGTTCATCATCGACAGCACAGGCCAGGAGGCCAAAATACAATGAATGAAACCAAATCGAAGGCTTTTGGCTGCTTACCCTTTTCAAAAGACTCTGCAATTCTTTTGTTTGCCACATGTCAGATAGGAAGTTGCCTGCGGTTTTCTTAGCTAAGGGAGAGTTGCTGGAAAAGACAACGGGAACACTTTATTTAATCTGTTAGTGAGTTTAGATCAACACAATGTTGGCCCTAAAATAGTTAAAACATATTCTATTATATAAATTCATTGCCAACTTTGGAAATTTGAACTGTGCATTGCTTCTTGTGGTCCATTAGATATACATTTTACAGGATTCAACCTCAGTATCGTCTTGACATGTGTTCACTTTTAAATTCATTAGAATAGAATACTCAATTTTAAGGAAATGTCATTTTACTTCAAACACAGCACCGAGGAATAATCTTAAGAGGCAGTGTCAGCCTGCCTCAGTTGGTAGCACTTTCACTTCTGATTCAGAAGCCACTTCTGTCACTCACTTCATGGTTGGTTGTAGGCAATTGCTGTGGTCAAATTGGCTGCTGTGTTTGCCTACAAAGTACACAGTCACTACACTTTACAATAAATCCTGTGAAGAGCTTTGAGACGTCCTCCTGACTGAAGCAAATTAGCATCCCAGCATCTACTGCAAAATGCAGTGGCTGTATTTGTGGACAAACACCAATTTGCACAAAGCAATATCTCACATAAAGCTTTAAAGTGAATGACCAATTTTATTTGGATGACTGTTGATGGGGACACCAGGAGAAACTCCCTTCAAATACATATTTGTATATGTCCTGATTTCACAAGATCGGTTTGGATGAAGAAAGCTCTTTGGCTCTTTTCAGAACACCCAGCCTACTGTTCCCACCCCCCATCACAACACAACATGGAATCCTGTAGCGTATTGGTTAGACACTTGCCGCGCAAGGGAGAGGACACGGATTCGATTCCCGGGAGGGGCAAAACCTTAGGCAAGTTTTCTTACTCCACATGCCTCTGTTTACCAAACAGTAAGTAGGAACCTAATTGTTAGTTGATTGGCTGATCACTATCTGGGGGCACTAATCCCTTCAATAAATAAATACACCATAATTTGGTCACTCAAACCACAATTGGGAAACTGCTGTGCACAATTGGCTGCCGAGTTTGACCACAAAATATACAGTCAATTCACTTTACAGTATATCGCTTTGAGATGTCTCAACAATATTATGAGTCACCACCTCAAATGCAAGGATTATTATTATTATCGAGCTGATTTTTAAGCAAGCCTGGATAGAGAATAAAGGATAGAGATAGAATAAAACAAAAGAAGGTGATTGGAAAAGTCAAAGCTACTTACCCAGAGGTACTGATGGCTATCAGACTCTTTAACAAGCCGCCCTGGAGTAAGGGTTTTGCCATCTTGGGATTGCTCAGCACGACGTTTCTTACGATGTTGCAGGCAGAGGAGAGTGTGCTGTCCGCGGCTGTAGAGCTGCTGCCTGAACTGGAGAGCAGGCGAGTCAAGGTGGGCAGCGCCTGAGAGGCTGTCGGGTGTGGGGATAAATTTAATATTAGAATTATTAAAATCGTAATCTGGAGCCTGCGGCATTTTGCGACGCTATTTAGACTTACACAGCAGCGTTCACGTCGGGAGGATGTCCCAAAGTGCTCGGCTGAGCAACGGAGCTAAGATTGTGAGTTGAGGGGAAGGGGAAAGATGACTGAAAACGCAGTCAAAGAGGTACGTTTTGAAACCCGCCTTGAATGAGGGGGTGGGAGAGAGGGAGCTGAGAGCTCCGGAGAACGATCGCACGACAAGTACAATACTGTACAGTTTACTTTTATGTGTCGCCAGCCATGTCGCTTCGCTAAAGCGTTTTGCACAGCTGGCGGGCATCCGAGATGGGAAATGGGAATGGGAGCCGCATTAAATGCACATAAAGCCATCTTCGGAGTCATAGCATCTCAAGTAAATATCTCACCCAGTTGCGATTGAAGATTTTTGTGCCTCGACAGGTTGGACAGCAATGAAACAGCAGTCTTCTGCATGCCTGAGTTCTTTGAGCTGAGAAGCTTTACTATCTGAGGAAGCCCACCAGCTTTATTCACCAATTCCGAACTCATCCACTGCGATGTCTATGGGAGAATAAAAGGAACGAATGAAGTTCAGCGCCATTTCTGTTTACACCTCCAACTTTAAGAATGACTGGCCCTCTCAAGAACAAAACTCCACCAATCAATCGGACTTGGGAATCTCTGGCTTGAAATTACCTCTGAGGCCAATGGCCAAGTAAAGTACATAAGTACCCAGTCACTTCACTTTACAGGAAATAACTGAGAACTCTTTGGGCCAAACCCTTGGGGCAAAGTTGGAGGATGTTCACTGGCATTTCAATGGTTCACCCCGGAGGGTCAACCAAGCACTGGTGGTGACATTAGTGAGATTATTGCTTGTAGCGCAAACTCAGCTTGAGTGTGAATCACACTGTTCCCCCCAAGCCCCCACCCCACCCTCCTCCACATTGGTAGCTAAAACCAAAGCTAAAACTCATCCCTCTTTCTACCAACTTAAAAGTCACACCACATAGTTGGTACCAAACAGATGTGGTGTTTTGTATATTGCTCACCTTTTCACTGTTCGCAGTCAGGTTCAGCAGAGCTCCAGCAGAAGCTTCCACAGTGGAATCCGATGTGGATTTCGACATCAAGTCCGTGTACATCTTAAGAGACTTTGAATGCAGTAGCTTCTCAACACCTTTAGGATTATCATTCTCTTGAATGAAAGGCATGATGATATTGTCTGACTGTGATGGAAATGGGAAGTGTCATTAGATACCTCAGATCAATGCACCTTTCTATCAATGATGACATCCACCTGGAGGGTAAGCTATTGAAGTGTTGGAAGAAGATTCAGAACTACAAATGGTAATTTAATAGGACCCAGAATGTGATGATTTCTAACAGGATTTCCCAATAAGAAATCTCAGACAGCTTTCCCCATGCGTCAGTGAGACACAGAGAGAATCCTCACTCTGTTTCCTTATTAAGGAGATATCAATGTATATTTGGCCCTATTGAGTGGCTGAGGGAAATCTGCGGAGGGATAAATCAAGTCCATACACACCAAGGGTTTGACCCCATCACTCCTGCACCACTCAGCCTCCTATCTGGAATCTTGAAAGCAGGTGGTGCTTCCTCTCAACACCACACTCACAATTGACCGCTAAAAATACTGAACGGCTATTTGTGCACCAGTAATGATAATAATAATCCTTGCATTTGATATAGCGCCTATCATGTCATCGAGGTGTCTCAAAGCGCTTCACAGAATATGCTGTAAAGTGAATTGACTATATAGTTTGTGGGCAGAATGCGACAGCCAATTGCGCACAGCAGTGTCCCCCAAACCGTGGCGGATTGAGTGACCAAATTATCATTTTTTTAAAAAGGGATTATTACCCCTGGAAAAGTGATCCGCCCATCGACAAACAACCAGGCGTGTGTGGAGTAAGGAAACTTGCCTAAAGGTTCGCCCCTAAAAGTTTCGTTTACTGGGTTCAATTGCTCTACTTGACTCCATGCTACACGTTCACATCAATACTCACTTCATCATTGCCAGGTTTGAAGCAGGAGGGGGAAGCGGAGGAGGAGAGCTTCTTTGAGTGCTGCGGACTTCCATTCCTCACAATGGAATTGACTGCTTCTGGCACTTCTTTGTCAAGTTGATAGGATAGGTTATGCAGGATGCAGACACAGTGTTCCACAGGCTGATAGAAAGAGACAAGTGATGCTGTTGAAGATTAAACTGAACAGAATACGGTAACATTGCAATCCTTTTATATTCCTACATCTTATCAATACGCTGGTGAGTCAAAACACTTATCGTCTTTTTACTCTAGAACTCATAATCCTTGCATCTGATATAGTGCCTTGTTATGTCATCGAGACGTCTCAAAGCGCTTCACAGGATATACTATAAAGTGAATTGACAGTGTGTTTTGTGGGCGAAACGTGGCAGCAATTGCGCAAAGCAGTGTCCCACAAACAGTCGCGGATTGAATGACTGGATTTTTTAAAATCTAAATTTAATACATTATGCGTCATTATGTGATGCTGCTCCTCTTCAGGAACAAACATTCCCTTGGGTGCCACAGTAAAGGGAAGAAACAAGGCCTGGAATCCAATCAGGCTTGTTTGGAGTTCCAGCACTATCTGATAATTAAGCACCAATATAAAGCTGCGGCTGATGAAAAGTGAAGGAAGGCTGGAGAAGAAGAATGTAAAAACGGTAGAACTTCCTTTTCAAAATGCACTTTTTTTGTTAAAACTGTTGTGCAAGTTTTGTTTTTCGGGCATGACCCAGGTCCTCCTACTATTGCGCACTGGCTTTTTGTTTGTCACATTGAGTTTGCATTTGTTTTTTGCTCAAGGGTCACCCTCAGGAAGGCTGAAGCAGCCCAGTCTCTTGTTCTCCTTTGCTGGAGAATCAGGAACAACAAGGCAATCAATGCCAACTTGGTCCAACTAGCACCTTAGTGGTCAGGGCCACAGATGAACAAGACGGATACCTTAAAACCAGTCAAATACAGGGTTGTGGGGAAAGGGTAAAATGTGGGGCTGAAAGAATTGCTCTTGAGGGAGCCAGCACAGACACGATGGGCCAAATGGCCTTCTTCTGTGCCATAAAATTCTATGGTTCTACGAAGGTGACTTAAGTCACCCAGTATTAAATGTTTGGTCTCCTGCTCACACCTCTCTGCTCCTGATTTGGTTTACTTCTCCCAGTGTGGGGTTCAACAAGCACTGATTGCCCACTTAAATTAAAAGGAGCCTTACTGTATAATCATCAACTGTCAGGCTATATGTCTGCAGGCGAATTTTCAGGTAAAACCACAGACTAGTTATGACACTAACCTTTTCATCAACTTTGTTTGTAGAAACACAGGTTTCTACATAATGCATAATAGAGTCAATAAAATCAGGGGTATTTCGCATCTTGTTGCGTCCCTCCAAACCAGCACAGCTCAGGTTCCTAAATACACAGAATAAAGGTGCATTTAAGAATGGACTGCAGGACAGAAACATAATCCTGGTACAGGAACTACAAGCAAAATCCTCATCATTCCGGGTGTAAAACAATTAACTTGAAATTGTTAGCAGTTTGATTCCTGTTGCTCAGTGTCTCCTTTGGCCTTCCTTAACTGCGTGTAGACAGCAAGGGATGAAAAGTACTCAGTGAAAATATGGATTCATTGGTATTAAAAAAAGCATAATAATTGTTGCATTGGATATAGTCCCATTCACAGAAGTGAAAAGTGTAAAGGGCAATGTTTAGACAAATGTGGCAGCAGTGAATGATCAGCTTGATCTGAGGGATTTAAGGCCAGGATAAGTTATTGCTTTACACACATAATTTTAATGTGTAACAACAACAACAACAACAAGATTCAATTTATAAAGCGCCTTTCACGTCAGGAGGACGTCCCAAGGCGCTGCACAGTTGGGTCATGACCCGAGCAGGGGGAAATGGTCAGGGTGAGGGGAGGGAAGGGAGGGAGCGAGGAGGGGGGAAATGGTCAGGGTGAGGGGAGGGAAGGGAGGGAGCGAGGAGGGGGAAGAGAGTCGAGAGGGGAGCTGAAGGCTCGGTCAAAGTAAAATCAGTAAATGAGTTTCCTTATGATTCAGAACCTTGTGTAGCAGGAATTACAGTCAAGTAGATTCCTTTACACTGAATAAAGGTTGCTGAAGTGAACTTAGGTATATCAAGCAGCTCTATAATAAATCTTATTCTAAAGTGGGACAGGTGTTAGCCTGGCTCAGTTGGCAGCACTCTAGCCTCCGAATCAGAAGGACATGGGTTCAAGCCCCACATTGGGACTTTGAAATAGCACAGTCTAAGCTGACTCTCCAGTGCCATGTTGAGGTGTGCTGACAGAGGTGTCGTCCTTTGGATGAAATTTTAAACCAAGGTCCCATCTGCCTGTTCAGTTGGACATTAAAGATCTCATGGCACCATTTGAAAAACAAGCGAGTTTTTCCTGGTGTCCTAGCTAACAATACCCCAGATAAAATTGATCATTTACTTTGTGGCTTGTCTGCGTGCAAATCGACTGCTGTATTCACCAAAAAATACAGTCACTACAGTTTACACTGCATGGTGAAATGCTTTGAAACATCTTCCGGGCTTGATAGGTGTTATATCTAATGCATTTTTTATTATTATTAATTTTAATGGGAAAAATTTGCTGCATTCCTTAAGAAGTTCCTTTTTGTAATTTAGATAAAAAATTCCTTAAGGAATACTGCAAATCTGATCCTTATCTAATTAGTGTCAGCTGTCTTATATTTATGCCGCCCCATTTTGGACTCACCAGTAAGAGAAAACGGTCTATGAACTGTATCAAAATATCAAATTATTTCTGTTAGATGAGTTGCTGAAACATTCCAGTTTAATGTTCTTTTTTCTCCTGACGGGAAAAGACAAAGGCTTACCTTAGACAACCTGTGGCATTGTGAAAAGCCTCGTAGTCCTTTGAGTTTGGGGACTTAGAAACATACGGAATAATCACGCATTTATTCAGGATTGGGACAGTACTAATTAAGGATTCCTTCAGGTCTTCACTGGATGAAAGGTTCCATAGCAGACCTAAAGAGTATAAAACAAATAGGTGCACATTGAAGTGATCACTTTTCAAACAATTTCCTTCAGTCCAATTAATCTGTGCCAGTGTTCATACTCCACATGAGTCTGCAACCCTTTTAATCCCTTCTCCTGCACTGCACTATTTCCTGCTCCCTCCTATATGAATCACGTTTCCTCTTAATTGAAGATAATGCTATCTGCTTCAACCACAGTTACCACATTGTCAGCTTTCAGTTCTCTATCTGCAGCTCTACATCTGTTTCAGTCCTGTTTTATAGGAGGCACTCTCGCTTTCAGCATTGGGGCTGAGTCTTGAATCTATGTTGGGATGTAAGGCAGCTTCTCTAACTCTCTGAAACTATTCAGAGAAAGGTATTAGCTCTTGTCCACAGGGAGTAAAGAGAACAACCACACGATTATAAAAGGCTCGGGTGAAGAAGTCTATTTGGGTCATCTGATCTCATCTTTCCAGACAACCCACCCTATCATCCTCTCCCAGGCCGTTTCTTAAATGAGTCCAGTGTCCGAATCTCAACCACTCTTCCTGCTAACCAGTTCCAGTTGCTGTTTGTCCTCTGGGTAATAAAAAGTGCTTCCTAGTAAATCTGTCTTGAAATTGCCCTTTGCAATTCTGAACCTGTGTCCCTTTGTTCTATTGTCTCGGTGCATATTGTGTTGAGTTTCCTTTCTGAATCTTATTAAAAAATCTTATATACCTCTACAATGTCCCCTCTGAGTCATCTCCTTTGAATATAAAGAGCCCTGGTTTGTTTAACAATTGCTCATTCCTCTAACTATGTCTCTCACTGGATCAATTTCAAGTTCCTCACCTGCAAGTCCCTTCATTCCCTAGCACCTGCCTATCTGTCCGATCTCCTACTGCCCCCTCCTCTCCTCGCCCCCTCACTCCCCCAACTTGGCTACGTCAGGCATGTTGTGTATCCCTACCATCAGTGGCCTAGCTTTCAATTGCTCTCCTTCAGCACTGTTTCTAGGGCCTGTGTCTTTGACAGTGCCAAAGCATCGCACCTGTTATTTGGTCTCGTATCTCCGTATCATTTGTCTCCTGAAGCAAATGAAGAACCTCGGCAATGCCACCATGCCTTACGAACTCCAGCTTGTTGGTATTGTTCTTGAAGACGGTGTTGCGAAGGGCTCCACAGACAGCTTGCTGGATGTTGGCATTTGGGATCTTCAGCAAGTTGATTAAACGAGGGATTCCCTCATACCTATTAACCTGGAAAAGTCAGCATTAGTTAACCAGTCAGCTACATCGAGCTATCAGATACTGTTGACCACCATTGGTGGTTGGGCCTTCAGCATCTCTATCCTCACCCTTTGGAAGTCCATCCCAAAGTCCCTTCAGTTTGTTCCCTTTCTTGCTTTTTCAAGGCCAGTCTCAAGACCCTCCTCTTCGAAAGTGCCATCAGTCACCCTCCTACCCTCCCTGACCTCCACCCTCCTGATCCCACCCTCCAGCCAGCTCGGTCCAAATCCCTGACTGTCCAGTGCCTTGGGACGTCCTCCCAACGTGAAATGTGCTTTACAAATGTAATTTGTTTTAGTTGTTGCTGAGAGGGTTCGAGATGGAAGAGTTGAGGGAGGGAGTTCGAGAGGTTATGGGTGCAGAATTTGAAAGCTAGGCCACTGATGGTAGGGTTATTCAGCAAGCCTGAACTAGGCCAAGTAGAGGGGACGTGAAGAGAGGAGGGGGTAGGAGGAGATCGGAGGGTGAGGAACTTGAAATTGCTCTGCTGAGAGACAGGGAGACAGGGGTGCCTGGTGAGGAATGGGTGAAGGACATATGGAGTTTGGTGAGGGTGAGTGAGGATGTGAGTGGCTGTTTCTCTTTCAAGAGCTTCTCTTTGTTTTGTTCGATTTTACCTCCAGCTTGGCAGATTCTTTAGTGAAGCACTCATGCTGAATGTAAGCGGCAGAATAGGCCAGAATGACAGGGTTATTGCTGGTTAAGAAGAACACAGCTTTCTTTAGGTTCATGTCCCCAGGAACTTCTTGAAAATGTGTCCTAAGGATGAATAAAAATGGCAAACAAGTCATTATTTTAAAGTAAATGCTGATTTAGCACTTTTTATTAAGCAGTGGTTCATTTTTTTAAAAAGTATTCTTTGCTTTTGGTGGCAATGTGATGAAAGTACTTAACTATGACTGGGTTAGCTTAAAAAGTGACCAATGAAGTTGATTTATTAAGACAGGCACTAAGTGGAGACAGTGGTACATTAAATGCTCTTTGTCAGTTAAAAGCAGTATCCTGCGAAGAGCTTTTAGAGGTCTTGAAGACGTGATAAGGCGCTATATCAAATGCAAGGATTATTATTGTTATTTATCAGTTTTGCAACTTATTTGTTGGAACATCTGCGTGCGTACCAGCGAACACGTGCAGTGAGCACAAAGTGACCTCCAAGGTGACCTTATGAGCTGGAAGTGGGCCATTTTTCTAATGGAAAAGTTTGAATACAAGTCAAATCCCCCCACCACCACCACCACAAAGGCTGAACATCTTATATTATTCATCAAAAATTAAAACAGAAACTTAAATCCGGTAAGCCTGTCTATAGGCAGGATATGCCCTACATAAACAATGTAGAACTTAGAAATATGTCCACTAGTTAAATCGAGTGTCAAAAAGCCATAAAGAAAATCTCCAATTCCAATCTTTAGAAAATGTCAATCTTAATTATATTCAGGATTTCTCTATTTGCTTGCTATGCTGGCTTTGAGTTTAACAGAGTTGCATGTTAACAGTTTAACATGCAAATGCAAAAGCACCATTCATTTAATCAACTTTGGAACAGACCATTTCAGAAATGACGTTTCCAAATAAAACTCAAATTTAGGTCTCGAAATGTATTGGTCAAATCTTTGACCAGGTTTTCTGCCATCTTTCCCTCTCCTCAACCCCCTGCTCGGGTGCCCATCTGGCATCATCAAGCACTTTGAGACATCTTCCCGACGCGATAGGTGCTGTATGAATGTAAATCGTATTAGATTGTACTTACTGCGCTGACATTTTCCCATGTTGATCAAAGCGATGAGACGATGTACGACCTGAAAGCGAGCGATAGGACTGGACAGGCTTTTGACCTGCTATATATTTCTGGCTTTTTCGTTTGCTATCCATTTTCCTGATTGTGCCTGAGCCCTGGGCAATGAGCAGATCTGGTTCGCTTCGGCTAGCTGGTAAGCGTTTGTAATTGGCCCCATTGTCACTATACATGCTTCTCCGGCCCGAGTGCTTACGCTGGGACAAGGTTCGGTAACCTCTGCTGCTGAATGAGCTGAATTGATGTCGATCCTTGATGTCTTTTGTGATTATCATGTGATTAAATTCATTATCCAGACCAGCCATTCCATTGATCGTATTCTAGAAAGGAAAGAAAAACACACTGAGCATTCGGGCGCTTGGGTTTTTTTTAAGGGGGAAAAGAAATAGTCTTCAAAACAGAAATTTGATTCTGGATTCTTGTGCTTAAAATTATAAAAGAGTTTGATAAGGTGGACATTAACTGACTGTTTTCCAGTCCACAAGACTTTAATAAGGGGGCATAAATATAAATATAAAAAGGGAGTTCAGGTGGAATTGCTTCACACCGAAGGGTGGTGAGACTGCTGTGGTTGAAGCAGAAACCATCAATACATTTAAGAGGAAACTCATGAGGGAGAAGAAATTTCTGGGTGATATGGAGAGGTATTTTGAGGGGTGAAGCTACGGGGGTTTTAAATATAGATGTTTCAGTGATAGTCATAGTTATAGTCACAGGTGTACTATATATTCTGCTCTTGTTAGGTAAGATTATCAAGCAACATGGGGCAAAGGCAGGTAATTGGAGTTGAGATACAGATCAGCCATGATCTATTAGAATGGAGGAATTAGAAAATCCTACATTCCAATTAAATATAATAAACACTGTATCTGACAAACTGGAAATGTGGAATCCTGTAGCACAGCGGTTAGAGCACTCGCTTTACAAGTGAGAGACCTGAGTTCAATTCCAGGCAGGTCAGGGCGAAACCTTGGGCAAGTTTCCTTACTCCACACAGAGCTTAATAATAATCCCTCCAAAACCAAAACCAATAATAAATTGGTCATTTTCAATCTATGACTGTTTGTGGGACATTGCTGTGCGCAATTGGCTGCCGCGTTCGCCCACAAATATACAGTCAATTCACTTTACAGTGTGTTCTGTGAAGCGCTTTGGGACGTCCTCCCGACGTGAAAAGCGCTATATCAAATGCAAGGATTATTATTATTATTATTATAAATACATGTTCAGTAAATGAAACAGGTAACACTGGAGATTTACAGCATGCAAAACAGCATTTGGCAGAGATAGAGAAGCTGACTCAAGAAAAGCCAAGTTATAGGATAATAATCCTGGCATTTGATATAACGCCACATCATGTGCAAACGTCTCAAAGCACTTCACTGTGTTTTTCTATAATAGTGACTGTGTGGGCAAATGCGGCAACTAAATTGCACATGCCTCACAAACAGCCAGGAGAGCGAATGATAGTTTTTTTTATTAATCTGGCAGAGTTATTAGTCTGACTGCCCCATCACTGAAAACCATTCAGAAACGACCTTCACGTAGTATAGTAGCTTATCACGTCATAAATATATCTCGAAGCCCTTCAGATGATTTTATTGCGGAGTGTAGTTACTGGGTATTTTGTAGATGATATCAGATGGATTGTAAATTGTACCCTGTAAAATCCTGGAAAGTCCTGAAGTGGCCCAAAACAGACAAACAGTCCAATGTCACTGGACGTAGGGTGAATTTATTTAACAATCCTCCAGATACTGACAAACCTGCCACTGTTCTCACATCTTTAATTAATATCGGAAGATATTAGAGTCAATGTCCATGCCTGTTGAGTGCAAAATACATTCAAGAAAGCTGTTGTAAAGTTTTCTCCACCAAGAGGTATTGCGATTGCAATGGGAGGATCACAGGCTTTCATTCCCCAACAATGGGTTGAGCACATATCAATTATTAAAATTACCAGCACTATATACTGCCAAATACATTCTATACCATGTATTTGCAGTACAAAGTGCTGGTAATTTTAATATTTGTTATGCAAATGGGGCTACTCTTTGAGGCTTTAGCTCACAGAAGTATATGTATATTCCTCAGAGTCTCACTGAAACCAAACAGGCTTATCAATCATCAAAAGACATAGCTTAGAGTTGCAAAAGGCATTGGTAGTGTCAGACATCTGAGTCCCAGTTTGATGCATGAACTCATAAACCTTCAGGCTCAGAGGACAGTCAAGCTGACGCATAATGTTGACATGAGACAAAACTGGACACATTAGTAAGTCAATCCCTTTAGTTGGCTAATCTTAAAGTGAATTTCCACTCTATAAATTGAATAAACACTCCTGCCTTAGTGGAAATGAGAAACAGTAAGCAACGCTGAATCTTTGTTATCAAACCAGTTTTGCCATCGGGTTATGTGAAGACATTCTTAAATCCCAAAGACTGGGTGGGACTAGGTGTGGTTATTTAAAAAGTGGAAAAGATTCTTGCATTATCGAATATTGCTTACAGAGGTTGAAATGTCAGCTATCTGCTAGACACATTGGGAAAAAAANTGCTCCAGTCTGCATTTTTGAACCTTTGAAAATACGTAGCCACTTCACTTTACAGTAGGTCCTGTGAACTGCTTTGACACAGCCTCCCGACATGAAAGGCGTTATATCAAATGTAAGAATTATTAGTATTACTACTAAATGAGTAAATTACAGGGCAGGTAAATAATACTAAAAATCCCTGCATTTGATATGTATGTCAGCCTGACGCACTCGCTGAATCAGAAGATTGTAGGTTCAAGCAATCAAGGGAGGTGCCATCCTTTGGATGAGATGTTGAACCTAGGTCCCATCTACCAGTTCAAGTGAATGTTAAATATCCCATGACATTATTTGAAAAGAGAAGGGAGTTCCTCCTGGGATCCTCCCGACGTGAAAAGCGCTATATCAAATGCAAGGATTATTATTATTATTATTATTATAATGCATTTTCAACCTCATACAGTTAATAAGAAACATGTTCGAGGCAAGCTGGGACATTTTAGTCTTGAAGGAAATGAATCACAGGGGATTTTCTGAAGGTATTTACGATTTTGGATATGATTAACAATGTAAACCCAGCAAAATACTGTTGGATGTATCAGGACAGCAGGACAAGAGGGCACATGTTTAGAGCTACAAAGGGCAAGGATGTTTTTTCCTATACCCACAGAGTAATTGGAAGAGCTTGCCAGGAAGGAAGGTTTAGGGTTAGGCGAAGACATTAAACTGACTTAAAGAAAAGCTTACCATGTTTCACAGTGTCCAGGTCAATTGACACGTCCAATTATATATTATGTACTTAAAGTTTCCCCACGTCTGGAGGGCAGTGTGTACTCTTCCTAGAAGGATGGACCCTGTTTACCTAATTCTGGAGAGCATTAGTGGCAGGTTGGCAAGCGCCAACACTTAGGGATCCAACAGTGTTTGTTGGTAACAATCTTTAGAGGTCAGAACCAATAGTTTTAAAGTCAATCTTTAGAGTCAATATCTTTGGTTTTCTGACCTCTGAAGATTGTTACCAACACAATGGAGTTGGCTGAACTCCAACAGTTGACCTTCTCTGTGTCAGCCTGGCTCTATGGTAGCATTCTCTACCTGTTCAGGTGTATGTTAAAGGTCCCACGGCACTATTCTAAAAGAGGAGGAAGTTTCTCCCGGTGTCCTAGCCAACAATTCCCCCAAAATAAAAGTCCTCACTCACTCCGTGACTGTTTGTGGGACTTGAAGTGCTCTGGGACACTACCTTGCATGAGAGGTGCTATCTAAGTGCAAGTTGTTGTTGTTGCTGTGTGCAAACTGCCTGCCACGTTTCGCTCACAAAATATATAGACATTCTTCTTCATGGTATATCCTGTGAAGCACTTTGAGATATCACCAGGATGTAATAAAGGCACCATAATAAATGCAAGGATTATGATGAGTCTGAGACCATCAGTTATTTTAAATGAAAAAGGAAATCAGCTTGAAAAGCAGATACAGATGTTCTATTGGTAGCTTCCACCTTCATTTACATTTTTTTTAGCAGTGTTGTAAAGTGGGAGCAGATTACACTGCGTACAGCAGACATTCAGTCAGGGTAAAAAAAAATTTAAAAAATTATAAAAAGATTGGTCAGAGTCACTATCTTGGATGTTCTGAATGCTACAGATTGTTACCAAATCTCATTAAACTTTGGACAATTTACATTGACTACCCAGAACCAAGACCCATGCTTCACAGTTTGTACTAATCCAAAAGGATTGAGATGGTTGGGGGGATCATTAGTGTTAAATGCACAGAGAACAGCTGTACTATAACAGTAACAGAAACAAAAGCTGGGAATAGAAAAGGTTCGAGAAGGAAGCACAGACAGGGCGTATTAAAATTGGGCGTAGGTTGAAATATGCCATTAGCAATCCAGACAAGATAAGTGATCTGGAATATGATTCATTGCAGAACCACAAGTTTGCACTGACATCAGATAAGCTGGTTTCAACTTGTTTATAACTATTCAACTGTATTCCTTTACATGTTACGTGTAATACTGTTGGTTTTCTACTTCCCTTAATATTTCTACCTACTTGTTACACTGGGAATAAAACACATGCACAAAATAACAAATAATAATCCTTGTATCTGATATACTGCTTTATCACATTGTTGAGATGACTCAAAGCAATACACATGAATTTTTTTACCATGTTTGTTTAGGTAAACAAGACCATGTTAACAAACAGCCCTGAATTGAATGACAAATATTATTTGGGGTATTATTGACCCAAAGCTCTTTTCTCTATCCGAATAGTAGCAGGGATCTTTAATGTCCACCTGAACAGTGCAGACTGGATCTTGACTTAACTCTGAAGTGCAGCACCTTGAACAATGCAATGCTCACCACAGCACTGCACTGGAGCATCAGCCTAGACTGTGAGCTCAAAGCAATCAACAACAACAACTTGCATTTATATAGCACCCTTCACAAAAGCTAGAGTCCCAAAGTGCTTGACAATGGAAGAGCACGATGCCGAGCTGGGGGCAAAGGGTGGGGTGGGGTGACTGTAGGCACGGTCGAACAGGAAGGTCTTCAGGTGCGACCTGAAGATGGGGAAGGGGCAAGGGGGGATAGAGGAAGAGTGTTCCAGAGTTTCGTAACATAACATAACATGTAGGAGCAGGAGTAGGCCATTCGGACCTTCGAGCCTGCCCCGCCATTCAATCATGGCTGATCTTCTAATCTAACTCCAGCTAATAACCTGACCCTGCCTTATCCCCACATCCCTTATTCCCTTTTGCGATAAGAAATCTATCTATCTCAGTCCTGAATATGTTCAAGGACTGAGTGTCAACAGCCCTTTGGGGGAGTGAGTTCCATACATTCACCACCCTTTGAGTGAAAAAGTTCTTCCTCAACTCAGTGCGAAAGGGCTGGCCTCTCATTTTAAGGTTGTGACCCCTGGTTTTACTTTCTCCAACCAGGGGAAACAATCTCCCACTATCTACTCTATCATGCCCTTTGATGATCTTATAGGTTTCTTAAGATCCCCTCTAATTCTTCTATATTCTAGAGAATATAGGCCAAAATTGGTCAGCCTATCCTCGTAACTCATCCCCTTCATCCCTGGTACTAACCTAGTAAATCTACGCTGCACCCCCTCCAAGCCATGTTGACTTGGCCTAATTATATTGTACTCCCCTAAATACCGCACTACCACATCCTTAATCAATGATTCTAAATTTTTTCCTATCAATGATGTGAGACTAACTGGCCTATAGTTCCCCACCTTTTCCTTTCCACCTTTTTTAAATAGTAGTGTGACATTTGCGATCTTCCAATCCATGGGGACTGTTCCAGAATCCAAGGAATTTTGGAAGATCAGACATAAGGCCTCCACTATCTCAGAAGCTACCTTTTTTAAAACCCTGGGATGCAAGCCATCCGGACCAGGAGATTTGTCACTTTTTAGAGGCGCAGTGGTTGAAAGTGCGGCTGCTGATGGTGGAACGGAGGGCACGAGGGACATGCAGAAGGCTGGAGGCAATCTCCAGAACATGAAGAAAGCAGAAAAAATGGAGCACGTCTCATGATCAAAAAAGTGGCATTCTGAGCAAACTACTTCAGCGCGTGCAATTACGCAGTTGGTCTATTGGAGAAAGGCCAAAAGGTGGCCCTATTTAAACAGGTGACACCACAGTGCTGCCTTGTTATAATGCGGTGGTTGGGATTCATAAAAATTTGAACCCACACTATCCAGTGGTGCGATCACCATTTTCACTGTCCTTTCCCGGGTCATCAGGTCAGCATTGATTTCACTTCCTGATCGTGTGCAGGAATTGAGCAAGAATCTAAAATGGCTGAATTCCTGGTGTCTGTTCTTTGCAAATTTTAACTCCAGTCCTCCAGGCACATCCAAAAGTATTGTTCTGAGTTTAACTTTCTGAATCCCATCTGAGAATTTATCCATCGCTACAAAGATACGTCATTCATCAAATTCAAGGCCTTAACTCAACTGCAAGGTTTTTATATGACATTTGAAACCAAAGGACAAAGTTTAAACAATGGCCAGTATTAATTACAAATATGCAACTGCAAGGAACAGGAAGCAGGAAGAGTCAGAGAGGGCATTTTAATCATTGAGGGCGATGCCTTGTTTTATTCCAAGTCATTTGCAACTGTTGTACCTAGATTCCAGGAAATTGAACAGTTTTTTTTAAAAAGAAAAGATATCCAGATAGGTTGAAACAAATCCTAGTAGGTACTGATTTTTTTGGATCCACTGTTTATCCTTTGAAGAGTTATGATGGTATGTTGAATATTGACAACTAAGAAATATCTATAAAATTCAAAAATCAACCAGTTGATCCTGGTTGGATTGAGTTCATTTCGATGTTTTCACTTAGTTTCCTTACTCCGCACATAGCCTAATAATAATCCCTCCAAAAAAACAAAAACAATAATAAATTTTCAATCCACGACTGTTTGTGGGACACTGCTGTGCGCAATTGGCTGCCGCGTTTTGCCCACAAATATACGGTCAATTCACTTTACAGTGTGTTCTGTGAAGCGCTTTGGGACGTCCTCCCGACGTGAAAAGCGCTATATCAAATGCAAGGATTATTATTATTGTTATTATTATTATCATCACTGCTCACCACAAGGTATGATCTTAAAAGAACTTGGCATTGCTTCACTGATACAGTGAAACAGCCTCTTTATGATACAATAGCTCCTTTGCTTGAAAGCATTACAAAACGCAAGAGAGAGCAAAATGAGTGCTATTTCAAATTTCTTTTGTTTCCTCAATTAGGGCATGAACCATATTAGATTAGAAAATGTGGTGAATTGAAAAATGTTGTCAATTGGCTAAGTATACTGCCTAATAATAATAATAATGCATGCATTTGATTTAGCACCTTTCGCATCAAGAGGTTTTCTCAACGAGCTTCTCAGGATATACTGTAAAGTGATCAACAATGTCCCAGATTAAATTGCTCATTCCCTTCATGGCTGTTTGTGTTGTGTGTAAATTGGTTGCGATATTCGCCTGCAAAATACGCAATCATTACATTTTACAGTAACTCCTGTGAAATACTGGGAAAGACGAAGTGAAAGACATTACATCAAACACAAGAATTATTATTGTTAATAATAATGCAGGACGCACTACTGAGTAGAAATTCCACCTGCATCTAGATTCACTCTATTTTCTTATTCCTATTTTAATTTGCCTATAATGTACACAGTTACTACCCTTCACAGTAAATCTTCCTCAAATTGACTCTTAATTTTGAAGCAATTTCCTGTTATCATTTTAAAAAGAACTTCCAGAAAAGTGGCTTTAAAATGGAGGCTGTGGTTAAGAATTTGCCAACTTCTGGATACTCTGAAATGCTTGAGTCAGTCTAGAAGTTGAAATTTCTACCCATGCCTTCAAATACAAAATATACACTTGTATTCGACTATTCAGTATGATTTTCCTTTCGCTTAAATGACCCAGAATGATAATAAAGAAGCAAAAGAAGAGATAAAGTTCAGCCCCAGGACACCGGCAAGGCACCAAGAAAGACAAGGAGTTCAAGTTCAGTTTCCCCTCTCCTCCTGTCCTCCCTCGTTTCATTCCCTCTCTCCTCCCTCCTCTCCTCTCTTGTTTCGTTCCTCACTGTCCCTTCCTTTAGAGTCCTGTCGTTTAGTGGGTAGAACACTCGCCTCACAAGCGAGGACCTGAGTTCGATTCCCAGCAGGGCGAAATGTTGGGCAAGTTTCCCTACTCCACACGCCTCTGTTTACCTAGCAGTAAGTAGGAACCTGGTTGTTAGTCGATTGGCGGATCCCTTTTCAGGGTAGTAATTCCTTTTAAAAAAATAATAACAATAATAATGTGGTCACTCAATCCATGACTGTTTGTGGGACACTGCTGTGTGCAATTGGTTGCCATGTTTCACCCACAAAATATACAGTTAATTCACTTTAGTCAATTCTGTGAAGCGCTTCGAGAGGTCTCGAAGACATGAAAAGGCGCTATATCAAGCTCAAAGATTATTATTATTAGACTATGTGATTCCAAATGGGGCTTCAATCCACAATGACTTGGATGCGAGAGTGCTACCTCTGAGCCAGACTGACACACAAAATATCATCATTGTAAAGGGTTAACGTAATTTTAGTATACACGAACAATTCGTTAGGGACAGCAAAAACAGGCGGAATTGGCTTTAAAAATGGCTTTGAAACTCTGTGACTGTAGAATTTTTAGGTAAATGAAAATGACACAATTATATGTAGTATTAGGATTATTTAGGCCTCACTCCACCCGTCTGTTTAATTGTGTGCAGCTTTCATTCCCAGTCAACGCCCGTTTACTTTGAGCCTCATTTTACTGTCTTGCCCCTTTGTTCCACAGAGACCTAACCTGAAGTAGCCACACCCAAGCTCTTTGATATTCTCTTCCCAAGTCACTTCTGTTACTGGATACTTTGAGATGTTCTTTGATGTGGATTGCGCCAAAACAATGGAATTTATTATTTCCTGGGCCTGCTTGGTGCTTGTATCCTTAGATAAATGCTAGACAGCTGAACAATAAACAGAGTGTTCCGAGATGAAAATCTAAAGACTTGTATCTGTTAGAATTTGAACTCGTGAACTAATCACTTAAAGTACAATATAATAATAATAATCCTTGCGATTGATAGAGCGCCTTATCACATCTGTGAGACGTCTCAAAGCACGTCACAAAATATAATATAAAGTGAATTAACTGTACATTTTGTGGGCGAAACGCAGCAGCCAATTTAGCACAGCAGTGCCCCAAAAAACAGTCATGTTTGTGGGACACTGCTGTGCTCAATTGGCTGCTGCCAAATTATTATTTAAACTCAAAATTATTATTATTATTATTCAAATTATTATTTAAGCTCAAAACATATTTTGGAGGGATTATTACCAAAAGCGATCCACCAATCCACTAACAACTGGGTTCCTACTTACTGCTCGGTAAACAGAGGCGTGTGGAGTAAGGAAACTTGCCCAACATTACGCCCTGCCAGGAATCGAACCCAGGTCTCTCGCTTGCGAGGCGAATGCTCGAACCATTGAGTTACAAGACTCCACAATAATAATTATCGTCTAAGCTGACACTCCAATGCAGTGCTGGGGGTGAGTTGCATTGTTGGAGGTGCTGTCCTTCGGATGAGATGTCAAACCAAGTTACTGTCTGACTCTTCAGGTGGACATTAAATATCCCATGGCACTATTCAAAAAGAGAAGGGAGTTTTTCCGGGTGTCCTGGCTTGGTCAACAACAACAACAACAACAACAAGATTCCATTTATAGAGCGCCTTTCACGTCGGGAGGACGGGAGTCCTGTAGCTCAGTGGTTAGAGCACTCGCTTTGCAAGCGAGAGACCTGAGTTCAATTCCAGGCAGAGGGCGAAACCTTGGGCAAGTTTCCTTACTCCACACAGAGCCTAATAATAATCCTTCCAAAAAAAACCCAAAACAATAATAAAAAAAAATTGGTCATTTTCAATCTACGACTGTTTGTGAGACATTGCTGTGCGCAATTGGCCGCCGCGTTCGCCCACAAATATACAGTCAATTCACTTTACAGTGTGTTCTGTGAAGCGCTTTGGGACGTCCTCCTGACGTGAAAAGCGCTATATCAAATGCAAGGATTATTATTATTATTATTAAGTATTCTGGGCTCCTGGGTAGAAAATAATTAATTAACTAAAAATTTATTGCAGGCATTAAAATGCCATACCTTGTTAGATAACCTTTCCCGACAAACAGATGTCTATTTTACACCATTCAATTCAATAAATCAACAATGAGTGCAGTGCCTTGTTCTGGCTTCAAGTCTATCCCACTTTGCTCCTATTAACCCTACAAACCAAAGGCCGATGGGTAGGTTGGCAATAGTTGAGCTAGCAATTTGCCAGGCAGTTCTCATAACAGCAGGTTATTCTGCTTTAACTTGCTCAACCCAAGTAGTAACCCTAACCCACACTCTGGGATTCCCAAGGATTTGCTCCTGCCAACCTGTGCCTAGTACTTTCTGGACATTAGGTGACCAGGGAACTTCACAATGGCAAATTGTTAACTTTAAAGCGTCATGCATATGCGGAACTCTCAGTCCGGTTTGGACAGCGTTAAGCTATCTTGTGTCAGAGACCCGGCCAAAAATAAAATCACTACACCGTTGCCCTACAATTTATGACCTTGTCTAGCGTTTGTGCCATAAACCATGCAATGCTGACCATCAACAAAGATTTATGTAGATAATATACAATAATAATAACCCTTACATTTGATATAGAGCTTTTCACGTCTTCTAGACGTCTCAAAGCGCTTCACAGAATATACTGTAAAGTGAATTAACTGTATATTTGTCGGTGAAACGCGGCAGCCAATTGTGGACAGCAGTGTCCCACAAACAGCCGTGGATTGAATTGACCAATTTATTATTGGTTTTTTTTTCTTGAGGGATTATTATCAGGCGTGTGGAGTAAGGAGTATCCCCCAGTGCCTTCGCCTTGCTTCCTCCCTTTCCTCCTTCAAGGCCGATCTCAAGACCTTTCTCTTCAACCGTGGCTTCACCTCCCCTCTCGACTCTCTACCCCCTCCTCACTCCCTCCCTTCCCTCCCCTCACCATTTCCCCCCTGCTCGGGTCCCGACCTAACTATCCAGCGCCTTGAGACGTCCTCCCAACGTGAAAGGCGCTCTATAAATGCAATCTTGTTGTTCTTATTGTTGTAAGGAAACTTTCACCAAAGTTTCACCCTGCCAAGAATCAAACGCAGGTCTCTCGCTTGCGAGGCGAGTGCTCTAAGCACTGAGCTACAGAATTCCACATCTTCTAGACGTCTCAAAGTGCTTCCCAGAATATACTGTAAAGTGAATTGACTGTATGTTTTGTGGGCGAAACGTGGCTGCCAAGTGACCAATTTATTGTTATTTTTTATTCATTTTTGTTTGAGAAGGGATCATTTCCTCCAGAAAAGCGATCCGTCAATCGACTAACAACCGGGTTCCTACTTACAGCTAAGCAGAGGTGTGTTGAGTAGGGAAACTTGCCCATTGTTTCGCCCTGTCGGGAATCGAACCCAGGTCTTCTCGCTTGTGAGAGGAGCGCTCTAATCACTGAGCTACAGGAATCTACTTGTATAACCAATATAAAACCATATTGTTAATTACCCAGTGCTGCTGATCATTGCCACGAATGTGTGTGTTCATATGTGGAAGCGTTGCTGCATGGCTAGGCATGCCTCCATGGATTGCAGTCAGGTGGCTGCTATTGGTTTCTATTTACAAAAAAAGGCACAGAATAAATAAATAGGATTTAAACAAACAGTTTGCTTACCCCACTTTGAATTTGTGACATATCATTCACAGATTTATAAATAATTTCAAAATATCTTCATCAATTGCCTATAGCCAGTATCTAGAATATGTTATTATTATTATTATTATTATTTCCTCCAATAATCATAATAATAATAATCCTTGCATTTTATATAGCACCTTATTGCGTCATTGTGACGTCTCAAAGTGATTCACAAAATATACTGTAAAGTGAATTATCAATTTGAAGCAAATGTTTTGCTATTTTCAGATTCAGGTGTATGGAATTATTTTTTCCCCCACTCAAATGAATTAAACATCCTGTCCATACTGTAAAGTGGATTGACTGCGTATTTTGTGGATGAAATGCGGCAGTCAATTGCGCACAGCATTTTGTCCCATAGACAGTGTTTAAAATTCAATGTATTACTGTCGGGCAACCCGTACAGGTTTTTCTGAGAATACAAAACACTGAGCTTCGATATAAAAAAAAGTCAAACTTTTTAAACTCGGAGTTTATGCCTTATTCATAAGGAAGTACAAACTCTAATTTACAGATAATTTTGTTTAACTAAATACAGTATTGCATTAGATATGTCCCTTCCCAACCATCCCATCCCACCAGAAGTAATTTTTTAAAAATCGCACACGCTCCAGATATTAAGCAAATAATTCCACGTTTTTAATATTGAATACTTTGAGTATCACATTAAAACAAACAACTCTCGCTTCATCCCTTCAATGAAATAACACCCTGATGATCAGAAACTCTGATTTCGCCCACAAATTTACAGTCAATTCACTTTACAGCATATTCTGTGAAGCACTTTGAGACGTCTAGAAGATGTGAAAAGCGCTATATCAAATGCAAGGATTATTATTATTATTCTCTGAAGCGCTTTGCGACGTCTGGAAGACTTGAAAAGCGCTATATCAAATGCAAGGATTTTTTTTAACATAGAAACACATAATTTAATTCAACATATAATTCACTTAAGAGTATATTTCTGTGAAGCGCTTTCAGCCATCTCAAAGACGTGACAAGGCGCTATATCAAATGCAAGGATTGCCATTATTATTTCTTTCTTTTAACAGCCTTTAATAGCTGAACTGACGCTTCGGAATAATTGCCGCAAAGTTATTAAAATATTATCTTGGATCCTTGCAATTTTCTTTTTCTCTTAAAAAAAATCAGGCTAGCGCATGAAACATGAACACGGCAAGTGAATTAACATCAGGGAGGTTTTCGTACCAGTTTTAAGAGTTCCACCTGCATGTTTCAGCTTCTGCAACAATGCCAAACGGACTTGATGGTTGACTCTTCTCTCACTTGCCACTCTGGACAAGGTGCTGATCTGCTCGTCTGGAGGCAAAGCCAGTGTGGAATTATCTTGGGTGGTAAACAGGTCAGCAGCAGTGACCGTCTTCAGATAGCCGAGCGACATTTTTGGTTCCTTCTCTTGCTGCTTTGCTGCTTCGACGTCTCACTGTCCCTGTGTGTGTGTGTGTTTGTGTATGTATGTCACTCTTTCTCACACACTGCAAAATAACTCTGTCTGTTCAGCCTTTAATAATGCACTGGCTCAACCCAGCCTGCGCCCCGCCCTGCGAGGTTGAGAGCGTCGCGGTCTTTTGTAATTTGCTGTTGGATCAATCATGCAGCGAACGCTGACGCAGCCCTGACAGGTCAAATTATCTTGACCCTCTCTGACCCTGATTGTACTCCAGAACAAATATTTACAGCCCTAAGTGAAGCAAAGCCAGGGATTCCAGTTCCCAGGCAGGTTTAAAACCCGAGGCAAGTTTCCTTACTCCACATGACTTTGCAAGTAGGAACCCGCATGTTAGTCGATTGGTAGATCGATTTTCAAGGGAAATAATCACTTCCATAAATAAGTAGTAATAATGTGGTCACTCAATCACGACTGTTTGTGGGACACTGCTGTGCGCAATTGGCTGCCGTGTTTCGCCCACAAAATACACAGTATTTTACAGTATATTCTGTGAAGCGCTTTGGGATGTCTCAACAACAATAAGGCGCTATATCGAATGCAAAGTTTTTTAGTATTATTAGTAGTAATAGTAGTAGTATTAAGGCACCAAGACATTTGTTACAAGAAAATCAAATGGGGCAGGCGCAAAGTGATTTAAAAAAAACATTGTCATGCCAGGTGCCAGGGTGCCTATTGCATTCTCAGAAGTGCTGTTCTTCAAACGAGATGTTAAACAGACTTGTCTGTACCCGTGAGAAGGGAGTTTTTGCTGGTGTCCTGCCCAAGAATATTACAGTTAAAATTGGCTGTTCACCTCCTAATTGATTGTGTGACATTGCTGTTGTGTAAATTCCTGCGTTCAGCCACAGATGCACAGTAACATGCTTTACTGTAAATCTTGTGAAGTGTTTTCTGGTGTTTCAGCTGCATGGCGCTATGTTACATCTAAGCATTGTAATATTTTTCAGATGCACTGTAAGAAACGTATACAGATACAAACAATAGAAGCTAAACCTAGGAACTATTACAATTTCTGACAAAAGGTCATAGACCTGAAACGTTAACTCATTTTTCCTCTCGCAATCCTCTTTTTCCTCTCTGCCTGACCTGCTGTGTGTTCCCAGTGACTTGTCTTTATTTCAGATTTCCAGCACCTGCAGTATTTTGTCATTTTAAACTATTACCTGTGTTTAATTTGTGTATTTTTTGTATTTACCCCAATCTATAAATTAAGTCCCAGTCATTCCGTTTTGGGTTTTATATATCATTTTCTATTTGGTTTTGATGGTATTTAATTCCAACTCTTGAATTGTGGGACTTGTTGACTAATAAAGATCTCTTGAGTTGCATGTCATTTTTGTCTTTCAGCCATATTTTCGCCCAAAAGTTATATACGGTCAATTGACTTTACAGTCTATTCTGTGAAGCGCTTTGAGACGTTGAGAAGACATGAAAAGCGCTATATCAAATGCAAGGATTATTATTATTATTGTTAAGGATAAGTGATAGCAGCAGAGATTGTTATCTGCTTGGCTCAACTGGTTGCATTCTTGTTTATTTTTGGTCATCCAGTCAGGTGTCTGACACATGCGTGTGACACCTTCGCATCGAAATTTCCTTCTGTTCGGAATGTTCTTACCTAATCCCGAATAGTAATAATAATAATAATAATAATCCTTGCATTTGATATAGTGCCTCATCACGTCTCAAGATGTCTCAAAGAGCTTCACAGAATATACTGTAAAGTGAATTGAATGCATATATTGTGGGTGAAATGCAGTACAGTAGTGCCCCACAAACAGTTGTGGATTGAGTGACCAAATTATTGTTATTACTCATAGATCATGAATTCTTTGAAAAGAAGAGGCGAAGGATGCTTTTGCGGGAAGTATATTAAAGTCGGGCAGAAATTAAGTTCTGGGCAGAACCATTCTATGATTCTATAAATCAATCTGTGCTTCCATGAATCATGTATGTCATATCATTCCAGAGGTCTGAGTTAGCCAAATGCCAACCCTCAGGATTATCCGTTCAGTCAAATCAGTAAAATATTACTCTTCCATGACGCATGTAGATTTAGCGAATGTAGAGCTTGGATCTGCGTTCTTAAGCTGCATGTGGCACTTTCGTATTCGTCTAACACAGGAGAAATTGTTGAGATCTTTACCTTCTTAAAATTTAAAACTGCCACACCTTCTGGTCTTCTGGATGGGTTGCTCCCTGTTTTTTTTTGATTTGGTTGATTTACAAAGCGAAAGATCTTATGACCTTTGCAGCTCAATCTGTACATCCCTCTCAGCCACCCCTCCTCATGCTATATTGCCAACGCCACTTGAACATTCTCAGTAAAAAAAATCCTGTCAAGCACTTTGAGACGTTTTAGTAAAACGAATATGAGATGAGACACAATATTAAATGCAAGGTTTACTTCTACGTCATGGTTAGTTCTGGTTATTTTCACAGTTGGATAAGTTCCCAAGGCAAATGACAATTGGGATAGAGTTGTATAAAGGTACAGAGGTCGACCTAATCTACCACCAACACCTAGGATATGGTGGGGTGAGCCTCCAGCTACTCTGCTCCCATCCTCTGGAACTACATCCTGCAGTCCCTCCGCCTCGTTCCCTCCCTGGCCTCCTTCAAGAACCATCTCAAGCCTCTCCTCTTCGACTGTGCCTTTAATCACCCTCCTTCACCCCCACTGCCCTCCACCCAACCCTAACTCCCAGCTCAGGTCCAAAACACTGACTGTCCAGCACCTTGGGACATCCTCCTGATGTGAAAGGTGCTATACAAATATCATTTTGTTTTTGTTGTTGTTCATTCAGAACTCTGCTGGCCACATTCTCACCCGCACGAAACTCAGCTCCCCGATCACCCCAGTCCTTGCCAGACTGCACTAACTCCCTATCCCAGAGAGGATCGATTTCAAGATCCTCACCCTCTTATTCAGGTCCCTGCACTCCTCTGTGAACTGTGAAATTTCTTTTCAAAACTGAAGATACAGCCAGTCTAATGTCTAAAGTTGCTTATATAAATATAAATCATATTGTATTTTTCGATTCTAGGTGATAAGTGGACCTTCAAAAGAGACATTAGTACAATTCAAAGTTTTTCATCCATTATTATTCATGTGTCAGTTGGCTCAGTGCCAAAGTGAGTGAGTCATTCTGGCAAAGAGGAGTCAAAATGCAAATGAATTGTGCATTGTTTCAGGTTAAACACACTCATTCTTAGGGCGCAAAATGTGTTGAATGGGTTTTTTGGATGATACACTGGGTGTTTCGAAAGCACTAGTGTGAACAGTTTGTCCCGAAGCAGAGGTTGTCATATTTATATTTTAGATTCATGTTGTTTGGGCAACATTCACAAATGGTCATTCAGTTCTCTCATGTAATCTTAACTTTTATGGATCAAGTTTTTAATCGTTCAATAGTTTTCACTGTTCATTGCCGACACTTGCTTGAAACACCCTGTATTGTGTGTGTAAACTGATGTACACGTCTCAAAGTGCTTCACAGAATATACTGGAAAGTGGATTGGCTGTATTTTTAGTGGGAAGCTAATTGTGCGCAACAATGCCCCACAAACAGTCATGAATTGAGGTTTTTTTTAGGGATTATTACCCCCGAAAGTGCTCCGCTGATCGATTAACACCCGGGTTTCTATTTACTCTTAGGCAAACAGAGCCGTGTGTCGTACCACCTAACCTTATCTAGTAAGATCGATCACTTTGTATTCAAATGTCTCACTGTGCAACTTTGTGGAAAATTCTTGTTTATCTTGTTTCCTGTCTTGACGCATCCTAAAGTATTGAGTTGGGTGTACTTTTTCAACCCCAATTTTTGCACACCTCTATGAGTAAGGTGATGCATCAGTCAGCGGGTTTCAATCATCTTTAAATGACTCCAAATGACTAGCACTTTCTTGCATTTATATAAAATTTATTTTACATCTACAACAACAACAACAACAAGATTCCATTTATAAAGCGCCTTTCACGTCAGGAGGACGTCCCAAGGCGCTGCACAGTTGGGTCATGACCCGAGCAGGGGGGAAATGGTCAGGGTGAGGGGAGGGAAGGGAGGGAGCAAGGAGGGGGGAAATGGTCAGGGTGAGGGGAGGGAAGGGAAGGGAGGGAGCGAGGAGGGGGGAAATGGTCAGGGTGAGGGGAGGGAAGGGAAGGGAGCGAGGATGGGGGAAATGGTCAGGGTGAGGGGAGGGAAGGGAGGGAGCGAGGAGCGGAGAAATGGTCAGGGTGAGGGAAGGGAGGGAGCGAGGAGGGGGAAGAGAGTCGAGAGGGGAGCTGAAGGCACGGTCAAAGAGAAAGGTTTTGAGACCGGCCTTGAAGGAGGAAAGGGAGGAAGCAAGGCGAAGGCACTGGGGGATGGAGTTCCAGAGCCTGGGGGCTGAGAGGCTGAAGGCCCGACCACCGATGGTAGGGCGGTTGGGGCGGGGGACGTGGAGCAGACCAGAGCCAGAGGAACGGAGGGTACGGGCAGGTAGGTAGGGGGATAGTAGGTTGGAGAGGTAGGAGGGAGCAAGGCCGTGAATGGCCTTGTAGGTGAGGATGAGGATCTTGAAATCAATCCTCTGGGGGATGGGGAGCCAGTGGAGGCGAGCGAGGGTGGGAGTGATGTGGTCGCGAAGCCTGGTGCGGGACAGTACACGAGCTGCAGAGTTCTGAATGAACACATGTTCACTACATTTTACAGTAAAATCATGCGAAGCGCTTTAAGACACCCTCCCGACTTGAAAGGTGCTGTATCCAACATAAGGATCATTTTATTATTTAAAAGGTATGCATGTCAAACTGAACCATATAACCAACTACTGTGCCTGTTGTCAAATAGTTCTATTTCTATTCCTGCTCAGAAGCTTAAATGCATGTGACATTTTCAGGGCGAGGTAATGTAGGTTCCTCCCTAGCAAACAAACTAACCCCTCCCTACATTTCCATAACGCCTTTCACATCAGGAGGATGTCCCAAGGCATTGGACAGCAGATATCAGTGAGGCGCTGATAGTCTAGAAAACTAAGGGGAGGAGAAATGTGGTGTGTGATATTACACCCGTCAACATTATTGCGTAACAAAACAATCCAGTCAGCAAAACCGTGAGTACAGTACTTATCACTGGTCTCGGGGGATTAAGCCTGAATGAATGTTTGTTCAAAATACGACATCCTTTCCTTCACAAGTCATTCCATAATTGAGTGTAGGTGGCCAATAACAACAACAACAACTTGGATTTATACAGCACCCCTCATGCAGAATAGCGTCCCGGAGGTGGAGCATGACCTTGAGCCTGGGGGAGGTGAACAAATACTACCAAATAACCCAAACTGATACCACAGTATGGCCAGATTCCACACAGGGCGCACAGGTTGTGTATAGGTTTGATCTATAGATTACATAATTAAATTACACAAATAGTATAAAAAATTTCAAAGGGTGAAAATGGGCAGGTTTACAGCCAGGTATCAAGTAACATTGGCGAAATGTTTTAATACAACAACAACAAAGTTACATTTGCATAGCACCTTTCAGGTCGGGACAGTCAGTGTTTCGGACCCGAGCTTAGGGTCGAGATCGGGGAGGGTATGGGGGGGAAGGAGAGTGATCGAAAGCACGGTCGAAGAGGAGGGTCTTGAGATGGGTCTTGAATCAGGCAAGGCAGGGGGCGAGGCGGAGGGACTGTGGGATGGATTTCCAGAGGGTGGGGGCAGAGTGGCTGAAGGCTCACCCACCAATGGTGGGGCGAGCGAGATGGGGGATGTGAAGCAGGACGTCAATACAGTACGAAATTACATTTATATAACGGCTTTCACATCAGGAGGACGTCCCAAGGCACGAATGTTCAGGCTGCTGTCAATCTTGTGACATTTAAAAGAGCAAAGAGCGCAGATTATCAGCTCTCAGTCTAGGTGACAACTCGAATGTAGTGCAGGGCCAAGCCGTGGATTGTTGGAGGCTCTATCCTTTGGATGAGGCTTTAAGCTGAGGTCTCATCCATCTGTCTGGTCAGGCAGGTGTTAAAGATCCCATTGCACTGTTTGAAAAAAGAAGGAAGTTTTTCCCAGTGTTCTGACCACGAATACCCCACATTAAATCAATCATTCCCCGGCAGGGCAAAATCTCAGGCAAATCTCCTTACTCCACACGTCTGTTTACCTAAGAGTAGTAGGAGGGGTTGTTAGTCAATTAGCGTATCACTTTCCAGGGGTAATAATCCCTCCAATAATCCCTGTTTGTGTGGAACAGTTGTGCGCAATTGTCTGCTGAGTTTCGCCCACAAAATATACAGCCACTTTACAATGTATTTCTGTGAAGCTCTTTGAATCGTCTCAATGACGTGATAAGGCTCTATATCAAATTCAAGGATTATTACTATCCACTTCATGGCTACTGTGCACAAATTGGCTTCCTCTTTGACAGTGCCTTCGTTTATTCTCCCACCTCTACCCCCTTTATTATTATTATTATTATTATTTGCCCACCACCCCTCTTGATTGTAGCCCCCAGCTCGGGTGCAAATGCTTCACTGTCCAGAGCCTTGGTATGTCCTCCTGACGCAAAAGGCATTATATAAATGTAATTTGTTATTGTTGTTAGAAGATACAAGTTACAAGTTCGCTGACAATATACGTTCACTACCCTTTACAGAAAACTCTGTGAAATGCTTTGACGTGATAAATAATAATAAATCAAAATCAAGGATTATTTATTATTTAACACAACATTAAGTGCTTAAATGAAGAGTCATGATAGCAGAAAAATACCCACTTTACTGATTGTACTGATTTACTTCAAACAGGTATTAATTAGGGTCACCTCAGGAAGCATTATTTAGACTAGTTCTATGTAACGAGAGGGAAATGGATGACTCAATGAATGAATAACCCTAAATTGGTACAGAAAGTATGTAGACTTGCTGATCATACATATTTTTTATCTAACAAGATCAAACAGAGAAATTGCCAGATACCATTATAGTTATCTCACGTCAGCCCAATTTTTATGGTATGTGAGTTACAAGTGTGCCCAAAACCTGATTCTGATCCATGGGTCTGGGACATGTAAGCTTCTGAACAACACTTTTCCAAAAGAAAGTTTTTAAGCAAATCAAATAATTGTAGATCGGAGCAAAGTGCATAACAAAGTGATAAAACATCTCCATTTTCAACTATGATCCTCTAAAAATATTTACTTTACAGTCGTTGAATTGGAATTATAATTTGGCATTTAGAAATTGCCATGTCTAAATAACTGGGAAATCTAAAGATTAAACTGATCTCTGTGCAAGTTGATGATTCTCAGACACACTTTAATTGACATTCAATTTCAGATTTAAAATAATGATAATCTTTGGATTTGATATAGCGCTTTATCGCGTCTTCGAGACATCTCAAAGCGCTTCACAGAATATACTGTAAAGTGAATTGACTTTATATTTTGTAGGCGAAATGCAGCAGCCAATTGCGCACAACAGTGTCCCACAAACAGTTATGGATTGAAGTGGACAATTTTTTTTTTTTTTTGAAGGAATTATTACCTCCGGAAAAGCGATCCACCAATTAACTAATAACCGGGTTCCTACTTACTGCTTACTTACTGATAAACAGAGGTGCGTGGAGTAAGGAAACTTGCCCGACATTTTGCCCTGCTGGGAATTGAACACAAGTCACTCGTTTGCGAGGCGAGTGCTCCAACCACCGAGCTAAAAGACAACATGCAATTATTTAGTGCCCTTCAAGTGGATAGCCTCTCGGAGCCTTGCACAATAGCAACGATGGTCGCTGAGCAGGGGAGATGGGGGAGTTGACCATAGGAGCGGTCGAAGAAAAAGATTTGAGGAATGGATGATCTCATAGGCATGAACTGATTGTCTCGGTGACTTCACATTCACACAGAGTGCAGACTCAAAGGGAAAAATCTTGCTTTAGAACGAGAAAAATATCACTTGACACTGCCCAAAGACCTATAACAAAATAACAACTCACAATCAAACCTATTCGGAAAAGTAAATGCCAAAATCTGACACTTTATACTGAGTGTGTGATTCTTGAAATGGTGATGATATGGTTAGATGAACATTTCAAATGTAATTCCATTTTTCCAAGTTGTTTTACCACACCTTTTAGAGTCCATTAATTAAAGGGGAGAAATTCTTCAGTACAAATAACACATTTTGTCAAACTGGCATTTTCTCCTCCCTCTCAGTCTTTGGAACGTCCTCCTGACGTGAAAGGCGCTACGCAAATGTAATTTGTTGTCTGTTGCTGTTGTTGTAAGTTTAATCTCCCATCTCAACAGCCTGGCTCAGTTGGTAGCGCACTGAAGAATGTGGTGGATTCAAGTCTCACTTGAGGACTTTGAACTCACACAGTCTAGGCTGACACTGCAACGGGGTGTTGAGTTGAGTGCTGCATTGACAGAGGTCCAGTCTTTGAATGAGATGGTTAAACCATGCTCCTATCTCCCTGTTCAGGTGGACTTTAAAGATACAATACAAAACTACATTTGTATAGCGCCTTTCTCGTTGGGAGGCCGTCCCAAGACGCTGAAACAAAAACAACTTGCATTTATATAGCACCCCTCATGCATGTTCCTATATAAATAAAATAATAATCCTTGCATTTAATATAGCGCCTTATCACATCGTTGAGACATCTCAAAGCACTTCACAGGATATACTGTAAAGTGGATTGACTGTGTATTTTGAGGGCGAAACCCGGCAGCCAATTGCACACAGCAGCGTCCCACCAACAGTCATGGATTGAGTGACCAATCTTATTTTGAAAATAAGAGGGAGCAAGTGGAGCCTGGCCAGAACTGGTGTGATGGGGTTTCGGAGTTTGCAGCGGGCGAGTATGCGGGCATCGGAGTTTTGGACGAACTGGATTTTGTGGATAGTGGAGCTAAGGAGACTGGCAAGGAGGGCAGGAGGTGACGAACGCATGTAAAGCCACTCAGTCCATCACTGAATTGGCTACCACAGCACTATTTGAAAAGAGAAGGGCAATTCTTCTGCTGTCTAGGCCAATCCGTCAATCACTTTTTGGTGAAACTGGTATGTTACCAAAAAATTAGGCGCCACATTTGCCAGCAAAATCCGGTCACTACACTTTACAGTGCATCTGGTGAAGCGATTTGTGATGCTTATTATTATAATTCCCATCTATGACACTGATAATCCTTGTTCCTAGGCGTCTGCCAATGCACGCTAGTTGCTAGGAGTTGCAAAAGAACATTGCAGGTGCCTTACCTTCTGAGTCCTCCCCTCCTTCCCTTTGGGGAAGAGGTGTATCTCGATTTAGCAACTCTCAGTGAGATTACTTTGCGTCTGCCCGCCGTAAAAATTTCTAAAAAGCGTCTTCAAAATGCTTAAATATTCATCGATTGCGAAATATATTAAACCGTATCGCTCGCAACGTAGCAGAGAGAAGGTCGAGGGATGACAGGATATGAATAGCCAAGATAATAAAAGGATTTAAGGAGGAAAAAAATAGGGAGCTACTATTTCTGCTGATCAGTTGACTTGAGAACAAGTGGGCAGGAATTTAAGACTAACGATTAAGAGCTTGAAAGGGGCAGTTGCTCTGCTCGGTGAAACAAGGACAACACTATCGTAATGGGTTGAATAAACGCCTATTGAGCCACGGTTGACAATGGGCTTCTTTATCTCTGTACAAGATGTTTAGTGCACTCTAGTGGATTAACAGTGGCACCACACCACAGCGCCTTATCACATCTTCGAGACGTTTCAAAGCGCTTCACAGAATATACTGTAAAGCAAATTGACTGTATATTTTGTGGGCGAAAGGTACCAGATGTGAAACCAGGTTTACAAATACAAAATTACATTTGTTTAGAACCTCAAAGGGAAATCTTCTCCTGTAATTACAATATAATACAACATACATTTATATAGCAGCGTTCACATCGGGAGGACATCCCAAACCGCATTTAGAGTGCTAACTGGGCACTCAAGCTGGGAGTGGCAGTCAAAGGCAGTGGAAGGGGACAGATGCCTAAAAAAAGCACAGGCAAAGAGGGGGGGAATTGGAGACAAGTGTAGTGACTGTTTTTTGTAGGCAATGGTGCTTAGAGTACAGCAAAGTCCCACAAACAGCCATGAAATGAATGACAAATTTATCTTGAGGTATGAAATAAAAGCAGAAGTCACTGGAAACACTCAACAGGTCAGGCAGCATCTATGGAGAGAGGAAAGTGAATTAACGGTTCAGGTTAACACAAACAATTTCCACAAACAGTTGTGGATTGAGTGACCAAATTATTATTATTATTTTATTTTTTATTATTGTTTTTGAAGGGATTATTACCCCCGGAAAAGCGATCCGCCAATCGACTAACAACCTACTTACTTACTGCTAGGTAAACAGAGGCATGCGGAGTAAGGAAACTTGGCCAACGTTTCGCCCTGTCGGGAATCGAACCCAGGTCCTCTCGCTTGCGAGGTGAGTGCTCCCGGAAAGTGCAGGGCTGTGTGTTTTGTGGGTGAATGCGATACAAACACAAGACAGATTCTTGTACAACCGATTTCCTCTATCATCATTTGAAGAACGAAGACTGGTCACACACTGCCTTAACATGAGTGTCAACTGTATTCCTTACTTACAACAATTTACCTCTGGAATTTCCATGTGTAGGTGGGATACTCCTAAGTGTGGTGATGGGTTTCCGCATGTGTCAGACACCTGGATGACTTCCCCCCCAAAAATTATTTCTTATACGGAGGGGGGTGTGTGTGAGAGGAAAGGATTCAAGTAAAATTCACTTGAACTCTTCATACTGCTGAATGCAGTAGCAATGAAAAGGCTGCAACAATAATAATCCTTGCATTTGGTATAGTGCTTTTCATGTAAAGTGTATGTATTTTGTGTATTTTGGAGATAAACACAACAGCCAATTCCCACACAGCAATATTTCACACACAGCCATGATGTGCATGACCACGTTTTTTTGTGGGATCATTGTCCAGGATCCTGGGAGAAATTCCCTTTTCTTTTCAAATATGCCATGGGAATCCTTAACAACTTCTGAACAGTCAGACGGGATCTTGTTTTAACAACTCATCTGAAGGACGGCACCGCCAAAAATGCAGCGCTCCCCCCTATATTGCACTTTATTGCAGTGTCAGACAGGACTGTAAGCTCAAAGTCCTGACATGGGGACTGACCCAACAATCTTCTGACTCAGACGCAAAAGAGCTACCAAGGCTGACACTTTTACCGGTGCCTAATGCTTTACGGAATTAGGTAAGCAGGATTCATCCCTCCATCGCTTCAAGACTGAGTTGGATAGATATTTGTTAGGTCAGGGTAACAAAGGAATCGAGGTAAGGGCGGATAATTGGAGTTGAGGTACAGATCAGCCATGATCTTAAAGAATAGCGGAACAGGCTCAAGGGGCTGAATGGCCTACTTCTGTTTCTACGGAGAGAGTGCGCACTCCATTCCACCAATCTATCGCTGGAATTTCCATACATAGGTAGGATGCATGGAATTTTCTTTGGATACTCTTAAGCATGTCGATGGTTTCTGCATGTGTCAGACACCCGGCTGATCTTTAAAAAATGTACAGATTTAGTGTCACACAAAGGAAAGTGCAAAGGGGTAGTGAGAAGTGTTGGCGTAATAAGGAAAACATTTGGGGAGAAGCAAATATTTATGAAATCCCCCAAAAAGCTTTATTTATTTTTTAACAAAACAAATTATAAAATGAAATCACTGCGATGCATCACATGACCCCTTTCAAATACTCCAAGCCCAATGGAAATTATTTGCTCAATTGTCTTAAAATTGAGAAAGAAAAGCAAATATCCAACTTACTTTAAAACAGAACATACATTAATACTTTGTGCCCAATGGCATGTAGGTACCATACTGATTTGCAAAATGATAATAATACTTTACATTTCACACAGCACCTTTTAAATTAAGCGGAATGTCTCAAAGTGCTTCACAGGATTTACTGTAAAGTGTAGTGAGTATGCATGTTGCAAGGGAATGCGGTAGCAATTTGCGCACAGCAATGTATTAATGTAATCTTTGCATTTGATATGGCACCTTATCACGTGGCTGGAACTTCTCAAAACGCTTCATGGGAATTTAGTGTAAAGTGTAGTGACTGTGCAGCTGCAGGTGAATGGAGCAGTCAACTTGCACCAGTGAGAAACAACAAAGAGTCATGAGATGAACACAGAAATTTACAGCCAATTAGAAAAAGAACTGCCAAAGTCAACGCTCAAGTGCTGCTACAGCCAATAACGCAGTCTTATCTTTGTATTCAACTCCGCAGTTTCGAAAAGAAAATAACCGCACATTTTTACTTTTAGAAATCGTCTAGCACCAGGCCAATTTTGCTTCCATTCTGCCTTTAAAATAAACCAGACACATAAAGTGAAAGCAAGAGAGCAAGCCACACGCACCGTCAAGCCAAGCTTCAAAAAAATCCCTTCGATATCAATCCCGTTGAAAATACTGTAAACCAACAGCAAGTGAATGATAACTCAGTGAGGTTCAATAAACACATTTCCTTGCAGCTTCAATGTTGATCCCATTCGCTTGGGAATCTGGCTGGTTACATGGCTTGCAAACCAGAGGCCTGAAATGTCACCTAGTCTTAGCCTGCAGGAACATTTTGTCTTAAGCTTTAAAAATCATGTGGAATCGTGGTAAGCTCAGTCGTAACTTGAACTCCAGAATTTACAAATAATCCTTGCATTTTATATAGCGCCATATCATGTTGTTGAGATGTCTCAAAGCGCTTCACAGAATATACTGCAAAGTGGATTGCCTGTGTGTTTTGTGGGTGAAACTTGGCAACCAATTTTGCACAGCAGGGTCCCACAGCAAATACCCAAATTAAAACTGAATTTAAAACATTTTCTACAATTCTATCCGATTTTCAATATTAAGACAAAAATGATCTTATAGAATTGGTGCAATTTCAGGTGATAAATTTGGAATGAATGCAATGCAGATTGTCTACGGAGTAGATGCACATAAGCTACAACAACGTGTTTAATGTGAATAAACGATGGAACTTTAAATGTGTGAACTAATTTTCTACAAAAGGTTTGACCTAATTTAAAGATTCATTATTACCTAAACCTAGCAAAGAATACCAGCTGCCAAAGAATACAACTCTGTAATATTAATAATAATAATCCAATAATTCTTGCATTTGGTATAGCGCCTTTCACATCGGGAAGGCTCTTACTGTGAAACGGAGTGACTGGGTGATTGTAGACATCCCATTCGTGCATAGCGATGTCATGAAGTGAGTGACCAGTTTAACTTATTGGCCGTTTATCTGAGTTGTTTGCAATAAGTATTTATTTATTCTCATCTACTGCCTTTACAACTTCCTGTCCTCCAGCCTGTCGAACTTAGTCTCACTAATCATGACACCGAAATGCTTATATTAAAGTTGTTTGCATAGTTTCTTGTGATGGTGTCTACATTACGCAAAACACTCAGGAAACTATAGTCTTCCCTTGTGGTGCGTTGATGTTGATTTACTGATGTGCTTTGTCACGGTCTTTTGCTGCACAATTCCATGTTCTTGTTGATTCTCTTCAACAAGGAAAAAAAAAGTACAAAAAATGTGCGTTGGGATCAAGATCACTCAGCACAAACCAGCCCCAACACTGGTGAGAAACCTCACTCCGTAGTCTCTACCTTGACCTAGCGCATAGAGACGATCTATCAGCTTGTAAACAATTCACTTCAAGAACTTACTGATAATTTGGTCCAAGCATTTTTGGCATCTACTCATTGAAAACGCATACTTCAATGCACTTTGTGATCTACTATTTAGCGTTTGCCATTGAACTTACAACATTTATCTGATAAGACATATTAACACTGTAGACAGTAATTATGTTTGGCCCAGCACATTTGCGTGCCATTGGCATAGACTACAGTTAGCCTCAGAGTTATGGTCCTAATGTTGAGTACTTTGTTGGATTCAAAAAGATGAACCTTGATATTTCCAATGGGATTAAATTAATGGTGTTTTCAGATTGTTTTTTTCCTCCCCTTGAGGAGGCGATGACTTAAATGAGTTGAATCCCTGGGGATATTTCAAACCATTTCAGTCAGCGTACCTTATTTCGGGATGAGCCAGATAGACTACAGGGGTCTTTCCTGGCCCAGCACATCCCTAGCGTTCCTATGCACAGGCTATCCAGTTCACCCTCACAGTGGAGAGGTTGAAATCACCCACGTTATCAATTTGGATGTTGAAACCAGAGTCCGTGACGTCAATGGCTTTTACGGTGACTCCAATCGAACTGTCAGAGCCCACTTCGGTCAGGCTGAGGAGAATCACTGGGTCCTTCAGTATTCGATGAGGAAAGTTCACTTCCCGAATGTGGGGCCATGAGCAGTTGTCCGGAGTTTCACAGAAGCTCCTCACTTCTCCCGAAAGACCTAATTGAAAGATCAGAAATATCATTAAGAGTTCGTTCTAATGAAGAAGTTTCATTGATGTATGATCACTCACCACCAGCAACAACAACTTGGATTTATATAGTGCCCTTCATGGCATCTCGGAGCTCCATCCGGAAGCAGGGAGTGAAATTCACTAACTGTAAGATTTTGTTTTAAAGGAAGCTCAGGACCATCTTACCAAAGGAGGTCCATAAGGTTTGGCTTCCCATCTCCCATCAGTTGGTTACTCTTTAGGTACATTACATTACAATATTGATTCCTCCCTCCCTCCCTTACCTTCCTCAAGGCGAGTCTAAAGACCCTCCCATTCGACCGTATCTTTGGTTAGCCTCCTACCCATACCCTTCCTGCCCTCCTGATCCCCAAACCCCAGCTCAGGTGCAAATCTTGACTGTTAAACACATTTGGACCTTCTCCCTCTGCAAAAGGCACTATACAAATACAATTTGTGGTTGTTGATCAACTCCATCAAACTCGTTGGTTCTGAAGTGAATTTAGATTACTCAAGGTATACAGGAAAATTGCATATTTCAACACACTAATGCCCTGCTGGATCCTAATTGGTGTCAGGTGGAGTCGAACAGGTAACAAACTATGGAATGATTTCAGAACTGATGGCCAAGAGGGCATTTACCTGTAGTGTGTGAGCCTTGCAGTCACTACAGAGTACAAACCTTTCAGTGGGCTTATGTTTCGAAGCATTCACTAAAGGATAAAAACAAAACTTGACAGGGTGCCCAACCAGAATGTTTAAAATATCAAATTTGATCGATACCACCACAAGGTACATTGACAAGAAGGGAAAATTGTAGTTCAGTTCCTCATGTTTCGCTGATTCAGTTACTGATGCTTATTATTGTCTAGGCTCACGCATGTAAAACATACGATTGGGCAAGGGACCAGAGGGCATTTAACACCCGGTGTACTGCATGTCAATGTCTTCAGGAGACGAGAGAAGACAATTGCCAAAAACCTATAATTTGCAAGGCTGAGAAGCTGCCCTGAGGTTGATTCTTATTAATGATCATTTGTCAAACTGTCATTTGTCATACAGGGAAATGTACGCTCTACATTCCACAAGTGGCTTCAGAAGGCTTGGCTCTCATTAATCACAATGGGTTGCAGTCTCTTCAAATGCTGGCTGGATGTGGAGATACTTACACTGCTCCACTGTATTCTTCAGACCCACTTCAATCTTTCCCACACTTTGGCTCAGGGTCTGAAATGCTTGATCGATGACAGCCGAGAACTGCTTATTCCTATCAATGCCATCAGTTTCAACCTGAATGCAGTAAAAGTCCATATTTAATAAACAGAATATATATGGCTGAATATCTCATTTCCATCGGTGACTGTACATTCTGCTGAATTGTGTATATAGCTTTTGCTGGCTCTCAGCCCTAAGGGTTTTTTTTTGGGTGGGAGGGGTGGGCGGAACTCATATTCAAGCTTAAATTACTTTAGGAACACAAATTAGATACCTCAAACCTCTGTAGATTAAATCTTCTGCATAAAATAGAGGTAGCAAAGCTTCACATACCACTGCTGTTTTTGTCACTATCCCCTCTATAAATTAATTAGCACACAAAACACAATCACTACATTTTTCAGTACATAATAATAATAATAACCCTTGCATTTAATGTAGCGCCTTATCACATCACTGAGACGTCTCAAAGCGCTTCACAGAATATACTGCAAAGTGAATCAACCGTACACCCTGTGGTTGAAACGCAGCAGTCAAAGCACTAAACCCTATGAAGTGCTTTGAGACACCCTCCAAACATGAAAGGAGCTACACTAAATAATATAATAATCCTTGCACTTGATATAGCATCTTATCACATCTCCGAGATGTCTCAGTGCAAGCATTGTGATTATTTATTGTTCTAATCATCATCATTTGCAAAACTTTCCCCGCACTTTATTGCTCAACTTCAGTTTGACCTTGATGGAATTCATTTCACATGTAAATACAGTACATATTTCAACACAGATGGAAAACAGTGTCAGTGGACCTTTAAAGTTACACTATCTGGACACCTAGGTTTACTGTCTATAAATAACAGCAACATTCTTCCGAAGACAACTCTAAGGAACAGCCAAATAGGTCAATTCAAAGTACTAAGCCGTTTCTGAATTCTTTACAGATACTATGTACTGCTTTGGAGAGGGAGTGGTTTTAGTTTCACTGTGCAGCTTTGCATCCAACATCGCCTATTATTCTCCAATGTTCTCTCCCGGAAAATCAAACCATTCCATTATCTAGTCTATCCAAATAACGTCACATCACATTAATCCAACTGACTTCACTCCAGGCTTCTCTACATTGGGCCAGGCTTAACAAAATGTGATAACAATAATAATAATATGATTGGAGCTGGAGCTTGCCCAAAGTTTTTGTTTTCGTGTTCGTATAATGTTCATTAACATCAGCCACAGCTGGATGGGCCTTGGTCTTCTTTCGCCCAGCAAATTCTTATGTTCTAGAGTGAATAACCCGCACTTTCAGTCCACCTTTCCCCTCCCCACACCTCTCAGCTCTCACCCAGCCATTACTCGTGGGCGCCTTGGAACGTTTTCCTGGTGTGAAAGGTTCTGTATCAATGTGAATTTATACTGTATCAATATAACTCTGTGCTTTACCTTTGCAATCTGACTCTGCAGAAGAGCGCTCAGTTCCTCCATGTGTCTCTTTGCGCTCTGCAGCTCTCTGGTGTTGTCAGCCACACTGTGGCTCACTGTATTCACCTGTTCTTCCACAGCCGACTTCCCCGTGCGTAGCTCCTGAGCTACTTCTCTGGAGATGAGAATAATTCCGATTTTTTTTTACTTATTAAACAATTCTGCAGTAATTTTCTTTTTTTTTTTGCAGACCATCAGACAATCTCAATCTAAATGTGTCAGTATCCACAGCGTGCAGCATGAAATATTGCCACGATCTGTGGGTGTTTGAATGGCCACTGTATTATTGGTTAGAATCTTCTTAAAAGGAAAGTCCTGTTTTGCTTTGTATTTTGATTTTCTCCTACCTCCACTCCTCCGCTAGCATCACCCCACTCCCCTCCATTCGCCAACTAAGGCTTGCTATCTCCCCATCATCGGAGTCTGACCTCTCCGTCTCGTTCCCCCCACCCCCGCTCAATCTTGCCTTAAAAGCTACCACTTTGATCGTACCTATTGGCATCTGCCTCATCTGCTCCCTCCTGCTCAGTGTGCGACCCTAATAATAATAATGATAACCCTTGCATTTGATAAAGCACCACATCACATCATCGAGGCGTCTCAAAGTGCTTCACCGAAAATATTGTAAAGTGAAGTGACTGAATGTTTTGTGGCAGCCAATCGCGCACAGCAGTGTCCCACAAACAGTCGCGGATATAAGTGACCGAACTAATATTTTTAAAAAATACGTTTATATATATATATATATATATATATATATTTGTTGAAGGAAGGGAACCCCTATCTTGTAAAGCGCTCCGAGATGCTGCCTTCCGTGAAAGGTGCTGTACAAATGCAAGTTGTTGTTGTTGATTTTCCCTCCTCTCAACGACAACGACCGCAACAAATTACATTTGAGCAGCGCCTTTCACGTCAGGAGGACGGCCCAAGGCCTCGGAATTGTAACCTCAAACGAAGCCTCGGAATTGTAACCTGATGTTTGCCAGCTCCTGTTTGTTGGAGAGTTGCTCTGCTTGCTGGGCTGACACAGCCTCCTTGAGCCCCAGGATCTCCTTGCCGTGCTGCACCCCTTGCGACTGGAGAGCTTCGGTCAACCGGGCTGCGTGCGTCAGCTGGTTGTTCAGCGCAGTCAGCGACTCGGTGCTTTTCCCGACCGTCTCCTTGAGCGCCCCGACCTCCTGCGTGTTTTGCCGAAGAGCCTGAAGCGATCGGCCGTCCTCTTCCAGGCTGGCAAGCCGGCTAGCGAGGCTGGACAGAGAGGCCGAGAGCGTGGTCAAGCCCTCCTCTCGCCGAGCGTCGTCAGACTTGATTCCCGTGACCTCTTGCTGAAGCTTGGCGAAGTTGGTCGTCCTGAAGAGATTGAGCGAATTCTTCAGCACCTGCAAGTCGCTCCTCGTGGGCGAGAGCTCGCTCAGTTCGACCAGGCTCTGCCTCGTCTCTGCCTGGAGGGCAGACAACTTGCTGGCCACATCAGACGACTGCATACGTGTGATTTCAGCAGCCTCCGCCTCCACTCTCTTCTGAATCTGACTCTGAGAGGTCTCCAGGTTCAGAATCCTTTCCTCGTACTTGTGAGTGATTATCAACTGAAATAAAGCAAAGCAGTTCATTTTGCAGCCGGGAGTAAATCTTTCAGACGCCTCGACGCTTTGAGGCGTCTCAGCGACGCGATAAGGCTCTGTATCGAATTCAAGCGTTATTATTGTTTATCGTCTATGATGTTTTTTCCCTCTGATTTTGGCATTTCTTTCGTTTCCCTGAAAGTGGAGTCACTGCAGACCGAGACTGTGTTCCGACTTTAAATCGCGAGCGTCGCATTTGATACAGGGCCTTTTGCCTCGGGAGGACACTTCAAAGTGCTTCACAGGATACGCTGTAAATGTGGTGACTGTGTATTTTGTAGGCAGAAGCTAACAATGATCATCCAAATCCACAATAATAATAATAAATGTTCATAGCAGTAAATAATCTTTAATCCTTGCATTTGATATAACGCCTTATCACGTCTTCGAGACGTCTCAAAGTGCTTCACAGAATATACTGCAAAATGAATTGACTGTATAGTTTGTGAGCAAAGTGCGGCAGCCAATTGCACACAGCAGTCTCCCACAAACAGTCAGGGATTGAGTGACCCAATAGTTTCTCTTGAAGGGATTATTACCCCCGGAAAAAATCGACTAATAAACGGGTTCCTACTTGCTGCTAGGGAAACAGAGGCATGTGGAGTAAGGAAACATGCATAACATTTTGTCCTGCTCGGGAATCGAACCAAGGCCCTCTCGCTTGCAAGGTGAGTGCTCTAACTACTAAGCTGCAGGACTCCACAACAACAATAATAATAATAATGCTTCTATTTGATGTAGCACATATTGGAAGGACATCTCAAAGTGCTTCATAGGATATATTGTAACGTCCAGTGACTGTGCAATTTTTTAGTCTGCAATCGCACCAGCCAAAATGTCTGACGTGCAGCCATGAAGCAAATGACCAATTTTACTTGGGACAGGAAGAGAGACACAGCATTGCGAGCCTGAGCAGTGAGTTTGCCATTTTCTTGCCTACACAAATCTCCCGACCCCATTTCCCTGAAAATGCAGGAACGTTGGCATCGCTTAAAACTCCACCCTCATTAACATCACGTGTTCGTTTCCTGTCCCTGGAGACAACTTCATACTCTGTTCAAAAATAAGCTCATGCCTAGTCCAACACATTGCTAATTTGTGCTACACGATGGTGCAAACGCTTGTGCAGAGTTTTGCCAATTGGTCAGTGATGGCATTTCTCCATCCAGCATGCAGTGGTCAAGCCTTCAGATCCTATATCCCTAATGTCTGGGACTCCCTCCCTTTACCTCTCTCTCTTTTTGTCTTCCAATCCCACCACAAACCTTACCTGGCTCAGTTGGTAGCACTCTGGCCTCTGAGTCAGAAGGTTGTGGGTCCGAGCCCCACGTCGGGATTTGGAACCCAAACAGATTATGTTAAGAATGCAGTGCTGGGGGTGTGCTGCATTGTCGGAGGTACCGTCCTATGGATGAGACGATAATCGAGGTCCCATCTGCCTGTTCAGATGGACATTGTCCTGGCCAACAAATCCCCCAAATAAAATTGCTCACTCACTCCATGGCTATTTGTGGGGCATCACTGTGTGCAAATTGACTGTCATTTGACTACTAAACACACAACACTACACTGTGCAGTATATCTTGTGAGGAGCTTTGAGATGTCGACGACATGATAAAGCGCTGTATCAAATGCAAGGATTAAAGATTATTTACCTCTATGAACGCACTTGGCCACCACCCCTCCTCCCTCTTTCTTGCTCTGTGTCCAATCCCACTCCCGTGAAGTCCTCTGGGACATTACCCTACGTGAGGGGTGTTAGATCAATGGAAACTGTTGTTCTTTATAAGAATTCAGCTTTCCCTTGATTTAAATCCTGGAGTCAAGAGGCTTCAAATGGTCGTTTCAAATAACATCAATGATCTGTGTGACGTGTGTGATAAGCGATGAGGAGATTCTGGAAGAGAACAGTCACTGCCTTTAATGTTATAAGGGGGCCACATAACCATATCTGGTAGTGGAGGGAGAAGCTGATATAAGCAAAGCATCCAAATTATATCTGGGGAGTGTAAACTTGCTCCCAAACAGTACTGTGTTTTGTTGTAGTCAAAGCACATCATACACTTAAGCAAACACTCTGCAGTTCTGCATAAACAAACAAAGGCTCTTGATCAACATTCAATAGCCGCAGACACACTCCGGTCTCAATTCTGCTCCATTAAAAAAGCTAAGGAATGAATTAGTGAGATGAATGTTGTCACCTGCGCTTAGAATAAACACAATCAAAGCTTCTTCAATTCGGAATAGCATTAACATCAATGGCAATACATTAATAATCAATAATACTCAATAATAACCTTTCCATTTGGTATGGCACCTTTCACATCAGGAAATATACTCTATTTATATACTCTATTTAGATTACCCGTCTAACTTCCTAAAGCTTTGTTCTAATATCCCTGAATCCTCCTCTTAAAAGGTGCCTAGTTCCTTTTTTTTGATGGGGAAACGGACGGATGGTAGAGTGGGTTTTCTGGAGGGATGAGATCAGAAGACCCGAAAGGCCTTTTTTATCCAAACCGAATCTTGTGATCTTGAAAACCTACAAACACACTGTTCGTCAGGCGAACACACGGCCACTTACACCGTCCAGTAAATCTTGTGAGGCTCTTTTAAACATGTTGATGACGCAATAAGGGGCAGTGCCGTATGCAAGGGTTATTAACATTATTATTAGCATGTGCTGACAATATTTTCCACGTGGCCACCACTCGAAAAATGGCTGGGGGGCATTTTCTAATCGCTTTTGTTGTCCTTATGTTGAAGATAAGAACCTTAAGTAGGCCAAAGATCTTTGTATCACAACATCTGACAAGAAAGTTTGTTGACAAAAGATACAATACAGTCAAGATTATTGAACTTTTAGAAAGCCCGTTGTTTTGGAAAGATTTGAATTTATATCCTGCTGTTATAATAATAACCCTAATAATAATAATAAACCTTGCATTTGATATCACGCCTTATCACATCGCTGCGATGTCTCAAAGAGCTTCACAGAATATACTGTAAAGTGGATTGACTGTGTATTTGTGTAAAATGATTGCACGCAGCAAAAAAAACACCCCAACGATTCTCAATTTGTATAATACTCCTTCCTGGAGTAATGATTCCTTAACTCCCTGAACCGGTTGACATTTCATTGTGGTGCAGAAATGTCAGTAGGTATGTCTGTGTGCCCGTGTGCGCGAGTATGTGTGCGTGTGTACGATGTGCACTAACATTTCAGAGTGGACAAAGTGCTCCAAGACGGCATCCGGTGTTAGGAGCGTTATATAAATGCAAGTGGCTGGTGTTGTCGTTTTTTTGATGTTATATAACTGCAAGGATTGAAAACCCCACACGCATGACAGCGTGAGAGAGGACACAGGAGAATGGATGCCAGTGTCCGCAGACAGACAGACAGACAGACAGACAAACAGACAGACAGAAAGATAGAGCGACAGACATAGCGAGAGAGAGAGAGACAGACAGACAGACAGATAGAGAGATAGATATAGCCAGAGAGAGAGCCAGATAGAGATAGATATAACCAGAGAGAGAGAGAGACGGACAGACAGACAGAAAGAGATAGATATTGCCAGAGAGAGACAGAGACAGACAGACAGACAGACAGACAGACAGACAGAGATATAGCCAGAGAGAGAGAGACAGACAGACAGACAGACAGACAGGCAGAGAGAGAGGGAGAGAGAAACAGGCAGACAGACAGAAAGAGAGATAGATAGATAAACTGACAGACAGACAGACAGAGAGAGAGAGAGAGAGAGATATAAAGAGAGTACCTTCTCGTTCAGCTCGTTCACCTGAGCTTGGATCTTTTCGAGACGTGACATCTTCTCCCGGAGGAGGTGGATGGTCTGGTCCAGGTTCCCGATCGCCCTCAGCTTCTGGTCCAGGTACCAGCCGCCCAGAGCGCAGCTGACAGTGAGCAGCACCAGGCAAACCCACAGCAGAGCCACGCTAACAACCGAAGGAGCCTCAGGAACCCCTTGACTGTCAATCTCCTCGTTCTTGGGAGAGTTTTTCCCTTTACGGTTTCTCATGGCTTTTCTTTTCTAGGTTTGGGGTGTGTGTGTGTGTGTGTGTGTGATTTTGCTTTCTTTTTTCTCTCTTTCTCGCTCTCTCTCTCTCTCTCTCTCTCTCTCAGAGCAAAACGAAAAAAAAATAAAGGCACCCAAAACTTTTTGGAAACTTTTCCACCAACTTTGTTCCAAACTCAAGCTGCTGCTGTTGCTGCTGTGATGATTAACAGCCACATCGACCAACCAGCTGGTGGCAAATCAACCCCTAGGCTGTCCTCTCCTGTGGACTTCACCAATCAGAGCAGTGAGGAAGTGGGACCTTTGGTGGGACCTCTTCAAACTTCTTGCCAATCAAGTATGGACACCAGACTTTAGAGCAGGTCAATCAGCCAACCACATACATGGCTCTAGCAGCGCCTTCTTTACAGCCTTCAACACATCATAATATGTGTATATATATATATATAATCGTTCAATCTGATATAACAATAATAATCCTTGCATTTGATAGAATAATAATAATCCCTGCATTTGATAGAATAATAATAATCCCTGCATTTGATATAATAATAATAATAATCCTTGCATTTGATATAATAATAATAATAATCCCTGCATTTGATAGAATAATAATAATAATAATAATCCCTGCATTTGATACAGCGCCTTATCGCGTCCTTCGAGCCGTCTCAAAGCGCTTCACAGGATATACTGTAAAGTGAATTGACTGTATATTTTGTGGGCGAACCGAATCGCGGCAGCCCGATTGCGCGCAGCGGTGTACCACAAACAGTCGTGGATTGAGCGACTCCATTTTTTTTAAAGGGCTTATTACCCCCCAGAAAAGCTCAATGGGCAATTAATAAGTGTCAGCCCGGCTCAGTCGGTGAGCAATCGTTAAGTTTTTTAGTTAGAAAGCTGTGGGTTGAAGCCCCACGTCAGGACTTTGAGCTCACAGTCTAGGTCGACACTCCAGGGCAGTGCTGGGGGAGAGAGCCCTGCCTTGTTGGAGGCGCTGTCTTAGGATGAAATATTAAACCTCTGCCACGTCTTCCTGTTCAATTTGAACCGCATGATTAACGCGATAAGGCGCTGTATCAAATGCGATTATTCTTATTGTCTGTTCGACTGTGCTTTCAGCCACTATTTCTCTCACCCACCGATGTAAGACGAAGCCACCAAATTCCGGAACCCTCCACCTCGTTTTTCTCGCTGTCTATCTTCAAATCCCACCTGAAAGCTTTCCTCTTTGACCACATTTATGGTCACACCCCCCCCCCCCCCACCCCCCGACCCCACCACCACCAAAGCTTGGCTGGCATTGAGCCCCACCACTGTGCGCAATTCAAGTCGCTATCCCCCTACTTTATAAATGTACTTTGTTATGGCTGATACACAGTCCATCAGAGGTATAACTGTGAGAAGAAATGGAAAATAAACAATCGATCTATATCACGGTGTGATTTTATCAATTCCTATCTGGTGTTTACTAAATGTTACAAACTCCTCTGTCACTGCAGGCGGAAAAAAATAAGAGTACCAGTTTCAAAAGCAAACATTGCAACAGCTTTAATGCTTTATTTAAATTACTTATTTCATGCAGATTAACCAATCTGCCATCATACAAGAGTAAAAACACAGGTTTTGTTTCCACTTCCATTTCTCTGAATTACAGGGTTTGGGGCTGTAATACATCGATGTGAACTGAACGTTATCAGCAAGCTTTGCTGCCATAGCTTTTGGTTTTCTTTGTCTGCCACTGTGTTTCCATTCCATCACTGACAGATAGAAATTTAACCATTTGTCACTGTTCACCCTGATTATCTGTCGTTTAAGCAGCTCTTTTTTTCGGTTGTTGTGACATGTGAGGTCGTTTATAATGTTACCTTTATCTGCTATATTTGGGAAAACAAAATACCCATAATAGTTTTTCAAGAATCAATGGGAATGTGGCTTGGCACAATCATGTGATTTTATATTGAAGAGTGAAGATCACGTCTCGCCTCTTGTTATTTCACTCACTGTATGTTTTTTCCTCAGGAGATTAGTGTTATCATCCATCAAGTTACAGGCACTAAATGAAGCTTGTGATTCGGGGGCCATTTAATGATGGGGGGAAAGAGAAGGCAGAGCCTTTAAAATCAGCGCCAAGGCAGTTCAAGCTGAGATCAGGAAGAATTTCTTAGCACAAAGGGTTGTGAAGATGTGGAACACTGTGATCTAACCCAGTAGGCTGTTAATTCCGCCCCAGTAGAGGCGGAATCAACAGGGATTTTTCAAAGCGAGAGATAGATACTGTAAACAAAACTCAAAATACTGTAGATGCTGGAAATCTGAAACAAAAACAGAAGTCGCTGGGAACACTCAGCAGGTCAGGCAGCATCTATGGAGAAAGGAAAGTGAGTAAACGTTTCAGGTCCACGACCCTTTGTCAGAACTCGATAGATAATGTACTTGGTTGATAGAAGGGGGTATGGCGGAAGGGTGGGGAAATGGAATTTAAAGATCAGGCAACATCTAACAAACTCGCGGAACAGGCTCGATGGCTGAAAGGTTTCCTCCCATCCTGTATTTCTATGGTTCCTAAATAAAAAGCTGCAGTACCTCACTGCTGTTTTCCACTCTCAAACCTTTACGCAATTCTCAGTCGCCAATGTATGCTCATGCAGTTTATCATCCGCCCACTGACTGGATTCATGTGGAGTATAAACACAGACTAATTGGGCTGCTTCTGTGTTGTACAATCTATATAAAATCCTTTGGGGTAGTGGAAAGTCATGCTTTATCATTTCCGTTGTTCCATATTTAAAAAAAATGCACTTTTTAGTGATAATAATGATAATAATCCTTGTATTTCATATAGCGCCTTATCACGCCTTCGAGACGTCTCAAAGCACTTCACAGAATATACTGTAAAATTAATTGACTGTATATTTTGTGGGTGAAACGCGGCAGCCAATTGCACACAGCAGAGTCCCACAAACAGTGACCACATTGTTTTTAAAAATTGTTTTTCTTTTCTTAAGCGATTATTACCCCTGGAAAAGCGATCCGCCAATCAACTAACAACCGGGTACCTACTTACTGCTAGGTAAACAGGCGTGTGGAGTAAGGAAACTTGCCTATCATTTCGTTTTGCCTGGGAATCAAACCCAGGTCCTCTCGCAATTGCAAAACACAAATGCTACAACAGCATGCAAACCTCACTCTTGCAAGCTGAATTTAGTTAAAGTTTTTGCAACATTCACCTACATAATACAGTCACTGCTCTTTACTGTAAAGCCTATGAAACACTTTGAGATATCAATATATCAAAATATCAAAAGCAGGATTTTTTAAATTAATACTTCCAATACAATATTTTTTAATGCTACTATCAATGCCGTTTGCACATTTCCTTTATCGATAAGCACCTAATCTGATCTCTATATATATATCAAGTCAGTATGGCACTTGCTTATAATTGTGGTAATGATTTGATTTGATTTATTTCCTCCACTGGACAGCTGATCCGGACTGATCCATGGAGCCACTTCACTCTGTGAAATAGAAGAGAGAATTAAAAAAAAAATCACCTGACACCTCTTTGCTGTAATAGACATAGACTGCTGGAATGTTCTCCTTGCTGATCAGGATGACTAAATAACTGCATTTACCTGTAATTGTTAGTGTAGTTGAACACATGGCTCGTCCCAATGAATTCTCTGCAATGGCTGTGTATAATCCACTGTCATTTGGACTTGCCCCAAAAATGCAAAGCGAACAAACTCCACAGACATTGGTAGACCAATAGTTACGATTGTTCTCGAGAGCGATATTATTCTTGTACCAGGTCACTTGAGGCAAAGGATAGCCTTCAACAGCGCAGCTCATGTTCACATCACATCCACTGGGCACGATGTGAGTCTTTAACTTCACCGAGAACACGGGGACTCTGTTTTTATTTACCTCCTTGTACGTTGGCAGTTTCAAAGTGAAAGGATCTGCGAGATAGACACGATCAGAAACGCAAAGGAGATCAGAAACCATCACAAAGACATGATAAGGCACTCTATCAAATATCAAACGCAAGGATTATTATTAGGGATTATTATTATTTCCTTGCACTGTATTTGGGAGGCCATAGTAATACTTATACCAAAGCAGTCAACGTTAATCGCTATCATTTGCTCAAAGGATTAGTGTCTGAGAGCACAGGTCTTGCTTCTACCAGGATCCTGGCTTGTCTAATACCTTGGCCTTGGGGTGTAAGAATATAATGGGAGTAAGTGTGTGATTGACTTGTGATTTTCAGTGGGCTCTCCACAGAGCTTGGTCTGAGGAGATGGAGTCTGTGATACAACAGCTTTCATGTATACAGAAGGAGTGGGCTTGATGGACAGAATGAACTTTTTTTTGTCCCATACCTTTTCCAATCAATGATGACATCGCTGAAACACTGAGTGTTTTAGGTTAGGTTGTGATCCTTCCTAATAATTTATCACTCCAGGCTCCTTTTCTTTTTGATCGTCAGAGGAGTTGGGGGCTCAAACCCCATATCCACATTTTGTGTTCATGGTCTGGGGCTAAGAATGATGGGGTGGCTTTTCTGTAGGTCTCAAACTTGCATTAAATCAGCTTGAAAATTAAGGCTGAGTTTATGTCTCTTCCTATTCTGCGCGCTCTGAAATGCTAAGAAAATAGTGTAACTCTAGATCAGGAAGAATTTCTCCCCTATTCCTTTTGCAGAGGTATAATCTATTGCAATAACTGTAATATTTTATGTAACTACACTGAGAAGCTATCCTGTGAGAAGGGCGCTATATAAATAAAGTTGTTGTTGTTGTTGGTGCCCATCTCCCTGATAAAACTTTGATACACATTTTGTGGTCAAAATATTGAAAGACAAGGATGTTCTTTGTATTTTCACATGTTGCGGAAACAGCCCATTTGGCTCAACTGATCCGTGCCGGAAATTCTGATAAAGTTAGCAACACTTGTACTTGTACAAGTACATGTATACGTAAAAAGAATCTTTCTTACCTCTTTTCTTGGAGATGGACCAGGGCTCCTTTGTGTCGGAAGGGTCACTGAAGGCCATGTCGTTCTTTGCCAGAACCCTGAAGTAGTATTTACGTTCTGGAATGATGTTGATGATCGTAAATCTGTTGTTGAAGATGTTATTGCCCACTGTGTGCCAAGCTGTTCTGCTCGAGTCTCTCTTCTTGACAACGTAATACAAGTGGTCATCGAGATGTTCATCCCAGGATGATTCCCAGGACACAGTGACTGTGTTTGGTACATTTTCATCCAATGTTAATGGCCCTGGAGGTTTGGGGATGGCTGGAAAACAAAGAACATTAGGTTAGATTGCAAGATCGGCTCGGATGAAGAAGGCCCTGGTCTAATCTGTCGTGAAAAATATCTCACAGCACTTCACTGTAAGAATCTACAGTAAAGTGTAGTGACTGTGTATGGAGGAACAACTGGAGTCCTGTAGCTCAGTGGTTAGAGCACTCGCCTTGCAAGCAAGACACCTGGGCTCAATTCCAGACAGGGCAAAACCTTGGGCTAGTTTCCTTTCTCCACACGGCTAATAATAATCCCTCTAAAACAAGCAAAAAAATAAATTGGTCATTTTCAATCCACGACAGTTTTTTATGGGACGCTGCTGTGTGCAATTGGCTGCCGCGTTTCGCCCACAGATATACGGTCTATTCACTTTACAGTCTATTCTGTGAAGCGCTTTGAGATGTCGAGAAGACGTGAAAAGCGCTACATCAAATGCAAGGATTATTATCATTATTATTAAGTATGACTAAATTGATGAAAAAAAGATGAAAAATACATTTAGTTACCTGTAACTCGTATCTCAAAGTCAAATGATTCTTGCCCAAAGAAATTCTTCAAGAAAATGCTGTAAATGCCAGAGTCTGATCTCTGAGATGCTGGAATAAATAGTTGAGAGTTCTCAGTAGTGTTGATGATTGTGGCTTCCTTTGACAGAGGTAATCCATCCTTCAGCCAAGTCACTTCAGGAGGGGGCGATCCCTGAAATAAACACAGAAAGATTCCCAGTTATGTGTCTGCCCAACACTTCAGATACAAAGGCAGCAATGTCTCGGTTAAGCTACTCACTTCAAAAGAAAATTGCGTTCGAATTGAATTTCCTTCTTCAATGACCATAAATTTGTTGATCGATTTATTCAATACAAATTTGGGGCAAACTGGAAAAAAAGCAGTAAGGAAATCCGTCAACAAAGGTGCAAAGAGAGAGTAAATAATAACAATAATCCTTCCATTTGCTAAAGTGCCTTTCAGATCGGGAGGACACATGAAAGCCCCTAACAGGTTACACTGTAAAGTGTAGTAACTGTGTATTTTGTGCGGGAACGTGGAAACTAGATATGTCTCAAAGTGCTTCACAGGACACACGATAAAGTGCGTGTATTTTGTGGGTGAATTATTGAATCAAAAGGTGACTTTCAATTCGATTGGACTTTGTGCTTCACTTGACTTTGAGCCAACAGCACAGTTTCCATGTAGAAATTGTCCAGTAGAAAAATATGATGTGGTTAAATCACTTCTCATGTTGCCCATAAAATATACAGTCAGTTCGCTTTATAATGTATTCTGTGAAGCGCTTTGAGATGTCTCGAAGCCGCGATGAGGCATTATATCAAATGCAAGGATCATTATTATTATTATTTAGTGAGGTTTGAACAAATAGTATTTGTGAAAACAGTTACCTGCAGGAGGCATTGCGAAGACATATCTGTCCAGTTCTAATGGGGTACCCATTCCACCACTATTGACAGCTGTCACTCTTAGCGAATACTTTCCCATCTCTTTCAGTCCTTTCACAGTGTACGAAGTCATGTTCACAGCTGCAGTGTTACATCTTGTCCAAGTGGTGCTTCCAAAGGACTTCACTTCTACTAGATAGCCCTCAGCAAAATCGTTATTCTGGCGCAATGGAGGAGTCCACGCAAGTGATATGCTTGAGTAGTCAGAGTATGTGACTCGGAGGTCTTTCACTATCCCAGGTGGGTCTGAAAGGAAAATATAATAATAATATTAATATAATAATCATCATAATAATAATAATGAACCTTGCATTTGATACAGTCCCTCCTCACCATTTATCGAGACGTTTCAAAGACCCTCATAGGATTTTACTGTCAGGTGTAATGACTGTGTATTGGTAGGAGAACACGACAGCTAATTTGCGCACAGCACAAACAGCAATGGAGTGAGTGATCAATTTTATCTGGGGGTGGGGTGTGTAGGGAGTAAATTGTTGGCCAGAAGACCATGAGAAATTGCCATAGCCATCTGAACGGGTGGAAGGGATGTTAGTGTTATGCCCCCAAAGGACGGCACCTCCAACAATTCAGTGCACCCCCAACACTGTATTGGTGTGACAGTTGAAATTAGTTGGAGCAAATCCGCAATTAGAAAATTATATGTATGAGCGTCGAATGCCAATCTAAAACATGGCTTTACAGTGATAATTAATAATCCTTGCATTTGATATAGCATCCTGTCAGGTCTTTGAGACAGCTCAAAGTGTTTCACAGGATTTTTACTGTACAGGGTAGTGACTGGTGTATTTTTACAGGTGAATAGATTGGCAACAATAGATTGTGGAATAGGATTTCAAATGGAACCATTAAATAACTACATCATGCTTCTTTATGATTATCGGACGTAAAATAAATTATTACTCAGAGGGTATTTTTGCCTGGGTTTTCTAATTACACGTTGACAGAAGGCTGGGCGTAAGTAAATTCCTCGTCATAATAAGGACGCCTTCAGCTACTCGCAAGTGAGTTGTTTAAGGTGTTTAAACTGCACCATATCAATTCTACGTGTCCAGCCAAGTCACGGGAGGTCCACTGTGCAGAAGCAGCGGCTTGATACAGTAATATCAGTCGACCCAAACTCCCGCTGCGTACTAGTGATCACTGGGGAAGTGCTGAGGGGAGACCAGACGCTTCTCTTCACAGTAAAGGAAAGGAAGGTTGTGATGTGTTAGTCATGAAATAGTCTTTGAAGGAACGGGCTCAAAGAGCCAAATGGCCTTCTCCAGTTTACAACAATATCATAATAATCCTTTTACATTTGATATACGAAGCGCCTTATCATGTCATCAAGATGTCTCAAAGCACTTCACAGGATATACTGTGAATGTGTAGAGACTGTGTATTTTGTGGGCGGACACAGCAGTCAATTTGTGCATAGCAATATCCCACAAATAGCATGCAGTGAGTGACCAATTTTATCGGAAAATTGTTGGCCAGGACATAGGGAGAAACTCCCTCTCTGAATAGCGCAATGAGACCTTTAATTTCCACTTCCAACCGTGGTTTAAGTCCTGCATCCAAAGGACGCATGTTGCTAATTTGTCAATGTTCCTATGATCATTTGCCTGGCATTTTTTTGTATTATTACATGCAAAACCTTTCATCTACAGCAGTTCTCCGCATTAAAACGACTTACCCATTGGCTCCCGTGCAAAGACTGACTCTGATTCACCACTGGGTTCTCCGCGACCAGAGGAGTTGACAGCTATCACTCGGAATTCATACTCCTGCCCTGCAACTACATCAGTGACTATCCACTGCAAATCTATGTGAGAGAACTTTATAAATCATTCATAGTTTTATCAACAGCGTTACAAATCGTTCATCTCTTTCAGATGCCTTGTTACCTGAATGCAGTTAACATTTAAGAACTCAAACAACACCAACAACTTGCTTTTACATAGCTCCCCTCACCCACGGTAGAGTCCCAGATCACTTAGAAAAAACGGAAAGCTGTCTGACTGTTTCTCTATAAAAGCCAGGTAGGGGGAAGGTGAACAAGCCACAGTGAAAGAGATAGGTCTTTACCTGGGCTTTGAAAACAGAAAGGGAGAAGATGAGGTGGAGGGACTCCAGGGAGGGAGAGGGTGTGGGCAAGGCACAGGGAGTTTGGAAGAGAATTCCAGAAGAGGGCAGAGTAAACTGGGAGTTGCAGCTGGAGGAGGAGAAGTAGACTTTGGGTGTCATCTGCATACATGTGGAAGTCGACCCCATGTTTGCGGATGACGTCGCTGAGAGAGAGCATGTAGATAGGGAAAAGAAGGGAAGGATAGAGACTTGAGGTACTCTGCAGGTGACCGGGCTGGCGCGGGAGGAAAAAACATTTGCTGAGATGTATTGTTGGCGGTTTGTTAAGTAGGACTCGAACCATGTGGGTGCAGGTGCCACTAAGGTGGATGAGTGAGGAGAGGAGGTGAAGGAGGATGGAAATGATTGGTTGTGTCAAACGCGACGGAGAGGTCCAGGAGAACGAGGAGGCAGAGGGGGCCCTGGTCAGAGAGAGAGAGAGAGAGAGAGAGCACGCCATTTGTTACTTTGACGAGCGCTGTCTCTGGGCTGTGAGTTAGGCGAAACACATGAAAGGCAGAAGAAAATAGTTGTGTAAGCAGTGAGATGAAGACTGGATGTAAATTCTAGCCTGAGACAAAGTTACAAATTTGGTTTTGGGAAATACTGTAACGCTGGCCAAATGGGTTGTTTTCTGGGAGTTATTTTTAGGGGAAAAAGATCACAATGGTAACATTTCTTTGCAGGATAAGGTGGAGAGAGGTATCAAACCAAGGGGTGGAAGCTGGAGTGTCGTGGGTTAATGCTGTCAGCTTGTAGTTACAGCTCGTTCACATCTACGGAAGATGCAGGTGGAAAACTGTGAGAAATGGGATTTTATTTTTTGCCGTTTTTGCCTTAATTAAAGGCAAAGTTTGAAAGGGAAAGCGTGGCCTTTAAAATTGCAAGGATTTCGGATATTAAACGCCTTCACAACGCAGAAGGCAGAGACCACTGTGGCTTTCGAGAGGGAAGTAGACAAGTATATAAAAACTTGAGGGGGTATCAGAATAGGGCAGGGCAGTGGGATTGAATGAACAACTTGCTATGAGAACCAGGTCAGATGTGATGCCCCAAATAATAATAATAATTGTTGCATTTGTGCCTTATCAACAACAACAAGATTACGTTTGTATAGCGCCTTTCACGTCGGGAGGACGTCCCAAGGCGCTGGACAGAGTACAGCATTTCAGACCCGAGCTGGGGTCAGGGGGGAGAAGGGAGGGGAAGGGGGGTGGCCGATGGCATGGTCGAAGAGAAGGGTCTTGAGGCGGGACTTGAAGGAGGCTAAGGAGGGGGCGAGGTGGAGTGATTGGGGGAAGGAATTCCAGAGGTTGGGGGCAGAGTGGCTGAAGGCTCTCCCACCAATGGTGGGGTGGGTGGGTTGGGGGACGTGGAGCAGGCCGGAGCCGGCTGAGCGGAGGGAGCGGGCGGGTTGTTAGGGGGTTAGGAGGTCACAGAGGTAGGGTGGAGCGAGACCATGGAGGGCTTTGTACCTTGAACCAGGATCTTGAACTGACATCTGACATTTCAAAGCGCTTCACAGAACATACTGTAAAGTGAATTGACTGTATATTTTGTGGGCGAAACGTGGCAGCCAATTGTGCAGAGCAGCGCCCCACAAACAGTCATGGATTGAGTGACCAATTTTTTGTTTTGAAGGAATTATTACCCCCGGAAAAGTGATCCACCAATCGACTAACAAACGGGCTCCTGTTTACTGCTAGGTAAACAGAGGCCTGTGGAGCAAGGAAACTTGCCAACGTTTCTCCCCACCCGGGAATCGATCCCAGGTCCTCTCGCTTGCAAGGCGAGCACTCTAACCACTGAGCTACAGGTCTCCTTCTGCACTGTAAACGTCTATGACTCTTATAACTCAGGCTTTAAGAAGCTCTTAGTGTCATGCTGCACCTGACCTGGTATGGGCTCTTCGTTAATGGTATTCCAGATGTTGCTGCCTTTCTTGCGCTTCTCTATGAAGTATCCAGTGAGTCGTAATCCCCCTGAGCTGCGTGGTGCTGCCCAGGAGAGTTTGATGGCTTTGCTGCTCGAGGTCACAATCTTTGGAGGTGCTGGAGGCCCAGCGAGAGCTGGAGGAATACAATTCCGACGAAAGTAAGATGAAGTGACCACATTTGGTGAAAATTATTTGATTTATCTGTGGATATTTTTCTTTTGTCTATCCACGCAACTACTACTATTCATTGTCATATTTGATACAGCGTCCTTTGTGCCGCGAAAATGTTTCACAGGAGATACTGTGAAGACATTGTGTTTGTGGAAGCCAGTGTGCAAACAGCAACACCTCGCAAACCGCCATAAAGACTCATTTTATCTGGGGTGGGGGGGTGGGGATACCGAATGAAAGTCCCTTTTCTTTCCGTTTAGCGCTGCGGGATCTTTAATGTCAGCCTGAAGGAGCAAAACAAGCAAACAAGCACTCCCCCCCTGCCCCCCCCCCATCGGATTGTGAGCCCACACAATGTGAGTTTAAGACCTTGATTCAGAGACGAGAGCGCTACCAACTGAGCCAGGCTAAGGACTCGCAAGGACTTGCCTTTGATACCGGCTGCCACTGCATCTGAGACCAGTGACTCACTGACACCTTCGGGGTTCACAGCCCAGATTCGGAACATGTACTTCTTCTGCGGCTCCACCTTATCAGTGGAGATTGTCGTCGTGTCCTTGTCCACGTCCCCGACTTTGTTCCACGTGTTTCTTCCGACCTGCTGTCTCTCGACCGTGTAGTGGGACAAAGGCACTCCCCCATCATCTCTGACCGGCTTCCATTTGATGGCGATGCAATGTTCTGAACTTTCTACAACTTCTACGGGGCCTTGAGGCGAAAGGGGTTTATCTGAAAGGCGCAAGTCGCGTCGTGTTAATTTACCCATTTTCGCCCCAAACTCAAAAGTACAACAAATGTGTTTAGTAAACCGCACGTTTTCGGGTTAGTGAGTTGAGTGTTTCATCAAGTGATACTTTGGAACTCTCTCAACCCCCAATCCCTCCGCCCGGCCCACTCCTTTAGATCATGATTGACGACCTTCCTCTCAGACCGTGCTTACGGTCACCTCCCACCCGCCATGCCCCCACCCCCCACCCCACCCCACCCGGCTCAGCGTCAGGCTCCGAGATGCTGCCCTGCATGAAGGGCGCTGTATAGATGCAAGTTGTCGTCGTCGTTGTTGATATACTTAGTGATATATTACCAGTAACAAGCAGGTCAGCCACAAATGTCTCCGTAGTGCCGCTTTCATTCCTCAGTTTAACTGATAGCTTCCCCCGGTCCTTTCTGCTGCAGTTGGAAATGGACAATCGGGTGAATTTCCCGTCGTTACTGATGGAGATTCTCCTGTCGTCCAACAGCTCATCCCCGTCCTTGGACCAAGTCGCTTTCACCGGCGGCTTCCCCGAGAACGGAACCTTCACCGTGGCCGTGTGACCGGCCTTAACCGTTATGGGTTTCTTCCTGAGCTGGTTGAGCACGTCCTGATCGAGCTCCGGGGGTTCTGAAGGCAAAGAGCGAGACAAAGGACTCAACGGGCTGAAAAATTACAGAGGTTTACGTGAGCTTCAGACTTTGTTCTAAACTTGCCTGTTAATTTCCATTCCTACCGCTTGCTGTGCAGATAGGATAGTGAAGAAGTAATTGACCTGATTATTGGCTATGGACCTCTAAGTGGTGTGACAGCCCTTCAGAGAGGCAGACCGTACAAACTGTGTGGAATTGCATAGAAATTTACAGCCCTGAAACAGGACTTTTGGTCTATCAAGTCTGCTAAGGTGTTTATTCTCCTCGCGATTCTCTACCTTTCCTATTCCCATCTCCCTTAGCCCTTCATGTGCACGTTAAGTTTCCTCTGAGATGTAGTAATGCTTTCTGCTTCAACCACAGGTTCTGTCAAGGAGTATCACATTCTCGCCATCTGTCTGTCTCAGTCGGTAGTTACTCTCGCCTCAGAGTCAGAAGGTTGTGGGTTCATACTCCATGTTGGGGCTTAGAGCTCACAGTGTAGGCTGACACTCCATTGCAGTGGTGGGGTTTGCTGCATTGTTTCTCCTACAAAATATATAGTCAATTCACTTTACGATATATTCTGTGAAACGCCTTGAGACGTCTCGAAAACGTGAAAAGAGCTATATCAAATGCAAGGGTTATTATTATTATTGTTGTTGTTGTTGGAGCTGAGCGGACTTTAAAGGTCCCTTAGCATTATTCGAAAAGAAAAGGGAGCTTCCCCTGTTGTCCAGATCAAAATTCCCCTGGTAAAATTCATCATTCACCTCCTGGCTGCTTGTGGCACATTCCTCTGTACCACTTTGCCTACAAAACACAATCACTACATTTTACAGCAAATCTTATGAAGCGTCTTGAGACGCTTTAACGATGTGTTAAGGTGCTGTATCAAATGCAAAGAAGTATTATTATTATACTTGCATTATAGGTAACTTATAGACTTTACCTTCAATAAGTAGAGAGGCTTCAGTTTTTCTTCCATCGGATTCAAATCTATATATCCCTGAATCTTCCTCTTGAACATTGTGTAATTTCAACGTGTGCTTTGTTCCGTCCTTAACCATTTCTGATTTGTCTCCTGCAATTATCTGCATGTACAAAAAAATTAAAAAATGGAGACTAGCTGCATCTGCTCTATGAAGACTGACCCAACCAAGCTACAAATACTGTACTAACGCAAGGGTTTTACAGCTGAACAAGCAAATGTATCACATGCAAATATGCTGCAGAACAAAAGTGAATGCACTTTGTAATAACTTAACACTTTGCATTCTGTCTATTTGGCTGTTTTGTGGGATATCTGTGTGCATATTGGTTGCAGCGTTCACCGACAAAATACACACAGTCGCATCACTTTACAGTGCTTTCAGACATCTCGACGACGTGACATGGAGCTGTACCAAATGCAAGAATTTTTTTTGTTTGTTTGTTATTTTAGTATCATTATTCATATTATTATAATCTGAAAAGCCACTCGGATAAATATTAAGGCTTACCTTTTTGCCATTCTTATACCAGCAGCCGTCTGACATCTCACTGGCCAACACACAGCACAGCTCAGTGTCCTGTCCCTTTCGAACGCTAACATTTGAGAGGCCGGTTTTGAAATGACGGGCTGAATCTGTGATGAGGCACAAGATGAATGCGATACGCAGCACAGGAAATGCAAAACAATAGAGCCACACAGCAAAGCTTTCCTAATGCCAGTTGATACTGCTGGACCTGAAGCAGTGAAATGTTTTGGCAAAGTGAGCCCAAATTCATCAGAACGCTACTATATACTGTATGTTCTGCAGAATGTACAGTAAATGGAAGCTCAGAAGAGTTCTGTACATAAACAACTGAACGCATGCTTAGGAACTCCCATTAAAAGCTGTTCGTTTCGAGGTAAATCCTATGAAGTGCTTTGAGGCGTTTCGACGGAGTGCTAATGCATTTGTATCAAATGCAAGGTTTATTATTATTATTTCTAGGTTAAACTTCGGTCTTTTCCTGGTGGCTTTCAATTACCCCTGTTCCCGCCAAAGCACAAGCAAGAAAGTTATGATCGTCACAGAATGCCAATCCATAACACCACCGTATTTGGATTTAAAACAGAGGTAATAGTCATGAACAGCAGCAAACGTGTCGTGCCTTGCATGTATCATTTGCAAAACAAAATTCAGGCAGTGAGGCGAAAAGCTCTCAGTAAACAGATTGGTTAAGAGTTGCACATTAGACAAAACCCAAATAAATCGCAGTCTTAATTTCAGAGAACAGTAAGCAGCACAATTTGCACCAGGAATGTCACTGGCTTCATGCTTTAACACTGCATCATTTACCACTAGCCAGAGAGTCGTCTTGCATCGATGTCTGCCGCCTCCGAGAAGAGCCTTTCTGACTGTCATCTCTGTTCGAAGTGGAATCTTGCAAGCCTTGTCCGTCTTGGCCAGACCCACTCGCGCCGGACAGACCTTTGTTTTTATTGGCATCATTGCTGGAGTCGCCAAGCCCTGTCGAATAATTTTCATCTTTCCCCCGAATGTGGGAACTAGCATTAAGATTATTTCCCAATCCCCCAAATCCGGTTTTACCGTCACCACCGGAACCAGCCAATCCGTCTGCTCCCATTCCATCCAATCCGCCACGTCCGTCTTTTCCCATTCCGTCCAATCCGCTGCTTCCATCTCTTCCCATTCCATCCAATCCGCTGCGGCCGTCTCTTCCCATTCCATCCAATCCGCTGCTTCCATCTCTGCCCATCCCGTCCAATCCGCTGCTTCCATCTCTGCCCATCCCGTCCAATCCGCTGCTTCCATCTCTTCCCATTCCGTCCAATCCGCTGCTTCCATCTCTTCCCATTCCGTCCAATCCGCTACGGCCATCTCTTCCCATTCTGTCCATTCCGCTACTTCCATCTTTTCCCATTCCGTCCAATCCGCTACTTCCATCTCTTCCCATTCCATCCAATCCGGCCCGTCCATCTTTTCCCGTACCATCCAATCCGCTGTGGCCATCTCTTCCCATCCCATCCAATCCACCTCGGCCATCTCTTCCCATTCCATCCAATCCGCCTCGGCCATCTCTTCCCATTCCATCCAATCCGCTACTTCCATCTCTTCCCATTCCATCCACTCCGCTACTTCCATCTCTTCCCATCCCATCCAATCCACTGCGGCCATCTCTTCCCATTCCATCCAATCCGCTGCGGCCATCTCTTCCCATCCCATCCAATCCACTGCGGCCATCTCTTCCCATTCCATCCAATCCACTGCGGCCATCTCTTCCCATTCCATCCAATCCGCTGCGGCCATCTTTTCCCATTCCATCCAATCCGCTGCGGCCATCTCTTCCCATTCCATCCAATCCGCTGAGGCCATCTCTTCCCATTCCATCCAATCCGCTGCGGCCATCTCTTCCCATTCCATCCAATCCGCTGCGGCCATCTCTTCCCATTCCATCCAATCCGCTGCGGCCATCTCTTCCCATTCCATCCAATCCGCTGCGGCCATCTCTTCCCATTCCATCCAATCCGCTACTTCCATCTCTTCCCATTCCATCCAATCCATCGCGTCCGTCTTTTCCCATTCTATTCATTCCATCCTTTGAGGAATTCTGCCCATCTCCCTTACCACGCTGACTGTTAGTACCATCTTGTGAAGACTTGAGTTTGTTAAGACCATCTAGATCGCTGCCATGCAACCCTCGCCTTTGACCATGTTTAGAACTCTTGCCGGATAAATTGCTATCTTCTCCACCGACAAAATAATAGAATTGTCAAAAGATAAAATAGAAAAGGAAAGAGAAGCTTTCAGCAATTTTAAACAAACATAAAAAATATCCATATCAAAAGCAGCTATGAAATAACTGGATTCTAAAAAGATAAATGATAAAATCTAAGCACGCATGGACTCAATTGATGAATTTAAGCATTTGTCACCATTGTTTGACGCTGCCCCAACATTAGGACATGTAAGTAATGATTCCTGGCTGACAATCTCCCAAAATAACATTGGTCGTTCATTGTTTGGCTGTTTGTGGGACATAGCTTGGCGCAAACTGGCTGCTGCGTTCGCCCACAAAATATAGCCAATGCACTTTATCATGTATCGTGTGAAATGCTTTGGGACGTCTTATGGAACGTGAAATGCGATACACCAAAAGTAAGCGTTACTATTTTATCACAGCGTTGGACTGGAGGGAGTTTTGACACAGCTGATCAGGAATTAAAGGATTTGAATGCTTTTCTTGTCAAACGTGAGCAATCGTGCACAAGCGCGGCACTTTTGTCCACAGATCTAATCTATCAGGCTTAATCATTCAATTGTCAGAGCTCCTGGAGAATTAACCATTCCACCAACAATGTGAATGAAGGTGTACAAAGATCCTAGGTTAAAGATCCCACATCTATGCCAACCACTTCCATTTTTTTTTAATGGTGCTTTATAATGACGATAAACTTACTTATGTCAAAGTCCAGAAAAGTTTCAAACCTGTTTGATGATGAGATACGTGGGTAAGGGGGAAACCTCATTGTAATGCGCCCAGCTCAGCAGCCGTGTTATAAGCGAGGCAAACGAAAATGGCTGGCTTCCAGATCGTCAGGTTACCATTGATGTTACTTCCTGGGCCTTGCTGTGCATGCTCTATGCTCAGGAAACGCCGATAACACCATTTCCTTTATAAACTAAGTGACATCAGTGGTGCTACCCGTGCACAGAATGTGTGCGCAGTAAACATGAAGTGATGTCAGCGGAGATCTGGTAACCCGAAGAGGGTGATTGTTTAGCTTTGGGAAGCCAGCATGTCAGCAATGTCATTGAAAAGTGAGTGTGTTACACTGGAAATGGACCAAGGAAGAGCTGTACACTCTGCCTATATTTAAGGACATTAGAATGGAGTTCCTCCTGTAATAGAATCTAATAATGATTGACACTCACCTTCCAGTATAAGACGTGCGCTAGACGATAGCTCGCCTGCAGAAATAGTATAAAGTCCACTGTCGGCAGGAGAGATGTCCTTTACAGTCAGGGAATGCATCAAACTATCTGGTGAAACTTCAATTTGGTATTTGTCACCGTCTGCTAGTGACTGAGATCCGAAGGTCCAATTCGCCACAAGTGGTACAGAGGAGGCACACTCAAAGACGGCATCTTCTGACTCCTCACACTTCACGTCGCTCAGCTGATAAGTAAAACCAACTGGGATGGCTGCAACAAAACAAATAGAACAAAGGAGCAGAGGGATTAAGAAGTGCAATAAAAATGTGTTATTGATACATGCGGTTGGTGGTGGGGGCTGAGGGCAGGAGGCTGAGGAGGGGCAAGGGTGGGGAAGGTCTCTTAAAGGTGGCCCAGTCAAAGGCGGGCAGGCAAGGAATTAATTTGGAATCTCACGGCAAAGAATGTCACTTACCACTTTCTTCAATCGCGGTGGAGAACACAGTGGCATCTTCAACATCAACCCTGTACATTCCCACATCATCAGGTTGGAGATCTTTAATGCAAAAGGTGTACTTCTTGCCGACTTGTTTCAGATAATGTCTCATCATCTCTTCAGTATCATATGAGATCATTTCCCCATTCTGTAAGAACCATCAATGTGACATGCTGCTGGTTCAGTATATTCAGTCTGATAACATTTCTTTTTTCTGTCTAGCTCCTCACTCTTTCTTCTCTCCCCCACCACCACCACACTTCTCCTCTACCCCAAAATTCACAACAGCATCAAAGGTTAGGCAAGTTTCCTTACTGATCACACCTCTGTTTACCTAGCAGTGAATAGGAACCTGCTTGTTAATTGATTGCTGGATCATTTCCGGGGGTTATATTACCTCACCCAAAAAATGTGGACACTCAATCCACGATTATTTGTGGGACAGTCCTGTGCGCAATTGGCTTCCACATTTCACCCACAAAATATACAGTCAGTCCACTTTACGATACATTGTGTGAAGTGCTCATGAGACACCTCGACGAAGTGATAAGGCGCTGTGTCGTATGCAAGGATTATTAATATTATTATTTACATTTTAATCCCGCTTTTCATGTCAGAAGGATGTCTCACTATGCTTTGTCCATTGGACTGGGAACCTGAGGTAGTGGTGGGAGTGGGGAGGGAGAGAGATGTTCATGGGGGTGACCAAAAGTATGGTCGAGAAGATGGGGCTTGAGGTAGATTTGAAGATAGAGTGGAAGAAGGGGTAAGGGTGTGAGGCAGAGGGACTCAGACAATAAGGCATAAACTTGAAATTATAGCTAGGCCAGTTAGGAGTGAAATCAGGAAGCATTTTTTCGTGCAAAGGGTAGTGGAAATCTGGAACTCTCTTCCCCAAAAGGCTGTAGATGATGGATCAATTCAAATTTTCAAGACTGAGGTGGATAGATTCTTGTTAGAAATGGGTGTCAAGCGATATGAGCCAAAGGCAGGGGAATTGAAGTTGAGGTACAGATCAGCCATGATCTAATAGAATGACGGAACAGGCTTGAGGGGCTGAATGGGGCTACTCCTGTTCCTATGTTACTATGACTCCGCAGTGGAGTTCCAGAGATTGGCTTTCAGACAGTTGTGCAGTAGATGGAGCTTTAGGCCTGTATTCCAGCCACACAGGCATCTACAATCACCATTGCACAGTTACTACAAAAATATCAGCTTGTCGTAGCTTTTCAGTACAGTATAGTATTTGAATAGTACTATCCCCAGCCGCAATTTTAATACTCTTCCTTACTCATTACTAATGAATTATGTGTAAAGTGCTCTACTGCACCCGACCATCACTACCTCTCTCCTTCCAGTGTTGCTGCTGAGACCCGCATCCAGGCCATCATCACATCTGGGCTCGATAATTCCAAATCCTTGATGGCTGGGCAACCCCCCATCTCCCCTAGCTAACTCTCTACACAAGCTCCAGACCATCTAGAACTCTGCAGCCCATGTCCTTTCCTGGACAAGGCTCCACGAGCCCATTACTTCTATCCTCGCCCAGCTCCACCGGATCTTCATTCTCCCAGTAGATCGAATTCCAGATCCTCCGTCTCACGTTCAAATCTCTCCGCAGCGCAAGAGTGGGATAGGAGACGATCACAGAGGGAGGGAATTGCTGGGGCTGGCTAATGTGTGATCAATAGCAGTATTGTTGAACACTTCACTGTATCGAAGCAGAATTGATGATCACCTTGTATAGAAAAATTTTGCTGGCTGGATTTTTGAGGTCCATTTCAAATCCAAATGTGCAGCTACCATCTTTCTTTGTTTCCACACGCTTCAGATTAGCAATGGATGTCACATACTAGAAAAGAAACGCGAGAGTTAAAGAACACATTCAAGGGGGGCAGCGACTTGTCCAAACACACAGTGTGAAAAAAAATACTGTAACTGAACGAAACATCTCCCAGGATCCACTATTTTGGACCAAGGTTTTGTGAAAAACAGAGGGACTATGTCAGCGAATTACTACCCTGCTGTAGGCAATTCAATAAGATGTACTCTTCCACTTCCATTTGATAAATTGCTCTAGTTTAGGGTGATCATAAAATCCCTGATTTCTGAGAATGAGGGATTGTGTCTAAATTTGCACTCTGTTGAGTTCAGCAAAACAGATACACTCATCAGAGAAACCCAGCCAACAAGCTTCTCTGGTATTGCCAGCATCAGGAATTGTGGTGGTTTCAATTTTTGTAATATTTGTCCCCAGATTTAGTTTACAAAATATGGTCACCCTACTCTAGATTCAATGTGAACCAGAAATCAATTTCAAATTTGGTTAACGTTGGTCAAACTGAAGCTGTGTCGTGCTAATGGTGTACTATGATGGACTTTGGCAGTGTGGTAGGCTCCTTAAGGTGGGGCGGAGGAGTTTGCACCAGAGATGAGAGTTGAAGGCCTGGGCTTCATAAAGCAGGTGATCGAGGCCCTTTCAGGAAGCTCTGTCGGCTCTGGACTGTGACACAGGGAGGTCCTGTTGCCTTTAGGACAGGACAGAGGAAGCCACATGGACCAGTGAAGGCTTGGCTGTTGAGAGTGGGGTGTGAGGAATGTAAGCCTCAGCTGTGTTAATTAACCTCTGTTTTGGAACTATGTCCACATGTGCACGTTCGGTTCTGTCTGACCCAGGTCTGAGTTACAATAATTTAGGTACTTCCTCTCTCCCGCCTATATCTATTTAAAAATAAAACAGCTTGATAGTATGATAAGCGTAATGGCTAAATGATGCAGGTTTCAGCCATCAGTAGTTAGGCCCCTTGACATCTTGGTCCCTGCAGGCAAAGAAGAGGTTGTGAATTAAATCAACACCAGGATATTCAAAAGGCTCAATATTGCATTTGAGATTCATAATGAAGTGAATTACAAGTCAGGGCTTCTGTGGAGGAATGTTTCAAAGCTTATTCGAAGAGGAAAGATAGCAAGAGCCCAGAAAATAGATGCAGGTAGTAGCAATTCAATCTTTAAAACTGCCAAATGCATGAAACATGGAAATTACATCTTAATAACCATAGTAAGAAATGATTGCAGTCCAATATATACGCTGGATCGAAACGCAACTGTGTTGACTCAAGTAATGTGAAATGTAATTGATGCTTGGTTAGACTAAATTAAGATTGAATCCGTTTAACAAAGATTAAGATTGAATAAGACTAAATTAAGATTGAATCCGTTTAACCTGCGCCTGACACATGTGGAAATCCAAACTAAACTGAGTCCTACATATGTATGGTACCTACACTCCAGTGTCAGACACCTCGTTAAACAAAAAGAATCATTAAAGAGGCAACCAAAGGCTTTGCAGGTGGCAACTCCAAAGGCTTTCGACATTGAGCTGTTTTTGAGCCTGACATTTCTTTGGAAGTAAGGGAATGAGATGAGCTTCAGACCAACAGCAGGTCTTTAGTTACCGACTCAGTTTATTTCCTCCAATTTTTTATAACTGTGCCTTTCCCCGACTCAGGATCCAGCCAGCTCTATGAAACGCTTTGAGACATCCTCCCCACATGAAAGGAGCTGTGTAAATGCTAAATAAATAAACAAACAAACAAACAAACAAATAAATAAAAAAATGCTGCATTAATGTGATAAGGTGCTATATCAAATACAAGGATTATTATTATTATTGTCTGTTGTAATCAGAGCAAATTGTCCCATTTGTCATTCCTTCTCTTCTCTGTGAATTAAAAACGAAAAGTCACATCATCTCATTAAGCCAGGAAACATTGTCGTTCCAACACAACAGATACATGATTCACCTCTGCTTGCTTTTCCTCTCTTTCTTTTTTCATCTGATTCAATTGTTTCAACATGTAGCGATAGTTAGTGATACCGTATTTGTGGCAAATCTTTTCATAGTCTTTCTTGTCTGCTTCCATCAGAATCTCCCAGACGTACTCTTCCGAAAATTCCTCTTTCTTTTCTGTTGCTTCGCTGGAATGAGGAATAGAACAATCTAATATTCCTTTTTATTGACATAGAGTCACGTTCGTCCACAAAACACAAAACACTTTACAGTATATCCTGTGAAGTGCTTTGAAGCGAAAGGCCCTATACCAATTGTAAGGATTATTATTATTGTATAATATTATATAATATGCACACGCAATCTAAATGATCTTGCTGGCCAAATACCCTATGCGCTAGAAGCCAGAAGTGGAGAGACAGTAAACTGACCCAGTGCTGTACTGAAGCAAACTACAATGGGATCAGTCTGGATATATATTTTTTTCCCCAAGTTTCTCCTCCTGAAGATAGCGTTCTAATGTTCCATGGATCAGTTGCCTTCCATCATCCCATCCCATCGAACTGTCCGTTATTCACTGCTGAGCCTCAGTGAGTGAGTGTTTGCAGCTTGTTGACAGTAGGGGACGCCAGAGCTAAATAATCCACCGTCCCCCGTTGAAGCTGTACTGCGGTTGGCACAGAGCCTGGAGTTTGGATTATGGATCCTTCCACTAAATTGGGGACAATCTCAGATCATACCGAAAACCACGGCTGGAGATTTTACAATTAAGACAGTGTTAGAGTCAAGTCAAAGGAAAACCAGCAGTGCAGGTGCTTCAATGAAATCCCTCCTCTCCCCCGCCCTCCCCCCCCCACCCCAGCCCCAACCCCTCTACTGAGTACAAAGTAAAACTACAAACTTCCAACATTTTGTGGGTTCAAGCCCCACGTCGGAATTTTGAGCTCATTGTCCTCCAGTCTAACTTTCCAATCTATTGCTGGGAGGGGTTTGGTTTTTTGCTGCATTGTTAGAGGTGGCATCCCTCAGGTGACACGTGAAACCAAGGTCCTACCTATCTGTACAGGTGGACATTATTGTTGCTATTTGAAAGGAGAGCGGAGCTTCTCCTGGTGTCCTGGACGAAACACCTTCAGGTTAAAAAAAAATGGCTCCGGCAGTGTGTGGGACATCGCTGTGCGCAAACTGACTGCCGCATTTGCCTGCAAACCACACAGACACCACACTTTACAGAGACCTTGTCAAGCGCTTTGGGATGTTTTTGAAATTGATAGGCCTGACACCAAATGTGAGGTTGTTATAATCGCTTACCGTTTTTTCAATATCTTCAGAAAATCGGCGGGATCTGAACCATGTGCTGATAGAATAAAAAATAATTTTAGAAAATAAATTTCAAGGCACGGTCTGATCGTAATACGATTTCAGTGTATTTTATACAGCTTTAAAATATAGCCAATTTGACCGCAACACTCTGGAATTCCATCCCTGACTCCCTCTGCCTTGTTCCCTCCCTTCAAAACCCACCGTAAGACCCAACTTAAACTGCATTCAGCCACTTTCAACACTTCTCCCACATAACTCCAGCTTCCAATCTGCTGTGGAAAGCCCTTTGAGAATTCCCTCAATGCAAAAAGGGTTCTATAAACGTTAATTTTTTTAAAAAAATAGAAATGTTAACACTCATCGTTGGCAGATCTTTTTCCCACGAGGTTTCTTACCTCATAGATATCAAACAAGCTCACAAAATCAGTTTGGCTGTCTGATCTCATCCCTCCAGAACACCCACCTTACCGTTCCCCCATCACAACATCAAGACATATTTTGAAATGAGTCCAGCTCCTGGCCTCAACTACCCTTACGCTCATTAATGACCCTGTGGATAAACTAAAAAGCTTCCTGATATCTGTCCTGATGTCCTGGTCACTGATTTCTCTTTGATGCTGTACAAAAGCTGCCGTCATTTCCCCATTCAATTATACTTCACAGTTGATTACTGGAAGAAATGTTTAGGTAATGCTAGGGCTCAACTCATTCAAACACAACCGTGACTGGAGTGGTAACTTGCTTGGATTGTCTCACTGAGAATTCCTAGTGCTCAGTATCCGAAGTATTGAGATGCAATCTTACCCTGTGCAACGATGAGATTGACTGTGCAGAAAGCCTCTCCGTACTCATTGGAAGCCGTGCATTTGTAGTAACCAGCATCACTGATAGTCAATTTTTTTATCTTAAAATAAATAGGAAGCACAATAAGAAACAGGCATTGTTGCTATGGAGAACATTCTCTGTGTCTACCGCAGGCATTTTAAAATTGATAAATTTTAATTGGCTTTATATAATGTTACTGATTCTGACACCAGGTTCTTCAATGATCGTATGTCTTTGATTGCGGTTTTGGTCAACTTTCCTTTCCCCATGCCCTTCAGCTTCCCACCAATTGACTCCCACCCACCCACATGTCTCACTGCCCTCTTTCAGGTTCCCAGCCAATATTGTTGAGGGTAGTCCTTTTGATTTGATATAAAGTTTCTTTACCTTTTAGACATTTTAACCCTTGCCACTTTGCTGAGGAATGAAGCATTTCTGCACAAAGTGATATCGTCAAACATGGCCTCATCACTGTGTCTTTGGCCAAAATCAAAGGAGCATTGTTACTGCGCCAATCTGACATTTCTGTTTCCCACCACAAATTCTCTGAGTGAAGTTACCAAATTGACAATTAAATCAGTCGTTCGTTTCGTTTGTTTGTTTCTGTGTGATGTCCGACGGAAAATAAAACAATAACAATCCTTGCGTTTGATATAGCGCCTTATCAGGTCATCGAGTCATATACAAACACAGCAGTCAATTTACACATAGCAATGACCCACAAACTTTTATGTGAATGACCGGTTTTATCTGGGGGATTGATGGTCAGGATATCGGGAGGAACTCTCTTCTCTTTTCCAATAGTGCCATGGGATCTTTAACGTGCAACCAAGCAGGCAGATGGGACCTCAGTTTAGTATCTCATTTCAAAGCAGAACTGCCCCAGCACTGCCCCATTATTCTGGAGTATCAAGACATTAAATCAAAATTCAAGGATTAATTTAGTGCAAAACTTGCGGAGACTGAACCGAATTTCAGGCCACTAATATTTCCCAAGAAATCTATTGAATTTCACGATTTTAAGATACTCAAATGAATATCATTCCTACCTGTAAAGTAAATTCAGTCATTAGTTTGTTGTGGAGTATTTTATGTTTCTTTCCATTCGCAAGGTTTTTTCCTTTGTGCGACCAGATGAAAGAGCACTTTGGGTTTCCTTCTGTCACTGCTTTAAACGTAGCACTTGCACCTTAAAAAGAAGTAGTAAATGTACAAATGTTAACACAATCTCAAGCACACAAAATATACAGTCAATTCACTTTACAGCGTGAAGCGCTTTGAGACATCTCAATGACGTGATAAGACGCTTTATCAGATGGAAGGATTTTTATTTGTTATATACAACAAATTGTGACTCAGAAATCTGTGAGCTCAGTTACCGATTCCCCTGAAAGCAATAAATTGTGAACTGTGTCATGCAAAGTGTGCTTGATGTTACACTTAATATTGGATTCAATATATTTGAAGTGAACCCCACTATTCTTAATTGAACTGTATTTCTGTTGCAGTTCTCTGCATTCGTAGAATACTTGTGCACCATCTGTCAATGTTACAAATAAAACAGCCGTGTGAAATTACACTAATAGTGCACTGCATTCTTGGGGGTTGAATGTTGCCGTTTGTGGTACTATATAGCGGCCGTCACATAAGATAGTGCTCTGGGACGCTACCCTGTGTGATGGGCGCTATATTAATGCAAGTTGTTGTTGTGGTTGTTGCAGTTTGTGGCAGCGAGGGCAGCAACCACACCTGACACCACCTGGAGGAACTGGGAGCAGGAATTTAACATCCTCACCTTCCCCCTCTCTTCCCAGCCCAGCAGTGAAACACATTAGCAGCCCAACTACTGCCCTGACTGAAATCAGCCAACCCCGCACAGACCAAGGTTGCTATCTTACATAATCTGATCAGTACGGCTTAACCTCAGCTGCTGCATAACCCCTGCCTTCTCCACCCACTTCACCCCCCACTACGAACCCAATGACACCACTGGTGGGCCAGGTTTTCAATTCTAATCCCCTGACCTCTGGAACTCCCTCTGGAGTCCTATAGCTCAGTGGTTAGAGCACTCGCTTCGCAAGCGAGAGACCAGGGTTTGATTCCCGGCAGAACGAAATGTTGGGCAAGTTTCCTTACTGCACACGCCTCTGTTCACCAAGCAGTAAATAGGAACCCAGTTGTTGGTCGACTGGCGGATCGAATTTCCAGGGGCTGATAATTTCTTCAAAGGGTCATGGACCCAAAACATTGACTCAATTCCCTTTCTCCATAAATGCTGCCTGACCTGCTGAGTGTTCCCAGCGACTTCTGTTTTTGTTATTATTACTATAGCTCCCTCCGTCAACCCCTCCATATCAGCTCTCAATCTGTCTTGAAGTTCTGCCTTAAGACCTGCCACTTCGATGCCTGTCACATCCTTCACTCCCCCCCTTCCCCTCACTGCCCCGCACGCTCACCACCACCCTACCATTGAAAGATCTCAAAGGCAATACTCTTCATGAAGGGTACAATATAAATGCATGTTGTTATAGGACACAATGGTACTTGGTTCTTCCTCCAGGTTAAGTAGGAAAAAGAGAAAGAGAAATTTTCTGTTTTTAGTGTCTCCTTACCCTCTGGTTTGGTGAGTGGCAGAGGTTTGCGTAAAATATTGGGTGCGTTGCATCCTTCAGGAATATTTTCTACGAACTGTAGAATGGTGACTCCTGGTATAATCGACTTCTTGACGACTGAAAGAATTGAGAGAAACAAAAGAAGGGTTTCGCTTTTGTAGAATATCACAGAGGTAATTATTGCTTACAGACCAGCGAATGGAAAGTCACCAAGAGAAATCCAATGATTTCAATTTCAAAGAAAGAAAAATTGGCGACTTGACATTTAAGAATCAGATTTTCACATTAATATCAAAGTAATAAGTGTCGCAAACATCATTCTATCTTATTCTATGCGAGTGGCTTAATGCTCTTTTCTATTTCCGGCATGAACTAGTTGGGCCGAATGGCCTGTTTCCTTGCTGTACAATCTTTGTAAATTACTGAACATAGTGGAAACGTTCAAATCTTTTTCAATGAGATCACATCAGTCTTACTTGGCGCTGAGTTATTCGTCATGTTCAAATTCTTGCTCATTTTGACGTTGTCTTGCTTTACTTGCCCAAACGATTACAATGTCATAGCTGTTGATCATAAGAACACAGCACACATCACACAGTGATCGGAACTGACACTTACATTGCACCTTACATGTGAAAGAACATCTTGGAACGTTTTTCATCTGCGGAGGAGGCGAGGGGTAGGAAACTAAGCAAGGCAATAATACTCCTTGCATTTAATGTAGCGCATCACGCCTTTGCGACGTCTCAACGTGCTTCCCTCCCAAAGGTGGGAAGAGATGGGGTATGGGGAGATGGTTGAAGGCATGGTTGAAGAGCTAGAATCTCTGAAGTGTTTTGAAGAAATGGAAAGAGGGATTGAGGTGAACTGAGTTCCAAGAGCAGGACACAGTGTCTGAAAACTTGGCTGCTGATATTGCTGTGCAAGGGACGAAAGATTGGCAGCAATCTTGGTTTGTGGAGCAAAGAGAGTAGGACGGAAAGCAGAGTTTGAAAATGATTGTAGAGGCAATGCAGGGCAAGGGCGTGCAAGTTTGGATGACTATCTTGAAGATGTTCCATTGGAGCACAGTGAAGACTGACAAAAATGGGGATAATGGTCTCAAAGTGCTTCCCACGTTGTACTGTAATGTGCAGTGGCATATGAAAGATTTCAGAAGCTTGAAGGGGTATTGGGATAGGAGGTGGCAGGACGATGGGGTTGAATGAATGCCTTGCTCTGAATGGTCCCGTCTGCCTATTCAGGTGGACGCTAAAGATCGCATGGTACTATTTGAAAAGAAAAGGGAGTTTCCCACGGGATCATGGCCAACAATCGTCCAGATAACATTGGTCACTCACTTCATGGCTCTTTGGGGACATTGCTTTGGGCAAATTAGCTGCTGCATTGACCTAGAAATACAGTCATAACATGTCATAGTATATCCTGTGAAGCGCTTTGAGGTGATCTCCTGACATGAAAGACGCTATATTAAATGCAAGCAATATTAATATTTACTATTAATTTTCCTTTAATTTAACTTAATTAATTTAACTCCCTACTCCTTGGTATCCCAGTGAACGTAACTAACTTGTTGCCAGGCCCTGCAAAGGTAGACTTAATAGATATGTATTTGTAGCATATTACGTTCCATATATGATGTGTGATCCGTGCCCAGAGAACTGATATTTCATACATATGAAACCCCAATCTCATAATTCACCAATGTGTCGAAATAATGCTGAACCGTGGACAGCAACATGCTGTGTTGCAAACTTATTTAGATATTCCTTGGACTCTATTCAAAACTATGTCCCCATTGAGTAAATCAAGTATCTTCCAAGTGACAACAATATTCCTATATATAAATTCGCTCACACCTCTAATGCCAACCTACCTCAGATGCCTCTGAGTCAGAAGGTTGTGGGTTCTAGCTACTTGTCAGGTCTTTGAACTCACATAGTCTAGGCTGACACTTTAGTGCAGAGCTGGGAGAGTGCCGCTTTGTTGGAGGTGAATTTCTTCAGATGAGACAGTCAACCCAGGTCTTGTCTGCCTGTTCAGGTGGACGTTAAAGATCATCTGGCACTACTCGTAAAGAAGAGGGAGCTTCTTCCAATGTCCTGGCCAACAATCCACCAGATAAAATTAACAAAATTCACCTTGTGAGTGTCTGTGGGACATTGTTATGTGCAAATTGGCTGCAGCATTTCACCTACCAAATACACAGTTATTACACTTTGGAGTAAATCCTCTGAAGTGTTTTGAGACGTCCATTTTGATGTCAAAGACTCTGTATCAAATGAAAGGATTTGTAGGACTTGCTCATTCAATCATTCACTCACTGGCTCCCCAGATAATTGCTATACCTCAGGCACTGCTGAAATATTCTCCTGTTATACCACAAAGCAAAGTCTCAGTCTATTGAATTCTGTCCAGTGACACCCTGATTTAGAGGCTAAAGTGATATGTTCAGACATGTGAACAGCAAATAGCATGTGAACTAGTCTCCACTCCTATTAATAGAGCTGTAAGGTCACATGAGGTATCTGGATGAAGATGATTATTTGGTCCATTTGATCTCATCCTTACAGATTACCAAGTCTGCCATCTTTCCACTCCCAGCAAACTGATTCTTAAATGAATCCCATGTCCTAACCTCATCTACGTTTCCTGATCACTCTTTCCAGTTGGAAATTATTAAGAGATACTTCCTGTTGTCTGTCCTAATAATAATAATTCTTACGTTTGATACAGTGCCTTATCACCTCGTTGAAACAACTCAAAGCCCTCCAGAGGATTTTTACTCCAAAGTGTATTGACAGCATTGAACCAAAATGTCCAATTTAATCTGGGAGATTGGTAATGAGGGCATTGGTTGAAACTCTTTTCTCTTTCTGAATAATCGATATTTAATGTCCACCTGAACAGATAGTGAGACTTCAGTTTAATATCTCATCCAAAGGACAATGCAGGGCATCTGCAGCACTGAACTGAACTGAATCTTAAACTGTGAGCTCATAGTCCCGATAGGTGGCTTAAACCCACAACCTCCTGACTACCCACTGCGCCAGCCTGAACTTGTACTTCGCAATCTTGAACCTATGGCCCACCCTGTGTCTGACTTGATGTATCTGAAAGAATTTCTCTGGGTTTAATGTCTTTATTCTACACAATATCTATAAGGACCCAATGTAATACCTCTTTGGAGATTGAAGAGCGCTAGTTTATCTAGTTGTTCCTTTTAGCTCAACCTTCTTACGTGGGATACCAGCTTCATTGCTTTGCCCTTTGCTGCTTCTATTCATTCAATAACCCAGATGTCCTCAGTATTGCAAATGCAACCTGAGCATAACCTCTGGGGATCTGCAATGTCCACTTTATACTTTGTTTATTACTGTTTCCCTAGGGAAGACGGTTGAAGCAGGAAATGTTGATTTCTTCAAGCACAAATTAGACAGTTTTCTTTTAGGAAACAATTTTATGGGATGTAGTACATAGGTAATTCAAAACATATGTGATGCAACCTCCAGGAAGATGGAAGGCGAATTAGATGGACCTTGGTCTTTTGCTCATTTAGCATGTTCTTATGTCTCACATTGTTGTCTCACAATAAGCAATGAGTCAAAAAGACCCCAGGTCTCTTCCCCTTTGGCAATGTCTATTCAATCACCAGAGAATTCGTGCACTTTTCTTAAAACATCAAACTAAAACTAGACTGTGAACTAGAACTGAGTGAACTACAAATGGACATTTGTTTAATACCATCACAAATATTCAGTGGCCAGATTGATTTGCTTTCAAAATACGCAGCCACCGCACTTCAAAGTATATCCTGTGAAGTGGTGTATGGCATCTTCCCAGCGTGAAACGTACTACACCAAATGGAAACATATTATTATTATTATTATTATTATTATTATTATTATTATTATTATTATTATTATTATTATTATTATTATTATTATTATTATTATTATTATTATTATATTCATTTCATGATCGGGGTTCAGTTGTATGGATGAGTTCGGACTGATCCGATTCCGATTTCTCTTTCTAAAACAACTTACCGTCGGGGAATGGATGAAAACATTTTAAGCTGTGACATTCCTGTCTGGAAATGCTGCTCTTAATTCTGTGCCCACAACTCGAGAAGGTTGGACTATGTCGAGGGCTTACATGAGTAATAAAGTTGCTACCAAGCTGGATGGACATTACCGTTGCATAAATCATCTGTAAAGTGCTGTAGCAGCATACTATAATCAAGCTATTTATACAACAGATGCTCTTTACCAAGCGAAGCATCTTGCAGCTCTGTTCGTATGAAATCAGTGCAGACCCCATGCGGTACAAGCACTAACTGGAGAGGTGTAAATTGAGAGGCAAAGGCAGATAGTAATCAGTTCCATTCACCTTTAGAAACCTTCTTGTTTAAGGTCAGTGCGTTGGTTACCAGTACACTAAGTTTAACCAAAAGGGAATCCTGCTCCTGCCTTGAAAGCTTATGACTCTTTACGCTACCTCTACATGTTCTGGAGTGCAATGCTGAACCCTACATGATCTTTAGTGATGTTTTTTTTTAACCCAGATTTCATCGAATGTATTTGCCCAGCTTCTTTAGAGAGAGTGAGTCATTGAACGATGCGAATCAACTTTAATCCACTAGATGGCATTGAGTAAGAAGGAGAACTATTTCTCTTCAACCCGGTCTGGTGGCACGTATGCTAATCTTTATAATCTGCACATTTCTTTTTCTTTATAATCTGCACATCTGCACGTTGTTGTTGTTGTTGTTATTGTTATTTCCTCTACTTCAATGTACAGTCAATCTGCACGTTCAGGCGATGGCTCACTCCAATAAAGTAATTACGCAGTTGAAGCTTACATTTCAATTCTCTGTATCACAAACAGTTCAACCCGCTAACATAGAATAGAATTTGTTTTCCCTCAATGTAATATTTTTGTAATGGCACATTTCGTGGGAGACTCACAATCGCCTTCAAACACACAGTCACTACACATTAAAGTAATTCCTCAGAAGCGCTTTGGGACTTTTTCGACGACATGATAGGGCGTTACCTCAAATGCAAGGCTTATTATTACCTAATGCTGAAAATCATTCAATAGGCATACAGTGTCAGTACATGCACTTTCTAGCACTTTATAGAGCTTTCAACACTACAAGTTAGTCAAAAAACTTCAAAATGTCTTTGCTTGTTGATGCTGATCACTAATATTACATCATTTCAATGTTTCAATCATTCATTTTTTTAACTTTTTATCTAAAAAAAAGCACATTTTACAAAACCAAGTGGAAACCGTAACCTCAAGCTACATTCTTTTGAACAATCTGTTCCATCAGTTAGTTTTACCCTTTCAATTTTTAGCTCAGAGAGTTGAAATTTCTAAATTAAACTCTTAATTTTAAAAAAAGATCTATGGTTGACCTTTTCATACGCTCACATTCATTCGTAATAATAAATCATCATAATAATAGTAAATAATAAGCCTTGCCTTACACGTTGGAAGAATGTCTCAAAGTACTTCGCAGGGTTCACTGTAAAGTGTAGTGATTATGTTTTGCAGACAAACATGGGAAGCTAGCAATGTCCAGCAAACAGCCAAAATATACTGCACACAAAAAAAATTCTCCTGGCATATTAAAAGGTATTCCAAGCATGAAATGCAAGAATACATAAAAACAAATACTGCTCTGGCACAAGAATTCAATCATTTGCCAAAAGGCATGATCGCTTAAGCATCGTTGTTGAAGCCTTGAGCCAGCAAAAGAAAATCGATTTTAAATTATTACAACGTTGAAAAAAAAATCAGTGGCCTTTTTGCTCAGCTTGGCTCAATCACACGTAGGTTATAGTGGAGAAAAGAAACAGCATTTCTTTTAGGTGTGTGTTAATATTCCTGTACGTACCTCTCCCTTACGAAGCTCTCAGCTCGATCCCAAATGGTTGAATGTGCAATATTTCTGACGTGGTTTGCACTTTAGTCCTGTGATAAATACTAAGATTACATGAACCTCGCCAAGATATCTATTGGTGGTGGGAAGTAGGCTTATTAAATTACTTGAAGCCAGTTGGTTGACAGCGACGGCTTCCTCGGGTTATACGCTGGACATCCACACTTTTCCCTCAGCACTTAAAAGGACAGAAGAGGTGACAGAAGGATACAAGCTTTCAAGCCCTGAAACAATTCAGCAAAGTAACTGGAAATGGGGAGGGCAGGGGCAGGGGGAGTTCACAGAAGACAGCGTTGAACTCTTTCTTTGTAGATCATGATAATCTACCGTAATCACCACAAAATCAGTGGCTGTAATTATTGTACAATCCAAAATTAAAAATAACCTTCTTCACTTCATTATGGGTTTGACTGAGTCGCTCAATCCACGACTGTTTGTGGGACACTGCTGTGTGCAATTGGCTGCCATGTTTTGCCCAGAAAATATAGTCAATTCGCTTAATAGTATTTTCTGTGAAGCGCTTTGTAATAAGGCACTATATCAATAGCAAGGATAATTATGATTATCATCATCAAGAATGGGGAAGTCAGTGGAAGTTAGATATTTTTGTGCGTCTGCATATCTGAGTAGAATAAAGTGTGTGTTAGCCGCTGAGTCAGAAGGTTGTGGGTTCATGATCTGTAGTCTACGCTGACACTTCAATGCAATGGGAGAGCACTGCATTATTGGAGGTGTGGTCCTTCAGATGACACGGTAAACCAAGGTCCCGTCTGCCCGTTCAGGTGGACGTTAAAGATCCCGTGGCACCATTTGAAAAGAAAAGGGAGTTTGTCCCGGTGCCTTGGACAACAATCCCCCAGTTAAAATTCATCATTCACTTCATAGCTGTTTGTGGGATATTGCCGTGTGTAAAGCCGCCTACAAAATACAGTCACTACACTTTGAGGTAAAATCCTGCGAGACGCTTTGAGACTTCCTCCTGACATGAAAGGCTCTATAACAAATGTAAGGATTATTATCATTATTCTAAGATTTTGATGATGTGCTTGCTTCGCTGCACTTGTGGATCTTAAGAGAACGCTCCAGTGTTTGACCTATCCATACTGAGTCAGATGGAGCTGCCTGTGTTAATATCACAGCAAACTGTGCGAACTGAAAATAAGCGGGAACAAGTGACGTGACTGCGTGTGGAACAAATGGATCAAACATCAACCAAGAGCAATGAATAAATTTCCTGGAACGCTTGCCTTCTTCAAGTGACACATTTAATTTCAATCAGTCCACTCAGCAGGTACTTAAATGTTCAGAGGTTCACAGTTAACGTTAACATGGGGGGCGAGGAGGGGATGCAAACAAAACCAGATCTACAGCCAAAATACGAAAGCGTCATGAACCTTCTATTGATAATTCAGTGCCTCCATTCTTTCTGACCACGCCTTGCAGAAGGACTTGTTCGCTGTCGATATCGCAGATGAACACGCGGGTGGCCCCTTTGCTGTTGAGGAGTATGTTGACGGCAGTTCTAAGCTTATTGGAAATCCCACCGGTGGTGTCGTGGGGAAGAGAGGCTGTTTGGATGGGTAGCGCCAAACTACCATCTGCTCTGAAAGAAACCTGGCTCAGGAGCTGAGAACCTGTTGAGGCAAGAGCTCAGTGAGTAAATCTCAGCTCAGCATGAACGAACGGTTCGCCAAAAAGAGTCCAATAAAACTTTGCACGTGAACAGGCGTGAATCACAGAAACAAAAATCGACATCACAGAAGGAGGCCATTTAGCCCATCGAGTCCGCACCGGCTCTCAGAGTCAAGTCAATCTCCCTGCACTACCCTATCCCCATACCACTTTCCCTCTTGAAAGCTACAATCAACTCTACCTCCACCATCCTACTTGGCAGAGTTTTCAACATCCCAACTATTCTCTGGGTGAAAGAATTCCTCCTAAGTTCTCCTTCCACTGTTCTTTCCAAACACAATCAGTTCCTTTCCAGGCAGCAAACATATGTTCATATCCTGTAATTGTCTCACGATGATGCAAGCATTATCACAAGTCAGTTACACTTCTCAAGGGTAATAATAATACTATTATAACAGTGAGTGAGATGACTTGGATTCGATTCCCGGGAGGGGAAAAACCTTGGCTAAGTTTCCTTTCTCCACACACCTATGTTTACCAGTATATAGCAGTATATAGGAACCCAGTGTTAGTCGATTGGGAGATTGCTTTCTGGGGATAATAATCCCTCCCCCCAAAAAAGATTGGTCACTTCAATCCACGACTGTTTGTGGGGCTCTGCTGTGTGCAATTGGCTGCTGTGTATCGCCCACAAAATACGCAGTCAATCCACTTTACAACATATTCTGTGAAGCGTTTGAGACGTCTCAACAATGTCATAATGCTCTATATCAAATGCAAGGATTATTATTAATATTATTATTAAACTGGGGTTGAGATCGGCCAAAGTAATTTCACGGGTTTTAATCTAGTCAGTGCCCACGGGCTGAAATTGCAGGAGTTTAAAATCACATGCCACAGCGGTTATTCATTTAAATCAGAAACTGCTTGGGTCACAGAAACAAGGTTTAAAGTCCATATCCACCTGGTTAAGACAGGCGACAATGATGCTTTGTCCCCTTATCCCTTGTTAGATAGAAACAATAATTTCTCGCAGTTGAGCTGCTTCGAGCAACGCAGTGGTGAACCCAACCAGCAGAAACAAAGCAAGTGGAAATGAGAGCAGATAGTCACTTAGTTGACTCCAATAACGAGTTGATAACTACTGTACCTGACAGATTTATAATTCGGGTCGATGAGGTGAAATCATTGGATTTCATTAATATTTTTGGGCAGCCAGGATGAAATATTTAGCAAATTAAAACCTGTTGTTACAATCTGTCTCTAGCACTTGTTCCCTGTTACTTTGAGGAAAGGTCATACCTGGCATGTGTGGAGGCTGATCATATATTCCAGCAACGTCCGTAAGGAATACCACTCGCTTTGGAATAAACTCCTCACACATGACCTACGAAGAATTCGGGATCAACTTCAATTAGTTCCGTGCGAAAGGAAATCAAAAACAGGAAGACGAGCGCGAGTGACCTTGACCTTCTGTTTATTCATTAATGAAAATTCACCCAACAACAACAACATGCATCTATCTATATAGCGCCCATCACGCAGAATAGAATCGCGGAGCTGTTTCTGTTGTCACACGATTTGTTTTTGCTATGATCTGAAATCTGTGATGTTGCTCCCTTGAGTAAATTTAATGGATTAAAAACAAGAATATGTCTGCATTCCAACCAATTCCAATTACCAGCACAGAAATTTCAAGAAACGTCCCTAAAATAGATAGAAAGGTGGACGAGGAGAATAGCCACGAAGGTTGATGGAACTACCTCTATAATGGTGTCTCCACTCAATATGCAGCAATGTTGATTGGAGTCCAAAACGCAGTCTCCGTGAAGAACAGGGACATACCCTGCTGCCAGCACATCGTGAACCGAAGAAATATTATGCTGAATCACACGTCTCCCTGCAGTTTTCCAAATCCCGAAAGCCTACAAGAGAACAAAAGCCACAGGCATGTTAGCAATTGTTCGTGACTTTTATTCTCTGTTTCTATACAATAAAATAGTAATAACAATCTTGCGTTTGATATAGCGACTTTCACGTCGGGAGGGCGTTTCAAAGGCCTTCACGGGATGTATTGTAAAGTGCAGTTGACGCTGTGTTTTGTGAGCCAAGTAAATGCAAGTTGTCGTTGTGCACATTATTTTATATAGACAATGGCAGACAAAGTGCAGATGTGCAAAGAGAGGCATACATAACACCAGTGCCAAACCACTTCATGAATCTCCCCGTAATGACCTAGAAAATGTACAGTCGCAGTACTTTATATTATAATCCCGTGAGGCTCAGCGTGAAAGGCGCTGTGTCAAATGCAAGGATGATTATATACAGGTGAGGGAAGCTTACGCCAGTCAAAGCAAACTGGAAGCCACAGTGGCTGAAACACAATCCCTGAGTATCGGCGACGCTGCATGTGACGATGATGAGATTTACACCCGCTGCTACCCCACATAGCTGCACTCAAAATAGCCAATCAGGTGATGTGAGGAAAGGAACACTCTAATTCCTTTCCAAGTTGTGCGAAAATATTGCATTTGTCACTGTCGGTGCAATGTTGCTGAATTATGCTTAAAACCTGGCTTCCAGCTCACTGTTACTGTGTCATTGTTACTGTGCAGTGGTGTCCTGCAGCTCAGTGTTTAGAGCACTCCCCTCGCGAGCGAGAGACCTGGGTTCGATTCCCGGCAGGGCGAAACCTTGGGCAAGTTTCCTTACTCCACACATCTGATAATAATCCCTCAAGAAAAAAAAAACAACAATAAATCGGTCGCTCCAATCCACCACTGTTCAATCCGAAATTAAAAATGACCTTTTTCGCTTTATTATGGGTTGGAGTGAGTCACTCAATCCACGGCTGTTTGTGGGGACGCTGCTGTGCGCAATTGGCTGCCGCGTTTCGCCCACAAATATGCAGTCAATTCACTTCACAGCATATTCTGTGAAGCGCTTTGAGACGTCTAGAAGACGTGATTAGGCGCTATATCTAATATAGGGATTATTATTATTATTATTATTGCTGTTTGTGAGACATCTCTGTGCACAAATTGGCGGACGCGCTTGGAAACAAATAAATAGTAAGTAGGTTGCTGTGTCGTTTTTTTTTGATCGGATGTCTTCTGTTCAATTTTGTAAGAAAATTATTGAAATGGTGAACGTCTGATTCACTGTGTGTTCGTGTTTGTCAAGCGCTGGGCTCTAAGTGATAATCTGCCGTGCACAATTGGCTGCCGCGTTTCCCCCGCAAAATATACAACCAATTCGCTTCACAGTATATTCTGCCAAGCGCTTTGCAGTATATCCTGTAAGCTCGGCACAGATGAGGGAATAAAGCTGGAATCGTGGCTCTGTACCAGACCAACTGTTGCATTCACCCGCCCAAGCCATCAGGAAAGAGCCTCAGTCGCCCATTAAACATTCTGTAATCTGGGCGCTGCCGAGCTGTGGCTTACAGACCAGATGCTCGCTGGTTACAAATACTGCGTCGAGTTCGCTGGCTTTAGCTAGTGACACATGCAGGAGGTTACATTGGCGCCAGCCTTCTCGGGGTTAGGGAGAGGAAAAGCAGCCAGGATAGCTGCTCCAGGTCCCTCTATTGTTTGTGCGTGTGTGGCTGTGACGTCCTCTGCAGTCCAGTGGGCTGCCCACACTCACTGCCAAGCCTCACACAAGACCAACAGCCACTTGGGGCAGGGTTACCAGAGGGCAACCTGTGCCTGTGGAACTGTAACCCAACCAGACAAGAGCAGAGAGACACACACATGCCGATGGGGGGAGAAAATCGGAAACAAAATCTGACACAATTTGTGCTTTTCTTAAAACCACACACGATAAGCAAGTCTTTACTGTTGGGAAACTCACCGATAGCCCGACCGCTGGCACTCCAGCTTTCACTAGTTCTTCAATTATCATCAGATTCAGCTGTAAAACATTTTGAAAATGATTCAGTACACCCCACGAGGTGAGGGCGGTCTCCATGTGCCAATTACATGTAGTCCCATTTCCATCAACGCATGTCTGCACACTGGCTGATCAGTGGAGCCCAACAACAAGTCAGTTTGTGCCCTAAACGTTTGGAAAATAATGATATTAGTAACAATAAGAATAATAATTATTTGCATTTAATGTAGCTCGCTGTGTTGTTGGAGACGCCGTCCTTCGGATGAGACATTAAACTGCCTATTCAGGTAGACGTTAAAGATCCCACGGCACTGCTTGAAAAGAGAAGGGAGTTTCTTCCAGAGTCCAGGTCCACAACTCCCCAGTTAAAATTGGGCATACATAATAATAATAATAATAATAATAATAATAATAATAATAATAATAATAATAATAATAATAATAATAATAATAATAATAATAATAATAATAATCCTTGCATTTGATATAGCGCTTTTCACGTCTTCTAGACGTCACAGAATATACTGTAAAGTGAATTTCATTTCATGGTTGTTTGTGGGACATTGCTGGTGCACAAAATGACTGCTGCATTCACCTGCAAATACCAAGTCCTACACTTTACAATATATCCTATAAAGCACGCTGAGATGTCCTCCCAACATGAAAGGTTTAGAAGGATTGCTTTAGGATTATTATAGGGCCGGGCTGTTGTGGAAAGGATACTGATATGAAAATAACCAATTCCAATTCAAGTTGTTGAATCCAGGACACATCACTGGATTAAAGTGCATCCACTCCTGTATTTTAACGTTTTGAAAATATATTAAACAATACAAGGAAACAGAGAAAACAAATAAAATAAATAAGCAAAACACTATACACAGATTTAAAATAATGCCTGTCTGGACAAGCAATGGGAATCTTAGCAGTGTTCAATGGGACACTTGAAGATGTGCTAAGGCGCTATATCAAATGCAAGGATTATTATTTATATTATTATTTATAAGCTTTAAGCGATCGGAGACACCGCTTGGCGTGAGGGGAACGAGATAAATGTTAGTTGTCATTGATCACAGCAGTAAACTGTGTGGTTTTGACTGGTTAAACTTCTCCCAATGCACATTCTGGATTCCCCAAGTCTTATCTTTTGCTAAAACTTCCCCTAAACTCTCAGATTAGGCAAACACGGGATGTCCCTCTGCGGAGAGAGTGGGCACTCCATACTTGGTGAACAGAAATCATCGATGGGTAGAACTGTTAAGCATGGCGATGGGTTTCTGTGCGTGTTGGACCAGATGAGGGCCAGACATTAACCACACAGGTATCCTCTGATCTTTATCTTATTCATATAATGTTGGCGATTACATTTGGCGATTAACCACAGTCATTTTGGTGACAACTTGCAACATAAATGGGCTAATTATGGCATACTCAGACCACACACACTCTTGTGATATTACTCCCTAGTAGGTTTGATAAAGGGAATTGAAGCATGTGTATGTGTGTGGGTGTGTGTTCTAAATGTGCAGTCACACTCATTGATGAAAACTTGCGGAAATATTCGCAAAGTTTGAAATAAACAAAGAAGCCTTTGATCAGCATCTCGGTGAAAGACCATTACAATTGTTGTATTTGGTATAGTGCCTTTCACATCAGGTCTCACACCGTAATGTGTCGTGACTGTATTTTATAAGCGAACGCAACAACTAATTTGCAAACAGCAATATCTCACAAACAGCTATAAAGTGGATGGATGATTTTTTTTATCTGCGGGACAGAATTAGAAGCAGCAGGTTAACAGAACCTGATGCAGGAGACACGAGGAAGATAAATTTGGATTTCCTTCATTACCTTAGTAACAGACAGCCTTGTGAGGCACAGACCAGTCCTCATGCGATCAATGCCATCACTGCCTTCAGTAACTGCCCTTCCTTTTGCCACCTGATATTCCTTCGCTTGAAAATGCCCAAATGACCTGCGATCAATATAGAATATAAAAGCTTTATGTGAGCAGCAAAGAGTATAATTTAGCTCCAAATGTCATAATGGGGTAATATCTACAGCATTTGATGTTTAATGCCGAGGTTAATTGTTGAACACCTCAATTTTTTTAACACAGTGTTTCACCAAGGCCATAAGAAATATAATATGTTCTCTGCCATTCCAAAACAAATCCTTTTTGACCCTGGAGCTGGCAAAATGTAAGGTTTATTGACGTCAGCGACCACGCTGGAGGTAATGCTAAGCTTCCTTTTAGCTTGCCGAGATTAAATGATTGAATGCAGTGTTTATCCAGTAGGTGGCTCACAACGTAAAAAATAAGACGGCAAATGTTTATTACATCCTGCAAAGCAAATCCCCTTCTGCTTACCATCCCTGACACATTGAACAAGTATCACAACACAGAATCAGTTGAAAGTTAGCGGAGAACTTTAAGTTTTAGTAAAAGTTACACCGGCTCAATTGAAAAAAAACACACGACAGATTCAACACAGAAAGGAGAGATGGGTTTTGCTGGGGGGGATGGGGGGGGGGGTGGTGTTGGGGGGCAACTGCTGAATGCAAAAATAACATGGAAAAGTTCAAACAGTAAGAGAAGTCTCGCTTTACAGCATTGCAGAGCTTGAGTTTGATCTTCTTGCTAAGTTAATAGCTGCCAAACAACCTGATACAAATATTGAGGGTTGGTGGTCTTTTGCTGTGGTGATAAACATATGATGTGATAACAGTTGCTTGTGCCATGAACTCTGCAATGTAATTTCTCCTCAAAAAGTTCTCAGTTACAGGATACTGTTGCCCTTGGCAGATGGTACCAGGATTTTACAACAACAACAAAATACCAAAATTGCATTTGTATAGCGCCTTTCACGTCGGGAGGACGTCCCAAGGCGTTGGACAGACAAGAGGTACGGACCCGAGCTGGGGGTCGGGGTCAGGGAGGGTAGAGGGCAGGTGGGGGAAACAGGGAGATCGAAAGCATGGTCGAAGAGGAGGGTCTTGAGGTGGGTCTTGAAGGTGGCGAGCGAGGGAGCGAGGCGGAGGGAGTTCCAGAGGGTGGGGGCAGAGTGGCGGAAGGCCCACCTGTCAATAGTGGGGCGAGTTCATGTAACAAACGTATCAGGAAAAGTTAAAGACGTTGGGGAAGAAAAAGATATCGAACCAGTAGAGTTTGACAAGGCTGCCCTGGATAACTTTGCATGACATTTTACATTGATACAGGGTGAATCAGAAGTCCTTCCTCATAGGCAGGGCCAATAGAAAATTGCGGAAATATTTGCCAAAAATCGCAGGGAAATTTGACAAATGTTGCAGAAAATTGCGGGGAGTTGATGGGTGCTATTGAGGTGCATTTCGCTGCCAACTTGCATTTTTTCACTCTATTGATACAAACTAAACATGAAGAAACAACACATTTTAGATTGTTGCAAAAGAAACCATTATGAATGCTTTCTTTAACAAAAAACTAGGGGGGTGGGGGGCGAATGACGATGACAACAGTGCAGTCCTGAAGGGCCTGGAGATCTGCCAAAAAACAGCATCGCTTGCCAAGCTCGCTAGTGTCCTGACTGCGGGGCTCACAGACACAGAGAGAGACGCACACTCACAGACACAGAGAGACGCACACTCACAGACACAAAGAGACACTCACAGACACAGAGAGACACACACTCACAAACACAGAGAGACACACACTCACAGACACAAAGAGACACACACAGACACAGCGAGACACACACTCACAAACACAGAGAGACACACACTCACAGACACAAAGAGACACACACAGACACAGAGAGACACACACTCACAAACACAGAGAGACACACACTCACAGACACAAAGAGACACACACAGACACAGAGAGACACACACTCACAGACACAGAGAGACACACACTCACAGACACAGAGAGACACACACAGACACAGCGAGACACACACTCACAGACACAGAGATACACACACTCACAGACACAAAGAGACACTCACAGACACAGAGAGACACACACTCACAGACACAAAGAGACACACACAGACACAGAGAGACACACACTCACAAACACAGAGAGACACACACTCACAGACACAAAGAGACACACACAGACACAGAGAGACACACACTCACAGACACAGAGAGACACACACTCACAAACACAGAGAGACACACACAGACACAGCGAGACACACACTCACAGACACAGAGATACACACACTCACAGACACAAAGAGACACTCACAGACACAGAGAGACACACACTCACAGACACAGAGAAACACTCACAGACACAGGGAGAGACGCACACTCACAGACACAGAGAGACACTCAGACATAGAGTGTCACTCACAGACACAGAGAGAGACACACACTCACAGACACACAGACGCAGAGAGAGACACACAAACTGACAGACACACACTCACAGACACAGAGAGACATACACAGACACAGAGACACATACACAGACACACAGAGAGAGAAAGAGACGCACACACACAAACAGAGAGAGAGAGACACACACACACTCATAGATACTGAGAGACGCACACAGACACATTGACACTCATAAACACAGACACACACATATAGAAGAGACACACACAAACACAGACACTTACAAACACAGTGTGTGTGCGTTAGTGAGTGTATCTCTGTGAATGTCTTTATGTGTCTCTCTTCTATATGTGTGTGTGTTTGTGAGTCTCTCTGTGTGAATATGTCTATGTGTGTCTCTCCTGTAATAGCTGCACACGCTCTATGAACGTTGTCTTAAAAAACATAATTGGTAATTAAAGATTCTGTGAATAAGGACTTCTGATTCACCTTGTATCGCGTCTTTCACATTGGAAGGACATCTCAAAGCTCTTAATGGTGCTGGATGGGTACCCAAGCTGGGGGTGGGAGGGCAAAGATGACTGAAAACTCGGTCAAATAAATATCTTTTGAGACACACACAATATGCAGGAAAAATTATCCAGAAAGGAACAGAGAAACAGTAGACAGTAGAGGAGATAACGGGATGCATTTCTGAGAAAAGATTAAAGAGTTTGAAGGAGAAGGCAGGGAGCTGAGCTGGAAAAAACATCAAAAAGGATATAACTATTTTGGCGAAGTAACCCTTTCCTGACCTAAAAATAATTAAGTTCTTTTTAATCCCATGAGTTCTCAGGTAAGGACATGTGTGTGAAGAATTAATAAGTAATAATCCTTGCATGATATGGCACCTTATCACATCCTTAAGATGTCTCAAAGAGCTTCACAGAATATACTGTAAAGTGAATTGTCTGTACATTTTGTGGGTAAAATGGGGCAGCCAATTTTGCACAGCAGCGTCCCACAAACAGTCGTGGAGTGAGTGACCAAATAATTATTATTTTAAAAAATATATTTATTTATTATTATTTTTTTGAAAGGATTATTACCCACAGAAAAGCGATCCGCCAATCGACTAACAATTGGGTTCCTACTTACTGCCAGGTGAACAGAGGCGTGTGGAGTAAGGAAACTTGCCCAATGTTTCACCCTGCCCGGGAATTGAACCCAGGTCCTCTCGCTTGTGAAGCAAGTGCTTTAACGACTGAGCTACAGGACACCATGCTTCTTGTCCTCAAGCTGCCTTGGTTCTGATTTTAAGTCTATGCCCCCAGGACACAAATACTACACGTTGAGCTCCAAGTGGAGTTAGATGCATACCATTGCTCAGGGAACACCATTGAAGGATGGTGGTGATATTTCTGTCGCCAGGAATGATATATAAAGCATGGCGGGGGATGGGGAGGAACGCTCTGAAGGATTAGGACTCTAGGATTCCCTCGTGTAAGCAGATATTTTCTTTGAAAAAGCTCTGGGTCATTCTTGGCATTACCTCAAACCACGAGATTCATGTCAAGGAAAAACGCTGGCAGCTCTTATCGACAAAGGCCTCGCTTCATTTCATACAAAAATAAGCAGAGGCAACGCAATAAACCTGAGAGGGTTTCTGATCAATTCCCTCTTGACAACTCAAATGAAGCATATTCTCATTGAATGCTCAGATGTCAACCTTGCAAAGAATCTTTCTGCCTTACACTGGGAGGGGGACTTTCGCAAAGTGCTGGGAGAATTATCAGTGAGCTCACAATCCAGGCTGACACAGCAATACAGTGTCAGGAGAGTGCTGCATTCTCAGAGGTGCCATCCTTCGGATAAGACATCAAACCGAGGTACCGTTCAAATGGTCGTTAAAGATCCTGCTGCACAACTCATAAAGAGAAGGGAAGTTCTCCTGGTGTCCTGGTCTACAATTCCCCCAGATATAAATCAGTCATTTACTTCATTTACCCTGACCATTTCCCCCCTGCTCGGGTCCTGACCCAACTGTGCAGCGCCTTGGGACTTCCTCCTGACGTGAAAGGCGCTTTATAAATGGAATCTTGTTGTTGTTGTTGTTGTTGTTCATGGCTGCTTGTGGGACACTGGTGTGTGAAAATTCACTTTGTTGACCTATGATTACGCAGTAACTGTACTTGTCAGTAACTCCTGTCAAGGTCTTTGAGGTGCCTGGCTAACACAACAAGGCACTATATCAAAAGGCCGAATATATCTTTTCTGGTTCTATTCCGAAATGTAGAGTAAATTCCTGGATGGATTGAGAGAGCTAATAAAAATAAAACCCTTCCATTTGCTACAGAACACTCAACACATCAAAATATCTCAAAAGTGCTTCACAGACGTTTCTGTAAGGTGCATTCATAGGCGAATGTGGTATGCAATTTGTACACGGCGAAGCTGCACAAACAGCCTTGAGGTGAATGATCAATTTTATTTGGGGGATTGTTGGCCAGGACAACGGGAGAAACTCCCTTCTCTTTTCGTGTTGTATCATAGGATCCTTATTACACACCTGAACAGACAGACGAGACCTCAGCTTGATGTCTTATCTGAAGGATACATTATTTTATTACATATATGATGGTATATATAGTTAAACAACAAATTAATGGGAAAAATCAAAGGCAAAATATATTTGGTAACTATATCAAGCAGGAAAATATTCATTGCCCTTATTATTAGCACTATTAGCAGTATTAATAAGTAATAATGCAATATTATTAGACATCAGATGTCTAGAATTGACCATTATGAGGGATGCCAAAGGAAGTTCTAAATCTTTTTTTCACTCACTGTTAAATCTAGGAAAGGGAGTTTCACCTGGCCAACAACCCATAAAAAATGACTAGTTTATGACTGTTTATTGGGGGATTGCTGTGTCAAATTGGCTGCCACATTCACCTAAAAAAGGACACAGTCACTACACTTTACAGTTCATTCTGTGAAGCACTTCGAGACTCCTTTCCGACATGAAAGGTGCTATATGTAATGTAAGGATTTTTTCCTTATAAATCTGAGGCTCTGAATCTTATTCTGCAAAGGGCAAAATGTCAGCAATTATTCGAATGGGAAAGGAACTGCATTGTATCTCGAGCGAAGATGGGGCTTAGAGGGATTGACTCTGGTGAGATGAAGCGAGCTTCTATTAACCTATAAAAGATTGCTACTAAGTGGCAGAGCACTGATAAAGAGATCAGTCTCCGACTAACAGCCATCAGTCAATTCTGCTTTCAGAAACCTGCCAAAGATAAATGAGCTGTAAGTACAGCTCAGAAAACTGATACCTGCTTCCAGGATGGTGAGTTAAACAAATGATACGGGACATTGTTGACTATCTAATGAATTATTTTACATTTTGACTGAGCACTGAAAGGTACATGGCAACACACTGAAATGAAATGTTCTGAGTTCGAGGCGTATTTTCTAAGAACACAACTTTCCAACTACTAACATCACATGACATGTCACACAACGCACATGCTGAATGCCTATGAAATGCTTCTGAAAGCAGAGCTCCAGACCATTCCACAAAACTGACTGGTAGACTGATTTATTCCAAAGTGCCAGGTTGCTACCTCTCAGTCTCAGCGAAATCACATGTCATCTGAACAAGTTGCCAGCTGCAAAGAAGGTTCTAGTTTATTACCTCTCCTGATTAACTTTAGTTCCCTTCCCCTCCATCCTATTTTTTTGGGGTGTATTTTGGTAATTGTGCTGATTTTTAAAAACAGATATCTCGAATAAATGACCTACTCCATCTACCATTCACGTTACTCAGAAAAGACAAGTGAGTTTCTACTAATGCCCTGGCTAATAGTCATCCAGATACAAATTGATCATTCACTTCAAGGCTGTTTGTGGGACATTGCTATGCGCACTTTATCGTGAATCTAGTGGAGCTCTTTGAGAAGTCCTCCCTTCCAAAGTTTGACGGGTGGTATATCGGATACATTGAGTAGTATTACTATTATTTCACTCTATTTTTCACCCCAGAGTGGGGGTTCTGTACTTGACTTGGCAGAAAATCCTGTGAAGTCATTTGAGATGTCCCCAGAATGATATCCCACAGTGGGAAAATTATCAATGGAACAGAGGAATCTATAGATTTTAAAAACAGGGCTATATGGTACGTCCCTCTAGGGAGAGAGTGCGCATTCCTTTCCAGGCAAAGGGAAATTTCTAGATGTAAGTGGCACTACATATGTGGAACTCTGTATTGCCACCTCGCCTGGTTTGGATTCTCTTGAGCACCGATGGGTTTTGGTCGTTGACTGACCCGGCTGACCAAAAAATAAAATTCAGAAAAGTCAAAAGCTTTACACGCTATCGCTGGGAAAAGATGACTTTCACAGCTCAGAAACCTAAGAGACAAACTGTCCAGGCTCGTTACATATTTTAGTTACGAGCTAATATAATCCTCCATCCTACTGCCAACAAGTAGCAATGACATGGGCTAACTTAAGTCGAGTCTCAGCATAACGTGTTGGCCACCTGTTCCGTGTAAATACTCTTCTGCTTTGGTCAGAATAGTGCAAACCTGGTAACACTTTCCGTAATGACCTTTCTAGTGAACTTCTAAATGTGTTTTTACAACAAACGTGTTATCGCTGAATGTTATTCCATCTCTCAGGAATAGCTTACTTGGATAGCTACACAGAATGTTGGGTCGGAATAGGAGGAAAAGCGAAGAGAAGGGGTGAGTCGAACTCTTACATAAAGAGAATGTGAACCGTAGCACAAACTGTAATGCATCCTCCACCAAGTGAGACACTTTAGGCGAGTTCTGATGAAATTGCACTACATTATTAGGATTAGCGAGTATCAAATTTTCATGGTGTTACTAAATCAATTAATTTCGCACTTAAGGATCGACAGGATTAGGATTGTGAAATGCGCTGCGTTGCTTGTCCCGTGGCGGACAAGTTACAGTCTTGGATTCCAACGTAAGTACGTCTCTCTTTATTATTATCGTTGCGGCACTCAAGCCACGCTTGACTATATTAAGCTATTAGAAGGGGAGCGCGGTTTTCAACAAAAAAAACGTGGAGGCAGCAAGGACTCGCAAAGTATTGACGCCAACACAAAGGACGCACTGTTGCTCTGCATGACTTTCGATTGGGTGTTAAACTGCAGCACTTGACCCCAGGAGTTTTTAACTCTTACCACGTAATCAATCAGAAACTCAGTTGTTCATCTCTGAAGTGCAGAGGTTCGTATGTGGGAGTCAACACATTTGCCCTTCGAATCGACCATTCGGCGTCAAAGAGATTCCCAATGTAGTCTACGCAGCACAAAGTACTGTTGAGTCGTTATATCTTTTAAATTGGTATTATTTGGAGAGGGGAAGAGCATCTGTAATTCAGCTTCTTCAGCTTTGCAAAAATGTAATGTTAAAAAAAAACCTGGGAGACATAATTTCACACACTCGTTAAAAGTATTCCCTGAAGAGCATAAATTTTGGACTGAGATTAGGCCGTTTAGATCAGGCCAGTTTTCTTCAGGGCTGTTTCGCATATCTATTACTAATTCCAATTCTACTCGAGATTTCTGTTCAAAACCTCTAACTTCTAATGTTGCTCTCCAGGCTCAAGTCAAATAGTTTATTTACCAGGATCTCATGCCCCCCCCCCAACTATTCTCCCAATGAATGAGCTCTTGCTCAAAGAATCCTCCTCATTGCTCTTCTTAGAATTCTATTACATGCTTCAAAGGTCAGAGGAAATCAGAAGTCTTAAGCAGGACAAGAACTTGAATTAGTACAACACAGTTTGCAGTTATGTAGTGCCTTTCGCATGGGGAGGATGTCTCAAAGCGTACATTAATGGATACGTGGAACAGATTCTGAAAGAAAAATATTCTAAATGTGATTTTATTTTGGTTAGCTGGGTGTCTAACACATTGTTCAATAATCAATAATAATATTAATAATTCTTACACTTGGTATAGCAGTGGAGTCCTGTAGCTCAGTGGTTAGAGCACTCGCTTTGCAAGTGAGAGACCTGAGTTCAATTCCAGGCAGGTCAGGGCGAAACCTTGGGCAAGTTTCCTTACTCCACACACAGCCTAATAATAATCCCTTCAAAAAACCAAAAACAATAATTAATTGGTCATTTTCAATCTACGACTGTTTGTGGGACATTGCTGTGCGCAATTGGCTGCCGCGTTCGCCCACAAATATACAGTCAATTCACTTTGCAGTATGTTCTGTGAAGCGCTTTGGGACGTCCTCCCGACGTGAAAAGCGCTATATCAAATGCAAGGATTATTATAGGATTATTAGCATCTCTCATGTCGAGAGGAGGTCTCAAAGTGCTTCATGGGGTAATACTATAAATTGTAGAAACCGTGTATTTTTTGGACAAATGTGGTAGCCACTTTGCGCACAGCAATGTCCCACAAACAGGCAATTTATTTGGGATATTGTTGGGCAGGCCACCGGGAGGAACTGCGTTCTCTTGTTGAACAATCACAACGCATCCATTCAGAGTTGATAGCTGCACATTGCTATTGCGACGACAGCTTATCAGCTGTCAGTTGCCACAGTTGCTAAGCTAACACATGTGAACCACACAAAGTTAAAGGGAACCACTAGCTGGAAGCATTTAATGAATGAACACCCACGTTCTTGCCTGTCTCCATGTCAACTGAAATGATCTTTATTATGTGCAGTACCACAATATTTATTACCTTACCCCCATCGATCCAGTGCGTTGAAAGGTTTAAATCTTCTTGATTGTTATTTATCCTTCTATTGTTCACCTCAACAATTGGCAAGGCAGGGGCTTGGGGAAAGAGCAGGTAAATGGACTGAAATGATTGCTCTTTAAAATAGCCAGGACAAAATGATGGGGTGAATGGTCTTCTTCTGCACTGTAAATTGTTACGGTTCTATGGTTCTAAATCTGTGTACCTCCAAGGCACCGTTGTTGATGGATAAGGCAGCCTGGCTTGTTCGTAGGAATTAGTAGGGCAGTTCAATCACTAAGGTTTTTGGATTTTTATCACTTACCTTCTGTAACCATGCAAGCCAGAATCCTTTGTGGGAGGGTGATCCTAACTGGACAATCAGCAGGTAGCTTAAGCCTGGCTCAGTTGGTAGCATTCTCAACAACAACAAATTATATTTATATACCGTCTTTCACATCAGGAGGACATCCCAAAACAGTCAGGGATCTGCACCTGAGCTGATGGTTGGGATCAGGAGGGGTGGAGGGCAGGGAGGGTAGGGGTAGGTGCGTGACTGAACTTCTCGCCCATTTTTCAGAATGTTTTCAGTTCAAGCCCCACGTCAACTTTGAATATAGTTCAGGCCTCGACTCCAATGCAATGCTGGGATGTGTAGCATTGTTGGAGGAGCTGTTCTTCGGACAAGATGTTAAACCAAGGACATGTTTGCCTGTTCAGGTGGATGTTAAAAATTCTTGCGATGTAATGGCCAACAAATCCCCCAAATAAAAATGATCATTCACTCCTAGGCTGTTTGTGGGACATTGCTGTGTGCAAACAGACTGCCACAATCATCTACAAACACAGTCACTGCACTTCACACTTTACAATAAATCTTGCGAAGCACTTTGAAACGACTTCTGGACGTGAAAGGTGTTATACCAAATACAAGGATTGTTGGATATTGTAGTTAAGAATCACTCTGCATGCGTACAATTCTATTTCAATGGCCGATGACCGTCAAAATGATCATAAAGTGTTTCAAGAAAATGGTCAAATATCTCAACCCAATAGCACCTCATCAAGTTCCCTCCTTCTCCACTCAAACCATACTTGATTTTTGTAAAGTTCAAACTTTTTTTTATATCTGTCTCAAGCGCACAGAGACCCTGCCCTGTGTGAAGGGCGCTGGGTAAATCACATTATTGTGGTTACTTGCCTGTCACATCTCAGCTAAATAAAACCAAGAAGCTTATATGCTATCCATTGCGTTCTTTCGATTGGCAGTCCCCCAGTGATTCAGAATAATGCTAACCCAGTATTTAATGGTGTAGACTTGGACTTCCAATGCATTTTCATGCTTGCACTTTATAGAGCTCTAGATATCATTGCTATGCCAAAAATGCATCTGTGTTCAACTGGTCAGATTTACTGGTTGAGAGGATTATGGTTATTAAACGAGGCCAAGACTGAGCCACAGAAAACACAAAGTCCAACTGAACTAATGGTGAAACCTGAGCATGTGTCATCCAAGCTCAGCTCGCCTCTAAATCAAGAGGTTGTGGGTTCAAGCCCTACGTCATGACTTTGAACACAAGATCTAGGTTGGCAGTGCTCAGGGTAAATTGCATCAAGCACATCCCTTGGACGAAACTGAGGTCCCGTCTACTTATTCAGGTGGATCCCACAGCCCTATTTGAAAAGAAAAGGGAGATAAAGATAGAATCATTTAAAATTGGATGTGCAAACTTTATTTCAGAAGGTGCAAAAGTTCTAAGTTATTATAATAATAATAATTCTTGCATTTCATGCAGCGCATTAATAATAATAATAATAATCCTTGCATTTGATATAGCGCTTTTCACGTCGGGAGGACGTCCCAAAGCGCTTCACAGAACATACTGCAAAGTGAATTGACTGTATATTTGTGGGCGAACGCGGCAGCCAATTGCGCACAGCAATGTCCCACAAACAGTCGTAGATTGAAAATGACCAATTTATTATTGTTTTGTTTTGGAGGGATTATTATTAGGCTCTGTGTGGAGTAAGGAAACTTGCCCAAGGTTTCACCCTCTGCCTGGAATTGAACTCAGGTCTCTCACTTGCAAAGCGAGTGCTCTAACCACTGAGCTACAGGACTCCACGAGTCATGTCAGGAGGATGTCTCAAAGCTCTTCAGAGGATTTACTGTAAAGTGGAGAGACTGTGTGTTTTGCAAATGAACGCAGCAGCTAATTTGCACGCAGCAATGTCTGACAAACAGCCACGGAGTTGAATGACCAATTTTAATTGGGGCAATTTTAATTGGGGAACTCCCTTCTCTTTTCCAATAATGCCATGAGATCTTTAACATCCACCTAAACAGGTAGGTAGGACCTCGATTCCACATCTCATCAAAGGACAAAACCCTTCAACAATGCAACATTCCCTCAGCACTACATTGGACTGTCGGCCTATTCTGTGTGAGTTGAATGTCCGAGCATGGGGCTTGAACCCACAACCTTCCGACTCAGAAGCGAGAGTGCTACCAACTGACCCCGGCTAAACAGCTAAAGTAAGTAAGTTATTAGGTAAGTTATAAATAAATGTCAACACTCTGAATTTCGACCCATTTCCCATTACCTGCCATTCTCTTCTACATCAGTCGACATGTTTACACATCTTGCTGGATGAAATTCGAAAAGATGGATAGCCAAATGCTCAAACAAGAAGAGTATTTGAAATCAGTTATTGACACAAAGAAACCAAGAGGGTAGAAACAATACTAACATTCTCAATGGATAATCTCCCAGACTTTCCTGCTACATGAGCCTGACAGCAGCTGTCCACATATTATATCAGCTCTTGGGATTTGCTCGATGTATAGAATGCACTGTTTTCGACTGCGTTTTTGGAGGGAGGGGAAATGGGTGGTTGCGGGTGGAGGTCAGAGGACAACATTGCATTCGATATAGCATGTTATTACACTGGGAGGTCTTCTCAAAGCGCTTCACATTTTTATATGGGGGAATGTTGGCCAGGACACTGGGAGCAAATCCCTTCTTGTTTCGATTAGTGCCGTAGGATCTTTAATGTCCACCTGAACAGGTAAACTAGACCCACATTTTAAGATCTCACCCAAAAGACTATACCTCCAGTAATGCAGCCCTGCCCCAAAACTGCATTAGTAACGTCAGCCTCGATTGTGAGTTCAAAGTCCTCATTTGGAGCTTGAACCAACAACCTTCTAACCCAGAGATAATAGTGCTACCACCTGAGCTAGGAAAACACAAGGTTGTATACGCAGAAATACACAGATTGACTGATGTCTAAATCTGTATTAACATGTAGAACTGAAAGATGTCACACACACTATGGGGTCCATTCATGGATAATAATAATAATCCTTGCATTTGATATAGTCCCAAGCACGTCATTGAGACATCTCAAAGCGCTACACAGAATATACTGTAGAGTGAACTGGTCATATATTTTGTGGGCGCAACCGATAGTATCCTTCGCAGACATCAGTCTTGAACAAATCATCTGTTTAAGACTTCGGAAAATGAATCACAAAGATTTCCTTCTAGATAAGACACTGACAATATCTGATGAAATATTGAAGAGGCGATTCAATAAAAAGGGAAGAAAAACTTTACATTGAAGGTATCACCACTTAACAGCAGCAACAACAAATGACATTTGTATAGCGCCCTTCACGTCAAAAAGACGTCTCAAGGCGCTGGACACTGATTCAGGTTTTTTTTGGACCCAAGCTGGGAGTTGGGGTCAGGAGGGGATGGAGGCCAGGGAGGGTGGGAGTTGGAGGGACCCACTGCAGTAACGCTCTCTCATCGGATAACACTCACCTCTGCCAAATAACCAGCAGAATATCGACTTTTATTATACAAATGTAGAAATCTGCAGGAAGTTAAGCAGCATCTGAAAAAGGTAGATTCATGTTTTAGGCTCAAATTTTCTTCCGTCTGTTTCTTTTACCTGCAAACTTTTGTTTCTGATCAGCAACTTGAAATCTTTCGCGTTAAGGGTTAAAGGTTAAAGTCTTGCGATAACACTGAATACTGTACACATTTCATTTTAGATACAGATTTACTGGTTTTAGATACAGATTTACTCTGAATACTCTGTCTGGTTCTCATTCTTTCTCTCTCTTTCCCCAAATTCACACTGGACTCACATCATAGTCAGACATTTCCTCCTGACATATTTTCTTACAAAAATATGTAGAAGTTTGTTCGCCTACAAAATACACAGTCAATACATCACAGCAAGATCTCTTGATGTGAAAGAAGCTATAACAAATGCAAGAATTATTAAGGGATTTTTTTCCTGCATTTTCCTGGATCTTCTCTGCGTTTTGCTACAGATAAAATGAATTTAAAATACTGCGTTTAGATGATTTCCTAAATGGGAAGAAATACGATTGTGAATGCCTTTAGTCAAGCAAGGCAGAATTGTCACTATTGAATTATGTGACACTCAGTCAGTAATACTCATTAGAAATTGAACGCTTGAACACTTCACTGCAAAGTGAAAAAGCTGAAGTTGATGTCATATGATGAGCAAACAACAATAATATTCTTACATTTTATAGAAACTGACAGCATGGACAGAGGCCATTCGGCCCATTGTGCCTGTGTGGGCTCTTTAATAAGAGCTATCCAACTAGTCCCACTCTCCAGCTCTTACCCCATACCCCTGCAATTTTTTTTTCCTTTTCAGGTACATATCTAATTCCCTTTCGAAAGCTACAGTTCTATCGAAGCTGCTTCCACCGCCCTTTCATATCACACTTTTTACGTCAGGACTTCTCAAGAGGATCTGCAAAAGCTGAAATACAGGTTTTTCTTTTAGCTGCAAAACTACAGAACATGTCAGTGCCTCGCCCTATCTGAGCTTCCATTGGTCAGTGGCCAATCCTTCAGTTCCTGAACCTCTCGTCTCTGGAACTCTCTGCAACCACATAGCACAGTGCGTGCACCATCTGTTTATGTATTCAGTGCCTTCAGTTTTGGCCTTTGCAGTTCTGGTGATTTACAGCTGGTTACTTGCTCATCACCTCCAACACATGCCATATTCTGACAGTGACTGAACTTACTTGCATCTTTCACGCGCACACACAAAACCACACATCCAAATACCAAGTGATTGATTTCTCCAGAGGAGCAGGTCGTAAATTAATGAATCATACCATTTGTCTGAATCAATCCAACTTTTGATTCTAACATTCCATTCACGGAATGAGGTCAGTCGATTAACCTTCGGCGTCTCTGCGACGGCTGTCAATGTGCTTAACCCCTGATCAGAAAGCCGCCAGCTTTAGCACAGACACCGGTTTGCAGCATTGATGCACTCAAGCAAATCACGTTTCCATTCGGGTGTGTGAACGCCTGCGATTTTTGTGAGACGTTTTTAATCTCTCTTAAACAGTGATGACAAATGATAATCGTCGCATTCAATAATAGGGCCTTTATCAACTCACAACTCTGCACAGGATTTACTGTAAAGTGTAGTGACTTTTTTGGTAGGGGTTCGCGACAGACAATTTGCGCACATCCTCTCTTTCGTTGCATAACCGGCGAATTAGTGCTTCACATGAAGGCAGTAGAGTAAGGATTATTATAATACTTCTCCAGCACAAAACCAATCCTGTTCACATCATGGATTTTTAATAAGAGGTCACAAGAAGTTATTAGCAAAAGTGAAAGCATGTTGAATCGGAGGTAACCTTGCGACGTGGCTTGGTAATTGGTTGGGAGGCAGGAAACAGAGAGTTGGGATAAAGGGAACGTTCTCTGATTGGCAGGATGTGACCAGTGGTGTTCCCCGGGGGTCTTTATTGAGGCCTCAGCTTTTCACCTTATATAGAAATATATGTATACATATAAATAAATGATTTGGATTAAGGAATAGTTTTATATCCAAATTTGCAAATGACATAAAGTTACGAGGCACAGTCAATTTTTGGAGATGGGATCAGGAAGTTACAAAGGGATTTAGATAGATTGAGTGAGTGGGCAAAACTGTGGCAAATGGAATTCAATGTGGGAAAGTTTGAGGTCATCCACTATGGATCCCAAAATAGCAAAACAGAATATTTTCTAAACTAAGAACTGTGGAGGAGCAAAGGGATTTGGGTGTCTATGTACACAAATCACTAAAAACAAGCTCACAGGTGCAAAAAGCTATGAAAAAGACTGATGGGATGGGATGTTGGCTTTTATATCAAGCGCAGATTCACCAGGTATCCGGCCTGAAGGGTTAAATTACGAGGACAGGTTGCATGAACTTGGTCTGTATTCCCTTGAGTTTGGAAGCTTGAGGGGTGATCGAATTGAAGATTTTAAATTAATAAAGGGATTTGATCGGTTAGCTGGAGAAACTATTGCCTCTGGTGGGAGAATCCAGAACAAGGGCTATAATCTTAAAATTAGAGCTCAGCCCTTTAAGAGTGAAATCAGGAAACATTTTTTCACCCAAAGGGTAGTGGAAATCTGGAACTCTCTTCCCCCAAAAGGCTATGGATGATGGATCCATTCAAATTTTCAAGACTGAGGTGGATAGATATTTGTTCGGTCGGGGTATCAAAGGATAGGGCGGGTAATTGGAGTTGAGGTACAGATCAGCCATGATCTTGTAGAATGGCGGAACAGGCTCGAGGGACTGAATGGTCTACTCCTGTTCCTACGTTCCATGTCTCAATGACTCAGCTCTGACTCTTTGCTGTGGTTTTACCAAATGAGCCACTGAGGAGCCAGGAACCAGGTTATATAGCAGCAGTTAAAGGGAACCCAACATAACATTGTATAGATCAAAATGTCAAGGGTTAAATCCATAGTGTGTGCTCTGTGTGCTGGCTCCAGTGTGTGTGTGTGTGGGCTGCAGTGTGCACTGTGTGTGTGTGTGGGGCTGCAGTGTGTGTGTGTGTGGGGGTGGGGGGGGGCTGCTGTGTGTGTGTGTGTGGGCTGCAGTGTGCACTGTGTGTGTGTGTGTGGGCTACAGTGTGTGTGTGTGTGGGGGGGGCTGCAGTGTGTGTGTGTGTTTGTGTGTGTGTGTGGGCTGCAGTGTGTGTGTGTGTGTGGGGCTGCAGTGTGTGTGTGTGTGTGTGTGTGACACTGTTATCTGCAGTGTGTGTGTGTGTGTGTGTGCTATCTGCAGTGTGTGTGTGTGTGTGTGTGGGCTGCAGTGTGTGTGTGTGTGTGTGTGGGCTGCAGTGTGTGTGTGTGTGTGTGGGGCTGCAGTGTGTGTGTGTGTGTGTGGGCTGCAGTGTGTGTGTGTGTGTGTGTGGGCTGCAGTGTGTGTGTGTGTGTGTGGGGTTGCAGTGTGTGTGTGTGTGTGGGGCTGCAGTGTGTGTGTGTGTGTGTGGGGTTGCAGTGTGTGTGTGTGTGTGGGGCTGCAGTGTGTGTGTGTGTGTGTGTGGGCTGCAGTGTGTGTGTGTGTGTGTGGGCTGCAGTGTGTGTGTGTGTGTGTGTGGGCTGCAGTGTGTGTGTGTGTGTGTGTGTGGGCTGCAGTGTGTGTGTGTGTGTGTGGGCTGCAGTGTGTGTGTGTGTGTGTGGGGCTGCAGTGTGTGTGTGTGTGTGTGGGGTTGCAGTGTGTGTGTGTGTGTGGGGCTGCAGTGTGTGTGTGTGTGGGGCTGCAGTGTGTGTGTGTGGCTGCAGTGTGTGTGAGTGCGTGGGGCTGCAGTGTGTGTGTGTGCTGGTTGCAGTGTGTGTGTGTGTGCGTGTGCTGTGTGTGTGTGTGTGCGCGTGTTGTGTGCTTACCCCGCACCATGCACCACCACTGCTCTCTTGCCTTCCTGGCAGAGCCGACTGATGAGTGCGGCTGCTCTGCGCAGTTCCCCGACTCTCAGGGTTTCCAGCTCATCTTTCACAGTCACTGCACTGCCTCCCAGCTTCACCACACAGTCAAGAGCCATGGTTAGACCAAAAAAAAATACACCAGACGTCATTTCCTCCTCACCAGCCCTCTTCCCCAACAACGAAAATCAATGAGTTTTCAGCAGACAGTAAAGAAAAGTTTCTTCGAACGTTTATTCGAAAGATTTTTTTATATATATATATACAAAAAAAAGTTTTTCAGGTGTAAATCAGAGCATTATTTGTTCCTGGCTAAATTTTTCTTCCAACCCCCCCCCATTCAGTCCCCCCCCTCCCCCCCTCCACCCCCTCTCTCTTTCCTCCAATTTTGTTTTAATTTCGAATGGATCTCTGCTTCTTGGATTATGATTATGATTGTGAATTGATGGAGCAAATATTTTTGGTGTATGTGTGTGTGGGTGCGTGCGTGTGTGCGTGTGAAATCTGCCCAGGACTAAGACTGATCATTATCTCGCACTACAAGATAAATAAGTCACCACTAAATAATTCGAGAGCTCCAAGACGCCTTCTGGCGTGAAGCTATACACATGTCAGTTGTTGTCGTAACTCCTGGGTGCGCATATACCCGCAGCAATAACAAGATCATAAAACAGAGCAAACAGCAGCAATAATAATCATAAGCCCTGCGTTTGATATGGCGCCTTTTACGTGACGAGTAGGTATTAAAGCGCTTCACAGGATTTTACTCTAAAGTGCAGTGACTGTGTATTTTGTAGGTGAACAGGGCAGTTAGTTGGCACACAGCAATGTCCCCTAGATTAAATCTAGACCTGGAATTTGTAGTAAAAAATAGTAAGATTGATTTGGAGGCTTGGATGGAAAAAAAACATAGTGAGGAGCACAGTAGTAAAGTACTGTATCATAATCAAACAAGGCGGTAGTCATCAAATAATAATAATAATATTCCTTGCATTTGATGTAGCGCCTTATCACGTCTTCGAAACGTCTCAAGGCAGTTCACAGAATATACTGTAAGTGAATTGATTGTTCATATCTTTCAGTCATGGAGAGCTTTCTTTTTAATTTTTTGTACTATAAATAATATTTCAAAAGGCCAAAATATCCGTACTTAAAAAAACAATCATTACAACCTAACACCAAGCAAATTAATACAACAACAACTTGTATTTGTGGCAGATCTCATGGCGGATAATAATGCGTTGCCACATTCCGTGTGACATCTTCCATAATATGGATGGATGAGGGGGTGAAATGCATCTCTAACAGTTCGCTTCAGCTCCACCGTAGTTTCATATCACTGTTTTGTAACAGGGGGTAAGTAGACTTTGTGGACATCTTGCATGTCTTTGTCACAAGTGGACTATTTACGTGTTTTAAATTATAGCAAAGCAACTAAATAAAACATTATAACTTAATTACAATAAGCACATTCTGAAACGTTATAACCTCCAAAAGACTAAAACACTAAATCCATTGTGCAATCAACACACTTTTAGTTTTATTTCCCCTCAAAAAAAANCAATTCTGTTTATATACACAGTTACCTATCTTCATTAGGTAAAATGCTGAAGTATATAAAAATATACATTTTGTTGTTATTGGAAAGTTGAAAAACATTCATTTTTAATTTGCGATTTGTTTTTGCAATAAGCAAAATACATTATAAAAATAAATTGGTCTCCACTCTAAGATCGTTGTCATACATTACTTTACAAAAGTTTTCTATTTATTCTCCATCATTGATACAGCTCTTTTGTTGCTCATGAAAAACACGTTGAATTGAAAATCTGTTAGATTCTCGCTAACCAAGATAGGAAATGCATTATTATGAAACTCCTGGAAGTAATCGATACTGTTCTGCAACTCCAATTTCTTACTGGCAAATGCTCTTGTTCTACATGGCAATGCTAACTGTGCTAACTCCAACTACCTAAATCACCTGTGGTTTCCCTTTGTAGGGGCAGAAATTCTGGGGTTATAGAATTAGACTTTTGACTTATTATTTCGCAGTGCGCAAATTTTGAAATTTTTTTAAAATCCAGCCGTGATTTTGAAACTGGTTTTGTACAGAAAAGTGGCTTCAGAATTAAGGCTGAATCACCAATATTGCAACGATTGTGCCATACATGAAAAAGTGCATCAGGAAGGACAGTGCAATTGGCTTGAGTTACCTGGGTTTGGGTCATCATGCTCTCAACAACCTCCACCTAACACTCTCCAAAATAAGGTAACCAAGATGCATACCCCAGGGAAAGAGTGAATATTTCTGTTCCAGACATGGGGAAATTTTGATGTGCAAGTGCTATAAATATGTATAACTCTCAGTCTGGCTTGGATACTCTTAAGCACAGTGATGGATTTCTGCACGTCTCAGACACTCGAGCAACCAAAAAATAAATCCGGTCAAGGCACATTCATGAATGGCTGTGGCTACCAGAGTGCATGTAGTGTCTGTTGAACAGGTTACCCATCAGGAGAGGGAAAAATGAGTAAAACCTTCTCAGGAGATGAGAGGAATCCAATTGATCTAGTTTGTGGTCGGTCCGAGTCTCTCAATAGGCTTTCTGAGTCTCCCCATTTGGAAATGCACTTGAAATGATACAGGAGGCAAATGGACAGCAAAATATTTTTTTCAATTTCCCCCAATACACGGAGCATTATTTAAAATTATATGGCAGGAGGGATGGCTATAAAGGTACTACAAATGGTGCTCTTAACATGCTGTCAATTAATAGAATTGTAATTTAAAACAAAAATACTTGAAGCCCGAATTAGATTTACAATTTCAAAGACGAGAGAATTATCTGTTAAAGGTTCTGGGTGTTGCTTGAGGTGCACGGACTAACCAAGTAGCAAGGACGTTCTTTCAGGGTTGAGGCACTTTACTTGGGCACTTTGTGATGAATGTTGCACTCAAGGCAAAGTAAGAAGAAGGTGTCAGTTCTACTGCTGAACTCAAAGAAGGACAGTGGGTTTGTTCTCCCAATGGCGTGAGAAAATTGCTGTTTAAAACAATCAAATCCAATTTTGGGGGGAAGTGTATGTCCTGGGTTTTATTTTATGAATCTAAATACGGAGAAAAAAATTAAATAGAGGGGCCTGCATTTTAGTATTTTTGCTCAAAGGCTTAAATGCCGAAAAATAACTTATCAGGCCCCGAATAGAGCTAGCGAGGCTCAAAATTCTGTATGGCAGAAATTGGAAGCTTAGTAAAAGAGATTGTAATCTGATGGTCAAGTGCAGCCAAGGGCTTTCGACTGAAATCAGGCAGAAGACAACAAATTGAACTGAAATCAACAACAGCAACAGCAACTTGCACTTGTATAGCACCCTTCACCCGAGGTAGCGACGCACCGGGCAAAGTGGAAGGGGGATGTCATTTATTTTTCACGCGGAGCAGAGTCTGATTGAGAAATCAGGGAGCAACTAGATGAATCGTCCAAATCCGTGTCCAAGAGTTACCGAGTCTGATGCTGAGGGTCGAGGTGTGTGCCCAAGGCTTGCACCCAGCCCTTTGAAATGTACCAGGATGAAACTCTGTGAATAGTAAAATGGTACAATTTTTTAAATATTTGACTCATTGACGATAATTCCCTCCCACCCCCACCGAAACTCTATGTTCGTTTCAGTCATCTTCTCGTAATGTTATTTAAATGCTCAGAAAGCACAGAAAGCACCTTGGAGCTAGGCGCTATTCACTCCGGAAGCTGGGGACGAATTTGGCATCCTTGACAAATTGCTTTCGTAGAGACATAACGTGCTGTGCAAAAATTCATATTGTTCACTTGTCTGGATCATCCCACCCCTGAAAGACAAGCAGATACATTTAGATGTTTATTAACCAACATAAGTTTGATACAGGGACACAAGAACCTGGCAGCTGAAGGTTAGCAACAAATAATAATCATAATAATCCTTGCATTTGATACAGTGGCTTATCACATCATTAAGATGTCTCAAAGGGCTTTGCGTGGTTTACAGCAGAGTATGCATGCCCCTGGCAGCACGCCCCTGCCACTGTATTGGAATGCCAGTCCAGTTACTTTGGGCGCTAGTGCAGTCTCGATGGGCCAAATTGGCTTTCTGCATTGTACATTTATATGACACGTTGCGTTGCAGGCGGCTGTTTATATTTTGAAGCTGTGGCACCAGGCAAAGCGGAAGGGCATCTAATTTATTTTCCACGTAACTGTGGTACACCTGAATTGAATGGCTTGATAACGAGAATGGGAATATTCTCAATGCTCTCATCTGTGCGGCGACGAGAGAAACTAACGCAGAATAGACTTTTCAGGAATGTTAACAGCATTAGGATCACGAGCACAAACCTGTCTGTTCGCATCTGACAGACGATCCCCAGGATGTCCACTTTATCAGTGTCTTTGATCTGCTGGCACCCAATACTGGTAGCGACAAAGCAGCCCGTCCTCCCAATCCCTGCACTGAATCACAAATGGTTTCTTTTTACTGTTTAAGCTCTCGTGCGGCAGGAAGAATTTACAAATCAGAACAGATTAATGGGAAATATTGAACCACAATTTGCATTTATATGGTGCCCTTCATGCAAGGCAGCGTCTCAGAGCACTTAACAGTGGGGGGGAGCCTGACGCAAGGTCACAAGATTGGTCCAGATAGAGAAGGCCATTTGGCTCATCTGATCCCTTCTGTCCAGAACACCCACCTTTACCGTACCCCATCATAGTAACAAGTTGCTTTTTAAATGCTTCTCAGTGTCCTGGCCTTCCCCCATCCATTCTGGCAACCTGATGGAGTTGCTATTACCCTCTGAGCAAAGAAAACCTTCCTTGAAATGTCCCTTGACAACTCTAAACCTGTGCCCTCTTGTCATGCTGTTGTGGTTCATCCAGGGGAGAGGCTAAGGCAAGGATAAGGGCACAGCACCTGTAAACAAGTCAGCTTAGGAGCCCAGTGACTGTCCAGGTCTGTTTTGAGTTATTTCTCCAAAACGTGATATCGAACATTTATTAATTAAAAGAGTTTATTGTTACTGCAATAATGTCTAGATCTCAGCATCTCTTTCCTCAATCTCCAAAACAGGCTACAATACTGTACTAAATGCTACAATTCAGATCCCATTGATACGATCCTCCTTTTTCTTTCCTTTGCACCTGCACATCATTCGTGTGGCAACGCCGTTGTGTAGTCAAAACATGACGGTATAGTTTAATCGTCTTGTCATTTTGATTGAAAGGCACAAAACTGTCTGGTTTTATTCCCTCGCTGGGTGCCAACAACGCCTCTTTAATATGGAAATATCATTCTGAACAATGTTTCGTTTTGCAGTAAATAATATTTCAGTGAGTCATATCTCATGTTAGATATTTTGTGTAAAAATGCCAATACATGTTCAATGCATATTAAATGAAGAGCTTGAAAATGTTCATCTTAGAAACATCTAATGCTGCCAACAACATTGAAGTCTGTGACTACTCACTATTTTGGACAGGCTTGTTGTCATTAGCAGTTGAAAATAATCCTTACCTTTGGTACAGAACCTTTCATGTTAGGAGGACATTTCAAAAGGCTTCTCAATATATACTGTGATGTGCAGTGACTGTGTGTTTTGTGGGTTGAACGCAGCAGCCAATTTGCACACAGCGATGTGCCACAAACAGCCATGAATTGAATGACTAATTTTATCTGGGGTACTGTTGGCCAGGACACCAAGAGAAACTCTCTTCTCAAACAGTGCCATGGGATTCTATAAAATCCACCTGAACAGGCCTTGGTTTAACATCTCATCTGAAGGATGGCATCTCCAACAATGCGGCACATGCCAGGCTTGCATTGGACTGTCATCCTAGACTTTCCAAGTACATTTCTGCGCATTGAATTTCTACAGTTCAATGTGGCTTCTCACCTGCAGTGCACGACGACAGGTCCCCTGTTTCCTGCAGTCTTCCTGCTTTCTTCCACCTCCAACACAAGGTCCAGGAGAGATTGTGCAGTGTCTGGAGTCTGGTGGTCTGGCCATGAAGAGAACCAGTAGTGCTTGACACTTCGAGACTCTTCTGCATGCTGGAGAGAAGTACACCACGTTACCACCTGCTTCACAAAAGCTCCCTGTTGAAAACCATGGAGATAATCCCTGGCCCCACACAGTGTATTTTATACCCCCCCTTCCATTATAAAGTGATGCTTTGAATCCGTAATATTAAACTCTGTGTTATAATGGATCAACAAAAGAAATGGTCACCGCTGATGTCATTCTGGGTTCCTGCGTGGCCTACCTAGTGCATAAGTCACTCAGTCTGTAACCATAAGTGTACAGAACTTCCTGTAACTGTGGGTCTGCAGAATTTAGACAGAAGCACACAGTTCCTGAGCCAGGTGGGACTGTGGTATTCCAGGGCACTGTGGATCTGTGGTACCAGCATCTGGAAGGGCAGACCAGTCATTGGGGGCAGGGAGTCATCCCACTCAACTCCTGTTAATCCTGCAAACCAAAGCCCTAACGGGTCGGGTGATCCTAGCTGGACAAGCAGCGGGAAAACTTGCATATCAAGTTTATAATAATAATATCAATGGCAAACTTTGCGGTTTTAGCTGGTCAGACTCCAGCGGTTATCCCAACACACACTCTGGGATCCCAAAGCCTTGGTTCTTGCCAACGTGCGCTTAAAACTTTCCGGAATTAAGTAAGCAGGATCAGAAGGCTAGTGTCCCTCCAGGGATAGACTTCCAACAATCTATCTCTGGGATTCCCATGTGTAGGTGGGATGTATGGAAACCTCAACTTGGTTTGGATGCTCTTAAGCACATGTGTCAGACACCCGGCTGACCAAAACAAATGGATCTGCAGGTTAGCCACTAGGTGGCGCTCTCATTTTCTTAAAAATGTTATACAATTCCGATCCTGCTTTGCAAAAATGTTTTGAACCTATGACTGTCATAAGTGTGGTACACTGCTGGTCTACTTCCTGCGCTAATAAAGGCTGACTTCCAGGTCACCACTGACATCACTTCCAGTATGATGTCCGCAATATGCAGGAAACCCCGTTGACATGACGTCACGAAGGAAGTGACATCAGGATCGCTGTTCGCATACACCGTGGACCAACACAGCAAGGGGAGGGGCTGATTTCATGGACAAGTCCCACCGTGTGATGACGAGGTCACTCTCTACGCAGGAATGAACGTTCCAGATGGAAACAACGACAGCAACAAATTGCATTTATATAGCGCCTTTCACGTCAGGAGTAGGTCCCACGACACCAGACAGTTAAGGTTTTGCAACCGAGCCGGCGGTTGCCATTAAGAGGGGTGGACGGCAGAGGGAATTAAGAGGGATGGGTGTGGGAAGATGACCGAAGGCACAGTCAAAGAGGAAGGTCTTGAGATGGGACTTGAAGGAGGCAAGGGAGGGGAAGAGGCTGGGATGGAGTTCGGGGTGGGGAGCGGGGTGCGGGGGCAGAAAGGCTGAAGACCCGCCTGCTGATGGTGGGGCGATGGAAACCCCAGGATCTGGTTATTTTAGACTCTGATCCTGGAATATATTATATAAAGATGCGAAAACATTGACATATATGGTGCTCCCATGCTACACTCCAGTTCAACACATCAGTATGCTTTAGGGGGTGTGCTTGGAATAGCTGCCGTGACATCAAAGTGCCAGAGTGATTTATTCCCAAACTCATTTCTATTTCTGTTTGATGTGTTTGGAAATGAAAATTCAAGACGATTAATGATACCGTGTCTGTCACTACTTTCCTTTCATCTTCGGAGGCCGTGGAAGTTGAAAGACTGTTTTAAAAGGAAAGGCTGCAGTAAAAGTCCAAATGGATCCAGCATTTAAATAAAATGCAAACAAATGTATCAGAGTGTCTGAAGAAGTATAGCAATTAGATCACCCGTTCTCAGCTCTGGTGTGTTCACTGTCAAGCACTTGGAGACACTTCTTAAGGGCTATGAAACGCTACCCTGTGTGAATGATGCCATATAAATGCAAGTTGTTGTTTTCGTCCTGATGTGAAAGCTGCTAGTATAAATTGTATTGTATTATAATAATAAATGATAATAATATATAATATTGATTACAGCCCCCATTAGATGGGTGTATATTACCACAATTACATTTTACACAATAATAATCCTTGCATTTGGCATAGCGCCTTTCATGTCGGGAAACACCTCAAAGTGCTTCACAGGATTAGCTGTAAAGTGTAGTGACCGAGTGTTTTTGTAGGCGAATGCAGCAAATAATTTGCACACAGCAATGCCACACAAACAGCCAAGAAGTGAGTAACTGGTTTTATTTGTGGGTTTGTTGGTTAGGACACCAGAAGAAACCAGCTTCTGCTTTCGAAACTTGCCAAGGGATGTTTAACATGCACCTGAACTGGAAGACATGGCCTCAGTTCAATGTCTCATGCAAATATGAATCACATTTACCCAGAGATCAGATTTTTATGATTTTTGAGTGCCTGCCATGATTTATTCTGTCTGTAACTAATGAGGCGTTCACAGCATATGCTGGTATCAAAATATGATCTGTGTAGATTCTGTGGCTGTACATGCCCTGGAGTGCCGTGGTATTGTAAATGAAGAGTCACTATGCTTAACAGTATTTACCATGAGCTCAAAGTCCTTCAACCTACTATCTTCTGACTCAGAGGCAAGAGTGCTACCATTTGAGTCAGACTGACACCTAAAACTGTGCTCATTCACTGGTAAGAGGAAATGACATTTGTGCCGTACCTTAACACTAAGATCCCGAATGGCCAATCCATCACATTCTTTGACTTCATTCACAACAACTTCAAACCTGCCGAAAGAGCTTTGCTTTTCCGGCCAGTAAACCACACATTTCTGGAAATAAGAAAAGAGCTTATTTTGTAAAATGCTAGTTAATCTCTTTAAACCGTGAAGCTTCGCGAATGGGCATAATGAAAGCAAAAGCAAAAATATAGTCAATCCCATCAGTGTGAATATTTTCACTCGTAGGAATATACATATGGAAAATACAATACAATATAATGACCTTGTTACTTCTTTCCTTACATCATGGATTCCACGACCTAATCACACAAATAAATGTTGTTACTGTTTTCACCTACAATCGAATAAGGCAGCTATCAAATGACAGTACCTCATTCTTCTCCTTTAATTTTGTTATCATCACAATCATTGGACAATCCTCTTGCCAAACCATCTCCCAGAAGTCATTGACTGTGTTCACCATGGGTCCCTGGGTAGCAATGTATGCCTTCTCCTCCCCTCCATAGCCCTGCAGGAAAGAGGTGAAGGAAAATGATCATAAGCACATGTCGATCCCGTTATTCAGGATTCCACTGAAAAGTCTACTACTGTGGAATACTGTGTGCAGTTCTGTCACCGCAATATAAAAAAGATTTGGCAGCAATTGAGAGGATACAGAGGAGAGCAACCAAATTGATTGAGGGGATGGAAGGACTGGATTATGAGGAGCGATTAGGTAAACTGGGCATTTTCGCACTGGAGAAGAGAAGGTTGACGGCGATATGATTACGGTCTTTATGATTCTAAATAATAATAATAATAATAATAATCCTTGCATTTGATATAGCGCTTTTCACGTCGGGAGGACGTCCCAAAGCGCTTCACAGAACACTGTAAAGTGAATTGACTGTACATTTGTGGGCGAACGCGGCAGCCAATTGCGCACAGCAATGTCCCACAAACAGTCGTAGATTGAAAATGACCAATTTATTATTGGTTTTTTTGGTTTTGGAGGGATTATTATTAGGCGTGTGGAGTAAGGAAACTTGCCCAAGGTTTCGCCCTGCCTGGAATTGAACTCAGGTCTCTCACTTGCAAAGCAAGTGCTCTAACCACTGAGCTACAGGACCTAAAGGGACTAGATAACATAGACCATAATAAGCTGCATTCTCTTGTACTGTACAACCAGAGGACATGGCCTGCGATTCAAGGTGGGAGATTCAGAACAAATCTGCGGAAACACTACTTCAGTGAGTGTGTAGCAAACCTATTGAACAGGCTCCCCAGGGAGACAGTGGAAGCAGAACATGTTGGATAGATTTCGGCTGTAAAATAATATCTCGGGAATCAACATTGGGACACGACATGTCAAGGATGGTGGAAGGTGAACTAGATGGATCTTGGTCTTCTTTTGCCTAGCAAATTCTTATGTTCTTATGTTCTTAACCTGGCTAGTAAGAGGCAGAAACTAGGTTGTACAGCAACAACAACAGCAAAATTACATTTGTATAGCACCTTTCACATCGGGATGACATCCCAAGGCGCTGGACAATCAGTGTTCCAGACTCGAGTTGGGGTTCGGGATCGGGGAGGGTGAACGGCAGGGGGGAAGGCACGGTCGAAGAGGAGGGATGTGGGGGATGTGAAGCAGGCCAGGGCCCACTGAGCACAGGGAGCGGGCACATTAGTAGGAGGTTAGGAGGCCTCAGAAGTAGTGGAGCGCAAGGCCATGGAGGGCTTTGAAGGTGAGGATCAGGATCTTGAACTGTATCCTCCATGTGATGGAAAGCCAGTGGAGTTCAGACGAGGATGGGGGTGATAGGGTTGCGGAACCTGATGCAGGAGAGGACACGGGCTGCAGAGTTCTGGATGATCTGCAACCTATGGAGGTAGGAATTGGAGAGGCTGACAAGCAGGGAGTTTGCGTAGTCGAGTCTGAATGTTTTGAGTGTACGTATAAGTGTTTCGGCTCGTGGTGTGAGACAGTGGAGAAGCCGGGCGTTGTTGCAGAGGTGGGGGAAGGCACGGATGTTGGGTAGAAAGGATAGTTGAGGGTCAAACAAGACCCCAAGGTTCCGGACTGGCTTAGTAAGGTAAAGTGTGCAACCCTGGATGGTGATGCTGTCAGTATCTGAGGTGTAAAGCGCTGACGGGAGCCAATCAGAAGGGCTTCGGTCTTGTTAACGTTCAACTGTAGAAAGTTAGCTCTCCACTAGACACTCTGTCAGGACAGCAGTGGTCCTGGAGTTAATGGTAGAGGAGGAGAGGTATACAGTTGGGTGTCATCTGCATACATGTGAAAATTGACCCCATGTCTGCGGATGATGTCACCAAAAGGGAGCACATAGATATTGAATAAGAGAAGACCAAGGACAGATCCCTGAGGAACACCGCAGGGGCTAGAGGACAAGCCATTATGGAGATGAACTGGTTACGGTGTGAGAGGTACAATGTGAACCATTCAAGGACAAAACCATGAGGGTTGAGGTGAGAGGAGAGGCGGTGGAGGAGGAGAGAGTGGTCAACGGTTCAGCTGCAACATAAACATAGAACCTGCAACACAAACAAGGCAGTGCTGTATCAGAGAGTGCTATGATGGTGTTCGCCATTGGAAAGAAAGAAAAAACATTCTTACCCGAATATAGTTAGCATTAATATAGGAGCTCAGGTCATCGCTATGCTTTTCCGACTTGAGGCAGACACGAGTCTGTGGGTCTAAAGAAGATTAATACAATTTTTTTTAAATCCTGGAAACTCTCAACATTGCAGTAACATTACTATTTAACCACCATCAGAAACATCAGTGAGGAGTCCCAGTCGGTGCAGTCGACTATAACACAACCCTTTATCTCCAAGTCCCAGCATTTAAACAAGAAAAGGTAAAGATCCAGCAACATTGTACCATTCTCAACAGCGTTAATTCATTGAAAGCAAAGACACCAATTGTTATTTTCAGTTCAGGTTGCCTGGTCTGGGAAAAGCCACTGGTTGACATTATTGTCGGAGATCGGCTCTGTGAATGTGGACTGTACAATGTAATCATACAGTGAAAAAGAGTGCGATTAAATAAGTTTAGATCTGTAATTGATAACAGGATGGCTGATGGCCGAGGTACAAACCAAACAGCCATCGATTTCAATAGGTGATCTGACTTCTGTAATCAAAGATCCTGGCAAGTGATAGTGTAATGCTACAACCTAAATATTTCCAATTGACAATTATTTCTACAGTTCTACAGTATACGAATATTACTTTCGGTCAATGTTAGCAACCCCTTTTATCATTCACACCAGAATTACAATCAAACTCACGTCTGAACAAATATTTCAACATGCTATATATGTCCCACTTTTGTTTGTACTGAAATACAGTGCTTGGAAACTGACTGTATCATGTATAAACGATAGTGAAGTGTGTGTTTTAGTTGGAATGCATCACATGATCCAGAGGTAAGGGGTCAGAGATAAAATTGGGAAGTGAAAAAGCAAAGTTGGGCTAAATGTTACACAAGTTACACAAATTCTTAAACTCAGCCTCGATTCTGAAGCGCTTTTCTGTAAGTTCTTTTAAGACTTCAAAGTTAAGGTTGATTTCAATAAAAAATAAAATATGATGAACAAACAGAGGCAGAAAGTTTAAGGTTCTGCACAGAACCACAGTATATAAAAAGAATAATAACTGTCTGTGCAGCAAGCAGTAATAATAATAATCTTTGCATTTGATATAGAGCCTTATCACGTCTTCAAGATGTCTCAAAGTGCTTCGCAGAATATACTGTAAAGCGAATTGACTGTATATTTTATGGGCAAATATATAAGGAGCTCTAGGTTACTGATGTCAGGTCAGGGTTAGAATTCGGATCAACGACTCTTCATGGATGAATAGTTTGCCGACACTCAGTGTCTTCTGAACAGAAGGGGATGGGAGAAAATTTACAAAGAGAAATTGGGAAGAGAGAGTAATAATAAGAATGCAGAACACTGTACATCAGTTTGAATGCAATTATGATTGTTCAACCTTTGGAATAATCAGTCAGATAGGCTCAGTTGCCTGTTGTTCAGATAGCACTATTGCCTGTTGTTCAGATAGTTTGAATACAGTGTCGGGGATTGCTCATGAGTCCTGGCCAACAATCCCCCAGTTAAATTTCACACTAATATTATTAATATTCAATTTAAGCAACAACTTACTTGGTAAAATAGTTTTGTATCTGTTCTTAGAAGCGTGCCCTGGGATATTCAGTTCATTGGTCTCAATAAAGTTTGGTGGAATTTTCTAAAAGTGGGAGAAAAGGACATGTCAAGAAGTTCTGAGTTGTGACATGAAAGACGGCACTTCTGACGTTGCAGAGCTCCCCCAGAACTGCACTGGACTGGAGTGTCAGCCTGGACACTACGATTCTCACATCTCTGGATATAACAGTCCAGCTGTTGCATTTATTTTTAAAAAGGTTGGAGTTATTTGCGACAGAAGGAAATGATTTATCTAATCGTATCGCAACACAAACAAATGAATAGGAAGCACAATCATCATTTCTCTGACTTCTTATGGTAGAGCTCTTAAGGGGAAACATTTTGGGTGAAGTACTTTTACCTATTTGCAGTATCTTTCTCTGAAATTCACACAGAACCAATCTGAGATGTACCACAATGTAACAAAAAGAGTGTGAGATCAAACTTAGGTGTTATTTCTTTCTAAGAAACAGTGGGACATTTCTGGGCAATCTGCAGGACCCACCCCCAATGCAGCACACCCACAGCACTGCACTGGAGTGTCGTCTCAGGCTACATGAGTTCCAAGTTCTGATGTGTGGCTCAAACCCACAACCTTCTGTCTCAGAGGCAAGAGTCCTTCTAATTGAGCCAGCCTGACACACAATGCTAGTGATGTGGTGCTTCTGTTATGATTACGGTTCACTATCAAATATGTCTGGAATTGAATTCTACTACTTTAAGTGACAGATCGTCCATAATAATAATAATAGACCTTAATTTATAGCACTGCACCCACTACCACTTCCTGCCTATTGCCTGCTGTGCACCCTGCCCTCCCTGAAAACTTGTTTCCTCCATTACTATACAAATAGACATATACCTAATACTCTTGGCCAAAAAGCTCCCCTGTGCTCTTTTCTTTTGTTCCTCAATTTTCTTCTGTTTCACAAACTCACAAGTGTGTTCACAACTCTGCAATCCTGCAAGAGTTCCTCCTTAATAGCTGAGAATAGGATCTGCGGCTCAACTGGCCTTTTTCTTCTCCCTTTCACTTGAGATTTGAATACTGGTTTCTCAGGCACAGGAAACTCGTGTTAAGCCTAAACCGGGAAGATTCATCGCTTTGGCCTGATCTCACAGCATTACACCTCTGTTTATACACATCAACATTTTTGCTAAACTTAGTGAGAGGAAGAATGTCAGGCCTAAAGAGAGATAAATACTCCCAGCAACTAGACCAGTACCATAATATAATCAGCGCCCACACTGGTATCCTTTGTACAACTCAGTTACCGATGTTCTAAAATATGTCTGACATCATTCCATTTGTATTTATTTAAGACCACTCATATCCAACAGGGCACCAATGTGTCCTCTATTTATATCCTTGCAGTATGGAAGAAAGTAAAATACTAAATGATGTTTATCATACATATGGAAAAAGGGTATTAAAATAATCTAAGTATCCAACCGTGCCCAAACATAACGTAGAAAGGTATTTAGCATGTTATTTTCACCTACAAATACACAGTCACTCCACTTTACAGTAAAATTCCATGAAGCTCTTTGAGACAACGTGTTAAGGCCTTGTATCAAATGCAACCGTTGTTATTTGAGAAGCTTTTCTTCAAAGAAAATGTTGATCACTTGCCCATTCTATACACTATAGAAGCTGTCAGTGTGGTTCAGTTGGTCACACTCTTGCTCTGAGTCGGAAGGTTGTGGGTTCAATGTGCCAATTTGAACCCAGCAATGTCCTACAACCAGCCATGAAATAAAAGGTCAATTTTATCTGGAGGATTGTTGTCAGGATACGGGGAGAAATGCCATTATCGTTTCAAGTAGTGCCATGGGAACGTTTATCTGAATTATCTGAATAGGCAAATATATCTTGGTTTAATATCTCACCCAATGGATACTATCTCTCACAATGTGGTGTACTTCATTACACAGGACTGCTTGAGTGTCCTCCTAGACTTTTAAGTTCAAAGTGGCTCAAACCCACAACTATCTGAATCAAGATGAGAATGCTATCAATTGAATGAGGCTGCCATCCTTAAGTCTGAAGCCAAGGGAGAAAGCTCAGGGAAATTCCATTTCAGACATGCATTAAACCCTTTTTTTACATTTATTTACAGTCAATGTCATTTCCAGCAAAAAAAATTAATGATGCTCATCACAACACAGCATTGCAATGCAATGGGCAACCATAACTGATCTTTCAGTAAGTCATCATTATAGCGATCAGCGGCATTGCATTAAATAAATAAATAAGTAGATAAATAGATAATTTAATAGATAAATAGATAAATAAATAGATAAAATAGATAAATAAATAGATAAACAGATAAACAGATAAATAGATAAATAGATAAATAGATAATTTAATAGATAATTTAATAGATAAATAAATAAATAAGATGCAATCATTTTAGTAATTTGATTAAAAAATATTTTACCGAGAATTCAGCTTCCAGCTTCTGCGTGTTGTTTGTGATTTCCTTTAACTGTTCTCTGGACAGAACAGAGCTGGTGGTTTTTAGATATTGTAAAGTCAATTCTCGGGGTGTAGAAACTGATTTGATGGGTTCTACGTTTCCCAAGGAGCTCACATCCAGAGTCAGGGATACATTGGAGCCTCTCCTAAATGTTACCCAAGGGGAAAGAAAGGAGAGAAAATGAATTATTGTGTTGAAGTTTTTAATTGTTCACGCAAAACCCTGAGGACACAAAAGGGATCAGGGCACACAAGGCATTTGGGTTAAACTAATGATGAAATAATCCTTTCGTTTTGATATAGGGCCTTATCAAGTCTTCAAGACTTCTCAAAGTGCTTCACAGAATATACTGCAAAGTGAATTTGATTGTATATTTTGTGGACGAAATACAGCAGCCAATTGTGCACAGCAGTGCACCACAAACTTTCGTGGATTGATCTGAACAATTTTTTTTTAAGGGATTATTACTTCCGGAAAAGCCATCAGCCAATCGAGTAACAACCGGGTTCTTACTTACTGCTAGGTAAACAGAGGGTGCGGAGTAAGGAAACGTGCCCAACACATAGATATAGAGGTAGAAATATATTCTACCTTACATTGTTGCACATTAACAATAATAATAATTAACCTTGCATTTTGTATGACTCCTTTCACAGCAGGAAGACGTCGTAAAGTGCTTCACAGTGACTTTGTATTTGTAGATGAATGCGGCAGCCCATTTGCACATAGCAACGTTTCAGAAACATCCATGAAACAAATGAACAATTTCTTTTTCTTTTAGTGGGTGGGGGCAAGGGAAATAATTTTGGCCCAGGACACTGAAAGATGGAACACCCTTCACGGCAAGTGTGTAAGCAATCTGAAAAGACAGGCATCAGATGTACCCATTTCACACCACATTGTGATGGATCATTGTTAGTGTCAATGCTGATGGTAAAAACTATTCCACTTATTCTTCGTTTTCAAATTTATTTGTTTTTTTGTCCCCAAGACATCTAAGCACTTGTTATTATTAGCAAATTGTTTACTTGATGCCCAGGCAAAATTAGGACAATATTCTCCTTAGGTCCAAAACATGAACAAATAATAATAATCCTTGCATTTCACATATCTCCTTATCATGTCATTGAGAAGTCTCAAAGCGCTTCACAGGATATACTGTAAAGTGGATTGACTGTGTAATTTGTGGATGAAATACGGAAGCCAATTGCACACCGCAGTGTCACACAAACAGTTGTGGAGTGAGTGACCAATTTTATTTGAGGAATAGTGCCATGGGATCTTTAACGTCCAGCTGAACAGACATAAAGGACCTGCCTTCTAAAGATGGCACAACCAACAATGCAACACATCTCCAGTACTGCACTGGAGTGTCAGCTTAGACCATGTAATTCCAAGTCCCGATGTGGGGCTTGAACCCACAATCTTTAGACTCACACTGCGGCAGGCTGACACATATATAGAGGAAGTTGTTACCGGATGCCAGTTAAGCATTGTTTATCCTCATTGTACAGTATTACAGTGATAAGACTGTTGTCTCAACCACTCTGAGAGGATGTGGTGACTCCATTATTTGCCTCCTGTAAATAGATTGCTGGTGGTTAGTTTGACCAATCGCTACTACACTTGTTTGACAGAGGCAAGAATCGGACAGGTCAGATCTGTAAAAGAACGAACCTTCATTTTATCAGGCCAAAATGAAGCAAAAGGCTTCAGAGTTATGTAATGGCAAGTGAAATGACTGCTCCTGTAGGCAAAAAAATGTTTCATCTGAAGGACGGCACCTCAAAAGCCCATGAGGTGAATGACCAATTCATCTGGAGTTCTGTTGGCTGGAATGCTGGGACAAACACCTTATTGAGCTCTTGACCTTGGCTGCCTCCACTGATTTCACAGTCCCTGCTAACTTGAAGTCATCTGCAAGTGTAACTACCATAGACATGCTCAGGTCATTGATATACATTCCCCAATAATGCAGCACTCTTGCCCAAGACCTGGCCTGGTGTGTCAGGCTAGTCTATGTGACCCTGAGGTGAAAGCTTCTTAAAGAGAGACAAGCTGCCAGGTTGAGGATACGAGTTGCATTTACATTCTACACTGGACTTCACTGGTGTTTTGAAAGTAATTAATTCTTGGGGGTGTTGGGATGGGGGAGAGAGGAAACTTATACAAATGTTTCTTTTTCTTTTAAAAAAAAGAGGAAACTGAAAGTCTGCATCATATCCTTGTGAACGTCATTTGAGACAACCAATAATACTGATAGAGAGAATGAGCAAAGGTTTTTATTTGATCTTTTCAGTATGTAGGAACTAAAAATAATCTTGCGGTCTCTTGTCAGATGTCGCTCATTCATTCTGAAAGATGCAATTTGACATCCCATTCACTAAAATCTATGGCACAATCTGCAGAAATGTTACTTATGAACATTGACTGGTCCGCTAGTTTTAGGAATAGTCATTTACAACCCTAAGTCACCAGCTTTGGGAAGTTTTGAATAATTCTTTGTCCTTTGAGAAATCAGCAGAGTAAGAACCTTTGGTGAACAGCATAATTCAAGCAGTAACTTATAGCTCTCTGAGTAAGAGCCAGACAATCGGTACAGTCATTTTGTGCTGTGTGAGTGCACCTACTTGGGAACTGGTTTAAGGGAGCGTTAAGTCATTTCACTTTGAATCTTAATAGTCAGCTAAAAGATGAGACTTTCATACCGTTAGGGCAATAAGATAGCAGGGAAAGAAAATCGAGTTAACGCAGAATTACTGAGCAACATTAAGAAGATTATCACTTATGCATCCAATTGCTGCAATGGTCAATGCTCATGGATATTTGTACAATATTTGGCCATGAAATATGCACCATGTCTTAAATAATGAACGTAATATGTGTTAATTTGGCCTTTACCTGGGGCACTAAATCCATTACATTGTTTTCTCTCTCTTTGAGTAGGTGGTAGTTATAAACTCAACAGCTGCCAAGCAAGTAGTAACCAAGCCTATTTCTAATGAATGATATTCATGTGCCTGCAACATCTGTGAATATTGAAAACCAGGGACAGACTTTGGGTTTGTGCAGGATTAATTTTGGAGGCAGGTCCAGTTCTTGACTCTTGGGTGTCCAAAGATTATATGCAAGATCACAAGACAGTAACAACTTGCATTTTTACATAGCGCCTTCACATGGGTAGGGTTTTGGAACACTAACATTGTAAGAGATGTCCTAACGAAAAAGGACCTTTCAGCAGTTTTAGTAATGGACATTGCAGCTGAGGACAAACCTGTACCCACCCAACAAAATCTATCTATATATAGATATATGTATATATATATATATATATACATGATAACTGTGTGGTAGATCACAAGAGCATTTTGGGTTCAACTACCCTTCCTGGCCATTTGTTCCTTCTGGGTAAAGCAAATCCTAGTTTCCATCCTGAACTTGCTCTTTGCAACCTTGAACTTGTGTCTTCTTGTCCTTATGTCTCGGTGCATATGAAATTATTGTTTCTGAGTTTACTTTTTCTATCCAATTTAAAATGGTATGCACCATTTCCACTGAATGGTACCAGAACTATTTCCATTGTCAAACACTTTGCGGTAAGAAGCCCAAACCACATACCAGCAGCATTATTATTATTTTTTTTGCCACAAAACAATATTGCAGCAAATGTTTGTAACCATTGCAATGCAATGTAGTGCAGCTAATTTGCCAGGAATTCAATCCCCCCAATCAAAAGCATGGCTAGGGTGACGTTTTCATAGTGAGAGGAGAGTGCAAGCAAGTCAGAGAAACTCAAGGATGAAGCTCAAGAGACGAGGGACAGAATAAATATACTACAAACAGCCATGAAACGAATGACCAGTTGTTGTTTGGAGGATTCTTGGCCAGGATACCTTGGGAAACTACCTTCTCTTTCTGAATAGTGCCATGGGTTCCTTGACATGCATCTGAACAGGCAAATAGTTTAACGTCTCATCTGAAGGATGGCCCCGACAACATTGTGGCACTTCCCCAGCACTTGATATTCCCTTGGTATTTGAGCATCATCTTCGACTTTGAAAGGCCAGAAATGGAGCTTGAACCAACAACTTTCTGACTCAGAGGCAAGAGTGCTACCAACTGAGCTGAATAATAACAGGGGAGAGATTTCACTTGGGTCCAGATTTATGCTATTTCTGGGGCATTTCAGAGCATCCGGAATTCGGCGACTTGTTAAACTTAAATTCAAGCTTAACTTTGAAGTCAATTTTTCAGTTCTTGAAAGAACTTAGAAGAAAACCACTTCAAAAGTAAGGTTGCATTTCAGAATTTGCTACAGAAACGGAATAAATCTGGCCCCGAATGAAATCTCTCCCCATGAGTCTCTGAAGCTTGGGTTCAGTTTCCTTTTGTGGAACTTCTGAACAGAACTTGGAACACTGTGTTGCGCAGTGCTAATCGCTAATCTGTGTGCAGACTGGTGTAGAACAGACATGTCAAGGGGTGTTTCAACATTTCTAAGCTTATTGGTGCAACAACAACACCAAATTACATTCGTTTAGCGCCTTTCACGTCAGGAGGAAGTCCCAAGGCACTGGGATCCGCAACTGAGCTGGTGGTTGGTATCCAGAGGAGTGGAGAGGTGGGAGGGGAGGAATAGGAGGGTGACTGAAGGCATAGTCGAAGAGGAGGGTCTTGAGGTGGGTCTTGAAGGAGGCAAGAGAGGGGACGAGGCAGAATAAACACTTTCAAAAGTCCAATAAAAGTGCTGGAAATTAGCTTTCGATTGGGGAAAGATACGTTGATGCTTTGGGAGTGAGCCTTCGTCAGTGCCCCGTGTAAATTCTGAACCAGTCTCTACAAGCATGTCAGAACTCAGCCGCCCTGAACTTGTGGAAGGAGATTCTAGTCAACCCCCTTCCCAGGGGAGTGCCTTTCTCCTGCAGAGACCTAACAAACAAAGAAGGAAACTGTGTTCTGATATAAGGTTCTACCTTTTAACGCTAATTTATTGTTTTTAATTTCTGACCTTAATTACCAGTTTCTGTTTCATTTCCAATTTTCAGCATTTGATGTATTTTATTTTTATCTCTTTAAGCACTGCTTTGGTAATGATTATCAGTGAGTGATGCTCGGAATCTGATGAGAATAGCTCACTGATGAGTAATTCGCTTACCACTTATTCCCCATTCCTACCTCGGCAATCTGTTCCTGCTTTAAAGACCAGAGTGTTCCATCCTATCAATCCCCATGAAACGTTCACTCGATTTATTTAACCTATTCCCTCGTGCCCCCCGTTCCACCATTGGTGGCTTCACTTTCAGCCAGTACTCCCCGAAACTCTGGAGCACTCTTCCTCTAACCCTCCGCCTTGCCCTTTCCTTCGCCATCTTCAGGTGGCGCCTGAAGACTTTCCTGTTCGAGTGTGTCAGCTGTCACCCCCCCCTACCCCTGACTCAGTGTTGTGCTCCGCCATTGTCAAGCGCTCTGGGATGCCACCCTGCATGAGGAGAGCTATGTAGCTCAGTGGTTAGAGCACTCGCTTTGCAAGTGAGAGACCCGAGTTCAATTCCAGGCAGAGGGCGAAACCTTGGGCAAGTTTCCTTACTCCACACACCTAATAATAATCCCTCCAAAACCAAAAACAATAATAAATTGGTCATTTTCAATCCAGGACTGTTTGTGGGACACTGCTGTGCGCAATTGGCTGCCGCGTTCGCCCACAAAATACACAGTCAATTCACTTTACAGTATATTCTGTGAAGCGCTTTGGGGCGTCTAGAAGACGTGAAAAACGCTATATCAAATGCAAGGATTATTATTATTATTTATTATTATAAATGCAAGTTTTTGTTGTAGTTGTTGCTATTCTTTCCCTCACCAAAACTGTGCTTTGTTTAAAGCTCCAAATAAACCATGGAATAAAAAGGAGTTTCTCCCAGTGTACTGTCCTGGCCAACAACTCTCCAGATATCAATTGATCATTGACTTCACGGTTGTTTGTGGGAAATTGCTGCGCGCAAATTGGCTGGCACATTGCACCTACAAAATGCTCAGTCACTGCATGTTACAGGACTTCTTGTGAAATTATATGATCAGGTGCTATATCAAATGCAAGGATTATTATTAAAGATTGCTATTATTTATCTATTGGAGAAACATATCTGCATAAGGAGGGAGGGTCAAAAATCTTGATGTGAAACACTTCCAGTTATCTGGTAAGCCTTATTTGTACAGATCTTTATTGCTCAATATATGTTCAATGTACTTATACATGACAACACGTGCATGTTTGATATCCTGTTTGTTTACCACTCCCATAGTGTGAACCTTCACGCAGCTAATCCTGCTTCCCACTCCAGTCTTGATACACTAATAGGCTTTATGCTTCCAAAGCAATAATAGATAACTAAACTGTCCTAGGAGGGGCCCAAAATACATTTCATGACTGTTTGGAAGCCTTGTCATATTTCTACCTCAGACTGTAACCCTTCAGTCATATTCCAGTCAGCTTGGCTCAGTTGGTAGCCCTCTCGCCTCTGAGTCAGAAGGTTGTGGGTTCGAGCCCCAAGTCATGGACTTGCGTCAATTGGCTGCCGTGTTTGCCCACAGAATTTACAGTCACCCCACTTTAGAGTATACCCTGTGGAGAGCTTTGAACTTTGATTAGGCGTTATATCAAATGCAAGGTTTATTATATTATTATAGCTTGCAGCGCCCAGTGCAACAGATTGGATGTAAGTTAGTCGATTGGCAGATCTAAATGAGCTTTAGAATCATGAAGTGTATCACTATTGACCTTTGTTCTCTAAAATAACACATTCCCCAAACCAATGTGTCAGCTCAGTTTTCATCGGTGATATTTGCTTTAAGTCCACACAATGGCCTTTGGGTCCAATTTTCTGTATGTATTACTTTCATTGTCATTTTTACACAACAGTAATTCGTCATCTCAATTGCTTTATGTCATTCGTTTTATTTTTTGTACGTTTCCATACTTTATCTCAATTACATCAGCTACTCTAGACTGAATGCACCTTCACAGGCAATTTGATCTCATCCTTCCAGAATAACCAACCACTCTACTATATTCCCATCACAGCATCAAACTGTTTTCATTGAAGGATAGAGGGTAATTAACAACTGGAATCCGGAATGGGTTACCAGGACAGCAAACTGGACTTGTATAAAGAGACAGCTTGTTTTTTGATAATAATAATAATAATAATAATTACAATCCTTACATTTGATATAGTGCCTTATCACTTCTTTGAGACGTGTTAAAATGCTTCACAGAATATGCTGTGAATATTATTAATAATGTATATTATTGTGGGTGAAATGCAGCAGGCAACTGCGCACAGCAGTGTCCCACAATCTGTCGTGGGTTGAAGTGACCAATTTTTTTTGGTTTTTGAAGAAATTATTACCCCCGGAAAAACGATCCACTAATCGAGTAACAACCGGGTTCCTACTTCCTGCTAGGTAAACAGAGGCGTGCGGGGTAAGGAAACTTGCCCAAAAATTCACCCTGCTGGGGATTGAACACAAGTCTCTTCCTTGCGAGGCGAGTGCTCTAACCCACAGAGCTACAGGAACCCCCACTGATGGGAGGTTAGGAGAGTGGATATAATGGAAGGAAGAGATCAGCTGGGCTGATAGGCCTTCTTCATTGAAACCTTTCTTGTGAAAACAAGATCAGTCTAGAATTTGCAGAGTCATGTGCACGCATACTTTGCACCATCCTGCTTTGTGGTGTACAGGTTTATGCTGGTCTTGCTGTGCGGGGGTGGTTGAACGATGTTTGCTGTTAGCTCTCGTGGTTGCAGTGGTTGGAATAAGATGATTAAAAATAAAAAAACAAATACCGACTGATAATGTGAGCACGTAAGTGTCGGTTTTTAACCTATCACTTTTCAAAACACTTGCCGTGACTTTCAGGATATTACAGAAAATATTGATATTGAAGATCTCGATCCTGAAGAGTTAAACTTTAAGTTAAGGAATTCCACTTCTGTAATTGAAATAAACCAAGTTTTCTTCTAAACATTTTAAGCCACACACTCCGCTGCCACTTGAAAATGCCCCATTAACATTTATTTCAGTTTAGAAAATATTACTTTAATATTCAACCTCAATTGGTATTGTTAGTGATACAGTGATAATGTGATAATCCTTGCATTTGATATAATATCTTATCATGTCATTGAAATGTCTCAAAGCACTTCACAAGATTTTACCATGAATTTTATATAGGGAAACCGGATGGACAATTTGCATACAGCAATGTCCCCCAAATAGCCCTGAAGTGAGTGATCCATTTTTATCTCGAGGATTGTTAGCCAGGATACCAGGAGAGTGATACAATCACTGATATGTTCATTTTATCACAGACAAACTGAAAATTAAACATCTCTCGCAACATCTGACAAATATTAATAAGGCAATAAGAATCCTTGCATTTGATGTAGCGCCTTATCACGTAGGAATTAGAAGCAGGAGTAGGCCATTCGTATATATATATGTATATCGATGTCTCAAAAGTGCTCCACATGATTTACTGTAAAGTGCAGCAACTGTGTATTTGTAGGCCAACGTTCTCAGAAGCTGAAAGGCAATGCAACGAAGCTCTGAGTTATGCTGGTATAAGTAAGCACAGAAGCAAAGTAACCGTTCTGAAGTTAAGTTGCAGAGTCACAATCCATCTGTGGAGCAAGTATTCATCTATCGCACAGGCCAGAAGCTCAGTGTTTAAACAGCAACACTCTTTTCGCTGAGAAAAACACAGTGCCACCCACGCATGGAAACCTTCAGCTCTGGGCAGCGGTCTGCAGAGGAGATTTGTTTCTGCAGAGGAGATGAGTCTTACAGGAACTAGAAACATTAAAATCTACGATGTTTATCCTGTAAACAGTGAGGCTAAGTAAAACAGGAATCTGCTTACTTTTGGATTCCTACGAAAGGCAAAGTGTTGATGCATTTAAGAGGAAGCTAGATCTTCACGTGGGGGAAAGGGGAATAGAAGGGTGTGCAGGGAGTAAGGAATAGGTGAAAGCTCGTGAGGAGTATAACATTGGAATGGACTGGTTGAACTGAATGTCTGTTTTCGTGCCGAAGATTCTTTGCAAATCATTGTAAATCTTCGAAAAGTGATAATACTGTTTTGGTGTAGAGCATGGGACAAATTGGAAATGTTACTTTTTATTAAATCTTGATGCTTCGACAAGGAAGCTTGCACTGCAAAACAGGACACAAGATTAAACTCCCATTCAAAACGAATTGTCGCTTGTTGGAAGGCCATAAAAGCTCGCTATGTGCATCTCGTAATCCGTTTGCTGTGAACTCGTTTGATCGCGCTAAGTGTCTGCGTTTTGAGCAAAAACGATTTGAAAGGAGACCAATATCAAACAAAGGAAATTTTTTTAAAAAAAAATACTTGTTGTTTGTGAGAAGCAAACTAAATAGAACCAGGAATTTGAATAAAACAGACTGGAGGGAGGAATCAAGAGAGAACCAGAAAGGGGCATTGTGGCTCGGTCTTTAGAGCATCATAAACAGCAACGTTTTTTTATTGAGCACCTAAATAACACCTAAATATTCTTCCAGTATCATAACAGCAAGAGAATAATTGGGAAGGAAGTTAAAACTCTTACTCAGAGACTAAACAACAATGAACCCCTGTGAAGAACTTTGAGATGCCTCAATGCCTCAATGAGGCTCCATATGAAATGTAAGGATTAATTATTGTTATTGTAATGTACACAGCTGCCCCAATGTAATTTACCATCCAGGATAACATGTAGTTGTCACAGAGATACAATAGGATTGTTAGTCATTCTTGAAATGCAAAAAATAAGAAGAAACATTTTAAGATTGTCTCACTGTAGGTCAGCTCCTGTAATAAAGATTTTACATCTAAAAGCTAGTGCAATTCAATGATAATAATCCTCGCATTTCATATAACACCTTATCTTGTCTTCGAGACGTCTCAAAGCGCTTCACAGAATATACTGTAAAGTGAATTGACTGTATATTTTGTGGGCGAAACGCGGCAGCTATTTGCGCACGCCAGTGTCCCACAAACAGGCGTGGATTGAATACAATCAACATTGGAAAGCATTGGAATTCAAATGTTTGTTGTGTTGTGGTAGCAAAAAGTAACTTACAACAAAAATGCCTATCGGAGTTGCTCCAGAGTGAGAGATGAATGTGAAAATAGCTGATGAACTGACCTCATAGACTTCCAGCTAGCTGGGGCTTCTAATGCAAACAAATGGTCTGATTGCACACTGATACTGAGCCCTTTGCTCTCAATTGATCAACAATCTTTATCTCCACATCTTTATGGCGAAAGGATTTGTTTACCAACCCCTACAATTTCCCCATTTACATCAGTAAGCTGAAACAAAAAAAATCTTAAAGCATTCCCTTTAATTCCAGTATATTGGACTCAATTGATGTCCTCAAAGTGACATTTATCCTTCCTAGTACCCCATTCCAATGGTGTTACCTTTCCCAGTATATGAATTCCAAGTCCTTGCCAGGGAGTTGAGTTTACAGCCTTCTGATTCAGAGGCAAGATCACTACCTAAATACCTCCTGCAATTGCCATTCACATCTCTGACCCTGTGCCCTCTATTCCTGCTGCAATGCACGTGACCGAAATTATGGTTGTGGGTTTACTTTATTAATTCAAGTCCATCATTTAACCTTCTTGGTATCACCTGGTATTTTAGGGAAAATTGTTCTTATACCAAATAATTTATTGCCGTGATATTTGGTGCAACAATGCTCTGGTACTTTATCTTCACATTCAGTTTCATTATAACTTTTACACCACTTGATTTATTCCTTCAACTCTAACCATGAGCCATCTGTCCCGTCTAACTGTTCAGATGGAACATTAAAGATCCCACGCCTATTCAAAATGTGAAGGGAGTTCCTGCCGGTGTCCTAGCCAACAATCTCAAAATAAATGGATTGCTCACTTCATGGGACATCATCCATTTATGCTGTGAGGTCAGGCATTCTGCACCTCTGCCCCCACACTCTGGAACTCTATCCCGGAATCCCTCCACCTCACCCCCTCTCGTGCCTCTTTTATGTCCCGTCTAAAGACCTTCCTCTTTGACCGAGCTTTCGGCCGCCCTCCCACCCCCAAACCCCCTACCCTGCGTCTAAACTCCCAGCTTGGATCCCAAACCTCTGATTGTCCAGGGTCCTGGGATGTCTTTCAGACATGAAGGGCGCTATGGCAGTGTAATTTGTTGTTCTAGTTGTTGTGTAAAAATTGGCTGCCATGTTCTCCTACAAACTGCACAGTGAATCCACTTTGCAGTATATCCTTTCAAGCGCTTCGAGACATCTCAAGGATGTGATACGGCACTTTACCAAAGCGAGCATTATTATTATCATCTAATCTAGAAAAAAGTCAAAAAGATTACAGAATAACCAGCACTTTCCTTGGCTTCTGGGTTTCATTTGCTCTCACCTTTCCTGAAGGCGGCTTTGCTTTGATTTGAACGATGAGGAGAAACCTGATGAGGAATCCATGTTATCTTTCACAGGACGGTTCTGGCAGCTCATTGTATGTATCAGAGAGAAAACTAACCCAGACTGTACCATGCTTTGGACATTGGATACACCTCACATTGAGGCAGGCAGGGGACTGAGGTTCCTCACCAGCTCCGCTATGTACTGGCTTTATTCGGTGAAAAGATTCCCTTTAGTGGTAACTTATCTGTAACAATAAAAAGAACCATAGTTTAAAAAAAAACAAAAGACTCCCGTATCACAAATTATAAATCAGGAAAGTACAACACACATATCTTACAGCACATGATCCTCTGAATGGCGGAATGGATATATGTTAGACCTATAATGCTATCATTGTACTGAAATATTAATAAAATTACAATATGAGTTCATTTTCTTTTGGTGAACCAGTCTTATATTTGTAGTTCTTAATTCAAATATTAGAAAATCTCAGCGGCTTGATAATAGTAATAATAATCCTTGCACTTGATATAACACCTTATCACATTTTCTGGACATCTCAAAGCATTTCACAGAACATACTGTAAAGTGAATCGACTCTATAATGTCTTGTCGGACTTCACAATGACTGGGTCGGAGGCTAAGCAAGGGATTGGGAGTAAGTGGTCACAGAGGTAGGTTTTTAGGTGGCATGTAAAGGCAGATAAAGAGGGGTAGAGGGAAGGAGTTACTCAGGTTAGGGACAATAGAAGCTGAAGGCTCGGCACTGTTATTGGAACCACAGATCTTATGTTATTTTTTCCAAGTACAGAAATCTGTTAGAAATTTGTCTTAAATCCTAAATCCTCTCACCCAGTCACTACACTTTGCAGTAAATCCTGTGAGGCGCTGGGAGACGACCCCCAGAGTAAAAAGATGCTATAAAACATGCAAGGATTAGTATTTTTATTATTGCTTATTTGGAGCTGCTATTTGTACGTATTTCCTGCTGTTCGCCTACAAACAGACAGTCGCTACACTTTGCAATAAAATCCTGTGAAGAGCTTTGAGGTGTTTCAACGGAGTTGTATGATTGAGAAAAGAAACAGTTTTGTTTTGTTACCGACAGTTGCAAACATCTGTAAATCTTCTTTTTCTGTTTGACTTTAATAGTCCACAGTGTCAAGCTGTGTGCTGTGGCATTCCTGTTCCGCTCCTTTACCAATCAATTTTGCATCAAATATATTGATCATCAACCTGCTTGCATTTTGTGGATAATGGACAACCACAACAACCTGCATTTATATAGCGCCCTTCACCCTGGATGACTTCTCGGAGCGTTTGACAGTCTGGCGGTCAGTTAGCCCATCCAGATCAGTTTGTGGGTAAAAGATATCTTTATTGAGCAATCTGGGCAATAGATTCCTCGTTGTGCTGCTTGAATTAAAGATTAGTGTGTGGTAATAAACTGTTCTATGTTGTAACTCATCAAGTGCATCTAAGAGGAAACTTGATGCATACCAGAGGGAGAGGAAATAGAGGAGCACAGGAAAGGGGATTTGGAGGGGTGGAGGCTCAGGTGGAGTATAAGCACTGGCTAGGCTAGTTATCAGTAATAGTAATCCTTGAATGATACAGCGCTTCTCACATCATCGAAAAATCTCAAAGCGCTTCGCAGGATGTGTAGGAATAGATAATGTAGGTAATAGACTTTCTATGCTGTAGTATTTAACTCATGAATACACACAGTCACACTACTTTAGAGTATATTCTGTGAATTTTACTATTATATTTGAGATGTCTCAACAATGCTTTTGTTATTATTGTTAGTATAATTCTCTGTGAAACTCTTTAAGACAGTTTAAGTTACAGGCACTGTATCTAATGCAAGGATTATTATTGTACAAGAGCAAGTGTCATTGAATTGATAGTTTTAGATGGGAAAACACCATGGAAGAATATTGTCCCTTCCAATAACTGAATATCTCATCTTTGCTTGACAGGAACTGACTTCAGTACATTCAATTCCTCCAAATCCAATGTTCTTATTAATTCAGTTACTTTGTGCTTCAGAAAAGAAACTGATAGCTTGTTCGAATAGGAAATGCACAAGAATTTCACTTCTCATTGAATATTTCTTAAGTTTGTTACTTCATTAAGCTGGTGGCTAGCTCACTGTGATTTGGTCTGTTCCTGTAAGTCCTGCTAACACGCCAGGCTAGTTGGATTGTTATCAATATAACTCGATTCCAAACTTCCATTGCCAGGCACGTCACTTTGGAGCCAACAAAGCTGCCTGGCAATGGAAACGAAGTCCTGCATACCTCTTTCCAAGGAGGAGAGTCACTAGTTGGTCAAGAATCATGTGTCATTTGTACTATATTCATAAAAAACAATCGCCTGAATAAAACTTTTAGAAAAATACTTGCATTTGGTAAACGGCCTTATCCCATTGTCAAAACATCTCAGAGGTCTTCACTGGACTTACTCTGTAGTGATTGCATACTCTATAAGCAAAAAAACTCCAACTTGCACAGAGCAATGTGATCACAAGCCATAAAGTGAATGATCCATTTTATCCGGAGGATTGTTGGCCAGAACCCCGGGAGAGACCCCCTTCTCTTTTCAAATAGAACATAGAAAGTGTTGCTTACATAATGGTGCACGAGGTTCTTGGATCTGTATAATAATAAGCCTTGCATTTGATATAGTGCCTTCTCACGTCGTCGAGGTATCTCAAAGCGCTTCACAGAATATAATGTAAAGTGAATTGACGATACATTTTATGGGTGAAACAACTCCCAAATTGTGATTAAATATGACTTTTAAAACTTTATTGAACCGTACGGCATGCAGGCAGACCAGCTCTTAGTGTAATTGTCAACTGTGTATTTTACGTGCAGAGATTTGCAGCTGTTTGTATGAGTGCTGCTTACTGCAGTTTGCCACCAAAGTGAAAGTATTATTATTGCATTCATTCAATGCTTTGGTATAAAGGTGACATATATAGGTGGTATAAAGGTTCCTGCTCTCAGAAAATGAAAGCACTGTCTAACTTTATGCTAGTTAGTTGTCAAGATGAAAGAATAAACAAAAATAGAACAGTAAATCAGTATCAGGCCGCTTAAAATATAATATTCTGAACCAATGTTTCAATTCTGCCTATCTTATATTTATTTACTTACAGTTCAATTCACTTTACAATACATTCTGTGAAGCACTTTGCAAAGTCTCGAAGACATGATAAAGCAGATGCAAGGATTATTATTATTATTATTATTATTATGTCTCAACAACATGATACGGTGCTATATCAAATGCAAGCATGATTACTATTATTATTAAATAATCCAGGACATCCCTAGATGCCGGTGCAAAGACATTTTTAATCAAATCACTAAGACAATGGGACATTATAGCATTTGTTTCTTTTGTCAAGACGTCAAGCATTTAAACATTCTCTTTGCATTTAAACAAACCATACAATCAAGGGCAGTGTTAGTCAATGAGTTATCAAGTGTGGTCAATGCACGGTTTCATTTTAGCAACTTCCAAGTTTAGGTGCAACCGACTTGAGAGGGGTGATAGGGAAATAAAAGTACTTACCGTTGATGGAAATACATCTGAAATGCACCAAGGGCAAGATTACAATGGCACAGAAGCATCAGACAGTTTGTATGAAGTTTGCAACTTCTAGTGCAGAGGCTCAATAGTAGAATGAGGTAGAGAGTAGAAGGCAGGAACAGGCATGTATTTAAACACTTTCACAATGCTGTTGATATACTCCAGATGGAATGTGCTGGCAGTTTCAGCCAAATTGGACTTTGAAAACCAGTTCAACCACACAATTTGTCAAGTTCAAACCCATTCAAGGCAGAGCTGAGTCTCTAGCCTCTGGGTTGTAAACCCGTTTCTTCCCAGTTCTTTCACTCACCTATAGTAAAAAGCCAGCAAAATTCAGTGGAGGGGTTTGTGCTTGTGCTCGCTCGTATTCTCTGCTGAAGCTCTCTGCCTAAAATGTTCGCTGCATTTTCCTGAGTGCTCAGGAAGCTGCTTATCAGCAGATATTCTTCTTGCTGTTCTGTGCTGTTTCCTCCCACACAACCTACACACCAGGCCCACGCACTTTCATCACCCCACTTCACAGGCGAGCTGAGAAGGTGAAGTAAAAGGTCACGTTAAATGCACAGGACAAAACAACATTTGGTGTAACCCATTCATCTAATTTTGGGATGTCACAATATTTTTGATCCAAGTTTGATCAAATCAAATCCTTTACTAGCGCTGTATTCATGTACTCTTAAAAACACATTTGCACACAAACACACACACACATACAAAACACTTTTCTGATACCATTCCCGCTTTGGAATCAGTCGATTTTAAAATGAACGTTTCTAACAGAAATAACAATTCTTGCATTTCATTGAACACCTTAGCGAGTCAAGACTTCTCTGAGTAAGTTACTGCGAAGTGTAGTGACTGCACATTTGTAAGCGAATGAGGCAGCCAATGTCCCACAAACAACAACAACAACAACAACAACAGCAAACTACATTTGTATATGCCTTTCACGTGAGGAGGACGTCCCAAGGCATTGGACAGTCAGGGATCCACACCCGAGCTGGTAGTTGGGATCAGGAGGGGTGGGGAGGGTAGAGCCAGGAGGATGACTGAAGGCACGGTCGAAGAGGTGGGTCTTGAGATGGGTCTTGAAGGAGGCAAGGCACAAAGCACAAAGCAAACAGCCACAAAGTAATTACCATTTTTATCGGTGTGGCTGCTTTTATCTGTCTGTACTTATTTAAAGTAGAAGTCTCCAAACCCATGAGCTGTTGCAGAATAGCAGTGCTGTTCCACTTTGATTCCCAATGTTTTGCTATTTGAGATGTGGTTTTGCAGTCATATTATTAATTATCACTTCCATCATGACCTGGTGTTTATAAACCACATGAACACACTTTGCTGCTTTCAGCAGTTGCTAACATCTGAGCCTTTAGCGTGTGTCATGAACAGTTTAACGCTTAAACACCCCTAGCTTTGGATGGAAAAAAAGTTCACCTCCCACCCCTCATAGTTCAAGGTTAGTGCAAAATATATCCATTGGAAACTATTCTCAATATTCAATTCATTCCGTTAAATCAATACATAATATACATTCTGGGCAAAAATGTAGAAGTGATGTGCTTCACATCTCATCTTGAAAGAAAACTAAGTGTCAGCCTGGCTCATTTGGCAGCACTCTGAGTCGAAAGGTTGTAGGTTCACAACCCACCTTGAACTCAAAGTCTTTAGGCTGAGACAGCAGTACAATGGTGGTGGAGCATTGCTTACGCTGTTGGAGGTGCCGTCCTTCAGATGAGATGTTAAATCTCAATGCCCCATCTGCCTGTTCGGGTGGATGTTAAAGTTCCTTTGGCACTGTTCAAAAAAAAGGGGAATTTCTCCTGGTGTCCTGACCAACAATCCCCCAACTAAAATTGGTCACACACTCCATGGCTGTTAACAGGATATCACTGTGCACGAATTAGCCGCTGCATTTGCCTACAAGTTATACAATCACAACATTTTACAGCGCTTTGAGACGTCTTCCTGATGTGAACAGTCTTATATGAAATGTAAGGATTCTTATAACTGTTAAAACAAACTACCACAAGACTGAGGCTGACATTGTTAACATTTTCAATTTTCTCATCCGCCTTCCTCTCTCTCACTGTTGTGTTGTATATATGTACAACATATAAACAATGGAAATATGCAGCATATAACATTTTGGTCATAGATTCTGACCAAAAATGTATACATCTACCACTTTGTTGCACTTTGAATTAGCATCCCACAATAAAGTCCTGTTAAGGGTGCCTGAACGCATGGTGTAAGCCGATTCGATAACAACTTTTAAGAGAGAAGTAAATAATTATTTGGGGAGGACAAGTTTGCAGGGCTATGGGGAGAGAGAGCGGGGGAGTGGGATTGATTTGGATAGCTCTTTTCAAAGAGCTGGCACAGACATGATGAGCTGAATGGCCTCCTTCTGTGCTGTACTATTATATGATTAATGCTTAAATGACGAAACATTTGTGGATTATAAGGGGATAAAGGTCGATGAGTCTTAGCATCTGTGTGATTGCCATCGCCTGGCTGATATGATTGCGTTTTTATTAGTATATCACTTACCACACAGAAACTCAAGTCCAGTAAATCCTGTCTTACTGTCAAACCCGGATAAATCAGACAATGGGAATCCTGTAGCTCAATGGTTAGAGCACTCGCTTTGCAAGCGAGAGACCTGAGTTCAATTCCAGGCAGAGGGCGAAACCTTGGGCAAGTTTCCTTACTCCACACGCCTAATAATAATTCAAAAAAAAAAAAAAATAAAATATAAAACTGGTCATTTTCAATCTACGACTGTTTGTGGGACATTGCTGCGCGCAATTGGCTGCCGCGTTCGTCCACAAATATACAGTCAATTCACTTTACAGTGTGTTCTGTGAAGCGCTTTGGGACGTCCTCCCGACGTGAAAAGCGCTATATCAAATGCAAGGATTATTATTATTAATATAACAAGCTTCCAACAGCTTTTCTTTTGTTGGTCAATCGCAGGATGAATTGCCAGTGAGTTTTGGGGACGTAGAACCATAGAAATTTACAGCACGGAAGAAGTTCACTCAGCTCATCGCGTCTGTGCTGGCTCTTCTCAGAGCGATCCTTCCAGTCTCGTTTACCTCACTTTTCCCCCATACCCCTGTAGTTTACTCCTTTTTCGATACTGATGTAAAAAGTACTGCTGGCAAATTGTAAAGGGATTTTAAGCAACAACAACAACTTGCATTTATATAGTACCTCTCACCCAGAGAAGCGAAACCGGATTCCTTAAAGGAGAGGTCCTTGAAGCCGATGAGTTAGGAGACAGGGAACCAGTGGAGCTGGACGGGGACTGGGGTGATGTGGGCGCGAATGAGTGCGAACAGAATAACAGAGGAAGCTGATAAGCCAAGAAGTGGTTCAGTGACCTGAGCTTGGGTTTTAAAACCCAGCTGGGCGATTGTGCGAGGGAGGACCAACAAAGAAGACAAGAGGCCTGGGAGGAATGAGTTAGAGCAGAAAGCTCATGAGATTTAATGTTTTGATGTCTTTAATAGATTGTATGCTTTAGGGAAAAAAAATGTTTTTTTAAAAAAGCTTTAAACCTTGTTTTACTCTGCTCCAAAGCAGCACATTAGTCCGGTGGCTTCTGTTTAAGGAAGCTAAAAAGAGGACATAACACACAGACTGCCAGAGGGGAGAATTCCCAGGTCTGTCGAATATCAAGAGAAAACGTTGTTGAAGCAAACATCTTAGGAAAGAGAAAACAAGGACAAAGCACGATAGTTAAATCAGTTCAAATGCTTGCAGACGCAGTCATGCTGTGAGATGATGGGAAAGTTACGCACAATTGCTTATTTTGGATACAGAATTGAAAGCAGTACTCCACTGACTCAGTTCGTATTCTAAATAAACAGAACTTTTCTTTTGGTTGTGACGCATGTGGTGGAATTTCTAGGCTTCTGCATAATTTGCCTGATTTAGCAACAATCTCTCTCCAATGTTTCAACCAAAGTTCTTTCATCTGGATTCAGATATCTCCAGTTGTGTTGATTCAAAAGAAACCACTCTGTCAATCTACTGGCACTTCTGTACACACAGAGATGTGTAGGCGTGACATTGATATTTACACTTGTGTCATGTTAAATTTAGACTCTGCAGTTCAGAATGAATTGCAAATGCTGCAAGGACAGCGATTGCAAACAAAGGGAACAATACTCGCATATCTCACAGAAGGCGTATTATACAACGGTGTCAGCCTGGCTCGGTTGGTAACACCCTCACTTCTGAGTCAGAAGGTTGTGGGTTCAAGCCCCATATTGACACTTTGAACTCATAAACTCCTCTGACACACCATTGCAGGGCTGGGGTACCACTGCATTGTCGGAGGTGCTGTCGTTCATATGAGACATTAAGGTGATGGATATTAAAGATAGATATTAAAGATCCTGTGGCCCTATTCGAAAAGAGAATTGGGGTTCTCTCATTGTCCTGGCCAACAATTCCCCAGGACAAAATTGTTCAATTGCTTTCCTGCGTGCAGATGGGCTGTGGCGTCCGCCTACAAATTCAGTCATTATAAGTACAAGTGAAGCAAATTGAAAAGTCCCCTTAGTGCGAAAGGTGCAATGAATGCAAGAATCATTATATAACTAATTTGCAGTCGAGGGAAGTAAAAAAGTTCGCAGGATTGTTTTCGATGAAGAAAGCAATTAATTTCATCCTTCCAGAACACCCACTCTACCATGTTCAAGCTTCAAGCTCTCTGTGACACTATCCTGCGTGAGAGGCACTGTATAAATTCAAATTGTTGTGGCTCTTTTTAAATGAGTTCAGTGCCCTGGCTGCTGGAAAGCTACTCCAGTCATGGATTAACCTCTGAGTATTGATAAATGGTTACATTTTAAATTTGCAAATTTACACACAAAGGACATTGTGTTTAATGCAAATCTGAACTAATATAATAAAATCCCGTTTACCACAGAGGAGCAAATTTCTATGGTGCATTTTCATATATTCCTTCCCTCTCCTCTTGAATTTTCTCCCTTCCCATCCTGAAGACACTGACTCAAGTCGAGGTAATAATAAAATAATAGTCCTTGCCTTTGATATATCATCTTATCACGTCTTTGAAACTTCTCGAAGCGCTTCACAGCATATACTGTAAAGTGAATTGACTGTATATTTTGTGGGTGAAACGGTAGAGGTAGAGTTATACTGGAACTCTATCTGCTATCTGTACGGGCAACCATTTCTTCATCAAGTGTGAGTCTAGACCTTGAATGCTGTAACCAGAGCAGCTGTAATCTGGCAGAAGAACTGGGGCCTGCAATGAGATGTATTAAAATGCATCTAGCACTCTTATGCTTGTCAACTCTGATGATTTATCACTTTGTTTATATACTCCCTTTCACGTCAGGAAGATGTCTCAAAACACTTCATAGAGCTGAAAGGGAGCCAGGGGTGCAAGGATCTGAGGAGAGTGTGGTTGGGGAGTGGAGGGGTGGGAGAGAGGAAAGATGACCAAAAGCGTGGTCCAAAAGAAATAATAATAATAATAATCCTTGCACTTGATAATAATAAAATCCTTGCATTTGATATAGCGCTTTTCACAAAATATACTGTAAAATGAATTGATTGCACATTTGTGGGTGAAAGGTGACAGACAATTGCTGAAAAAAAAGCACCTCATTAATGTCTTCGAAGCGTCTTAAAGCCCTGCATGGAATATACCATAAAGTGAATTGACTGCATATTTTGTGTGCAAAAGAAAGATCTTAATGCAATACTATTTACATTCATACAGCAGTTTTTATGTCTGGAGGATGTCACACTGTTGGCTGCATATCTGAGTTACGGGTGGGACCCGAGGGGGTTGGGGAGGGGAAAGATGACAAAACCCTCAGTCAAAGAAGTAGGTCTAAATTGCTCTAATGGTGACGAGGGAGGGGCCGGGTCAGAGAGCCTGTGGGATAGAGTTCCAGAGAGTCAGAGCAGAGTGGCTGAAAGCTTATGCACCGATGGTGGGATGTGATAGCTGTGTGTGATAGTGTTCGCTGAGCAGAGGGAGCAGGCCAGGTGGCAGGGTCGCAGAAGGTCTCAGGAGATCAATTGACATAAATCAAGAGTGGTTTGCTTTGACAATTTGAAAACACAAAGTTTTTTGGCCTACAGTCCCCATAATAATTTGGTTGTTGGCCTCGTGGCTGTTTGAGGGACATTGCTGGTTCAAACTGGCTGCCATGCTCACCTGCAAAATATACAGTCACTAAACTTTACAGTAAATCTTGTGAAGGGCTTTCAGATGTCCTCTTGAAGTGAAAGGCACAATACCAAATGCAAGGGTTATTAATATTAGATATTTCATAAAAATCTGTCTTCTTCATCACAGGAATATTTCACTACCTCATCAGTCTCTGTTGCCTGGCGTGTCCCATCATGACCAGGAAAAAAAAGGACAAGCCATCGCTGTAATTTCTGCGGTTAAGTTCTATAGCATACCCCCTACCTTCATCACACACACTCAACTCCTGAGTTCTGCTTGCTCACACAATTTGGGTAGATAAAGTGAAGGAGAATTTTAAGTAGGCAGACTGGCAGACCTTCCGTCAAATTAGCTGATGTTTGTTGTTTTGGTCAGCCGGATGTCTGACCCGTGAGTAAACCCATCACCAGGTTTAAGAGTATGCAAAGCAGACTGAGAATTTTACATATGTATTCGCCTATACATGGAAATTCTCATGCCATACAACGTAATAAGCATTCGCTCCCCAGAAGGACGCAAGCTGTTTGCCTGATTCTGGAAAGTATTAAGCTCTGCTTTTACTGGGGGAAGAGTAAGGGCAGGAAAATACAGCACGCGCTACATATACACTATTTATGTACTCACAATACATAAAATACAGTATATTATGATTGCTATATTGTGTGGTTTGGCCTAAAAAAAATGTTGTTTGGGGCTACAGTCAAAAATAACAAGGAAAATGGAGCCATTGACAATCAAATAGTCTCAGAAACATAGAAATCTACAGTGTACAAGGAGGCTTTTTAGTCTATTGAAACCACACTGACTCAAGAAGCAAGGAGATCAATTCACTCCCAATGCCCTGCCTTATCCCCCTACCTCTTCAACCTTCTCTATTTCATGTGCATATCTACTTCGCTGGTGAAAGCTACAATGGACCCCACTTTATAATAATAAGTTATAATCTTTGCATTTGATATAGAGCCTTATCACGCCTTTGAGACGTCTCAAAGCGCTTCACAGAATATACTGTAAAGTGAATTGACTGTATTTTGTGGGCAAAAAAATGGTGTATTGAATGACCACATTTTATTTTAAAATGCAAGGATATCAAAGGCGAAAATTATTATTCTTATTATAATGTTGCCAAAACGTTTAGAGTGTTCAACATGTCAATAATTTTTTTTTGCGTGGGAGGATGCACGTTGCTTAGGCATTTGTCCACAAAATACTAATTTTTCATCAATAACCTCTGAAGGGCTTTGTGATGTCTCAATGTTAAAGGGGTTACAGCAAATGCAGGGAATTATTATTTATTATTATCTGTGTGCTGTGTTGCAATTTTTCCATGATTAACACCCAAGGGAAAGGTCGCCGGTACGAGCTTGACACAGCACTCGATGGGACAAGCAAGTGTCAGAATGGGTGTAAGAAACTGATGATATCTCAGATACTGTGCAACTGCATCTTATCTTATCTGTTCTGTGGTTGGAAATGCAGCAGTCTTCAGCCACTGTAGATTTGGAAATACCTCTTGTGACAGCTGGCTCCATGCTACGGAGATTATTTCCATGGAAAATGTGCTGCTAATTCCGCAGGACAGGCTCGTTAAAGCTTCCAACACGGTGAACGAAGTAGCAACTCCGGACGTCTGTTTGTGGCACCCAGAGGGCCTTGCTCGTATCGGCTGTGAAGCGCAGGAGTACGGTTTGTTGCTCGCAATCAACGGTGGTACCTTTCTGCGACACCATGCTGGAATAATGACTGTGACAGAACCTGGCGGGCACAGGAATCGATCCCAGCTGTGGCTTTCTGAGGGCTCCTCTTGAAACGAAGCGAAAACAACAACCACGACAACGACAACAGCTTACATTTATATAGAGCCCTTCGCGCCGGACGGAAACAGCCAGTTCCAAGGATGAACCTGGCACTCTGACAGTCTCCGAGGGAGCCAGTACCCCGGTTTTCATTCAACAACAACTTGAATTTATATTGCGCCCTTCACGCCAGACGGAGTCTGGGAGTGCTTCAGGCAGGCAGCGAGCGGCAATTGTGTGGCACGTGGGTTTTGGCTTTGGCCTGCCCTCACTCCCCTCCTGGGCCGGAGCAGGACCCACGATAGTGGCTGTCTGTGCACAAGTGGTGCGGGGACGGTTATGAATGGAAACAGAAACCCAGCTCACCTCGCTCAGCCAAAGACTGTTCGCAGAGGAATGAATAAATGGGAACTGGCCCGAAGGTTTGAACGCAGATGGATGGGTCAGACGGTTCTGAGGCTCAGGGGGTTGAGATTGAACCACGATGACTGACATCACAGACTTTGTTCCCGTCCGAGAATATCAAGCGCTCTGAGACGCTACCGTGCGTGAGGAGCGCTATATGAATGCAAGTTGCTGTTGTTGTTGTTGGGAAAAGATTTAAGAGCGGAGGCGACAAGTCAGTAAAGATGTGTGACCAGAGAGAGAGAGAGAGAGATTAGGAAATTTTAATTAAAATGGTAACTACAGGAGCCGCTAGAGTATAAAATGAACAAGATTTAAGTGAGGTGAGAGATTGTAAGAAATCTCCTTTAATTTAATATTTAATATACACCCAAGGACTTTACCAACACAGACTACACACACACACAACCTTTACACACACTCATACTATATACACACACACAGACTATACACAAACTACACGCACACAAGCTACACAAACATACTGTATACACACGCACACACACTGAACACACACACACACACAAACAGACACACTTTTCACTTCTACACACACACAAACACACAAACTCACACATATATTACACACACACACGGAACAGTAGCTGCGAAGAAATCTTTGAGAAAGAACTAAGAGTTAATGAAAGAGGATGTTGTGCAGATTTTCATTCTGATATTTTGGAAAATTGGGTAACCATTAATTTCCGCTGTTGATATAAAGACTGTGCACTCTATCATCTCTCTACTCCCTAATGCTGAATAACAGCTCAGACCTTCGCTGTTAATGCTCTCACACTGAGCCACTGCAAAGACTTCACTCATTTTACCAAGTGCCTCATTTCTGGCTGTGAAACATTATCAATTCCACAAAATGTTTCTCATCTGGAGAAAGAGCTTCTTATCTCCCAGGCAATAATTTGCATAAATCATCCAAACCACTTAATACAGTTTATGCGTGGGTGACAGAGCTCCTTCACATTCTTGGGTAACTGGGTTGTGACCACAAAGGCAAGTTCCTTACATTTCATTTGACTTCCTGAACCGACAAAAACTATTAACCCTTTGCAAAATGTCACAATGCACATTAAACTGAAAAAAATTAAACTAAAAGCAACAAACTAAAGGGATAACAGCAGCGCTGGCTTGGTGTTTCATACCATTTATTTGGAAAGAAATTGCAGCAATCTTGTGCTTGAAACCCCTTACTTCAAGCAATTCTGATTTGTTAGACACTGAAATAACCCCGAACTTTCTGAAAAGAGAAGGGAGTTTCTCTCAGGGTCCTGATCAACCATCCCCTAGATAAAATAGATCGTTCATTTGTGGCTGCTTGCAGCATATTGCTTTGGGGAACTTGGCCACTGTATTCTCCTACAAAATACACAATCACTACACGTTACAGCATACCTTGTGAAGCTCTTTGACACATCCTCCGGACATGAAAGGTGCTACATCAAATGCAAGTTTTTTTTTAATGGAAACATTGTGTAATCTTCTACCAGACTTTTAGCTTTTAAAAACACGGCAGTGGTCTCGGTCAGGGGTGGGCTACTTAAACACGAGGTCTGCCCATCCAAAGTTGTGAAAGATTCACGATATTATGATAATGATGATGACAATCATGATTATTATTAGTATTATTATTGCTTCAGCACCTCTATTTCTTCACTCCACCAAATAATCCTGAATCAAAGTTTCAAGCTGACAATGAAGAGTTAATGGAGCAAAAATAATAATACTTGATATAGCATCGTTTCATGTCCTTGAATACATAAATAATAATAATAAATTAATAATTGAATGGTAGAAGCACAATTCTGGAAGTACTGCAACAGGTTATAAGACTGACCTCTGCTGATCAGAATTTGCAGTGTCAGACACTTCTCTGACTTGTTCGGATAAAAGCTTCCCTTTAGGCTTGAAATTTCAACAGTCCCCCAGGTAAATTGTTCAATCACTTTATGGTGGGACATTGCTGCGTCGCTCATTCACCTACAGTCATTATATTTTACTGTATATCTTGTAAAGCACTTGGAGATGCCTGCCTTACTTGAAAGACGTTATACCAAATGCAAGGATTATTATATGAGCACTTTGTAGCCAAGAGAAGTAAAAAAGTTCACAAAGTCGTCTTGGATGAAGCAGACCCTTCGACACATCCAATCTCATCCTTCGAGAACATCCACTCTGCCATATTCAAGCTTCTTTGGAATAAGTCCAGTGTCCTGGAAACTTATTCCAATCATTGATCAACCTCTGAGTAATGATGAATGGCTACATTTTAAATGTGCAAATTTGCACACAAAAAGTCATCGCAATTGCACACACGTTTAATGGAAATCTGCACTCGTATATAACAAAAATTCAAGCACATTACCATATATTAATAATACTGCTTGCATTTGATATACCGCTTTTCACGTCTTCTAGACATCTCAAAGAGCTTCACAGAATAGACTGAAAAATGAATGGACTGTATATTTGTGGGCGAATATTCCCTCTCTTAAGTTGTATTATTAAAGCCAATTGCGTACAGCAATTTCCCACCCACAGTCATGGATTGAGTAACCATATATATTTTTGGAGGGATTATTATCCTTTGAAAGCAATCCGCCAATCAACTAGCAACTGGGTTTCTACTTACTACTACTAGTGTTACTAGTTTCTACTTATTGCTAGGTAAACAGAAACTTGCCTCAGGTTCTGCCCTGCCTAGGAATCAAACCCGGGTGCTGTTGCTTGCAAGGCTAGTGCTCTAACCACTATTCTATGGGACGTATTATCATTTTTAAGTCCTACTTGTTTCTGGGATGTGATGTTCGTGCTGGGAGGAAAATCATTTTCCATCGTGTTCCTGGAGCATTGTATGTCGGATTTTGACTGAAGGTCCAAGTATTTAAATTCTGATGTTATCTGATAGAGATTATTATGATGATCAATTTTGCAAAGATATATGCAAATTGAAAACAGGTGGTGTCAGATGATCTTGGAGTCCTGTAGCTCAGTGGTTAGAGCATTCGCTTTGCAAGCGAGAGACCTGAGTTCAATTCCAGGGCGAAACCTTGGGCAAGTTTCCTTACTCCACACAGAGCCTAATAATAATCCCTCCAAAATCAAAAACAATAATAAATTGGTCATTTTCAATCTACGACTGTTTGTGGGACATTGCTGTGCGCAATTGGCTGCCGCGTTCGCCCACAATTATACAGTCAATTCACTTTACAGTGTGTTCTGTGAAGCGCTTTGGGACGTCCTCCCGACATGAAAAGCGCTATATCAAATGCAAGGATTATTATTATTATTATTATTATTATCTTTTCCTACTTCTCCTCAACTCTGCAAACTTTTACCCACCAGGAATGGATTACACCCATTGAACCCTTCCTGCCATTGTTGTACATTATTAAAATGCCCCCTGGAGATGCATCTTAATGGCATTTTCTTTATCATGTTCCTGTAGATTTCACAGTGACGTGAGTAATATTTTCCAAGAGTAATTTTGGAGAAAGTGAACTTGGGCAATCATTGCTGGCTTTCAGCTGTAAAAAGACAGGATACAGCCTTATAATAATCCTTGCAACTGATGTAGCTTCTTTTACATACTGTGTATTTTGGCGAAAACAGCAGCCAATTTGCACACCGCAATGTCCTACAAACAGCCATGAAATTAATGACTGATTATATTTAAAATAATGATATTAATCCTTACAGTTGATACAGCACCTTTCATGTCGGGAGGACAGCTCAAAGTAGCTTTGTAGGATTTTTTCTGTAAAGTGGAGTGACTGTATCTTGGAAGGAAAACGTAACTGGAGGAATGTTGGGCAGGATAACTCCCTTCTGTGAATGGTTCCATGGGACCTTTAATGTTGACCTGAATCATCGACCTGCATCGAAAGGAATAGGAATTTATGTTGAGTCATTTTGAAAGAGGTTTGTCGAGTGAAACAAGAACGGATGTGGGGAGGAAGAGCTACAAGAATAGAAATACATCAAAGGCTTTGCTGCATGATTTTTGGGGGTGTCAGCCGGGTGTCTGACACATGCCGACACCCATCACCATGCTTAAAAGTATCTAAACCAAACCTAGAATTCCATACATCCTACCTACAAGAGCCAAGGCTTGGGGATCCCAGAGTATGCGTTTGGGTAACTGCTGGAGTCTGACCATCTAAAATTGCATAGCTTGCCATTGATATTGCTGTCCGGCAAGCTTTCCTGTTGCTTGTCTAGCCAGGACCACCCTACCTGTTAGGGCTTTGGCTTTAGGGTTAACAGGAGCTGAGTGGGATGACTTCCAGCCCCCAGTGACTGCATGAGACACCAAAACCTCATGCAATTTAAGACGCAACAAAATAGTGTGCTAGTTTGAACATACTTTTAGGGAAATACTTCTCAGAATCCTGATTCTCTGCAGCGGTTAATTGAATTCCTTAGCTTTGTGACAGGTTTGTTGCAAAACAGTCAGTGTATTCATTGGGCGCAGATCTGTGAACATGAATGTATCTTTGCTACGATCTCATGCAAAAACAGGGAAATAATGTATACAATAACATATGTATTATGTAGCACCTTTTGCGTCAGGAGGACGTCACAAAGGGTTTGACGGGCTTTAATGTGAAGTGTAGTGACTGTGTGTTTTATGGGCGAACGTGCCAGCCAATTTGCACACAGCAATGTTGCACAAATAACCATGAATGATCAAGTTTATCTGGGGGTGCTGTTGGTCAGGACATTGGGAGAAATTCTCTTTTTGAATTGTGTTGTGGAAATTTTTAATGTTCACCTGAACAGGAAGACAGGACCTTGGTTTAAAATCTGATCCAAAGGACACCACCTCTAACAATTAAACACTTCTCCCATTCTCCACCGCACTACGCTAATGCGAGTTAGAAATCCCTACATGGGTGCCTGAACCCAAAACCTTTGATTCAAAGGCGAGAGTGCTGCCAACTGAGCCCGGCTGACGGATAATACATAGGTCCCACAAGCTTTGAGTCTGCTCGATGATATACTAATTATTCTGGCTGGGCCACTTGAGTTAGCTGATGAATGATAGCTTCATCTTTAAGGCAATGTAAATAGTTTTAGTGATTACTGAAGACAGATGGGCTATAATGTCACTGTGCATATCCTACACATGAAAACATCATGAATGATGGATGATGGCCAACACAGAACTGGTAACCTTGGCTGAACTCTGCATTGTTAAACGGTAGAAGTTTAATAATAATAATAATGATAATGGTAAAGAAATATTCCTTGCATTTGATAAAGCACCTGACACATGGCAAGGACATGTTAAAATGCTGCAGCAGATTTACAGTATCGTGTAGGGCCTGTGCATTTTGTCATTGGAAATTAAGATTTCTTAACACCGTTACTTCGGTCATTGTTTTGCTTTTTGCCATGATAATCAAGTATTCCTTCCTTAATTTCTCTTTTCACCAAAGATATATCCTTATATAAGCAAACTCCTGACTGCTTTACAAGATATGAGGTACAGGGAAAAGGCAGGTAAAGATAAATAGGACTAAAAGCATTGCTCTAACGAGTAATGACCTGACAAGGCGAGTGCTCTAACCACTCTAGCTTTACAGGACTGCTAAGGAAGGAAAATGAGGGTTTGAGTTGTGCCTTGAAGGAGGCAAGGGAGGGAGCAAGGCAAAGGGATTATGAGATGGAGTTCAAAAGGGTGGGGGCGGAGAGGTTGAAAGCCTGGCCGCCGACGGTAGGGTGGGTCGGAAGGAGACATGGAACAGGCTGGAGCCTGCTGAACGGAGGGAGCGGACAGGTTGATAGGGCGTCAGCAGGTCATAGAGGTAGGCGGCATTGGAGGGTCTTGAAAGTGAGGATGAGGATTTTGAATTCTATCCTCTGGGGGCTGGGGAGCCAGTGGAGCCGGGCGAGGGTGGTGGTCATGGGGTCACGGAGCCTGGTGTGGGAGAGGACGCGAGCTGTAGAGTTCTTGATGATCTGCAGCTTGTGAGGGAAAATTTGTGGAGGCCGACAAGTGGTCAGGCCTAGATGTAACGAATGGGTTACTAAATAAAGTTGACTCGAAAAGAAGTGAAAGTTGTTAGAGACAGTCGAGCCTTGAGCTTGAGCCTTGAGCCTTCCGGTTTAAGTTGCTTTTCATTTTTATTACTTGACTCATTTCAGGTTCAACTATTTGTATCCACATTATCAATTGCCTCATTCCACAGCATTCATGCCCCTTGGTTAGAAGGTTGTGGGTTCAAGTCCCACGTGAGGACTTTGAACTCATGGTCAAGGCGGACACCCCAATGCAGTGTTGGAGAAGCGCTGCATTGTTGAAAAAGTAAACTCAATACTATTGGATGCACCAAGACACTGAAACAAGAGGACGTAACACAAGGAGGTTGCCATTCAGACCATCAAACCTGTTCCACCATTTTATTCGAGGCTCAGCATATCTTTCAAGCTCAACGCCCTCACTGCCCATTTCTGATACCCACATATAATTAGATTCTCAGTTATATGCAAATTGAGAGCACATTTGAATCCTGTTTTACATTGGTCGAGAGTGCAGGTTGGATGTAAAACAGGTCAGTGAAAATGATCCGTAGACAGTAAAGAAAGGAAAGAGCTTACTTTTATTTGTGTCAGTTTAATGAACTGACCATGTTCCGCTCCAGACGAAAATACGGACTTCATTTTAACCACTGCTTCCAGATGAAGTGTTCTGCAATTTCCCTGACATTTGGCCTTGTGATCTTCGTGCAAACTATTTTACCGGTAAGCCAGCACGATTTTTTGAAAGGCACCGTATTTATATATTGAAACCATTTAAGAAGCAAAGTTGTCAACATCCCTTCCTGTTCGATATCGTCACAAACATCGAAACAATTCCCTGTTGCTTTATTGCGAGAGCTTTGAGTTACTGTTTAAGTACTTAATCTGTTTGTCATCATTTTGTTTTCATTATGTGGAACAATTCAAATAGGTAACAATTGAAATGTGTGCATTTTATTTGTGTGCTTTTGTCTGTTGGCTGTCCCCTCCCTGGGGAAGGAGGTGGGGGGGCAATAAGTGGGGGTCTCCTTGGAGCTGAGCTGAAGTGTTTGTGAATGGAACACTGTAATTCAACCCACTGTAGGATTCTTGATGAATCCGCTTTCTGAACCAGGAAGGTCTGTAGAACCACAGGGCAATGATGATGACAGACCAGCCCAGCTTGGCTGGTCAGCAAGACTTGGAAGGGCAGGTGGGTCACTGGAGAACCTCCAATATTCAGATAGGCTGCAGTGTTTGCCTCCAAATAATAGTCACAGCAATTTATAGCAAATCCTGTGAAGCGTTTTGAGATGTTTTGATGATGCGATAAGCAGTTTATTAAATAAATCAGAAGCTTTTTATGACTGTTATTATTTTTATTACTATTTAAACTCATCAATCCCCAGTTAGAGGTATAGCTCAGGAGCCTAGTGACAGTGTGACCAATCTGGAACAAAAATCATATGAAAAGTGAGGATCGCACTACAAATGAAACCCTGGTTTTATGATCATGTTTAGCTCTCGGACAAAAAGAAAAGGGAGTTTCTCTCAGTCTCTCGGCCAGCAATCCCTCAAGTAACACTGGCACTCACTCCACGGCTGTTCACGGGGACATTGCTTTGTGTATATTGGCTGCCGTGTTCACCCACTAAGTACACATCGTCACATAATTTTATAGAGAATCCTGTGAAGTACTGTGAGATGTTCTCAAAGATGTGATAAGATACCGTATTAAATGCAAGGATTTATTTCATATCTAAGGAGAATACTGTGATCATAATGTACTCCCCCTGGACTTTTCTACTAAACAATAACTTGCATTTATACAGCGCCCTTCACATAGGATAACATTTTGCAGAACTTCACAGTGACGTGTGTGGACATTGAAAGAGAAGTGGAAAAAAGGAGGACACTGTAAGCGTGGTAAAAGAGTGGGATTTTGATATATAAGCCGGGATGGTGGGGGTGCAAGATGGAAGGCTAGAGGAAGGAGTTCCAGGGGTTGGGGACACAATAATTGGTGACAACATAAGAATAATTGGGTCTAATTAAACCTACAATTGAGATGAAGTAGAATCCAACCATGTAGCTGTTTCCAAACAGCCGCCAACATGAAACAGCGATGAAATTACACCCAACTTGTTTTTTGCTGCCAGACAAAAGTGTACATGGAAGCAAAGCCTTACTTTTATGACACCAATGACTTGTAACAGCTGAGTACTGGATTAGGTACTTGGAACACAGTGTGAAATGATAGCTAGAGCAGGACAGCTGTTCTATTTGAATTGGAACACTGGAGATGGCGTTCTGAAGAGCAATAGCTGCTGACAACACAGGCAAATTGGAGAGTTGGATATTTGTCTGATTCTTAACTTCATTGCCTGAATCCTGTCAGGGTTAGTGGACACTTGGTCACGTTGTTACAGTAATGATAACTTGCATTCACTTTCATGCACAATAAACACCTTGAAGAGCTTTACTACAACAACAGATTACATTTGTATAGCGCCTTTTACATCTGCAGAACGTTCCAACGCTTTGGACATTCAGGGATTTGGACCCCGAGCAGGGGGTTGGGTTCACAGGGCATGGAGGGCAGGGAGGATAGGGTAGGACGGTGACCAAAGGTTTGGTCGAAGAGGAGGGTCTTTAAAAGGCAAGGGAGGGAGCAAGGCGAAATGATTGTGGGATGGAATTCCAAAGGGTCACAAAGTCTGGTGCGGGAGAGGACACAAGCTGCAGAGTTCTCAGTGATCCGCAGCTTGTGAAGGGTAGAATTGGGAGGCCAACAAGCAGGGAGTTGGTAGTTGCCTAGATGTAACGAATGGGTTACTAAATAAAGTTGACTCGAAAAGATGTGAAGGTTGTTGGAGACAACCCAATCATAAAAGGAAAACTGTAATAAACCCACGTTTAATATTTAAAATTTTTCCTACTCACATGAATGGCACTTTATAATTTAACATCGGAAGAATTGTTTGGGGACTGGTGTCTGATGCTTGATGGTAATTCGCCCATAAATTGCTCAGTCACTACACTTCATATTATATTCTGTGAAGATCTTTGAGATATCTCGAAGACGTGATGAAGCACTAAATGCAAGTATTATTATTATTATTATTATTATGCGTCAGACACACGGTTGAACACCCCCCCACAAAAAAACTCTTCCAATGTTGAAGGGTTTTATGATGGTGTTATTAATTTTTGGGGGTAGGGGGATTGACATGTGGTTCAGTGCAAACAAACCTTTGGAAGGATGGTCTCAAGGGACTTCACATAGCTGATTTGAAGCCCCAAACTGGAAGGGAAGAGCTCAAGAGATTTGGGATCAATGAGGCATGAATTTAGGGGGCTTTGAAAATGGGAACGGAGTGGACGAAGCAGATGGACTCTGGAATGGAATTCCAGAGAGTAGGCAGAGTGGCTGAAAGCTCACTCACTGATGGTGGGATGGATTGGGTCAGGGATATGAAGTAGGCTGAGTGGTGGGAGCTGCAATGAAGAACAATGAAGCAAATTAATTTGAATTATTTTTTGTGTGAGGGGGTAATGGGAACTGGTGAATTTGGAAGCGGACAGGAACAATTCAAAAACGAAATAGGGTAGAGAAGAAAAGAAAACAAATGCAAGAAAAATAAGTAAATGTGGGAGACGCTAAATGGAAGAGAGGGGTGGTGGGGATCTCAGTGGTGCAAAGATTTGTGCACAAAATTTGGGGACGCAAATTGCTCTTTCAATCACTACAGGAAACTGGCCTCAAGATTAAGTTTGAATTCAACAATTTACCATCCTTCGAATGAAATTTTAAACCGAGGTCCCATCTGCCTGTTCAGATGAACGTTAAAGATGCCATGGCACTATTTGAAAAGAGAAGGAAGCTTCTCTGTGTGTCAACAACCACCCCAGATAAAAATGGTCACGCACTTTATGGCTATTTGTTAGATGTTGCTGTATACAACAACAACAACAACAACAACAAGATTCCATTTATAGAGTGCCTTTCAAGTCAGGAGGACGTCCCAAGGCGCTGGCAGTTGGGTCGGGACCCGAGCAGGGGGGAAATGGTCAGGGTGAGGGGAGGGAAGGGTGGGAGCGAGGAGGGGGTAGAGAGTCGAGAGGGGAGCTGAAGGCACGGTCAAAGAGAAAGGTCTTAAGACCAGCCTTGAAGGAGGAAAGGGAGGAAGCAAGGCGAAGGCCCTGGGGGATGGAGTTCCAGAGCCTCGGGGCTGAGAGGCTGAGGGTACGAGCAGGTAAGTAGGGGGATAGTAGGTCGGAGAGGTCGGAGGGAGCAAGGCCGTGAATGGCCTTGTAGGTGAGGATGAGGATCTTGAAATCGATCCTCTGGGGGATGGGGAGCCAGTGGAGGCGAGCGAGGGTGGGAGTGATGTGGTCCCGAAGCCTAGTGCGGGACAGTACACGAGCTGCAGAGTTCTGAATGACCTGCAGTGTGGAGGGAGGTGGCGGGAAGGCCGGCGAGGAGAGAGTTCCCATAGTCCAGCCTTGAGGTGATAAAGGTGTGGACCAGAGTTTCAGCAGTGTGAGGGGTGAGGTAATGCCGTAGTCTGGCGATATTCCGGAGGTGATGGAAGGCGGTGCCAGTTGTGGCGCGGATATGAGGAAGAAAGGACAGCTCAGGGTCGAACAGAACGCCGAGGTTCCTGACTGACTTTGAGAGGTGGAGAATGCAGCCTTGGATGCTGATGCTGTCAGCGCCTGAGGTGCGGAGGCGCTGACGTGAGCCAATCAGGAGGGCCTCAGTTTTGCGCACGTTGAGCTGAAGAAAGTTGTCTCTCATCCAGGACTCGATGTCGGACAGGCAGCTGTCAGGACATCGGTGGTCGTGGAGTTGAGGGTAGAGGAGGAAAGGTAGAGTTGGTTGTCATCCGCATACATCTGGAAGTTAACCCCAAGTCTGCGGATGATGTCACCAAAGGGGAGCATATAGAGGGTGAAGAGGAGAGGACCGAGGACAGAGCCCTGAGGGACACCGCACGAGACAGTTGTAATTTTTACAAATTGGTTGTAAAAATCCTGTGAAGGGCTTTAAGGCTTCTCAATATCGTGATGAGGCGCTATCTCAACAGGAGATTAATATGCATAAAGTTGAAATTTATGCAGCAGGTTACACAATGTGCTATGTGGTATAAAATCCAGCATTAGGAACATAAATATCATATAACTTATTTCATATGCGGGTAAATAACTGGACAATGCAGTTCTGTTTTGAAATTAACTGAACAAATCCATCTAAGTATGTCAGCGTGGCTCAGTTGGCAGCACTCTTGCCACTGAATCAGAAGATTATTGTTTCAAGCCCCACATTAGGACTTTGAGCTCATAGTCTAGGCTGAGACTCAAATGCATTGTCAGTTTAATTCAGAATGAATCTACGCAAACACTATTTCGATGAGCGAGTAGTGAACCTTTGGAACAGGCTTGCCAGGGAGACGATCGAAGCAGGAAGTGTTGATTCTTTCAAACACAGAGTAGATAGTTTTCTTTTAGGAAATAACATTCTGGGATATAGTACATAGGTAGTTCGGGACATATGTGTGTACGAACGCCAGGAAGGTGGAAGGAGAACTAAATGGACCTTGGTCTTTTTTCATCTAGGATTTCTTATGTACTTATGTAAGAGAAGGACCTCATTTTATATCATCTCTGTTACTGTGTTGAAGAATACTGTGACTTTCATTATATTAAACATGAAATTGTGGTTAATGGAATAAAAAAGGGACATTGCATTTCTAGATAATTTATGCCTTTTCTTTTCAACTCTTTATAGGCAATTTCAACTGAAAATTCAACTGCTGAACCATTTGGTAATGTATAATTTCTATCAATAAAATTCATTTCATCAAATTTGTGCTGAAAGAGATATTGATCAACAGAAGGTAACTACAATAGTAATTAATCCTTGCATTTGATATAGTGCTTTTCACTGTCAACAGGACATTTCAAAACTCTTCAATGCACTTCCCCTAAACTACAGTGCCAATGTATAATATAGGAAAATAATTTGTTCTCGGTGATTGTTGACCCAGGGCACGAGGAGAAACTCTCCCCCCCAACCCATCTCTTTTCAAATAGTGCCATAGATCACTTTTTAGGACGTAATAATCCCTTCAAAAANCAAATAAATAATAATTTGCTCATTCAATCCACGATTGTTTGTGGGACACTGTTGTGGGCAATGGCATTTCGCCCACAAAATATACAGTAAATTAACTTAACAGTGTAATCTGTGAAGCGCTTTGAGACTTCTCGAAGATGTGATAAGGCGCTATATCAAATGCAAGGATTATTATCATTACAACTTTAACGTACATCTGAACAGGCAGCTCAGACAAACATTTCATCCAAAGGATAGCATCCACAACAATGCAAAATTCCCACAGAAACACACTGGACTGTAAGGCTCGAATAGAAAGTAAAATAAACTGCATAAAAGTTTTAAGAGAAGTTTCCCATTATATTTTCATCACAGCATCGAGTGAATCTACCAAATTGACTGTTGAAAATAATGGATCCCAGGGATCAACCCTGATATGTAAGTGTGAACAAGGTCTAATATTTTTATGATCAGTCAACTTTTAATCATTTTAAAATGTTTCAGTTTCTTCCTTCTATTATTAAACGTTGAATTATCCAGATACATATATAACTAAATACAATACAATAATATTAACAACCGCAGTTAGCCATGTTGATGAAAGATCAAGCATTGCTCAAAACAGTTTAGCACAGGTTTTCATTGCAAAACCAAATGAATTTACATAAAGAAAGAAGTATTCTTATGTTTCCATCTCAAATTATTTCCTTCACAATATTCACAAGTACCAAAACTGTGGAACTCATATCTATTTGTTTCTTAAAAGACTATTTAGGACAAAACAACCTGATCCTTGAAAATAATGGAACTAGGGACTCCTTGTATTTTTTCTGGAAGGAAGTCATTGGACAGTGGGATGAATATGTATGAATATGGCGTTTTATTAGAGTCTTTCATGACACTCTTTCTTGTATCATTGAAGGTTGAATTAACCATGTGTGTATATAACCAGATATGATTGAGTAATATCACCTGACACAGTTGGTAACAGTGATGAAAGATAAAGCATTGCTTAATATACAGCAGCAGTTTTCGGACAGAGCTTGAGATATTAAAATCAGCTTCACTATACATCGGCTTTCCATTGGAAAAACTAATGAATTTAATGAATTAAGGAATACTTCTTTGGTTCCATCCCCAACACTTCCTTTCACAAAATTCCAATAATCATCCATGTGGAACCGACATGTATTTGTTTGTTTATAGATCCTTCAGAACCATACAATCTGACCCTTGAAAATTCTGGAACCAGGGACTCCTTGTCCGTTTTCTGGAATGGAGGCATTGGACAGAGGGATGATTATGTCATCAGTCTGTATGAGTTTGGATCGAACACAGCGTTGAAACAAGACGTCATTGGAAATCAATCTACAGAACATTCCTTTAAAAATTTGACATCAGGCAGAAAATATACAATTGCTGTTTATGCCAGAGCGGATTCGTACAATTCAACTGCAGCAAATGCTACAGAATGGACATGTACGTATACATTTTAGCTCATTTTAATGAACATTGCTGCTATTTCTCGAAACAAAATGTTGCAGTCTTGTTAATCTCCCAAAAATCCATCTGATTTACATAATATATTACAGTTGCTCATAAAATTGGGCAATAGCCAAAGGATTTGTTGATTGATTCAAAACATTTTGGTTGGAGTTGTACAATTCTATTTTGGATCAAATTGTGCACCTTTACACGACTATCAGCAAGAAAGATTCCCCAAATTCCCATGAAGGGTTGTTTTTTTCATGGAAAGTAAGTAGAGAAACAAATTTCGACAACTCACTCTATCTGACTTCTCTTTATTTAGATCCATCAAAACCAATCAACTTAACGATTGAAAATAATGGATCGCTGGAAACCTTGTCCGTTTCCTGGAGTGGAAGTGATGGACAGAGGGATGACTATGTTATCAGTCTGTATGAATTGGGATCAACCGCAAAGATGAAAGAAGAGGTCATAGGACATCAATTCACCAAACACCACTTTCACAAACTGACGCCAGGGCAAAGTTATTCCGTTGAAATTCTCGCAAGAGCTGGCCCATATAATTCCTCGAACGCAATTGGTACAGGCACGACATGTAAGTGTGAAATTGGTCTTTTGTAACAGTCTCTCATGACACTCTTTCTTGTATCATTGAAGGTTGAATTCACCATGTGTGTATATAACCAGATATGATTGAGTAATATCACTCCACACAGTTGGTAACAGTGATGAAAGATAAAGCATTGCTTAATATACAGCAGCAGTTTTCGGACAGAGCTTGAGATATTAAAATCAGCTTCACTACACATCGGCTTTCCATTGGAAAAACTAATGAATTTAATGAATTAAGGAATACTTCTTTGGTTCCATCCCCAACACTTCCTTTCACAAAATTCCAATAATCATCCATGTGGAACCGACATGTATTTGTTTGTTCATAGATCCTTCAGTACCAAACAATCTGACCCTTGCAAATTCTGGAACCAGGGACTCCTTGTCCGTTTTCTGGAATGGTGGCATTGGACAGAGGGATAATTATGTCATCAGTCTGTATGAGTTTGGATCGAACACAGCGTTGAAACAAGACGTCATTGGAAATCAATCTACAGAACATTCCTTTAAAAATTTGACATCAGGCAGAAAATATACAATTGCTGTTTATGCCAGAGCGGATTCGTACAATTCAACTGCAGCAAATGCTACAGAATGGACATGTACGTATACATTTTAGCTCATTTTGATGAACATTGCTGCTATTTCTACAAACAAAATGTTGCAGTCTTGTTAATCTCCCAAAAATCCATCTGATTTACATAATATATTACAGTTGCTCATAAAATTGGGCAATAGCCAAAGGATTTGTTGATTGATTCAAAACATTTTGGTTGGAGTTGTACAATTCTATTTTGGATCAAATTGTGCACCTTTACACGACTATCAGCAAGAAAGATTCCCCAAATTCCCATGAAGGGTTGTTTTTTTCATGGAAAGTAAGTAGAGAAACAAATTTCGACAACTCACTCTATCTGACTTCTCTTTATTTAGATCCATCAAAACCAATCAACTTAACGATTGAAAATAATGGATCGCTGGAAACCTTGTCCGTTTCCTGGAGTGGAAGTGATGGACAGAGGGATGACTATGTTATCAGTCTGTATGAATTGGGATCAACCGCAAAGATGAAAGAAGAGGTCATAGGACATCAATTCACCAAACACCACTTTCACAAACTGACGCCAGGGCAAAGTTATTCCGTTGGAATTATCACAAGAGCTGGCCCATATAATTCCTCGAATGTAGATGGTATAGGCACGACATGTAAGTTTGAATAAGGTTATTTATTACATTCCCTCATGACACTCTCTTTCTTATACTAAAATGAACTTTACTTTACATCATTTTTCTTTGAAAACCCTCGTGAATTTTGAAAAATAAATAAGACTTTTTATTTTTCCTCCCCAATACTTCCCTTCACAATGTTCACAAGTATCAACTTTGTGGAACTCATATTTGTTTCTTTCTTTATAGACCCTTCAGTACCATACAACCTGACCCTTGAAAATAATGGATCGTGTGACTCCTTGTATGTTTTCTGGAATAAAGGCATTGGACAGAGGGATGACTATGTTTTGAGTCTGTATGAGTTTGAATCGAACACAACGTTGAAACAAGATGTCATTGGAAATCAATTTGCAAACCATTCCTTTAAAAAATTGTTATCAGGCAAAAAATATACAATTTCAATTTTTGCGAGAGTGGATTTGTACAATTCGTCGCTGGCCAGTAGTACAGTTATGATGTGTATGTATAAATTTTAGCTAATTGTCATGAATGTTCCTGATAACAAGATGATGCAATCATTTTAATGACACAAAAAAGCACCTGTTTTGATTGTTATATTACAGTTGCTCATGGGAAATGGAGAATAGCCAAAGAAATTATTGAATGATTCAAGGCAAAGCTTCTAGAAAAATCACAGCAGAACTTTGTCGTTGACAGCATGAATCACTGGAGTTGATGATTTCTATTATATTTCGTTTTTAATCCCATGCTGAAAGTTTAATTGCATTTAATCACATGCGGTAATATTAATCGCATTTAATCGCATGCTGAAAGTTTAATTGCATACTGAAAAACAGCAAAATCGATTGTGAATTAATTCAATCGTACTTCATGTCCATACTAGTGCACTAATGTTATCATGGCGCATCAGAAATCAATGGATTAGAGTTCCCTTGTTTCCTCATGTGTTTCTTGCCTCCTCGTTGGGCATCCTCCTGACATGAAAGGCTCTGTACAAATGTAATTTTGTAGTATAATTGTTGAAGAGTGAACACTTGCCAGGAAGCATGGTTGAGCTCACGATCTCATTTGAAAAGCAGCTTGGTGCTGTGTTTGGTCGAAGGCAGCGTAGTCATTCTGGAGGAACGAGATCAGATGGGCTGAAGTGTCATCTTCATCCAAACCGATCTTGGGATCTTGTGGCTTTCCCAGCAGTATCTTGGAGGATATAGCTCAAAAATGTGGCAAGATCAGAAAATGAAGGTGCAAAAATGGGGTGGGAGGGGACAGATGACCTGAAGTACAGTCAAAGAGGAACATCTTGGAACGGACCTTGATCTGGTACAAAGAAATTGCACTCCCTTGAATTCCTTCCTGTTTGAAGAGCTTCCCAGCTGGCCATGTCACATTCACCCATTTTGTCTTTGATATCGGAGACTCCAAACACAGTCAGGCCTCAAAGGGCCACCCAAGTGAATTAATTGGCAGCTCTTCTCACACAAATGAAGGTAATTAAAGAGCAGCACAGTCTACATAGACAAAGATTTCTTGATTTGTAACTAAGGATCTGCAAACTGTTGAAACATTGATTGAGAAATCAATTCTTTGCCTAAGGGAAGATCTGCCCTTCACTAAAGTCCAGAAGAACATGACAACTGGGCCTTTTGATCCATGGTTCTTAACAATGAGGATGGGGCTCAGTAACCATTTGGAACTTTGAGATAAGAGAGGGATGAGAAGGCTGCGTACAATTTTGTATAAAAGCTTCAATGTATTTAAGACGAAACTGGATGCAAACATGGGAGACATGGGGAAAAAATGTTGCAGGAGGGTTATGTGGAGTATAAGCATCGGCACATTCTTATAGGGCTGAGTGACTTATTTCTGTACTGTATCTACATATTTCTCAGCTTAATGGCAACATCAAGTTCAATTGTTCAATCAACTATTTTTCTTTATGTTTGGCGTTTTACAACTACAGGTTCCAAAGACAATGACAAGTTATTTTTGTTGATTGGATTTTGTATAGCAATAGGCCTCCCATTGCTATTTGTTGGATATCTGCTGTTGAAAAGAAAATGTTTCAAAAGGTAAATCGTTTTTTGTACCATTGTACCACTTAATATACAAATAATAATAATTACCCTTAAGATATCACTTTATCACATTGACAAACCTTTTCAAAATGCTTTATGTGATTTACTGTGGACTGTTTATGTCGGTGAACACATTAGCCAATTTGCACACAGTAATATGCCACAAACACCCATGAAGCAAATGACCAAATTTATCTGGAGGATTTTGGCCAGAACACCAGGAGAAACTCTTTTCATTTTTACGAAAAGTTTCAGATGGATCTTTAACATCCACAGGAACAGCAGACAGGACATTAACTTTACGTCTTATCTGAAGGATGGCACCTCCAAATTTTAGAATCTATTGATTTTTGAATAGATACAGTGCAATAGAATACAAATTTAGGGAGAAGAAAGATGACTGAAAGAGGCATCAAACTGGTAGGTCTTGAGGCAGTGAGTGAATAAGGTGAGGGAGGGAGGGAGTTGGATGGATTCTGGGATGGAATTCTAGCTAGGCTGAAAACCCACCTGCCAATCGTGGGGTAAGTAGGGTGGACGACAAGCAGGACTCCTGACAGAAGGAAACAGCCAGATGAGTAGGGTTAGAACATCCGAAAGCATTACATGGACAAAGTAATTCTAATCCCAAGTCAAATTTCTATCTATAACTGCACATAAAGGCAGATAATAGTCTGGAGTTTCTCCCACCACAGCATCACTAGCTGTTTTTTAAATGAGTCCCATGTCCTGGCCACAATAATGTACCCAGTAAGTTTAGTAGAAAAAAATGTTTTAGTCACATGTTTCTAATGTTCATTTCTTTAAAACAAATATTTTTTTCTTCCTTATTAAAGCAAAGATAACATGGATGATGAACTGACATTTCATACACGGTAAGCATAAACAACAATAATTTGCACTTCTATCATGTCCTTCATGTAGGATGAAAGATAAACATCACAAAGCACTTCAGAGTCAATAGGGAGCTCTGATCAAGGAAGGAAGGAAAATTACAGGCGTTTACCAACACTCAAAGAAATAGATTTTATGAGGGCTTGAAAGACATGGATTTAAGGTGCAAGGTGAAGGAATTTGGGAGAGCTCCATAGAGTGAAAGAATTGTGGCTGAAGGCTTGGCAATCGACAATCGGATGGAATGAATGTGGAACGAGCAACAGATAAGAGAAAGGCATGTGTGGGAGACTTGGGCTTCAGAAGATAACACGTAGGGATGGGGCAAGTGAAAAGAATTGAAGGTGTGGAGAAGGATCTTAAAATCTTCTTTTTGGTCAGCCATATGTGGGAGTTTGACACATGCAGAAACCCATCACCAGACCAGACCAAAGAGTCTCCAAACCACGCTTTGAGTTTCATGTATCCCAACTATGCATGGAAATTTCTATGTCTGGAGTGGAATGCGCACTCTCTCCCTGGAGGGACGCACCTTTCTTACCTAAATCCGGAAAGTATTGAAACAGGTTGAGGAGAGCTAAGGCTTGGGACCCCAAAGTGTGCATTGGCGGAACTGCTTGAGTTCAACTAGCAAATATCACATAGCTTGCCATTGCGAGCATTCCAAGCTTCCCGCTACTTGTTAAGCCTGAACCACCAGATCCGTTTGGGTTCTGGCTATCAACAGCCATGGTTTTAATAACCCTCTTTCTCCTTCTAGCAACGAACACCTTCCTATCCAGATAGCAGACTTTGAATCGTATTACCGTATGAAATCATCTAACTCCAATGAGGGCTTTTTGAAAGAATTTGAGGTAAATTGCTTGTTTCTTTCCAGGAATAAATTAGATTAGGTGTTTCAGGGATTAGGTTAGGCAGCTCATGGGGAGAGAAACAGATGAACAGATTTCTCTGTGCTGTAGTGTTGTATGATTCTTGTGAACAGATTTCAGTCAGGTCTGAAGACCAGGATAATTTACTGAGTACCTTCAATCCAACGATGAATTGGCACAAAAATATTGAAGGAACAATGCAATACAATTTACATTCATAAAGACTCTTTCACATTGGATGGATGTCTCGAAGCGCTTCATGCTGCCCCCTGGGCACCCAAGACGGTGGCGGTGGGGAAGAGTGGGGTGGTGGAGCAGTGCTTTGAGTGCTGAAATGAGTATGGTGGTGGTGGGGAGAGTGGGAGGAAGGTGACCAAAAGTGTGGTCAATTAAGGAAGTCTCGAGGCAGGCTTTGAACATAGGGAGGTAGGGGGTGAGTTGGAAGTACTCAGAGATGCAGTTCCAGAGATCAAGGGCAGAATGGCATATGAAACCACACTACACAATACATAGAGAACAATAGACATTTATAGAGTTAACCTGATACAATGCGATTTACATTTATACAACGCATTTTGTATCGGGAGGATGTCTCAATTGATATGCTGGCAGGGGAATGAGCTGTGTAGCTTAACTTGAGTATTGACTCCAATTGTCCAACAAGGCACTGACAGAGTGAGATCCTTTCACTTCTCTTCAGTTTCGCCCACGAAACACACAGTCGAAAGCACTTTACAGTATAATCTGTGAAGCGCTTTGAGTCTTCTCAACAGCGTCCTGAGGCGCAATATCAAATGGAATGATTATTATTATTATTTACTTTCAGAAACTCAAAGATATTGGAAAAGATCAGTCAAGCAACATAGCCCTACTGATGTATAACAAGGTTAAAAACCGATATAGCAACATATTACCGTGTAAGTAATATTGATTCATTTTGACAGGTAGCAGCAAGGCCACGAGGACACTATGTAAACTAGGGATAGTGTAGAGATCCACACTTGAATTTCCAACAAAAGAAATTTGGTCGAAATAAAATGGAAACAAGTGTGACACTGTACGTGAAATGTGGTGCGGAAGACAACAGTTCACTGTTGGTAGCTTCTTAATGTTCAATTTTACTGTAATGATTTTACAGCGGCATAATTAAAATGCAATTTACATTTATGAAGCATCTTTCACGTGGGACGATGTCTCAAAGGGCTCATCCAAGCTGGAAACAATGTGGTGGAAACAATGAGGAAAGATGACCAAACATGCAATTAAAGTCTCAAGTTAAAGTCAGTTAAAGGGGCAGGCTTTGAAAGAGGGAAGGGTGGGGGTGAGGCAGAGATACTCCAGGTTAAAGTTCCAGAGAGTGGGACAGAATGGCTTAAAACTCACCCACATAGTGGAGCTCAGTGGTTAGAGCCATCGTCTCGCAAACAAGAAAACCTGGGTCTGATTCCCACGCAGGGCGAAACATTGGGCAAGTTTCCTTACTCCACACGCTTCTGTTTACCTAGCAGTAGGTGGGAACCCAGTTGTTAGTCGATTGGTGGATCGCTTTTCTGGGATAATAATCCCTCCAAAAAATGATTAAAAAAAAATTTGGTCACTCCATGATTGTTTGTGGGACACGCCTATGCGCAATTAGCTGCCGCGTATCGCCCACAAAGTATACAGTAAATTCATTTTACTGTATATTCTGTGAAGCATTGTGAGACGTGATAAGGCACTATATCAAATGCAAGGATTATTATTATAATTATTATTACCTATGGTGAGATGGATAGAGAAGGGGACATGAAGCTTGCTGAGTGAAGGGAGCGGCGAGGTTGGTAGGGTTTCAGGAGATCACAGAGATAGGATGGAAGGATTTGAACGCGAGGTCGAGGATCTTGAATTCGATCTGTTTGGGGAATGGGGATGAAAGAAGGGCATTTTTGTATGAATAATATCTGCTTCTATTTAATTTACAGATGACTGGTCAAGAATCAAGCTGTCTGGCTCATCAATGGAGCCTGGCCTAGATTATATTAATGCAAACTTAATTCCTGTGAGTTATCTTTTGCATCCTTCCGTATGTTCCCACACATCAGAGTTAATTTTGCAGTATTTCTAAACAAGTTATTAAAAAGAACTGGCTTGCCAATTAAGAATGTTAATTGCATTCTTAATTGGCAGGTCTGCACAATCTTAAGGCAAAGTGGTGTCTTAAAACTAGAAGCAATTTTGGCAACACAGAAGGAACGTACTCTTGCCTCTGAGTCAGAAGGTTGTGGGTTCATGCTCCCCATTAGTTGAAGTGGAAGGAGACATTAAAACAACATTCCATCTGCCTGTGTAGTTGGACAGCACAGATCTCATTATTCCCCATTCAAAAAGAGATACGAATCTCTTCTAGTATCCTGGCCAACAATCCCCTGGGTGAATTGATCATGGCTGTTCTTGGAGATTTGCTGGCACAAACGCAGGTTTGTTTGCATACAAAAGCAGTCACAACTCTTGAAAACAATTACCAACAAAGCACTTTGAGACACTTAGACATAATAAGGGTGTTTTACTTTCATATTTATTTCAATGAAACGGCCCCATTCTCGGAGGTTCCAGTTTTGGGGTCATTTCCAGATTGCACATGAATACAGTAAGACGCAGGTGTAATTTAATGTTTCTTAGGTTTATGGCTCTGCACTAATTGCTTAGATTTGATTTATGAATTTAGGGTTACAATTCAGCACGTGACTATATTGCTACGCAAGGACCACTGAAAAATACCGTCAATGATTTCTGGAGAATGGTTTGGGAGTATAATGCCTGTTGCATTGTGATGTTGACAAACCTAATTGAAAATAACAGGGTAGGTTCATTCAATTGAATGGGAATTTGGGCCAAAGTTTAAAATAAATGCCATTCAACAGTGTTTAATATATAATGCATTTATATGTATTGCAAGGGCTAAAATTATTATTATTTTAATGCATTTGCAGGTCACATGTGAAAAATACTGGCCTACTAACAAGTTGCCCATTCAGTATGGACAGATATATGTCAGTGTATTAAAAGTGGAAAAGTTTAAGGAATGGACTAAAACTGAAATGATGATTTCTCACGTAAGTGCAAAATATGCTCATGTTTGTATGCATAAATTGAATTGGATTCAAGTCAAATATGTTCACATTGTCTCCACAGATGCTCTGCATGATTTAGCTATTGTAGTTAAGCAACTTGACGACAGGTTAATGGTGTCAATCTGACACAGTTGATAACACTCTCACCTCTGATTCAAGAGGTCGCCTGACAATTGAAGTCACATAGTCAAGGCTGACACTCCAGTGCAGTGCTGAGGGAGCACAGCATTGTTGGAAGTGCAGTTCTTCAGATGAAACATTAAACTGAGGTCCCGTCTGAATGTTCAGGTGGAACATTAAAGATAGCGTTATTCAAATAATCCCCCAGATAAAATTGATCATTTACTTCATAGCTGTTTGTGGGACATCGCTTTGCACAAATTGGCTGCCGCACTAATATACAAAATACACATGCACTATACTTAACAGTAAATCCTTTGTGATGTCCTCCTGACGTGAATTCAAAACACAAGGGTATTATTATTTACCTCATGACTCACACCAATCTGATCCTCGCCCAACAATCTCATGCAAATGCTTTCCAACAGGACACCAATTGGAAACAGGAACACTGCAGAATTTCTTTATCTTCCAACTGATGTGCCATTCATGTAATTGTTTTGACCTGGGAGAATGTTAAGGAATGCTTTAAGGATTACCGCAAAACTTTTACATGAGAAAGAGGAAAGAGAGAGAGTGGGAGAGAAACTACTATTCTCAGAGATTTGGTAAACTGTATGTATCATAAGAAAGACATCTGGATGCATACCCTTTTACCACAATCTTGCTCATTTTTTCCTGCAGATTAACAGTAAACCAGGCAGGACAATTTGCCATTACCAGTTTGTGGACTGGCCTGACTATGGAGTTCCTCAATCAATCAATTCATTGGTTGACTTCACAGAAGTAGTTCAAAAAGCAACAGAGAGTGTGAGGAACTCAGGACCCATTGTGGTGCACTGCAGGTCGGTTTGGATGAGGAAAACCCTTCAGCTCATCTGATCTCATCCCTCCTCAAACCACCATCTCCCCATGCCAGCAGCATTGAGCTGTGTTTTAGATGTTTTGCAGGGTTCTGGCTTCAACCACCTTTCCTGGCAACCTGTTCCAATCATTGATTACCCTCTGGGTATAGAAATACTTCCTGATGTCTGTCCTGAAATTTTCCTTTGCATCTAAAAACCTGTGTCCTCTTGTAGTGTCTTATTGGGTCCTAAAATATTGTTCTGGGTTTATCTTTTCAATCCCATTTAAAATTTCATAATGAAATGAAAGTTGTCATGATTCTTAGCTGTAACTATCTTTTTACTCCATTTCACTCCAATGTAATTTGACGGCTGTGATTTTTTTTATTATAGTGCTGGAGTTGGTCGTTCAGGCAGTTTCATTGCACTCAGCTATTCAATGAATCTGATAGCAACCAAAGGGATCGTGAATGTGTTTGGCCAAGTGTACACAATGAGACGGTGTAGAACAATGATGGTGCAAACATTGGTATGTTATGTACAATGTGTTCTACATTTACCGCAGTCGCAGTGTTAAACGCCTAATTTGAATCTGAATTATCCTGAAAGTACACCTGAAAGGAATATAAATTCCATTAATAAGACTATGGTGTCAGTCTGGCTCAGTGATAGCACTCTCACCTCTGAGTCAGAAGGTCATGGGTTCAAGTTCACTGATGCTCCAAGGCACTGCTGGGAGAGCGTTGTGTTTAACTGCTCCAAGATAGTGCTAACGCGATGGCATTATATAAATGCAAGTTGTTGTTGTATTGTCAGAGGTTCCATCCCTCAGATGAGATGTTAAACTAATGTCTCATCTGGCTATTCAATTGGACCTTAAAGATCCCAACTCGACAAGAGAAGTGAGTTTCTCCTGATGTCCTGACGTCCAATAAATTTGATTATTCGCTTCAAGACTGTTTGTGAGACATTGCTGTGTGCAAATTGATCACCGAATTCATCAACAAAATTATCTTTACATTATATTGTGTGAAGAGTTCTACAATGCTCTCCCTACATGAAAGGTACTATATCAAACAAAAGGACTATTATTATGTTGAATTTTAACCATCAGGTTGTGCTTTCAGATCAGACTGAACTTCTCTTCTTGACTGAGCGTGTTCTTATTCCATACATGGGGCTAATCATGGTTATTTTCCTGTCCTTTCTGTCTGAAGTAGAAAAATCTACACAAAAAGACATAAGAGAAAATGCAAGAAACATTGACTTTCAAATTGAAAGAGATGAAATTTGACCAATATTAATTGTCGAGACATGCTGGTTAATTTTAATCATATTCTTATTTTTTTCAGGATCAATATGTGTTTTTGCATACCTGCATTCTCAACATAATTTCAACGAACAAAGAAAAACATGCAAAGTAAGCCATACTTATTTATTTTACCTGTACTCCTTTGGTTGTTCTTACACCCATTGCTTATGGCGTATTGGTACGGGATCAGACATTAAGCCTTCTCAACGCATATTCCACACATGAAATATATCAACTCACAGACTTGGCTGACGTTCCAGTGCAGTTCCTGGAGAGCACTACATTGCCGGAAGCGGTGAGGTTCAGATGAAACATTTCACCGTCTGCCTGTTCAGATGGATGTAAAGATTCCTGTATGCTTTGGAAGAGATTCTCAGTCACAATTACAGCACTTTGCAGTAAATCCCATGAAGTGCTTTGAGGTGTCTTGATGATATAAGTCACTGTATCAAATGCGAGGATTATCATTGAACAGGCTCGGGGGAAAAAATAGTGCAGTTAGGCCTGAATGCTCTGTTTCTCTGGGGTAACGTCACAATTCTGTGTATAAACCGGTGAAATCATTAGCCAGCATGGCTGTGGTGTCACATTGGCATTATCCTGAACTGAGTATCACAAAGTTTGTTTGGTGAGAAATTCACATCTGTTCTGGACTTCCTCTTGTTACCTGTAAAGCGCTCTGAGATGCTATTTCACGTGAGGGACTGCTGTATAACTCCAAATTGTTGTTCTTGTAATTGCTTTTCTTTCTTTTTAGAAGAAAAAATCAGGTTCCGCTGATTGACTTCCCCGTGCACTGCATGCGCCTGGCCGCAAACTCAAACATGGGCTTCTTAGAAGATTTTGAGGTGTGAATGCAAAAAAAAAGTTTCACTATTTTAGCAATTCATAAGGCGCTGTATCAAATGCAAGGATTATTATTTGGAATACATTGAAGCCTATGTAACGCCATTCATAATTAATTGTCAAAGCTCATTTGAAACGTAGAGTTTGCAATCTATCGTTTCTTCCGTTTTGTTCCATTTGCAACCAAATCCCTGTTCCCAGTGTTCTTTTTGAGGATGACATTTTCTGACTGTCGATTTGAAGTCTGATGATTTCGGGGCATTTCAGGAGCCGGAGCTGTGCGTGTGCTGAAGACTGCCACAAGGTGGAGTTGCTCAGAGTTGTCAGATTGACACGTCTCATAATGCGTTCGACCAGCCAGTACAACAACAACAAGATTACATTTGTATAGCGCCTTTCACGTCGGGAGGACATGAAAGCCACTGAACCTGCAGATCTGAACCGAGATCATGACTGTGCCATCACAGTACAATCCAATTTATATTTAATTTGTGTTGGCGCCTTCCGCAACAGGAGTTTGGTTTGCCGATGCTGAGTGGGGAGATGAATACTGCATGCAGAGTGACCAAAAAGTCGTGATATCTACCCTATTTCTTTTTTGATTGTTTGATCGTTAAGCACTCTGAGAACGCTACCCTGCATGGAGGGCGCTAATATAAGCGCGAGTTGTAATGGTCAGTTTGAATCCAGGTGGATTCAATAAAAATTGGTCATTTCAATCCACGACTGTTTGTGGGACACTGCTGTGCGCAATTGGCCCCGGCTTTTCGCCCACACATATACAGTCAATTCACTTTACAGTCTATTCTGTGAAGCGCTTTGAGATGTCTGGAAGATGTGAAAAGCCTTATATCAAATGCAAGGATTATTATATTATTATTATTATGGTCTAAAAAATGAAATTACCATCATTTCTTTAAGAATTATTAGACGTTGTAGTGGTATCACGACTTTTCGGTCACCCTGTACAAATGCACATCAAAGTACGTTACATCGAAGTGGTACAGAGCTCAATGGATTGAAATTTAAAGTCATGGCACATTAAAGATGTACGGCATCGCATTCTTTTGCTTGCAAGAGTTAATCTGACATATCTCCACTGGGAGGCTAAGAGTTTCTCCGCGAGGAAGGTTAAATCTATGTCCACCACCTAGTGGGCATTTGTAGAATGTTTTCTGTGGCTGGCCTCTCAGTTGAGGGAGTGCAGCTGAAAAAGATAACAGAACAATAGAGGCATCAAACAGAAGAACAAATTGCATTTGTGTTCGTTTATAGTTTTGAACGCATCAAACTAAGTTACAGGATTTGCACTCCCGCGTCCGATTGGAAAAATAACTACAGATTTCGGTGACCGTTTCAGTTTTCATTCTAACCTTAGGTTTGATCCTTAAGTTGTAAATTTGAATTGGATGCATTATATTGTAAATTAGTATCCCCAAAGATATGCCAGTAATACCTTTTTTGAAGTGGTGAGGGAGCATTCGTGTTTCCAATAATGCTGTTCATTGTTCATTTACCGCCTCGGTTTACCAAGCAGTAAGTAGGAACCTGGTTGTTAGTCGATTGGCAGATCGCTTTTCCGGGGGTAATAATAAATTGGTCACCCCAATCCACGACTGTTTGTGGGACACTGTTGTGTGCAATTGGCTGCCATGTTTCACCCACAAAATATAGTGTCAGTTCACTTTACAGTATATTCAGTGAAGTGCTTTGAGACGTCAGGTGCTATATCAAATTATTATTATTATTATTATTAAATTAGCACCTCCCCTCTGCCCCCCCCTCCCCCCGAGAAAATGTTCAAATTCAAACCAGAAAGAAAGTGCATTGCAGAATTTGTCCTTCGCCCTGGCACTGCGAGAGACTTTAGTGATCATTTGTCAACAAAAACTGTTTGTTTTTCTCTCAAAGAATGCATCACAAGGCACAACCTACCATCATCACATTTTAAATCTAAATCATGTTTTAATAAGATTGTCAACTCGAGTTTTTTTTATTTATTTGGAAGTTATCGTGCGGTAAACACTGGGATTGTGAACAAGTTTAGTAAAGTAAAATCAAAGTAAAATGACAGATAATCTTTTCAATATCATCGGCTTCTTATTACATGATAAAAGATTTATGGGTTAATAGTTACGAGGGTTTTTTTTTTCCGCTCTTATTTTTTAAACTAAAGTCTGCATTTAACTGATGTTTGTTCTGGTTCCCCTGTAGCTCATAGGACAGGCAGGGAGAAAACAGCCAAAAACCGCAGGCCTGCTGCCTGGCAATGCAAACAAGAATCGATATAAAGATGTCGTGCCATGTAAGATGCATGTTTGTACTCCTTTCCGTCTTTGTCCCAAATCGCCCGTTACACGCATCATTCTGCAGTGAGATGTTAAATCGAGGGCCCTGTCTTCCTGTTTTTCTCTCCCGGTGTCGTGGCCAACAATCCCCCAAATAAAGTTGGTCACTTACTTCATGATTGTTTGTGGCTCCCTGCTATGCGCAAATTGGCTGCTGCCTTCGCTCACAAAACGTAGTCACTACACTTTATAGTAATAATAATAATCCTGTGACGTGCTTTCAGCCCTGCATGAGAGCCACAATACCAATTGTAAGGATTAATATTATTATTATTATCGTTGCCTGACTTTTGGATGCATTTTGTGGGCGAAGCTCGCAGACGAATGCTCGTTAGCAAAAATATTCCTTGAAATCTAAAGTGATTGAGGTGACGCATGTCAGCGCTCAAGAAGATGAGACACATTTTGGTACCGCCACCGAGATGTCAGTTTGGTTCAATCTGTAGGGTTCTCTTGCCTTGAGGGTAGAACGTGACCCCAGGCTGACGCACCGATAGAACTTTACCCATTGCACTTACTCTCCTTGGGTAGAACATCAAACCGAGGTCCCATCTGCTTGTTCAGGTCGATGTTAAAGAACCCGCTATTGCTATTCAAAAAGAGAAGGGAGTTTCTGCCGGTGTACAAACTAAATGTTTGAGAATGTATCTCTTCTCCGCTATGTATATATATACATATATATATATATATATGTATTCAACCAAGGTGTAAAGAATTATGTAAGGAATTTTATGTATATTGATTTTGATTTTTCTGTGTTTTTGCAGACGAGCACTCTAGAGTTAAATTGCCACCTTCTTTGAATGATCCTTCCTCAGATTATATCAATGCCAACTTTATTGCGGTGAGTTCTCTGCACCTTTTATTGTTATGCAGCATCAGGTGTATGATATGAAGTAAATGCTTTTCAAAGTAAAGTTAATTATTTATTCAATTTACAGCAAAATTGTAGTCTCAGTGGAATCTGGTAACCTCTGGGCTACAAGTGTCTTCTCTCCAGAGCTACACCTGCCAACATGGCATTGCCTTGAAATTCCACCTGCTCTTGGAAGCCAATGGGGTCTCCTCCTGAAGCTTTGCAACTCTCTCCCTCATTCTCTCCATCTTGCCCCCTACTTCCCCTTCTTTTAGGTCACAACTGAAGACCTTTCTCTTTGACGGCACTTATGATCACCTCTTCCCTCTCCCCAAGCTCAGCATTGGGCTCCACCACTGTTAAGCGCTCTGAGACGCTGCCTTGCTTGAAGGGTGCTATATAAATGAAAGTTCTTGTTTTTGTTGTTGTCTCATGATCACAAGATTGGTTGGCTGAAGAACACCCTTTGGCCCCTTTCATCTCATCCCTCCAGAACACCCAATCTACAGTCCTCCCGTCACAGCATCAAGCTACTTTTTAAATCGGTCCCAATGTCCTGGCCTCAACCATCTTTCCTGGAAACCTGTTCCAGTTGTTAATTCCCCTTTCAGAAAAGAATTACGCTTTGAGTAAAGATCTGAGCCACCTCAGAATATCTGAGGGGCCAGAGACCAGGTAGGGGGCAATTTCCAAAAACTACCAAAGTGCAAAAGGAAACACTGAAAGAGATCAAATGGACAGAAATGTGGAGATGGCAATTTGCTCTCAGAGATTTTTTTTTGTCTTTTCTTTTCAATACACTCGGGCGGCTTTTAGAAATTGCATTCAGCATTCATTTCATTTATAATTTCCTTCATTGCTAAACATTGAATAAGCTCTAGGTGTCAGGGTCCGTAACTGAGGGACACAGTTTCATGGCGTTTCGAGCTCATAGTCTAGGCTGACGTTTCAATGTAATGCTGGCTGGTGCTGCATTGTTGGAGCTGTTGTCCTTAGGTTCAGATATTATACTGAGGTCTCGTCCAGTATATTGTTGCTTTTTTTTGCTAAACAATTGAGGTTAGATCCCTATACATCAACCTTAGGCTGTGCCGTGCTCTGGTCAGGCTGCACTTGCAATTCTGGTCACTGTGACATAATGGCTCTTATGCCTTGAGATAACTGGAGGAAACTGCACTGACAAGCCTTGCTCTTCATTAATCACATCCAATTGTAGGGCTACAATTCAGACCAAGAATACATCGCCACACAAGGACCACTGAAAGAGACATTGGCAGATTTCTGGAGAATGATATGGACATACAATGTGTCCATCATCGTCATGTTAACACGGTGTGAGGAAAATGGCAAGGTAAGATCATACACTGCTGATGGGTGAAGGTAAGGAAACAGATGATGGATGTTCCTTATTTTAAACACTGGTTATCTCGCAGGTTTTACAAAATGATTCGCATAGAACCTTGACACTGATAGAGAACTTGTTAGATATTACTAGTGTTCCAGTTACCGGTGGTTTTTCACAGAGTGGAGGCAGGTTAGCTCGAAACGTAAACACTCTACGTATGAATGCTTGATCCTGCCACAATGCAGGTGGGGGGAAGTGCCTCGTTGTCGGAGGCAAGGCCCTTCGGATGAGAAGAGGTTAAACCGAGGTTCAGTCTACCTGTTCAATTGAACGTTAAGGATCCTGTGATGCTATTCAAAAAGCCATCTCCCAGCAATAACATCCCCAAAAAACATATGTAGGATATACACGATAGATGGCCGGGTATTAAACTAGAAAAGTAATTTTTCTCTGGCTTCTGCTGACATAAATCACCCAAGGCTTTATCTCTAACATATAATTGATGCAGTTTATGTCACTAGTGTGTATTAAGCATAATATGTGATATGCAAGCAATTTTACGCATTAACATAAAATAACCATCAACACAAATGTGTGGATTGCAGAAGAAATGTGAGGAGTATTGGCCCTTGGACAGGAATCCTCAGCAATTTGGTGACATTCTTGTTCAAGTCATGTCGCAAAACATGTACCCCGAATATATAGACAGACAATTTAAAGTTATACACGTGAGTATTCCTGTTTTATACGTACTCCGCATTCAGAGTTGCTATCACGCGTGGAGGGTGCTGCATAAATACATGTTGTTGTTGTTTTTGTACTCCACTCAATGGAAAACCAAGCATTATCTGGTGTCAGAATGCTTCAAATAGAATTCCTGAAACGATGAGAACAAATGGATCAAAGAACCTTCTTCATCTAAACGGTCCAGTGATTTTCAGCTTTGTTACTGTTTTGTTACTTTGTCACTACATTTTCAGCTTTGTTACTATTTTGTTACTTTGTGACTACATTTTCAGCTTTGTTACTATTTTGTTGCTTTGTGACTACATTTTCAGCTTTGTTACTATTTTGTTGCTTTGTGACTACATTTTCAGCTTTGTTACTATTTTGTTGCTTTGTGACTACATTTTCAGCTTTGTTACTATTTTGTTGCTTTGTGACTACATTTTCAGCTTTGTTACTACTTTGTTGCTTTGTGACTACATTTTCAGCTTTGTTACTATTTTGTTGCTTTGTGACTACATTTTTAACTTTGTTACTATTTTGCTGTAACCCAATCTTTTCCTCCTAATGCCTTACACATGTGGAAAAAGTTACCAACGATGATGCCCAAGTTTTTCATTACCAGGTGCATTACCGAGCGGAGAGGATAATTTCTCACTTTCATTTTTTGGGCTGGCCGGATCACGGTGTTCCTAGTCCCATGGATTCAATCATCAGTTTCGTAGCTGGGTTCAGACATCACGCCCACTTCATAAAGAAATCAGGGCCCACAGTTGTGCACTGCAGGTAAGGAAGCAATAAAATGGGTGGCGTTTGCCACATTCAATCATCACTGACAAATGAAAAATCCTCCAGTGATTGTATTGCACAACATTTATCGGAGGTGCTGTCTTTCGGATGAGAAGTTAAACCAAGGTCCTTCTGCCTGTGTTTGCTACAGCTCCTATTTGATCCTATATGAGAAAGCAGTTTCTCCTGGTATCCTGACCAACAATTCCCCCCCCCCCCCCCCCCCCCGATAAAAAATTGTTCATTCACTTCATGTGGACATTGCTGTGTGCAAATTAGCTGCTATTCACCTACAATCTTTTTAGTACATTACCGTAATATCCTGTGAAGCACTTTGAGACATCCTCCCATGGTGAAAGCCACTATGTTAAATGCCAGGAGTTTTAACATTATAAACTCAATAGTTATGAACATTGGATATACCGCTCCACACAGGGATATAACACCACACAGAGCCTTTCACATCAGGATAAATACTCAAAGTGCCTATTGCAACCTCAGTTCAACCTTTCATCTGAAGGAAGGCACCTCTGACAATGCAGCACTCTATCAACACTGCATTGGATGTCAGCTTAGAGGTCAAAGTCCTGACATAGGGGCCTGCTTCAGGTCCCTTGAACTTCCCGCCCCACTATTAGCACTCGGGAATTCAGCATCTCTGCCCTTACACTCCGGAACTCTATCCCGCAATCCCTCTGCCTCACTCCCTCTCTTGCCTCTTTCAAGTCCTGCCTGAAGCCCTTCCTCTTTGACCATGCCTTCAACCACCCTCCCACCCCCACCGCCAACTCTCCTGCCCTCCACCCCTCTTGACCCCAACTCCCAACTCAAGTCCAAAAGCCCCTGACTGTCCAGCGCCCTGAGACATCGTTCCAATGAGTATAATTTGTTGCTGTTATCATTGAATCCATAACCTTCTAACACCATGATAAGTAGTTTCATTATATATTTGATGCTAATTTAAAGTCTATACCGATTCTCGCAAATTGTCCGAATATAACATGAATATCTCTGTTTTGTTCATCAGCGCTGGAGTTGGTCGCACGGGCACATTCATTGGTCTTGACTGCCTGCTGCAACAGATTAGGAACGAACAAACCATCAATGTGTTCGAAATGGTTCACAGAATGAGACTAAACAGATGTTTTATGGTCCAAACTCTGGTATGCTCCAAACGAAAAGTGCTCTTATTGATCCATGTCTCAACTTTGGGACACCTAGACACAATGCACCAATTAAATTAAAGGACCTTGTTTTTAACCTGTTTAACATATTGGATATCATGGCATTCAGAAAGATTAAGCTTTTAATTACCCGACTGATCCAATCCATCATCATTGCAGGAGCTTTCAACCATTCCTCTCCTGCCTTCAGTACTCCAGTTCAGGATCCCTTTGCATTGCCTACTCCTTCCCCAACTGTTTAAGATCCATCTGTTCAACTGCTATTCATGTCATCTCCCCCCACCACCCCACTCCCCATCCCTCCTCAGTTTCCCCTCTGCCCCCTAAGCATGGCCTCCCAGTTAGCAGTGCAAAGCACTGTGAGATTAGCTGTTGAATAAGAAATGTGTGGTTATTCCCAGTTGAGGGTGTGGTAAACGAATGGAGTGTTGGTTACACCTCATAGGGCTGCCAAGTCTCCATCAGACTTCCCAGTCCTTCTCCATCAAAGTTAAATGTGCGGGCATGATGCGATAATCATTACCGGTGATAATTCTGGTAATTATGTCATTCCGCCTTGTTTCTCAAGCGCTAGCGAAGCGTGAATTGGAAAATGAGATTGTAAAATTCTCATAACTTTCTTTCTTCTTTTCTTTAGGATCAGTATATGTTGCTGCATACCTGCATCAGAAATATCCTTACACAAAACTCTTGAAGAGCTAAAGCTTTGCTGAATTGCTCTTTCACTTTCCAGAGCTCCATCTACATTTTCTGCGCTGTAGATTTCTATGATTCCAAGACAATCTAATTTCTGCTGATGTAACTACTGTGGCAAAATGATGAACATACAAACCTTGGCATTTTGTAATGTACATTTATAACATTTGCACACAACCGAGAATATTTAAATATGTGTTAGCTTTTAGTTTTGTAAAGATAAAGAATGACTAATTGTATTATTGTAAATAAATTCAAACAAAGCACGAGATCTTTACTAGACGGTTATCGAGAGAAGATAATGTAGAGTCTATTTTGCCATATATTTTATGATGAATCAATAAAAAGGACATTCAGAATTGATTTATTTTATTTCGAGGTGAGGTTTCCTAAGAGCAAAGGATTATTTCCTCACACTCACCTACAAATCACTTCATGTGCTACCCCCACAATCAATCCCCTCTTTACCTGTCTTCAGATTGTGCCTGAAGACTTTCCTCTTCAACCATGTCTTTAATCATTTCCTCCATGCTCAGTTTCAAACTACACCAATGTCAAGCGCACCAAGATGCCACCCAGCGTGAAGGGCACGATATAAATTCAAATTGTTGCTGTTATATTGTCCAGTCAATGTGTTGGTTGGTGAGTTCTATAACAAAGGACAGTGAATATACGAGAGCCAGTAGCGGAGCTAAAAGGGACTTTAGGAGGAAATCCTTCACCCAGAGGGTGGTGACAATGTGGAACTCACCTCTAGAAGCTGTGATTGAAGTAAAAAAGCATCAACGTATTTAAGAGGAAACTTGATGTATACATGAGAGAAACAAGAATAGTGGGGTATAGGAGAAAGGATTGGAACGGGTGGAGTGTAAACTATAGCTTGGTTATTCTTTCACTCACAAGCTCACTCGGTGGCTCACTCGCTGGTTCACTCGTTCACTCACTTGTTCACTCACTCGCTAGCTCACAGTATCTACTCCGCTCAGGTACTCCCACCTCCTTGATCTACCAATCCCCAAGGCAACACACTCAATTGCAACAAGCCTTCTCCTCAGTGCTTGGCCATTTTGCTTGGCTGTAGGTTTCCTCTCTCCTCCCTCCAGAGTCACAGACTTTCTTTCATCCACTCCCAGTGAGAGAGTTTGATCTCCATGTTGAGTGATAACTTTTATACAGTTCAGAGTCCACACTCCCACCCTTCCTCAGATGCAGACCAAGGCCCCATTGGAGTGGGCCTCCATATTGCCAGTTCCAAAGTCTGGTACAATATTCATTGCATTGTGAGTTGGCTAAAACAAAAACAGCTTTCAGTGAAAGTAAGATTTTGTGGTCTCTCTGAAGTTGGATTATTCCATACATTTAACGGGCAATTTGTGCCAAATAAAACCAAACCGAGTAAACGATTTGAACGTTTCATCTCTATCCAGTCAATTACTTGTGAAAGCTCAGAAACCCAATCACACTCACATATGGGAGCATTCAGCTCTCTAAAAATAACTTGCACTTACGCCCTGTTTTATTATTATTATTATTGTTATTATTAAATGAAGGTTTGCTCTGTTCACCGTTGCTGCTGCTTTTTTTTGGTCAGCTGGGTGTCTGACACATGTGGAAACCCATCACCATGCTTAAGTGTCCCCAAACCAAATTAAGTTTTCCATTCATCCCACCTACGCATGGAATTCCCAGAGATAGATCGTTGGAATGGAATGTGCACTCTCTTCCAACTAAAACTGCATAGCTTGCCATTGATATTGCTGTTACAAGTCGAGCCGTAGTCATAGAACCAAAGAAATTTACAGCAGGGAAGAAGGCCCGTTCGGCCCATTGTGTATTGCTCCTCTTTTATAGAGCAATCTTTTCAGTCACATTTACCTACCATTCCTTTTCACTCCTTTTTCGATGTTTATCCAGTTCCATTTTGAAAGCTAACATGGATTCTGCTCCGTTCACCATTCCTCTCCACATCCTAACCGCTTAGTGTGTGTGAAGAACTTGCTCCTAACCTCCCTGTTTGCTAGCTGTTATTCTTAAATGCAAGTCTCGTTTAGGTGCTGTGCTCGCTCAATGGTCAATCAATCCTTGTGTTATCAGTTCTTATGATTCTGTTCCCAGAGTTGATCTCTACAGCATTGCTGGTAAGTGGCAAAACACGGACAGATGTTGAATAATAGTTTGGATGCTCTTTAGCATGGTGTCAGGCTCTGTGTTGTGTCCTGTGTTTTGCCAGGTACATAAGGTGCCATCATCATCCAGTGACTGTCTTGCCAACAAATCTGACCAGGTTGATAAATATAGGCGTGCACACCAGCCACAATCAGTAATGTGAGGACACCGTTGATTATGTCTGTAGCAAAATCCTTTCCTTCAAGAGAGCAACAGGCAAAACAGTTTTGATGATATATCTCCATGCCTAAATCTGTCAAATTTTTCGTAATGCATTTGTAGTGTGAAAATTATTTACCTATTGAAGTACCAGGATAATCTCTCGAGAACAAAAATCAGCCTTTTCATAAATACTTTTTTTTTCCCCTGAAGGAATATTGCTGGTGGGAAAAAATACTCCGTATTTCCAAGTGCTTCTACTTTTGTCAGATTTAGTATTAATGTTGCATGTAAAGTGGCTTTGGGGCTTGAAGGGTTAAATCTCTGCGTTGTGTTAAAGGGTTTGAGCAGCATTTATACCGCCACATCCATGACAAGGGCGACCACCCACCGCTGATTGTAATGCGTTTTATTCCGCACACTGTGATCGTAACGGGGACCAGAAGCAAAGAAGTTTCTACAGAAGCTGAAATACAGGAGATTGATTTCAGACGTCCTTCAGACGAGACATTCACCCAAGATCCCGTCTCCCTGTTCAAGTGGACGTTTAAGTTTCTATGGCACACTCTGAAAAGAGAAGGCAGTGTCTACCATGGTCATGGTTGTTTGTGGGACATTGTTGTGCGGAAATCTGGAATACTGCGTTCCCCCCCCAAAAAAACACAATCATTAAACTTTACAGTGATTTCCGTGAGGTGTTTTGAGATGTCCTTTTGAAGTGTGTCAAATCCAAGGATTACTTTATTGTTATAACAGATCTGTGTCTGTTGTACCGCTTCTCACAGCGTGAACTCCAACTAATTAATCCAAGCTGAAACTCAAAAGAGTTTATTCTGTTCTCTAGACTTTTTTTTGGCTGTTTGTTAAAAAACATATGAACCCAATAAAAAAGCAATAAACATTCATCCACATCATTCACCCATGCCAGAATCTGCCCTTAAGTAGTTTTTTTCCTCCCGTCATAAATACAGGCAGAGCGCAGACTCCCTATTTACAAATTAAAATGTACAAATCAATGCAACAGCTTCATAAGCATTACACAAGTTTTTTTAGGTCGACTTACTGTATAAATACAAATATGGGTGAAAGCCAAAGGCATTGAACAGTGTGACGGACATACATTGTGTGACTGAGACATAAGTTGGGAGTTTCAAGATTTTTTTTGATAGCTCAAAACTTCAGAAGCTTTAAAATAGTTTGAGAACTTGCAATCCTTGAAATCGTAGCAGTCCTTGCTGCGCAGACCTTATTTCTCGGCACCCAAGCCTTCTCAGTTCAGTTTGATATCTTAAGACTCAAATTAAGCTTACACTAGTGTTCTCTTCAACTCGCAATCTCCACTGAAGTGCTCGCAGTCTATCAGTTGTACGATCGTAACCTTGTGGACCTGTTCTTTATTGATAAAATCTCTTTCTGATGCTATTGTGTTCTAGAAGATAAGAAGTTAAAGTGTATTTCAAGTTCAGCTTCTACTGGCCAAGGACATTTATTGAATTTTTATGATCGTTATTATATTTCATACCCTGGATCTAGATTGTGTAGCGATGGTATCAATTAATTCCCTAGAATTACATAGATTGTTACAGCACGGAAAATGTGCTCCAACTAATCCATACCAGTGTTTATACTCCATACATGCACCCACCCCTCGTATACCCCTTTATTCCCTTCTCAGTCATGTTTTCACCAAGCTTTCTCTGAAATACGTTGATCCTTTCTTCTTCAACCTAACTTCCTCCAGTGAGTTCCACATTCTCATCGCCCTCTGTGTGAAGAAGTTCCTCTTAAACTCGCTTATAGATCTGCTACTGACTCTCTTGGATTCATGCATCCTTGTTTCATTCGCCAATATTTATGTCCACCTTATCAAATAATGTTAAACACTTGATACAGCGCCTTAACCTGTTGTCGAGACATCTCAAAGAACCTCACAGAATAGATTGTAAGGAGATGTGGCCGTGTATATTTTGAGGGTGAACAAGGCAGCCGATTTGCACACAGCAATGTCCCTCAAACAGCCATAGAGTGAGTGACCAATTTTAATTGGGAAATTGTTGGCTATGACACTTCCCTTCTCTTTTGAAATAGCATCATCGGATCTTTAATGACCACTGAAAAAGCAGACAGGACTATAGGTTAATGTATCATCTGAAGGGACCTCCGACAATGTAACCCCTACGAAACACTGGAGTGTCAGCATAGACTATGTGAGTTCATTGTACACTAAATAATAAAAGCTGATGCCTTGTGCATATTGTACAGAGTTTCTGCGATATAATTTAGCTGAAGCCATAGCCGGAAAAAGTTACCTTTGCAATCCAGGAGTCCTAATTAAGTGAGCAAAGAGCCCATTAACCAAAGGAATAGAACCAGATGAGAACAGATCAAAGAAAGAGTAACATTTAAAATAAAATGAGAGTAATATTTTAATAGAAATAAAACATTTAGACACTAAGATTTAATTCCCTTTCAAACATTTATGGATTAAATGTCCTGTAGAGTATTGGTTAGCACATTCGCCTCTCAAGTGAGAGGACTTGAGTTCAATTCCCAAGCAGGGCCAAACCTTAAGCAAGTTTCCTTACTCCACACGCCTCTCTTTACCTAGCAGTAAGTAGGAACCCAGTTGTTAGTTGCTCGATGGGTTGCTTTCCGGGGGTAATAATCCCTTAAAAAAATTGGTCCGTCAATCCACAACTGTTTGTGGGGCCCTGCTGTGCACAATTAGCTGCCGCAGTTTGCCCACAAAATACACAGTCAATCCACTTTACAAAATATTCTGTGAAGCGCTTTGAGACATCTCAACGATGTGATAAGACACTACATCAAATGCAAGGATTATTATTATTATTATTATAATGCAAATGATACAAATTACATTTGTCTAGCACCTTTCATGTCGGGAGGATGTCCCAATATTATTATTATCATCATCAAACAACCAGAATCTGGGAGGACATTTCATTATGCCCACACAAGCATTTGCCAATTTGCTTTACGTGGGATCAGTTCTGATCAGGTCTGTCATTTCGCTTGAAGGTTGTTTGCAATCTACAATGGAAGTGTGGGATTCAGCTGGCAGAAATTAACTTGCTTAACAGCAAATACAAGATGGCTGTGTTTATGCAATTAAAATAGCTATCTTCCTAATTTAAAGGGAACAAAGTCACAACATAAAGAATTATTGCGAACAACTGGAATTATTGTATCATGCCCAAAATATAAACACAGCTGCATTTTCGATCCCTTTCAGCCTGGAGTCACAATATATAATTTGTCTCTCTCTCTTTGTACGATATTTCATCATGTAATATTGGTATTAAATCAGTCTCACTCACTGAACGGAATACTTTATGCCTTATAATTTAAATATCAGTGTCCAAACCTCAAAATGAGATATTTAATGATGAATGTGGTCCCTTTCCTTCCTCTCACCAACCCCTCCTCCACGAGACATGGAATAGCAGAATTAAAGGATTAATCATAGGTTTTCTCTTCCATGCTTTTCAAAATAGTATTGAGTAACAATTTGGTGCTTTTCTATCCCCTGACCTATTCAATTATGTACATTTTATGTACATTCCTCATTTTTCACTAAGTACTGTGTCTCCAGGCTTCCAGCCTTGCTTTCAGCCACTACGCCACAAAGCTTTGGAACTCTCTCCCCCAATCCCTCCCCTCGCCTGCTCCTTCCCTTCCCCTCTCAGTGTTAAAACCGCTGCTGAATTAAGAACGCATTAAAGATTTTAAAAAGGACCCGTGGCTCAGACCTTCGCAAAATGCATCATCAAAAATATAAACAAGCATTGAAATTCGGATTTGGACCAGGATACTAAGGTTTGCCCTCCATGCTAATCAGCATTTCCGAATTGACCCATTGCTGTTGTGTTCGCCTATAAGTACATGGGCACTAACTTCTGCAGTAAATTCTGTGAAGTGCTTCGAGCCGTTATGACTGCGTGATAAGGTGATCTATCAAATGCAAGCATTACTATTTATTATTGTTGATAACTCAGTCGAGAGTTGCTTTTTTATCGGGTAAGGAACTTACAGAACATTTTTTATGGCAGTGCAATCGGCAGTTTTATTATATGCTATGTTTGTTTCATAAATATTTGGACCTTGCACAAAACATTACCTCTGATACTGAACAACAGAAAGAGCTGATCTGTATGACACGCCTTAACAGTGGAAACAGCAAGGCATGATTTGTGCTACATAATCTGCATTTCATTTGGAGCCATCGAGTGTTTAACAGCAGACAATTGCTTTGACAGGATGCGCACAACACAATTACTGTTCTGCTGTTCTCAGGAATAGTTACAAGGCTGCAAGATTTGTTTGGATGAAGAAGGATCTTCGGCCCATTTAACTCTTCCCTGCAGAACACCCACCCAACCGTCCTCCCATCGTAGCAATAAGTTGTTTTTTCTAATGAGTGCAGTGTCCTGGCCTCACCCTTCCTTCCTGGCAACGGTTGTCGCTTTGACTAAAGTAAAACGTCCTGGTGTCTGTCCGGAAATATCTGAATTGGTGCTATGTCTCTCGTGTCACAAATACCTTTCAGCAAACGTTATAGAACCTTCAGCCACCCTCCCTGTCTTCCACCCTCCCTGATCCCAACCTCCCCAGCCCAGGTCCAAATCCCTGACTGTCCAGCACCTTGGGACGTCCTCCTGACATGAAAGGCGCTGTACAAATGTAACTTTGTATTGTCACAAGATTGGTTCGGATGAAGAAAGTCATCTGATTCTTATCCTTCCAGAACAACCGTAGTACCATCACAGGATTGAATTGCTTTGGAAATAAAAAAAAATGCAAACCACAGGATGGGATTATCACAAAGACCTACCCAAAACACCTTCCATTTCTGCTTCAGCGCACAAACCGAACCCTGCTTACGTCAGACACAAAATATTTCCAAATGTTCCCGGGTGCTGCCAGCTTGTGAACTCCAAACTCAAAATTGTTTTGTTAAAAGATATAAATATTTGGGCAAGCAAAACATTCCCAGATTGTTTTAATGTGATGTTATTTTTCCTGTTTAAAATTTGTTTATGAACAAAAAATGACATGTATCAAGAATTGACCCCCCACTCCCCCCCGCCCCCCCCCACCACCACACTCCCCCAAATATATTTTTTTACCCCTCTTCCCTTCCAAAACACGTTGGGCTCTCTAAATGAGGTGCCCTCATGAAGTTACTCAATGCTAAACTCGGCAAGTCACTGATAATTAGTACATGTTTGCTTGACCTCTCCTGATTCCAATTTTGTGATCGAAAATGATTTAACCTCAGAGTCCGAGAGCAAAATAAACATTCCCGGTATAAGTCTCCAGCTAGGGAGTGTGACATATGATGTTAACTGCAGCAACAAACAAAAAAATGTTATCAGATATATTTTGATCTCAGAACCTAAATCAGCAGTGTTGTGCTTTTGATGATTTGCCGTAAATATTGGCACTTCTTCAAGGGTTACGCACCTTAATGACCAGTTGGTGGATGAGAAGGGATGGAGGCTTATATAGAGTGGGAACGCACATGAAGTATTTGGGCCCAAGGCCTGTTTCCGTGCTGTAACGTCCTATCTAATTCTATGTCTGGACTTTTTTTTCTACAATTAATTTTATTTTAGAAATTTAGTTTGAAAAATACTCTTGCTAAAGAAAATGACATGACCGTGACAGTTTTGACACCAGGTTGGGTATATGTAATACAATGTATGTTTCGTACCTGAATTATGCCACACAAAAAAAATTACTGCTGGAAGTTTAGATCGATATTTGTTCTGCTATTTTGTGGACTGGTGCTTTTTGCTCATTTGCTGTCACCACTCTCTCAGTCACTGTGGGTAGGATACTCTGGGCTGAGTGCTAGTCAATGACTACGATTCATGCTGTTCTGCAGTATGCTGGTAGGTAATATGTTCCTGCAAAGCAGCCCTCTGTTCTGAGAATCTATTGTTCTATTTTTCTTTTAGGAAATAAAATTATGGGATATAGGACATAGGTAGTTTTGGACATGTGTGCATGCGACTGCCAGGAAGGTGAAAGGTGAACTAGATGGACCTTGGTCTTTTTCCATCTAGCATTTCTTATGTTCTTATGTTCCTCCCTCTCTCAACAGGAACTCTCTCTCGTTCACATAGTCTAACATAAAACCAAAGTCAGTCTGCCTGTTCCAGTGGACGCTAAAGATCCCATGGCACTGTTTGAAACCAGAAGAGAGATTCTCCCTGTGTCCTAGCAATCCCCAAAATAAAATTGCTCATTCACTTTATGGCTGTTTATGGGACATGGCTGTGTGAAAATCGGTTGCCTCGTTCACCTACAAAGGCAGTCACTACAGTTCACAGATGTCTCGATGCACTTCTGTGAAGTTCATTGAGACATCTCAATAACGTGAGGAGATGCTTTAGCCAATGCAAGGATTATTATTATTATTATTATCATCACTATTATTATTCAGCAATGCCTTCAGAATTACTTTCTTACCATTGGTAAGCCTTAGGGCTCTAGTTTATTCACAGCAGTATAGTGCTGAAAAACTATGTGTTATTTAGTGCTTGGGTGGAAGCCAGACAGCTGCTAGACTTTAAACCATGAGCACATTTTGTTACACCCATGTAAGGAACAGAAATTGTTCCATGAAATATATCATATCATATCTCTCGGGTGTTGTCTCCTAGGCTGAACAATTCAATAAGAATCTAAAGATCTGTTCCACCAGCCACCATGCAATGCAATATTACATTTGTATAGCACCTTTCACGTCAGGAGGATTTCCCAAGGCTCTGGACATTCCGGGATTTGGATCCAAGCGGATGGGGGTTTGGTGTTAGGGAGGGTGGTGGGCAGGAAGGTTAGGATAATGCCGAAGGCACGGTCAAAGAGAATTGTTAGCAGGCCACAGAGGTAGAAAATGGGCCTTGATGGTGCGGACTAGGACTTTGAACTCTATCCTGTGGGGGATAGGGACCACTGGAGCCGGGCAAGGGTGGGAGTGATGGGGTTACGGAGCCTGGTGCGAGAGAGGACACAAGCTGCAGAGCACTGAATGAGCTGTAGCTTGTGGAGGGAAGAGTTGGGAAGGCTGACAAGCAGGGAATTGGCGTAGTCGAACCTGGATGTGATGAACGCATGAATGAAGGTTTCAGCTACCTGAGGGGAGAGACAGTGGCACAGCCTGATGTTGTGGAGGTGGGGGAAGGCAGAGTGGGTAATGGCATGGATGTGGGGTAGAAACGATAGTTTTGGATCAAACAAGACTCCTAGGTACCGGACTGACTCAGTGAAGTGGAATATGCATCCATATTGTGAATCCTGTAAATAGGAGATCTGAGATCTGATGCCACTATCTCACCCATTACATGACCATCACTGGTTTATGTAATTGAATTCTCAATTAAAAGATTCTATTTAAAAGTTAACTCTGGACAAGTTTTAGCAATGGGAACTAATGCTTGCACAATGTTTGGACTCTGGTGTTCAGTCTTAAATTGCATAGTTTTCCTTTTGTCATGTGATTAAACACACTGTTTGGAATATATTCCTACATGAAAGATTTCTTTATGGAGTCTTGCAATCTGTGTATTCTTCCCAACTGTGTGCACGAAATACAAATGTAAGCGTGGCTATCTCATAGATTTTATGTTCCTGGTGTGTTTAGATAAGTTCACTTCAACGTCACCCAGAGATTTGTTTTTCAAGTATTAATGTACAAAATGGAACAAGTATTCTGTGCTGAAAACAATAATTCTTTGAGGATCTAAGAATAATAATCTTTGCATTTGATAAAGTGGCTCATCAAGTCTTCGAGACATCTCATAGTGCTGTACAGAATATATTGCAAAGTGAATTGACTGTATATCTTGTGGATGAAATCCCACAAACAGTCATGAATTTACTGACCATTTTTTTTTCAGGAATATTAACCCTGGAAAAGCGATCCACCAATCGACTAACAACAGGGTTCTTACCGTCTGCTAGGTAAACAGAGGCATGTGGAGTAAGGAACTTGCCCAACGTATTGCCTTGCCCAGGAATCAAACCCATGTCCTCTCACTTGTGAGGCAAGTGCTCTAACCATTAAACTACAGGACTCCACAAGAACAGAATCTTCAGCTTCTAATGTCATTGAATGAAAGTGGTTAGTTGCCATTCTTGGCATCAATCTAATATATTTTCTCTCCTCTGCAATCACTTATCAAGGATTCCTGTATGTATATGTATTAAACAGGTGGTACATCGACATGTAATTCACAAGACAACAAGATAGGTTTGGATGATGAAGGCTCTTTAGCACATGTGATTTAACCATTCCAAAAATATCATCCCTATCATCCTCCCATCACAGCATCAAGCCGTTACTTTAAATGAGTCCAGCGTATGGCCTCAGCCACTTACCTACCTTTTCCCTCAAAATATTTGCAGGAGATAACAAGAATAACAACTTGCATTTATATAGCGTCCCTCATGCAGGGCAGCGTCCCAGAGGACTTACTACTCGATAAGCTATACGTGACTGGTTTTGATTATGAGTGACGACTCCTCATCAATTACCAGTTAAGTGTCAGCTTGGCTCAGTTGGCAGCACCCTCACCTCTGGGTCAGCCGTTTGTAGATTCAAGCCCCACAACTATACTTGGCCATGTTCAAGTCCATGTGGTGACTCTGAGTTCACAGCTTAGGCTGACACCCTGCCTTGTTGTGGAAACGCCGCATTTGTCAATGGTGCCATCAATGAAGTCCTGTCTGCTTGCTAAGGTGGACATTAAAGATCCCATGGCACTATTGTGGAGTCCTGCAGCTCAGTAGTTAGAGCACTCGCTTTACAAGCAAGAGACCCGGGTTCGATTCCCGGCAGGGCGAAACCTTGGGCAAGTTTCCTTACTCCGCACGCCTGATAATAATCCCTCAAAAAAACACAATAATGAATTGGTCATTTTCAATCCACGGCTGTTTGTGGGTCACTGCTGTGAGACTCGCTTTGAGACATTAATAATAATAATAATAATAATCCTTGCATTTGATATAGCGCTTTTCACGTCACGTCCCAAAGCGCTTCACAGAACACACTGTAAAGTGAATTGACTGTAAATTTGTGGGCGAACGCGGCAGCCAGTTGCGCACAGCAATGTCCCACAAACAGTCGTAGATTGAAAATGACCAATTTATTATTATTTGGGGTTTTGGAGGGATTATTATTAGGCTCTGTGTGGAGTAAGGAAACTTGCCCAAGGTTTCGTCCTCTGCCTGGAAATGAACTCAGGTCTCTCGCTTGCAAAGTGAATGCTCTAACCACTGAGCTACAGGACTCCATTAAGGCAGTATATCAAATGTAAGGATATTTATAATTCCTGTGAAGCTCTTTGAGACGTCCTCCCTGTGTGAAAGGTGCTATAGCAAGTGCAAGGATTATTAATAATATGTATTGTTACAACCACACGGGGTTTGTTAAATTAAAAGATTTCTTAATGTTGACCCTTATTTTTGTGTAACGCATATGAACAAGAGGCGCCGTGCTACATGTGGAACATGTGTCAATTATATCCTCCTCTGTACGTGTGTCCGATCACTCACTGCCATGATAAAAGGTTCAGAAAATCCATAGATTATTAACAATTAAAAGCTGGAGCAACCGTGGCTATGGAGCACATGCCTGGGAGTAATTGTGAAGCCAGAACTAAACCCGAGGTGCTCGACAATGAAACCACCTGTTTGCATGATTCACTGTCGCAATAATTGAGTCCAGATACAACAGATGTGGACAAAATAGTCAAGAAATCTTCTCAGTATGACATTGGCTTGCAATGGAGGGGTTAAGCTGGGTCTCTTTCGCACTGACCTGACTCTTGGGCGGAGGACTACAGGACAAGTGGTGCCCGTGGAACAAGGGGAGGCCACATCAGGAGCAGAGCAGCAACATGCCTTTGGGGAGGGGGAAGAGGGGGGAAGTATTTAAGCAATCTGTACTAAGGTAAGGTAAATGCCACTGTTGAATTATTTGTATATACAAACACACACACACACACAAACAAATATGTACACCTGCTCTTTATGTTATCATCTGGGTTAGGAGGGTTTTTATTCACACTTTTTATGTGATGCTGTAAATAGCTCATACATGCAAGGTTAACGTTTAACCTTGTACTTCGGTTTGGACGTGCAGTAGATTTGTGGGCGAAACCCACAGTACATTGTGAGTTTTGGCCACAAAATATACAGTCAATTCGCTTTACAGTATATGCTGTGAAGCACTTTGAGATGTCTCAAAGATGTGATAAGGCGCTATTTCAAATGCAAGGATTATTATATTCAATTTGTGATGAGTGCCAAATTACCAAACTACCAAATACACACTGTTACCTGGTAACAATGATTATGAGAGTCCATTCACAATTTCCACTGTCAAAAACGGAAAGAATATTATTTTCTTTTGCTCTCTGTAATACTTGTGACATGTTTTCATCTTGTTTTTGACAAACCCACAGACTTTCCATCTCTCTCAATTCTCTCAATCACTTGTTTGCTCTCAAATTGCCTCATTCCATCTATTTTCTCCCCTCATTGATACAATGTTCCATTCTTCATTTTTCCCTTTATTTTTATTTCCATCTTAAGCTTGACTCAGATGTGATATAAACTTATTCCATTAATATTAATACGTAAATGTAGTGGAGTCCTGTAGTTTAGTGGTTAGAACACTCGCCTCGCAAGCGAGAGGACATGAGTTCGATTCCCGGGCAGAGCAAAACTTTGGGCAAGTTTCCTTACTCTGGACACCTTTGTTTACCGAGCAGTAAGTAGGAACCTGGTTGTTGGTCGATTGCTGGACCGCTTTTCCGGAGGTAATAAACCCTTCAAAAGAAAATGGTTAAAAATAAAAATAATTTGGTCACTCAATCCACAACTGTTTGTGGGACACTGCTGTGCGCAATTGGCTGCCACGTTTCGCCCACAAAATATGATCAATTTACAGTATATTCTGTGAAGCACTTTGAGACATCTCAAAAATGTGATAAGGCCCTATATCAAATGCAAGGATTATTATTAATATTGGCTCTGTGTATCCAATTGGGTGAGTAAAGTACATTCCAAACGGCTAGTGGAAAACATCTGACATGCCGACAAGTAATCTATTTTGTATTAAAACCGTAATGTTTCAGATCCTGAACGCACATGCCTTCAGTTTCTTTGCCAATTGCTCCTGCAGCTTTAACTTATGATTTCATGTTGTGAGTTGCAGGGTTAGCCTCGTGTGGAAACACTAGGGATGTACTGAAGCTAACGTTTAATGGAAATGAGGATTCTAAGTTATGCAAATAGGACCTTGTTTTATTTTTGGTCAGCCGCGTGCCTGACGCACAAGTAAACCCATCGCCGTCCTTAAGAGCATTTGAACGCGACAGAACATTCCACACATGTATGCCGCATACGCTCGGTAATTAGTAAATCTCTGACTGGAACGGAATGTGCGTTCTCTCTCCCTGGTGGGACGCACCCTCCTTACCCAATTCTAGACAGTATTAAGCTTAGGTTGACAAAAGCCAAGGCTTGGGGATTGCAGAGTGTGAATTAAGTTCCAGCTGCTGGAGTTTTACTAGCTAAACCCTCATGGTCTGTCATCAGCCATGCCCTGCAGTATTGCAGACCCTAATTCTTTAACTTAGTCTTAATTTGGGAGGCGCTTCTTTTTGAGAATTATTAATATTAGAATTATTAATTTGAATTATTATTTATTAGTTAATTAATGAGTATTAATTATTACTCGTGGAGTCCTGTAGCTCAGTGGTTAGAGCACTTGCTTTGCAAGCGAGAGACCTGAGTTCAATTCCAGGCAGAGGGCGAAACCTTGGGCAAGTTTCCTTACTCCACACAGAGCCTAATAATAATCCCTCCAAAACCAAAAACAATAATAAATTGGTCATTTGCAATCTACGACTGTTTGTGGGACATTGCTGTGCACAATTGGCTGCCGCGTTCGCCCACAAAATATACAGTCAATTCACTTTACAGTGTGTTCTGTGAAGCGCTTTGGGATGTCCTCCTGACGTGAAAAGCGCATATCAAATGCAAGGATTATTAATATTATTAGAATTATTAATAATAATCTTTGCACTTGTTATCGCGCCTTGTCTCAAAATACTTCTCAAGATATATTGTAAAGCGACTGTGTATTTGTGGACAAACATGGCAGCCAATTTGCGCACACCAATGTCCCACAAACAACCAGATTGATCAATATTACCTGGTGGATTGTCGGCCAGACACCGGGAAAGAAAAACTCCCTTCTCTTTTAGATTCACACCACTGGATCTTAAACACTCACCTGAACCAGGCAGACAGGACATCAGTTTAACATCTCATCTGAAGGATAGCACTTGCGACAATACCTCTCCCCCCAGCACTGAACGGGAGCATCAGCCCAGACCACGAGCTCAAAACCCTGGGAAGTGTGGAAAACCGGCTTCTCAATTCAAGATTCTGCCCCGGCTTTGCACAATCTTAAAATTTTGAGACAAGGAGTTCTTTACAGGTGAAACTTCAGACTTACCTGAGACATTGTGGGGAAGGGGGGGGGGGGGTGGGGTGAGGGGTGGGGGGGTGTGGGGGTGTGTGGGGAGAAGAATGTGCTGTGGACATCCTGTTATTGTGAATACCTGAGGGACATTGCACTGCAGCCTGAGCAGAGTCAAGTCAGCAGAGGAATGTGCTAAATGATTGTGGTTTTACTCTTACTAAATGCCTGCACTGTATAATTAAACAGGCGCCAAACACCATTGACACTTAGAAAAGCTTCTCTTCGCTCTGGGATTCAGCGTCAAACCTCTAAAATCCTCATCCTTCCCACGTGCTTTCGTTACATTTCACTTGTTTCGTTTCAAGTGCAGTTATTAACACCGAATGCAAGAATCCCCCCCAAAAAATACAAATGCCCATCATCGGAGTTTGTTTTTAAACCCCGGACTGATCCGCTGTTCTTTAAATGTAAAAGAAAAACTTTCAATTATTAAGATGTTGCTTTGAACTTGTCGAAGCAGATCAACTGATGATCCAGATGTGCTTCACCGGGGAGTGGATTCATTTCACTTGAAATCAACTCCTCGCTGAGTTCTTACAGCAATCCTTTAGAGTTAGTGTATTTGTGGTGGGGTTTATTATTATTTTTATTATTATTATTATTATTATTTTTCTCTCTTGGCCCCCATTCTGTGCTTTTATTCTCCAATGGGAAGGTGACGTTTCCAAGTGCAGTGACTGGTAAGTGGTTGTGAGTTAATCTTTAACTTGGGTGATGTGTGTGTGTGTGTTTTCCACACAGCACAAGTTCTGAATCTGTCCAACTTCACGTTGTAATCTGTTCCCCTGGTGTTTCATTAAGGTTTTGGTGAATTGATCTGTTACATGAACCATGGTACGATATATACACATGCATATGTATACAAATATGTATATATATATATACATTTAGAAGAATAGTAAATAAAACAACTGGATTGCAATCCCACGTGTGCTGATGTGAGCATCTCAATGCTTCTGATTTGAATTGAAAGAAATCAATTCAAAACAAGTCATGTCGATCTTGCACTGAGGGACAGAGTGGGGAACAGTCCCAAATGGTCTCAGATGTCAAGTCAAGTCAAACCCTTTCATGCAGAACACTTAAAGCTAAATTAATATTCTTTTCAGGAGGTCAGAAAGTGGGTGGAAAGTTGCTGCTGAAATCTCTTGCACCCCAACTCCACCACCACCACCACCACCACCACCAACCACCACCTTCTCTGTTTCTCTCTCTTTTCTTAAAAAAAAAGAAAAACCCTCCAAAAGAAAATCATAGCCCACACACCCACACACACACACATACAAAAAAAAAGGCTGAAACAGGAGCTTTTCCATGTAAACTCCTCCTCAAAAGCAGCAATCATTCAGCTCCTGCCTCCAGCTCAGTTTGGCCAATAAGCACAACGTGCGCTTTGCTGGTGCTGGTGCCTGTGCCTGTGCTCCAATAGGTAAATGCTGGAGCAAAGGGACAGAGGAGGGAGAGAGAAAGAGAGGAGAGAAGAGAAGAGAGAGGGTGAAGTTTGCTGAGATCTAAGGGAGTCAGACAGACAGACAGACAAGTGTGTGGTGTTATAGTGTGTGTGTGTGTCTGAAACTGACATCCACATTGCAAGCTGTTTGCCTGGAGAACACCAGCTCCTCCAGCACAAGGCAACAGCCTCCACCACCACCAGCTCCAGCACAAGGCAACAGCCTCCACCACCACCAGCTCCAGCACAAGGCAACAGCCTCCACCACCACCAGCTCCAGCACAAGGCAACAGCCTCCACCACCACCAGCTCCAGCACAAGGCAACAGCCTCCACCACCACCAGCTCCAGCACAAGGCAACAGCCTCCACCACCACCAGCTCCAGCACAAGGCACAAGCCATCACCAGCACAAGGCACAAGCAAGGATGTCCCTTTGCTGTGGCTTTACTCTGCTCCTCACTGCCCTGGTTGGCTCTGCCTCTGCCAGCCTCACTTGCCCAGCTCACTGCCACTGTGAAGAAGATGGTATCTTGCTGTGGGTGGACTGCTCAGAACTGGGGCTTGCGATTCTCCCTGAAAACCTCAGCCCCTTGACATCTTATCTGTAAGTGCACATATCTCTCTATATACTGTACATCTCTCCCTCTCTCTATGTATAATATTTTTTTTAAAAAAAAGTTGTGCAATTTGTTTGAAACTCTGTTCTCATTCGCCCAGAAACTTGCAATAATTATTAGTTCCCCCCCCCAGCATGTAACTATATTAAAAAAAGTTGTGCAATTTGTTTGAAACTTGTTCTCAGCTGCTGCAAAAACCTGCAGAGCCTATTTATTGATTTATTGATTTGTTGATTTATTTGTTTTATTTGTGTTGATTTATTTGTAAATTTATTTGTTTGTGGATTTACGTTTTTAAAATGATATTTCAGGTGGGAGTGGGGGGTGTGGGGTTGGGGTTGGAGTTCAATGTTGTCCCATTGGTGAAATTGACAACAGCAAATCAACTCACATGAAGACAGTGAGTGAGAGAGAGACTGTTGCATTTTCGTTTAGTTATTCTTCCTTGAAAAGCTTGACTTGTCACTTCCAACTGCAAATGACACACTCCAAGTCAGTCCTGAAAACTGCAGCTCCTCATATAATAATAATAATAATAATAATAATCCTTGCATTTGATATAGCGCCTTTCACGTCGGGAGGACGTCCCAAAGCGCTTCACAGAACACACTGTAAAGTGAATTGACTGTATATTTGTGGGCGAACGCGGCAGCCAATTGCGCACAGCAATGTCCCACAAAAACAGTCATAGATTGAAAATGACCAATTTATTATTGTTTTTGGTTTTGGAGGGATTATTATTAGGCTCTGTGTGGAGTAAGGAAACTTGCCCAAGGTTTCGCCCTCTGCCTGGAATTGAACTCAGGTCTCTCACTTGCAAAGCGAGTGCTCTAACCACCGAGCTACAGGACTAGGGAAAGAGGTGCATTTTGATGTGCCCCCCTCTCTCTCTCTCTCTCTCTCTCTTCTCCCCTTCCCTCTCTCTTTCTCCCTCTCTCTCTCTCTCCCAAACTCATCCACACAAAACGGCAGGTGCATTGTACGTGTTAAGCATCGAAAATACCTTGAACCGAATCAAATGCGAATCTGGATTGTTTCTGATCGCAGTGCGAGTTACAATCGATAACATCAGATCCATCAGATAAGGAAAACGTATGCCTTATTTTTGAGCGGCTAGTTATCCGATATCATCTCAGACATTGATGCAATAACTGTATCTGATGTGTAAGGCTGGTTATCATCTAAATATATATATGTATATAAATATATTTATAAATATATATATATTTATTGATTGGATAATATTCGGTGTCTGTATTTTTTTGCTTGCTTTGAAGCCAGGGTCAATAACTGGGCAGAAATAACTGTCTAAAAGAAGGGTCAGACACAAACACGCACACACACGCTCTCTCACCTGGTGAAAGGAGAAGTTATCGGGTTTTAACACTTCACCTCCTGCCTGGCAGTTGCCACTAACGCTAAGGGGATGTGCTTAACCCTTACTTTAGCTGTGGTTTATCACTCAAACCGCACAAGAGATCTCATCTTGTGTGCACACATCTCCTCTTGTGTTCTGGGACCCCAACAGTTTTACTGTGTTTATATATATATATATATATCTTAAAAAAATTGAATTTACTATTTCGCTGTCCTGGAGCTCAAGTGACTGACTGCTGCTAAAATAGTTTCCAAAAGTAATTACTTGCTTCCGTCGGTTGCTTAAAAGAGAGAGGGAGAGCGCGGAGAAGGAAACAATTTCCGCCCTGTGCTTAGAATTTTAAATAGCTGAAACTTTATATGAAAGGCAAACAGGCTGCAACAACACAGAGGCGTGCTCAGAAAGGCATTGGCACGTCCAAAAAGGCTTTATAAATTACCTTTAATGCTGCACCTGCTAGGGATGTGAATCCAGCTCTCTGCATTACTTACAAACCCCAGGTTTGCAAGTCGTCAGATAGTTCAAACAGCACTGTTGAACTGGCTAATGCTTTGCAATCTCGTTGTGCGCTCACGTGGTTCAATTCGCTTTGCAGAGAAGCATTGTTGAAATCGATATGCCCAGAGCCATCACTTTATAATAATAATAATAACCCTTGCATTTGATATAGCACTTTTCATGTCTTCGAGACGTCTCAAAGCGCTTCACTGAATAGACTGTAAAGTGAATTGACTGTATATTTTGTGGGCGAAACGCGGCAGCCAATTGCGCACAGCAATGTTCCACAAACAGTCGTGGATTGAAGTGACCAATTTATTACTGTTTTTTTTTCTTGAGGGATTATCAGGCGTGTGGAATAAGAAAACTTGCCCAAGGTTAATTATTAAATCATTTTCATAACTGTATTGAAATGATACCTAAGAGATCTTAACATCAACGCTCGCTTACAAATCCTGACATTTGACACTTCGGGACAGACGTCTCAAAACGCTTCTCAGGATTTGCAGTGAAGTGTGGTGACTGTGTATTTTGTAGGCGGGCTTGTATTTTATTTGAATGCAGATATCTAGTGGGTTTACAGTGATCCGTGTATTGTGAAGAGCTCCTTTTGGCGCTAATTTCAGGTGTCCTATGAACAGGTGAGGGAATTATCTGTAGGTTAGTAAGGGTAAATCTTTAAACTATAAATTGCACATAATTTTGGTTGGAAGCATAAATAACGTTAAATATACAGTCAATTCACTTTACGGTATATTCTGTGAAGCGCTTTGAAACGTCTCGTAGACATGATAAGGCGCTATATCAAATGCAAGGATTCTTATTATTACCTAAAGCGAATGGAGAATAATGTAAGCCAACGGAAGTTCAAACAAACACCCTTCACCATGACATCCAACGCTGACGAGTTCTCACCTTCAGTAACAACAACATGCATTTATACAGCACTCTTCACATAGGATGATGTCTCAGAGCTCTCTGCAGTGGTGAAGTTGGTCGCCGAGCAAGGGAGAAGGGGGAGATGATAGATAGTCAGGTGATGGAAACCTGACTTATTTAATAATGCATTCAATTGCTTTCATTAAATATATTTGAAACTGCATTTTCTTTTAATCAGAGTAAATTGAACTAAAATTAATCCCCCCCCCACACACACACACACTTGGGCCAGCCTGGAGGAAGAGTGTACTAGGTATAAGAAAATATACATATGAGGTATATAGGCAGCCACATTCGCCTACACAATACAGTGTCACTACACATTACGGAAAACTGCAAATGCCTTGAGATGTTTCAACGCGATATTGCCCTGTATCAAATACAAGGCTTGTGAAGGAGCACAAGTAGATAAATATGGGGAACCAAAGTTTCCTTTGGCTGGGGAATCACTGGCAAGGACTCTCAGGATTGTTGAGCAGAAGTATTGGTGTGGAATAAAGGAATTCCTTCACTCAGAGAGGAGATAGCATTTGGGATTTGTTGCCACGAGTGGCTATTGATGTTGGATTAATAGTCATTCAAAAAGGAACTGGATAATAAAACAAAACATTAAGGAATATGGAGGGAAAAGCTGGAAAGTGAAATTCATTAGAAAAAGGTGATGTAAAAACAGAGTTACCAGTGGCACAGTCACAGACACGTTCAGTGGAACGTCCTCCTCCATGCAATGAAATTTGTACATTAAACAGGGGTTCAAATGCTCGATTTATATTCTGATTACATGCTACGCTACACCTGAGTTGCCTGCTTAATGCAACAAACAAAATATCATAAACCCTGGACTGGGCAGCCCCGCCGAAGTCCTGTCAGGAAACCATTAAGCTAAAACGAAGGATAAAAAGAACAATGTTCCAATTAATCACCCAAACGCCACCTCCTCTCATTGCTCTGACCGACTCTGCGTAATGTATAGTTTGGAATCTCTTTGGTTCAGATCCACGGAGCTTGCTCACAATGCCCCAGGAGCTTAGAACTACTACCGTTTGTGTTTACACTTCTTCTTAAAAAGTTGCTTTTATATTTTAAAAGAATGTGAGCTCCCTGTGATTTATATCAGGAGTGTACTTTTACTGTTATGTTTTCTTTTTACACGGAGGCGTATAAATCAGCCAGGGGAAGGGAGGGTGGGCGGGAGTCGGGGGAAGAGAAAAAAAAATTGTTTGAGTGGTTGCCTGTGAAGATCTATGCCTGTAATTTACACTTGAAGATTTCCTTTGAAATGACTGGAAATTTGCAGACATCAGTGAAGCTGTATGAGGTACCACACGCACAGTGTCAATCAACAGCCACAGCTTCAGGCACTGGCACATTCTGTCTCACCTGTGTTTTGAAACTACAACTTTGTAAACAACATCAAACTTCCAGGCTTTTAGGCTTTGACTCCGAGCTTATCATTTAAAGCTTTGGTTCCACTTCACAAGTTCCCTCCGTTCTTTGCACACAGTGCTTTTCACAAAGCGATTCTACCAGTGGTCAGACCTCTGATCTTTTGTTAGACCTACTTCTAACCTTTGTTGGAACAAGGTATAGTTCTCTCTGCCTTGTTTTCGCCATCACTAACAAAAACGACAACAACATGCATTTATGCAGCGCTCTTTACACAGGATAATGTCTCAGAGCTCTCTACAGTGGAGGGAGAAGGTAACAGAAGTGATAAACAGTCAAGTGGTGGGGACCTGACTTATTAAATAATTCATTCAAATGCTGTCATTAAAAGTAATCAAATTGCAACTGCATTTTACTTTAAGCAAAGTAAATTCAACTAAACTTAACTCCAAACCTCTTCCGTTTACAAACGCGCAGCGATATTCTTATTATCTTAAATTATTCTTGTAAAAGTTCAATTTCCGTTCGTTAAAAGTGGATGAATTTACTAAGTTGGAAAATATTCTCAGCCGCAGTGTTGTGTGAGTTTGGTGAGTGCCAAAGAGCTGGCGTACTTGAGTGCGTGTCTGTTGCAACATTTGCAAATCAGATTCCTTGCCCCCCTCCATCCCAACCCACCTCCACCCCGCACCTGATCAGATCTTTTGATGTATCAGAATTTTGTGCAGTCCATCATAAGTTGTCTCTCAGTGGCACGCTTTGCTTTCTATTTATAACCCGGGGATGACTCTGAGCTCTAAAGATACTTCAGATTATGGATAGTCATGAAGGAATGTTTGGAATTGTCTGCAAATAGTTGTAAGATCCACGAAAAGAGCACGACTTGGCTTGCTGTCAGAACCTGTTTTCGTTATCGTGCAGTCAAGTGGGGGGGGGGATGGAAATAACAATGGAACGCAGGCGCATAGTAAGTGTAGGACAGGCGCAGAAAAATAACCTGGTCTGTATAACATACTCCAAAGGTATGTATTTATGTGCTGGCTACCTGTTATCTGCTTCAACACTTCACCAGGTGGTAAACGTGTTCCAGTGCGCTAATAACTGCCAATAAATGGACACCTTTGAGTTCAATTATTGCTTAATTATTCCTTAAGTTGCCAAGTCTGTCTCGCAAAAATGCTGGTGTGGACTCTGCTCCGAAAAAACATCAGTTGACCATGTGAATTTCCTCTTCCTACGATTATAAATATGTATTCACCCCTCAGGCTGTGGGATTGATGTGATGCGACGGTAACAAGGAAAGGCCAGTGCATTAACTTGGCATTACTACACGAGATTCCTATTCTGTGCTGTGTAATTAATTACCTGTACATTAAAACGGGCATTGCGCATGTATTAGCAGAAGTACAGCACGGAAACCGACCAATCTGCCCAACAAGTCTGTGCATGATGTTTTATGCTCCACACGAGCCTCCTAATCCCTTCTCCTACAACCCTCTATTCCCTTCTTCTTCACATGTGCCTCAAATCCTCGTGTTTTATACCGTACTCTGATACATTAACGTAGTACTGCTGCGTGCATTTTGTTGGAACACAAACGTCCCATCCTCCAGCCTGCTTGAGCTGCTGATCTCCGCCTTCCTACTGAAGGGAGGGGTAACTGGAGGGAGCTGCATTCCTGGGCTAATATTGTATAATTCTTTGCAGTTGGCTCAGGCAGAACACAAAGTGATTTCTGGAGCGGATTGATTCAGCACCCCGTTCTCTTACACTTGGGTTAGCGGGTGGCCTTGGAGGATCGTTAGATAGAACTGAGGCCCGAGAAGGGGTCAGCTACACATCTTGCTCCATCGTCGTAAACCGAGCAAACTAGATTTCGTCTTCTTCCCACCAAATCCACGAGGCAGAATCAAAATCGAGCCCGTTCCATTCAACTCCTCGAACTGATCCATGTAATGCACTAGGTGGCAGTATTCCATAGTTCAGTATTGAGCGCAAGGCTGTAATTCTTTTTAATGCAAATTTAGTGTCATGATTTCTCCTATACTGGTTCTGCACAAAACATCTCTCAGTGCCCACGTGACTATAACCTATCATTATTTTTTAAGACAATGTGTTCCCTTTCATTTTTTTTAACCAATGCAAAGAACAGTCAATTGCCGGTGGATCTTGAGGCTTTTCATGATGGTAGTTTTATTGCCTATTTAACAGCTAACAAGAGGAGAGGAAAAAGCAAGGGTGAATTCTAAGAAACTCTGAAGTTCATCTGTGTTGTGTAAGTGGTGGGTAAGTTTACACTGGATGCGAATCAAAGGCCCAGCTGAAGGTGCTGAGTTCACACTAGTTTCTCCAAGAGGGACATTACTGGAACCAAAAATGTTGTTGAGATGTTGCCGTTCACTCTTGTGAGATGCCATAAAGGTCTTAATTTAGAAGCGTCAATTTAATCCTATTAGGAACAACTGACCTTGTTTTGTAATCGTGCTCCTGTTAGTTACTCTCCATGGTGGCAATGCTACTATTGACATTTCTCCTAGGATAGCGTAAAAATAATACTTATCGCTCTTTTTACGCTGATCACTTTTGTGGTTTGGTTGAAAGATTCCTGAAGTCCAACGGGTGCCAAAACAAGCTTACCTGCTGTGCTATTGTACAACCCACAAGGAACTAGCATGACAGATCACAGCGATGGAGCAAGTGTTGGCTCAGTTGCTCCGACATGAATCAGATACGTGCTTTGGAGACTGATTATTTTCATGTTGGCTGACTGACAGGAGGGTCAATGGTATTTTCCTCAATGCTCAATGTTTGTTTGTAACGATGAATTTTTAGCATGATTAATTATAATCCGATTAGGCAAACATTTCAGATGAACTATTGTGTGTGACATCCAAAAATAACTGTGTCATGAACAGGGACCAGCTTTAACGCTCAAATTAAAAAAGATAAATACTTAACATCCCAAACCCAACATTTGTTCTGTGTCTTTTATCTTCGCTATAATTTATCTTCTCTATATTTTGTGCTTCTTTATTTCTCTTATTCCCTGGTCTTAAGTGGTGTTTTCCTGATGAAGACTGCAAATTTGCTCCAAAGCAGAGCAGAGAGGGATGAGCAGAGGAGAGTTTCAGCCCAACAAGGAAAGGCAGAGAGCAAGAATGGGTCAAGAATGGCAGAGGAATCTGGTATAGGGCTGAGAGAGCGATGATAACAGTAACTGGAGCGTGTGGGGTAGGGAAAGAGCGAAGCTCAGAGCAAGAACTTGCACATCACCCAAACCTGAACTGTCAATAGAAATCCCCAAAAGGTAAACATTCCGATAATAATACTCGCGTTTGATATAGAACTCTTATCATTGAAACGCCTCAAAGCGCTTCACAGGATACTGATAATATACTTTTAAGTGGTATGACTGTATTTTGTGGGTTAACGTGTCAGCCAGTTTGCACGCAACAACAATAATAATAATAACAAATACTTGCATTTGATGCAATGCCTCATCACGTCTTCGGGACATCTCAAAGCTCTTCACAGAATATACTGTAGAGTGAATTGACTATATTTGTGGGCGAAACGTGGCAACCAATTACGCACAGCAGTGTCCCACAACAGCCGTGTTTACTGTATGGCGTGAAAAATCTGACTTGATATTTCCCTGTTTTCAGCTGTTAGAAACACTCCAAACCTTTGAAAAAGGGCAATGTTTAATACAGGCTGAGACCCAGTGTGAAACCCCATTCTTTAATTTCCTGCTCAGTCTGCTCCTCCTCTGCCAGTCCCTGTGATGTGCTTAAGAATAAAACATATTGCTGTAATAAGAGAGGAATTTGGATGTAAAATGCAAGTGTTGGGGGAAGAGTTAAGATAAGGCCTTTTGCCGTGTGGACAATCTGGGGCCGAAATTCCATCTACTCTTAATCTGGAACATCAGTTTGCCTTCAAATTTAAGATTTTGCAGAATTGCCGAAAATTCTACAATTCAGTCTTGAATTTGAAAACCCATTTTGTTGGCCGTTCTTTTTTAAAAAAATAATCTTCCAAATGAAGGTCGACCTGAAGAATTTTCTACACTTCTGCATGATCTTCCTTTTTTTGGTTTTTAAACAAAATTGTTTCACAGAGTATATCTCGGTGGAGTTTCAGTCCATATGGATTAAAATAAAAGGGCCCTCTGTCCCTTCCATAGCTCAGACTCCCAGTCGGCTCAGTGAAGAGCTTTGTGATGTCCTCCTGAGGTGTAAGGCACTATATAATTGTAGAATTGTTGTTCTCTCCCCCACCCAACCCATTCCAGTATACATTAGTATTTATATAGCATCCTTCACGTAGGATAGCACCTCGGAGCTCTGAACAGTGGATGAGTTGGATGCCAAACAAGGGAGAAGAGGGAAGGAGATGTAACTTTGGATTCACTCCTTATCTCTTGGGAGGAGCGGATTCTCGCTGGCTGCAATGACTTGATTGAATGTTGCAGCACGCTTTGGTAAATGCTATAGCTGGAACATTTGCTGTGGATCCATTCATTCGGAAGAAAACTTTTAACGAGTAAACCTTTTATTAAGAAAGAGATTACACGCAACTCAATAAAAATCGCTTGGCATCTTGCCCTGAGAGAGAAAGAGAGAGAGAGAGAGAGGGAGAGAGTGAGCACTTATTTCGGTTGGATACTATCTTTGTAAAACAGGATCAAGTAGCCTGTTTCATTTTAAGGTGTACTAGCAACAGACCTGGACATGTTTTCCTACCCCCCCCTACCCCCCCATTTGACAACGCCTGCAGATTAATCTCTTAAATTCAATCTTCTGCAATGATACCCTGCTAAACTACTTGTGATCAAACGTTTTCAAGGGAATGATTTACAAAGACCAGATCTGGTTTCAAAACCCAACGTTTTTAATGATGGGTTTCCCTTAGGCAATGATCTGAATCGTTTCTTAGTCTGATCCATTATGAATTTTTACCCGTGAAGTTTCGAAACAATTAGAAACGGTTAAAAACTTATGATTATTATTAAAAAAAACTAAGTGTTGGATAAAATGTAATTGTCATTACTTAAAGGCAAAAATCTATCGCTGTTTAGCCCACTGCACTTGTACAAATAAATATTTTGCACATCACCAAAGCATAATTTTTGCTTTATGACCATTTTCAGCCATTGGTTTGGCCTCTCAGTCAGGCTGGCTTATAGGTTTGCTAATAACTCGGACTGTTTTTGACTCCGTATTGTGAATTTCATCTAATCTGAATTCCGTTTGTCTGGAACGTTATGTGGAATTTAAGGATTGTTGTCTTCAGAGCTGAGATGTAGATAAGCGGCATTTATTTTTAACTGGATTCTTTCCTAAGTAAGTCTGACGTGATCCAAATCTGTTGGACTTTCCATGGGTTGGCTTGACATGCAGTACAGTTACCAGAAGTTCGCACCCAGGTTTACTTGTTAACGAATCCTATTAGATGTCGCTCCATGTTGGACCCCATTGTTCATCTTTACCCATTCAATCCACAACGGTGTGTCGGACGCTTCTGCGCGCAATTAGCTGCTGCTTTACGTCTACAAAATGCACAGTCAATCCACTTTGCAGTATATTCTGGGAAGCGTTTTGAGATGGCTCAACGACATGATAAAGCGCTATATCAACTGCAAGGATTATTATTAGGTTTATTATTGGATGATACCTCGCCCCAGTTGATCATGAAGCAGCTTTGAGGATTGTGGAGGTTTGCTTGTGAATGAGAACAGTCTGAGGGGGGAGGAACCAAAGTGGCAAAAGATTGGAGCGAAGTACTTAATAGATTCAGCAGTGTGGCAGAGGTTTCTTCCTGATGTGCAGTTGAAGGCTCAGCCTTCTAGGAACAAGCAAAGATGCTTTTATCCTTCGGTGACATTCACCAAATGAGAGACAATTAAACCTCAATAAAATGATTAACCATGATTAAAAATGATTAAGAACTGGGAGCCCCACACAGGTTTAAAATGACAAAGGGATTTGATAGGGTAAATACAGAGAAACTATTTCCTCAGATGGGGTAATCCGGAACAAAGCGAGGCCATTTAGGAGTAAAATCAGGAAGCTATTTTTTCACAAAACTAGTAGAAATCTGGAACTCTCTCCTAGAAGGCTGTGGATACTGGATCAATTCAAAATTTCAAGACTGAGGGCGATAGATTTTTGTTAGGAAATGGTATCAAGGCATGTGGGAGCAAAGGCAGGTAAATGAAGTTGAGGCACAGTTCTAATAGAACAGTGGAACAGGCTCAAGTGGGTGAGTGGGTCAATGCACTGCCAAAAATCCATCTGTCTCTTGCCACTCTGGAGCAACGTGATAAATGATTTCTTTAAAAAAAAACTAGATTTAAGATAATTGGCTGAAGAACTTAATTTTTTAAAAACATTTTTACCCACAGTTCTTACGGTCTGGAATCCACTGCCTGAAAAGGTGGTGGAAGCAGATTCGCTAATAGCTTTCAAAAGGGAATTGCATAGGAAAAATGTGTAGGGCTATGGGGTAAGAGCGGGGGAGTGGAACTAGTTGGTAGCTCTTTCAAAGAGTCGGCACAGGCACGATGGGCCAAATGGCCTCTTTCTGTGCTGCAAGATTCTATGATTGTCTTGCTGATGTAGAAATATTTCCCCCTCATTATTAAAACCCTCTGTGTTTAGCCAACTGTGTATATTTTCTTTCTGAAAAGTGAAATGCCATCAGAACCATGTGGCAATCAAACCCTCAAAATTCAGCACCTTTGCAGAGTGACAACACTTGACAAGTTCCTAGTTGGGTTACTTCAAGAGGGGGTAGTGAACGGTTTATTATAAGGTCTGATGTGTGCAGCGCTGGGTAACAGTCCACTACTGAACACGTAGTTATCACACAGCCCTCCCAACAGACTCTTTAATAAGCACAGCCAGTGATGCTGGGGAAGGATATGATGCTTTGCAGAGAGGTCACATTTTTAATACCACATGGCTGACTTTAATGGGCACTCAACTGACCTTTTATGTCCATAAATGGTCTGTCATTATTCGTTATACTTTCAGTGCTTTGTTGCTGTGTTGAAGCTGCGTGTATGAGTTCCCTTAATCAGAATTCTCATCATAAAAATACCTAGGAATGAATATGCAAGAGCATTGCAATCCGTAAATACCATCCCTCGTTATCTCCCATACCCCATTGGTATCATAAACTCTTGAAATGATCAACCTTGCTCACCTCCCTGGGCAAACAGTTCCGAATACTGTACAAACCGTCGTTTGTGTAAACTAGTTAAATGCAAACTGCTCTGTCCAACCCCCTCCCCCCCACCACCCCACCCACCCCCACCCACCCCCACCCACCCCAGCTCCACTCTCTTCTGAGCTCAAGACGTTATTGCGGACTTCTTGACTCCTTTACAAGTCTGTTTGTGGGACCACGTTTCGCCGACAAAATATACAGGCAATTCACTTTACAGTATATTCTGTGAAGCGCTTTGAGACGTCTTGAAGACATAATCAGGTACTATATCAAACGCAAGGATTATTATCATTATTATTGGAAGAAAAAATTCAACAAGACTCTTAATCACTTTATCTCCAGTGTGTAAAAAAAAATTGTCCGGCTTCTTACAGCTAAGGCTGTTTCTCCTTAAAGTGCTTTTTAACTCCCCAGTACCTATTCCAATGCTAGCCTGCCCCCAGCGATGTCATTGCTTGGAACTGTACACAAAGTACAGCTACTATTTCTAAAATTGCCACAGCTTTGAAATTGAAAACAAATTTTTGTTTTGAATTGTAAGCTAAGGTTCATCAGAGTTTTAAACAAATGATGCTTTACCCCATTTATACTAACTTGGCTGTTGACTGCTTTTTTCCTCCCCCTCTCTCTCTCGCTCTCTCTCTCTCGTAAATCATAATTCGAAAAGGTATTGATGACCGGGTGTCTGCAAATGTCTACGTTTTGAAAGTGTGTTTTCAGGGGGTTTATTTTTAATGTTTGTGTCAAAAACAAGGGAAGTTCTATGGTGTGGTCTGATACCTAAGGCAGTGCTTGACTCTCTGGCCAGGATGTTGTGGGTTCAAGTCCCAGCTTGGCTTAATACTTGAACCTAGTGTGCCTCTAGGCTGAGAGTGGTATTTCACTGCAGAGGAAGAGAGAGGAGGAACCTTTCCACCTCTCTCATATCACTCTCCCTGGAGGCTGATCATAAAATACCATTGACAGCAAATGCAAAGATGTCCACAACTCCCCCTCCCCTTCTTTCTGTGGGACTGTGGGGTAGGGAGGGAATGGGAAGCGTTTAGAAACGCACTATGATAATCCTTACATTTGATCTAGCGTCTTTCATGTCAAGAGGACATCTCAAAATGCCTCGCAGGGTTTCGTTGAGGAGAGGACACTGAAGTCATTTTAGAAATGTTATGTAATATAAAAACCTTGCCTTTGATACAGCAGCCTTATCATGCCACTGAAGCATCTCAAAGTGCTTTACTAGATTTACCGTAGAATGCAGTCACTGTGTATTTGTAGGTGAATGTGGCATTTAATTTGCACACAGCAATAGAGCATTAACAGCCATGAAGCGAATGATCAGTTTTTTTCGGGGGGGGATTCTTGACCAGGACAACAGGAGAAATTCTTCTCATTTCGAATAGTGCTACGTAGAATCTTTAATGTCCGCCTGAAAAGGCAGACGGATAGTGGATTAACGTCTGATCCAAAGGATGACACCTCTAACCATGCAGCGCCTCCCCAATACTGAATTAGACAGTCAGCCGAGACCATGAATTTATTGTAGGGCTTGAACCTACATCCTTCTGGGTCAGAGATGAGTGTGCTACCAGCTGAGCCAGACTGACAATTTATGAGTGTTAAACCTCGTCGTACAAGCTACATGTTCTAGTACGTGTGTTTGATTCATACTGTGGGGAATATCAGAGTTCTGTAGCTCAGTGGTTAGAGCATTCGCCTCGCAAGCGAGAGACTTGGGTTCAATTCCCGGCAGGGCGAATGCTTGAGCAAGTTTCCTTACTCCACATGCCTAATAATAATCCCTCCAAAACCAAAAACAATAATAAATTGGTCATTTTCAATCTACGACTGTTTGTGGGACATTGCTGTGCGCAATTGGCTGCCGCGTTCGCCCACAAATATACAGTCAATTCTCTTTACAGTGTGTTCTGTGAAGCGCTTTGGGACGTCCTCGCGACGTGAAAAGCGCTATACCAAATGCAAGGATTATTATTATTATTACCTCGCAATAAGTAGGAACCCGGTTGTTAGTCGATTGGCAGATCGTTTTTCCTGGGGTAATAATTCCTTCAAAAAAAAATTGGTCGCTCAAACCACGGCTGTGTGCAGGGCACTGCTGTGCGCAATTTGCTGCTGCGTTTTTCCCGGAAAGTATACAGCCAATTCACTTTGCAGTATATTCTGTGAAACACTTTGAGACGTCTTGAAGAGTGGTAAGGCACTATATCAAATGCAAGGATTATTATCATTATACCTAGCAGAGTTTGAGGTTGTGCAGGATTTTATCAAGGTGTCCGACACAGTGTTAGTGAAGTGCATCACAAAATGTACCAACGATAACCTTGGCAATATCTGTTGGATTTAGTTTCCAAAAATGGAATCGTGTGGAGAAAAGTTGCCTTTGTGGTTTTAATAACCACATTAGTGGTGGCCAGATTTTGAGACATCAAGCGCTAGCTTGACATCCTTGACAATTTAGTCAAAATAAATACGACTATGGCTGTACTTTCTTTCGAATCGAAACCCACAGAATAATTAAGAGTAGTTAAACCAAATTGTCTCTCCCAGTGAGCGTATGGGATCAATTGTTTCTAGCTGTATAATAGCTGCAACTTGTAATGAAGCATTCTTAACAGTTAGGTGACTGGAATAGCAAAGAAACATGTCCCGGGCCATGCAAAGAATATGTGTTGTTAGCTGACGGCAGAGAGTTTTTAGCGAGTTCACCAATGATCCTCTCACAGCTCTAAATGACAATAAAAACAACAACATTGTGTATTTACATAGCACAGTTCACATAGGGCCTTGTCTCTGAGTGCTTCACCTTGATGACGAGCCAGTCAGAGGGAGGGAGGTGACCATAGGCACGGTCGACGAGGAAGATCTTCAAATGCGATCTGAAGACAGACAAGGAGGGGTCTAGGCGGAGGGATTGAGGCAGACATTTCTAGGGTGTTGGGACATAGTAGATGAAAGCACAGCCCCCAATGATGGAGCGGAGTGGACGAGGAATGTGCAATTGGGGGAAATGGAGTGGGATGGGATTGGTACACACAGAGAAGTATTCACACAGAGAATACTTGGAACGCTCTCCAAGATCGCCAACATAACCCAACGGAGACTCATCCCAGCCCTCTGCTGTGGAGCTAATTGTTAGTCAGTGATCCAGGATAATGCATCTCTCTTTCTCCCCATCTATAAAGTGTCAGTGCTTGGCCTATCTTTGCAATCACTACTGCTCGGTGACAGAAGGGGAGAGGTTAGAGACGCCCACTACTGGGTTGCTCGGCTCCCTTACATCTCTCCATTGTCGTTCACTGAGTATTACAAATCGTCTGCAGTTATAGCAAAAACAAGGTGAGATAACCTCAGGAAGGACATCTTAAATTTCTTACTTTGTCCTGCCCCTCCAGGTATAATCAGTTTCACCAGAAGCGGCATGAAGCAAATATTTTGAAACTTTCTAGTTTTAAAGTGCAAAATACAGTTCGTGGGACGTTGCTGTGCGCAATTAGCTGCCGCCTTTCGCCTACAAGATATACAGTCAATTCACTTTGCCGTATATTCTGTGAAGCTCTTTGAGACGTCTCGAAGACGTGATAAGCACCATATCAAGTGTAAGGATTATTAATACAGAGCCACTGATCCTTTAGACACCATCCCAACCAACATCTGGGCAGATGTGTAGGTGGGCATGGTGAGAGCTCAGCTTGTCACCCCAAAGCTTTGGGACTCTCTCCCCAAATCCCTCCGCCTTGCCCCCTTCCTTCCCCTTTTTTTGGATCACAATTGAAGACCTTCCTCTTCGAACGTGCTTACGGTCACCTCCTCCCCCCCCCCCCCCGGCTTGGGGTCAGGCACCCGCCACTTAAGTGCTCCGAGATGCTGCCCTGCGTGAAAGACGCTGCATAAATGCAAGTTGTTGTTGTCCTCGTTCTGGTCTCAGGCAGAGCTGCCAATGTAACTCCAGTGTTGCAATGTAACAGTCTGTGTAACTGGTCTGACTCTTAACTTCAGCCCAATATTTTCACGCAACCACTAAGGAATGCTTATTCCATCATATGAAAGTGATGTTTTATTTTATTTTTTTCCAGTCCAATTTAATTTGCCGCGATTTTAAAAAAAACCTCCAGGAATCAAATAATAGTGAAATGAAATATGTACAGTGACCGATGTTTAAAATAGATCAGATTGTTCAATTACTGTAAGGTGGGATGGGACCTGGAGGAGACACTGCGGTCAAATTAAAGGTTCTGTGTTCTTTTTCCGCACACACAAAATTCTCTGGCAGTTACACTTGACAGCACTGACTGGAGCTGTGAAGGTTTTTGATGTTGAACAGTGAGCACTTATAAAACGCAAATTCTGCTTTAAATTGACTACGAGTTTGGACTCTGCTTTGTTTGCTCTGTTATTACCGATGGGACACTTTTGCGGAATTGGTTGATTTATGAAATCGGAAAGGCGGGAGCTTCCTTGCAATAAAGTTTTCCCGCTCCACGGTAACTGCTGTCAAAAGAGAGAACAAACATGATCGTGTGTCCTGAAGTGCGGAGGTGATAATTTAAGCAATAAAGGCTGTAAGAGAGAGTTCCGAAGCTGTGGAACGCTCTCCCTCAATCCCTTCGCCTTCCCCGCTCTGTCCTCGTTTTCAGGTCGCGCTTGAAGAAAAGATCTTCCTCTTCGACCGTTCCTACCGTCACCTTCCCCCTCCCCCTGGCTCGGCATCAGGCTCTGCCACTGTTAAGCAGCCTGAGACGCCGTATGGCATAAATGCAGATTGTTGTTGTTAGATAAATTGTTTTCAAGCACAGTGCGGTTTTTGAGGTATAAAGAGTTTCAGAATAAGCTGCTTTACGGACAAAACTGGTATACCTATTGACGGGCCAGTTTTGTGTCTGGTATGTGTAACAAGGTAATTCTAAACTTGGGGTTTTATACTGAACATCATTTTTTGGGGGGAGGTTGTATTGACTCGGGTTATAAGATAAGCAGTTTTATCAGGTTAATTCCTAACCGCACAAAAAGATGAAGGTGGAGTACAAACAGAGCTGTACAGACGGAAAGCCTTCTCATGGTGGGAGACTGAAAGGGGCACTGATCGGATTCAGATGGTGGCTGCTGTCACACAGCATTGTTTGAGTTTAGTGGATGGATAGGGAGATCTCCTGGCGTTGGGGCTGCACAGGCAGATCAGACAAAGGAGAACACAAAAGCAGAATGTGAACAACGTGTTTCTTTAGATGAAACACCAGGGGACAATTGGAGTGGCGAGGCAGACTGACTCCACAGAGGAATCTCTGAACATGCACTGCCAGACAGCCTGCAGTCAGATGAGATCATCTGTTCACATCTCTCTGCCGTAGTTCAAAGACGTGAAGGCAGCATTTTATTTTCCACCCCCACCCCCTCCTCTTCCTCCTCCTCCTCCTCCTCATGACCATCCACCGTTCTTCCAGAAATCCACAGTCAAAACACTGTGTAATGTTATGCACTTTGATGACCCTTAAGGTTTGATAAGCATTTGACATGTCCCATCAGTATTTGAGATATGTTAACTATTTTCACATCACAAGAGGGCTACATTTTCTGTCTGAGCTCCAGGTATGTGCAGCTCAAGCATGCATGCGCTTTGCCCATTAATTTTAAGTTCCTGCTCATTGGCTCTTGATCTTCAATATCCGTACAGAGAAGTAAAGACAGAACTTCAGAATCATTAGGTTCTTATTAATGTTGTAGCTTTTCTTTTAAGAATATTCTGACATCTATTGTATAGATGTGAATTGGCCCTGCTTTGAACTGTGTTCATTGCTGCATTTTCTCTTTGATTTATTGTTTTAATACAGGAATTACTTCAACGCTGATTTTATAGAAATTACTAATGGGTTTGAACGTACATTAATGGTTATCATAGAATCGTGGAATTTGCAGCACAGAGGATACTATATGACCCATTGAGTCTCTGCTGGTCCTATCTCCTCCACTGGATCATTGCAGATATTCTTTCCATCTCTTATGCTCTCTGTTTAACTGACCGTCTCCGTTCCTGTGAACTTCTCTCTCTTTTTCACCCTGACAGTGTGTGGTCTAACCGAAGCCCTGATGAAATGTTGGGGGATGTGAATTAATTGGCTGCCACGTTCGCCCATAAATATACAGTCAATTCACTTTACAGTATATTCTGTGAAGCGCTTTGGGACGTCCTCCCGACGTGAAAAGCGCTATATCAAATGCAAGGATTATTATTATTATTAATGTTCCCTTCAGAATCCATGTATCGTAAAGCTTTGGGAAAGGTTTGATTCCTGAGCAGGATGAAACCTTAGGCAAGCTTCCTTACTCCACACAACTCTGTTTACGTAGCAGTAAGTAGCAACCCAGTTGTTTCTCGATTGGGACATTGCTTTCCGGGGGTAATAATCCCTCAAAAATATATTATTATTTGGTCGCTCAATCCACGACTATTTGTGGGACACTGCTGCGGGCAATTGGCTGCCGCGTTTCACCCACAGAATACACAGTCAATCCACTTTGCAATATATTCTGTGAAGCGCTTTAAGATGTCTCAACGAAGTGATAAGGGGATTTATCAAATGCAAGGGTTATTATTATTTTGGTAGAGACAAACCAACAGCAATCAAGGTTAGGGATGTGTTCTATGTAATGCATCGCAAGGGAGAGTTTCAGGAGAATAGAGGTAGTGTGAGATATGCTCTGGCAGTTCAATTAGAGTGTTGGGGAATAGCAAACGAGACAGCTGTTGATAAACTAACTGGCAATGCTGCATTGCACTTACCTTTATCAAAAACTATTTTGTGTTCAGGCTAGAAATGGGGAGTAGCAGATGTAAGGGTGTATCTGAACCAAGCATCAGCCCCACTTTTATTTATGCCTACAAATACACAGTCACTCCACTTTATAGTAATTCCTATGAAATGCTTTGAAATGTCCTTCTGATATGAAAAGTCCTGTATCAAATGCAATGATTTTTAATGTTATCTACAAATATTAACACAAACAAGTCCCCTTCCTTTGTGTGAAACAAAATATCAGTATACAGTATTTCATCACCAGTAAACCTTTATTTTGAAATTTTTAATGAAGCGATGAGCACTTAACAGAGAATGTGATTTTTTTTAAAGGGCCTGTCACACCTTCTGGATCTTGAAGAAAATAACAATAATAATTCTTACATTTGATATAGTGCCTCATCATGCTTCTGGACGTCTCAAAGCGCTTCACAGAATATACTGTAAAGTGTGGGTGAAAAGTGGCAGCCAATTGCACACAGCAGTGTCTCACAAACAGTCGTGGATTGAGTGACCAAATTGTTATTAATTGTTTGTTCTCACAAGTCTTGTTGAGTGAAAGACAGTTTCCTTTTTGAACATCCATCCGTAAGAGGAACCCTGCACTGTAACCCTCCATATGTGGTAAGTCTCCAGTGCTGCAATTCCAATACAGAACCCGTTTTCCTAATCACCAGATCGAGTAACCAAATCTCTAGATATCCTGAGGTAGAGCAGTGGAAAAAAAGCTAAAGGATAGCGAGACCTTAAAAAAGAAAGAAAGAGGAGACCCAATAATGATAGAGAGAGGAAGGAAACAAAAAGAATGAAAGAAGAGATTAAAGATAACAAAACAGTCACAATAAGAATGAAAAGGGATTAAAAGGATTTATTTGTATGTGTGTGTATATAGATTACATATAGTTATCTACTTTCCTGTCTCCACCTGTTTCTGTGTCAGGAAACACCACAGTATCATATCCTCTCCTCATTCACCTCCCAGCCCAAATGAGTTTTCTTTAACCTTAACATATACTCGTTTGTTCAGCTAAATACTGTAACATTACAAGATAAAAGTCCTGCGGCTCTATTTTATCTTGCGGCGCTTTGGGGAACAAAGCTTCTCATGAACAGGCTTTTTCTTTCACACAATGAAAATATCATTTCATATATTTTTTTAAAAAAAATGGAATTTTATGGCTTGTCATCCGTGATCCCATCTGTGTCTTGCTAAGTGGATGCCCCCTTCAGGGTCATAAATGTCACTCTTTTTGGGTCAACCTGCTGGAAAGCTCACTTCAACAATTGAAAGCCTCGGTCTTTCCCCACCCCACACACTTGCTCAGGTGCCCAACCAGCAATGTGAACACTTTAAATCAAAATTATAGTTAGCCCCCCTCGCGCATACTGAAACTAATTTTCTCCAACATTAGTTGGATTGATAGTTGCAATGAATCCATCAGGTGGACGTTAAAGATCTAATTGCACGACTTGAAGAGAAGGGACTTTCTCCCGGTGTCTTGGGTAACAAATCCCCCAAATAAAATTGATCGTACACTTCATAGCTGCTTGTGGAGCATTGCTGTATGAAAATTGGCTGCCACATTTGCCTACAAAATACACTCACCACGTGTTATACAGTGAATACAGCGAAGTGCTTTGAGACTTCCTTCTGACATAATAAGGTGCCATAATAATTGCCAGGATTATTTATTATTTTATCGAGTGCAAATCCTAGTTTAAGCTCCCATCCTGTCACCAAGTGTAAACCAATCTGGCACTGCAGCCCCCATGCCATCCCAATAGACCTGTTTATTTTGAAAGCTCGAAAGGATTAAGGCAATCCCTGCTCGCAGACAGTAGTTCTGAACATCATTTCATTGCTTAAATCTCAAATTTTAAAGGAAAATAATCTCTGAGATGCCATCAGAAGGAAATGGATATGTACAAAACTGCCAAAGAGGTTTGAATGTCTTCAAAGCTAATGTTATAAGAGGAAGCTTTAAAGAGATGTAGCTTTGTCTAGCCCCAGCACATTTTAAATCACCCATAGGTGTGCTCCGAAGCATCCTGACCCTGAGGGGGTTCATGTTCTCTTTGAAAAATTAGAGGTTCCAACTGTAGAGCTTTCAATAAATTACTTTAATATCCTCGCTGAAGCGTACAGGAAGCAAGTTGCATAAAGAAACTGTTTCACAAACACTTCCATATGCTGTAGCAAGATGTCATTGTTTCAGATTGCTTTTGTGTCTTTGACTCGGTGTCTTATTAAGTCAACTTGTCTAAACTTAACAGCTGTTACAACAGTCGGGATCAAACAAGCGGGCAGCGTGTTTGTTCAGCTTGATGAGTGTAGACGGGTCCAAAAAGAAAAATATGTAATTGCACAAGACTGCTCCGCTCGAAAATTACAAAATACAAGCAAAACCCTCAAAAAAATCCAAAAATGTATTTTTTTTTGCTCTTTCCTTTCCAAGTCCTTTCTTGCCTTTGTATTTTATCAGAGATATCTCCTGCTCTCCTGTTTTCACTGTGGCAAGATTCGCTATGTGTAAATGGTGTCTGTGCTATAGCTTTGCTGCTTTAACCCTTTGAAGGTAAACCGTTCCTTTGATCTCCTCACCTGCTGAGAAACTGGCAATGAAAGTTTCAAGGTTTATTCATTTTCATGTGATCAGTGCAGTCTTGTCAGCTATTTCTTCAGAGTCCACAGTTAAACTCACAGCATCATAATGATAACGAGAAAAAAATGATTGCATTCGATGTAACTCCTTTTACATCGGGAGGCTGTCCCAAAATGCTTTGTAGGATTTCCTGTGAAGTGTAGTGACTTTATTTTACAAATAAATGCCGCAGCAAATTTGCACACAGCAACGTCCCACAAACAACTGTGAACGATCTGTTTTATCTTGGGGAATGTTGGCCAGGTCACCGGGAGAAACTCTTTTCCCGTTTTGAACAGTGCTTTAGGGTCTTTTAACATCAATCTAAACAGTAAGGGGGACTCAGTTTAATCTGTGTTAGGAATTGTGTGTCTATTTTCGGTGTCTGACGCAGTAGAAACCGCTTTGAGAAAGCAATGTTCAGATTTTAAGTTAAACTCAAGTTGAATTGATTCAGTTCAATTTAAGTGCTTTTTTTCGCCCACAAAATATACAGTCAATTCACTTTACAGTATAGTCTGTGAAGCACTTTGAGACGTGATAAGGCGCTATATCAAATGCAAGGATTATTATTAATTCACTTCCCAGGACCTTACTGTGCGTAAATTGGTTGCCACTCTCACTTACAAATGCACAGTCTGTACACTTTACAGGAGATTCAGTGAAGAGCTTTAAAGCAATTGGAGGTGATAAGGCATATATCGAATGCAAGTATTATTATTATAACAGCCTAGAAACTGATGAATTTAGGAATTCATCAATTCGGCATAATTTTAGACTGTAAGACAAAGTGACCTTGCAGGCTGAGACTGACTGGAATCTCGGGCCTCAGATGTCCTCAGTTAAATTGTCTGTGTCTGTCAGTTAGTCAATCAGTCAATCAGCAGGTGTTAACAGCCAACTGAGACAAAAATCTACAACCTTGAACTTACAAAAGCACCACGCTTCCGCACTAAGAAATCAGACAAAAGCCAAACCAAGCTTACAAACGCAGCAGATTACCTTTGTGCTGAGTTGCTGCTTGCAATTTCGGTGTATATGTACAATTGCTGTTGCGTGTCAGGGAAATGTGAGGTGCGTGCCTTGGGTCACGGAGTTAGTGCACTCGCTTTGCAAGCGAGAGACCTGAGTTCAATTCCAGGCAGAGGGCGAAACCTTGGGCAAGTTTCCTTACTCCACACAGAGCCTAATAATAATCCCTCCAAAACCAAAAACAATAATAAATTGGTCATTTTCAATCTACGACTGTTTGTGGGACATTGCTGTGCGCAATTGGCTGCCGCGTTCGCCCACAAATATACAATCAATTCACTTTACAGTGTGTTCTGTGAAGCGCTTTGGGACGTCCTCCCGACGTGAAAAGCGCTATATCAAATGCAAGGATTATTATTATTATTAGTGGGGAAAAAACACCCCCAAAATACTCCTATTATTTCTGTGTGATCCTTTCACCACTATTCATTAACCACCGAGATCAAATGGGCAAAGGGGATTTCTTCATTTGAATCTCTCTAGTAGTTACTGGTTCCTTAACAACACTGCACTTTCTACTTTCCCCCCCCTGGTTTGAGAAATACAGTGAAATCCTACGCAGAAGTGGAAAGGTAATAGCATTCAGCAAGGCAGTCTGCGGGCGAGTAGTGATCTCTTTTGGCAGCATTTGAAGGACTTTTCCTGCGAGCACACAAGAAGTAAATAAAGAAACGGCCAGATTATAGGGATGGGATTTGGCAAGTCCTTGGAATTTGAAAGAGAGCGTTGCTTTGACAAAAATATTTCAAGGCCACCTGTTGTATACTTAGGCGAAGCTAACATGTATGTGTCACATTGGTGCTGGATTCCCATCAGCACACATAACCATCAACGGTATGTTGAAAGACTTGAGTAGGTTATATATTTCATAAAAGTGTTAAGGTTACAAAGGTTACCAGCGCAGACGTAATTCTCTATTCTGGATTTGTTCAGACAGATTGTCCTTCAAAAAGTAGTTCTATAATGAGAATAATCCTTATATTTTATTTTGTGCCTTTCAAGTCAGGAGGATGTCTCAAAGCACTTTACAGGATTTACTGTGAAGTGGAGTGACTGTACCTTGTGTTACTGTGATGATACATCAGGGAGAATGTACAGGGCTTCAAGGACACAGTATTTACTGAGCTATAAAATCTAATACCGGATCTGTCTCCAAAGAGATATTCAGAAATATCCAGGTCTAACTGCTGATGTTTTGAACCACATAGCATGAAAACCCTGTCTTTTTCTGCAACTTAATATAAGCTATTTTCTTTAATGTTGCACAAAAGGAAGAGAGTGCTGGATTAATGTAACAAGTTTTTGAGGAAATCCCCCCCCCAAAAAAAATTACTTAATGCAGCAACAGTATCTGAGTCTGAACTCTGGGTGCCTGTAGGGTAGTTTTCCATTGATAGGTCCTCTTACATTTTTGGCTTAAATATGCAGACTTTTAAGGTAGTGAATAGATGACCTGTCTTGATATTCTCAACCAAAGTCGTACGGCACTGAGTGAACTATTGAAGATCTATTGCTTCCTATTGGGAAGTGTGTATTTGTTTTGAGAGTAAATTAAATCCTTGGCAGCATGTTGATCAATTTCCTGTTAAAATGCTACATTTGACATTGGAGATGCGATCCTCCAGGTGGGATGTTAAACCGAGGTCCCATCTCCCTGTCCATTCAGGTGGTCGGTAAAGATCCCATGGCAGATGGGAAAGAGGAGGGAGTTCGGAGTTGGAGGTGTGGGGTTTATGCAGCAGCTGCTTGGGTCGCTCCAGAGCAATCAAGATGGATTCCAGGTGCTGGGTGTCCAAACGTGTGTTAACGCCTTTCAGCTGCTGTTGCCCAAGTCTCAGAGTTTCCTCATCGACTATCTGGCGGGCATCTGCCTTCAGGGTGATGGGAGGACTTTCAGAGCACAGCTTGTGATGTGTTAGCCATCTTGAGGTCCTAAGTCCAATGCCACGTACCAGGCTTACACAACACCAGCTGCTTAATCCAGATCTTCATACGAGGGGACTTGGAAAATAGACAAAGCCGCCTCTACCTCCAGGCTGCTCAGCAACAGGTCAATGTAGGCCAGAGCCCTCCCTCCCTGTAGTCGCTTCCTGTCTTTACCACAAATCCATCTCACTGCTCGATCCTGGAGTTTGCAGATGGGTCAGTAGAAGCTTCTCTTCTGCATCCCCAGTAGCTCAGAGCCATAAAGGAGGACTATTTGCACACAGGTCTTGTATGCCACAAGTTTGATCTGCATTGGGACCTCGCTGTCCTTGAAGAGGGATGAGCCTGACCAGAGTGCCCTCGGGATAACCGAATGTCGGAATTCACTTCCCTTAGTTCGAAATGTCAGCTGAGTGTGGAGGGCCGAGTAAACAGGAAGAATGTGTAATAGTCTCCACCTACAGGTACCCATAGGTAACGCACAAATATGACACAATCTGGCAGGTGAAACAATACCCATTTTGGAAAACCTGAGTCGTCTCTTCCTCAGACATAAGCAACTATGGCTATGCAAATTGCTGAAGACTGCTCACTGCATACCAGGCACATGAAGTAAATCTCCAGCAGTTTTCCACAAACGCACACAACCACTCAGGAATATCAGTGTCTATTTGCAGGTTGCTGCCCTTTGTGCACCGCTGTGATATATCTATTTGGCTCCTTACGTTGCACTGATGATTTCTTTGGCTGCTTATCATGAGGTTTAAGTGCTTTGTGAAGTGCTGCCATTTCTGGATAACAATCTGCCAGATACAAATGGACATTCACTTCATGGCTGTTTGTGGGACCTTGTTGTGTGCAAATGGGTTGCCATTTTTGTCTACAAATACACAGTCACTACAATTTACAGTAAAATCTTTTGAAGCTCAGACATCTCAATGACCTGATGAAGTGCTATATCAAAACATGGATCTTTCAGTAAGAAAAATGTTTGTTCCATCAGTATGGAGAGTATTTGAATCTTGGGTCCCTCAGTAGGAAGGGCAGTCAGTGCTCAAGCCTTATACAACCCCATCCCTTTCATTTAAACTTGTATAAATGTTTGCCCAGTGTTTCATACAGATATCGCATGGGTAGTAACATTTCAAACTGTGCTCAAATATTTAATGGCACCCAGTATAAAGCCACCTAAAGGGGAAAGGGTGGGGTTGCAACTGTAAGAGCAGTTGTAAAGCTAGGTGTGCTTTAAAGATGGATGGAGAAGGGCAAGTTGGAAGGGTAGAGGGAGGGAGTTCCAGAGATTAGGGACGTAACAGCTGAAGATTTGGCCACCGGTCGTGGTGCAAAGGGAACAGACAGCAGGCCCTAGTTATATAATGCTTGCATTTGATATAGCACCTTATCACGTCTTCGAGACATCTCAAAGCGCTTCACAGGCTATATTGTAAAGTGAATTGACTGTATATTTTGTGGGCGGACTGTGGCAGCCAATTGCGGACAGCAGTGTCCCACACTTAGTTAGCCGAGGAGAGGAGGGGGCAACAGAGCAATAAAGTAAGAGAGGCTCACACTGATGTGAAGGTCTATAAGTACCAATGTACCCTGAGTTGTGACTTGGCAGAACAAGGGCAGAGTGTAGTGGTTAAGCCAGTGCAGTTACTCAGTGGAGAGAAATCACTTATAATGTCAAGGACGGAATGCAACCACATCAAAGTGATGCAGTCTGATCCAGGCTTTGGTAAAGTATTGCAGGTCAGTGACAGCTGACTCTTTGACTAATATTCTTTATTTCCAAATCTGTATACTTCAGTTTGTTTCAATTCTAGCCTGTGAATTATACTTTGTACTTCCTGGCGTAAGATAAAAGGAAAAGGGGATGTTAAATAATGCATTTCACTCAGCCAAATGAAAGATAAATTGGCTGTAGCAGAAAAAAAATGCAGTATAAATTTGCATCTAAAGGTTCGGTTGGATGTGGAGATTTGAGGTTATGTGGCACTTGTCCATGTCAATTTGTAAGCTGTTGTGTAAAAGGTTAACTTCATGTTTTAAAAAAAATAATACTGAGATGAGATGTGAGAATCCTACATCGTGGCGAATATTTATATTTACTAATTAGGAATACAAATAACTGGGAGACCACAGTGTACTGGGTCCAATAGCTTGAGGTCCCTTTACAAATGAAGTGCGGAAATATGACCGACTTCTGGGTTTGCAAAGCAAAGCTGAGGTCACTTCCTTCAGGACTTGACATCAGCGCGTTTCCTGCGTGCAGTGTGGAGTCCTGTAGCTCAGTGGTTAGAGCACTCGCCTCGCAAACAAAAGAACTGGGTTTGATTCCTGGCAGGGCAAAACATTGTGTAAGTTTCCTTACTCCACACGCCTAATAATAATCCCTCCAAAAACCAAAAACAATAATAAATTGGTCATTTTCAATCTACGACTGTTTGTGGGACATTGCTGTGCACAATTGGCTGCCGCGTTCGCCCACAGATATACAGTCAATTCACTTTACAGTGTGTTCTGTGAAGCGCTTTGGGACGTCCTCCCGACGTGAAAAGCGCTATATCAAATGCAAGGATTATTATTATTATTATTATTACTCCACACGCCTCTGTTTACCTAGCAGTAAATTGGAACCCAGTTGTTTGTTGATTGGCAGAGTGCTTTTCCGGGGATAATAGCTCCTTCAAAAAAAAATGGCACTTTATTTTCACTTCAATCCACGACTGTTGGTTGGTAGGACACTCCATTAAAGATGTTCCAATGAGGACATCCCAAGGCGCTGGACAATCAGTGTTTCGGACCCGAGCTGGGGGTTGGGATTGGGGAGAGTGGAGGGCAGGGGAGGAAGGAGGGTCAAAGAGGAGGGTCTTGAGACAGGTTTTGAAGGAGGCAAGGGAGGGGGCGAGGCAGAAGGACTGTGAGATAGAATTCCAGAGGATGGAGGCAGAGTGGCTGAATGCCTGCTCACCAATAGTGGGTAGGACAAAGCGAGGACGTGAAGCAGGCCGGAGCCCACTGAGTGAGCAGGTTCGTAGGGGGTTAAGAGGTCACAGAGTTAGGAGGAAGCGTGTGATGGGAAGCCAGTGGAGTTGGTTGAGGATGGGAGTGATAGGATCATGGAGAGGACGCGGGCTGCAGAATTCTGGATGATCTGCAGCCAATGGAGGGAGGAATTGAGGAGGCCGACAAGCAGGGAGTTTGCGTGGTCGACATGGATGTTATCAATGCATGTATGAGGGTTTTGGCGGCCTGCAGTGTGAGACAGTGGGATAGCCGTGTGATGTTGCGGAGGTGGGGGAAGGCGAAGAGGGTCATGGCATGGATGTGGGGTAGAAAGGACAGTTGAGGGTCGAACAAGACGCCAAGGTTCCAGACATACAAGAGTCACTGATTAGAGAATGTGCATTCAAGCATGAAGACTAAATACACTGTGGAACTTGAAAACGAAGTGGATTATTTTGAAAACTTTGGAAGAAAAGAAACACACCTTAATAAAAGCGGGCTGATGAAATAGGAAGGAAAGAATGCCGGGGAATTTTACCTCTTTTCGTCCAGCAAGGATGAAGAATAGAAGTGTATGTTTATGTCGCTGGTCTGCTGATACTCAGTCCCTATTCATTAGCTCAATGTCTCCAAATCACCTGCCGTCTGAATGACTGTAAATGGATGGATGAGTGAATATTCTGAATCGCGGGCAGTTGGGTTTAAAGAGACTTCGCCAGTTACTGTATTTGTGTGGGCAAAGGCAGTAGCTGATTTATCCACAGCAGTGCACCACTGTCAGCCATGAAATGAATGACCAATTTTAGCTAGGGAACTAGTGACCAGGATACCAGGAGAAATTACCTTCTTTTTTTGAATAACGTAGTGGAATCTTCAACGGGCAGACAATACAATACCTTGGTTTAGTGTCTCATCCATCCGAAGCGCTCCCCCAGCACTGCAGTGGAGTGTCAGCGCAGACAATTTAAGTTCAGGGTCTTGAATGAAGTAAAACTTCAACCCATCACCTCCTGACTCCGTGGCAAGAGTGCTACCAACTGAGCCAGGCTGACAACAATAATAAACTAGAACTGGATTCGCTGTTGTCAACAGTAGGGGATCACAAAAATGCCGTGGAAGAGAACTGTGTGGGACACGATCTTAGAATTATTCCACCACAAACCACATATTTACTCCCTTTGAATATCGCGTCAAAAGAGGCCTAATTTCTGATTTTAAGAAAACCTTAAGCCTTATTCCAGAAAAGTTTCCCGCTTACATTGAAGTGACGCCCATAGAACTTCAGATATGCTTTTAAAGTATTACGCCGGGTTATTAGTACTTTAGATTGAGAAAGCAGCATGACTTGAGTATACCACTGGGTGTGAGTCATTTTCATTCATAGAGTTTCCAAATCGGTTACCCAAGTTGGAAACATCATTAATACGATCATCCTCTGGGTATTGTTATAGATGTTAGTGTGGATCAGGTGAGGATCAATGTGTCTTGCTGCTGTGTTGTGCCGAACGAGTTTTGTTCTACTAATTCCGACACTAAATCCCACCACTTAAGTCCCAGCTCTTAGGCTAAGAGTAGACCAAGTACTCTACTTACAGAATGGATTTTATTTATCCGCATTTCCCGGATGTGCCGAACTTGAGTAAAGGTTTTCGGCCAAATTGTTTGTCCAAATGTTGTTTGAATTCCAGGCTATGTTAAAGACAAATTCCCCCTGAGCATCAGTAACAACAACAACTTGGATTTATATAGCGCCCTCCACACCGGACGGCGTCTCAGAGCGCTTGTAAAGAGTCATGCGCAGTAAAGAGCTATGCTCTTTGAATGGATGACTGTCCTGTTCAATTAGTAGCACTCTTTCCTCTGAATCCAAAGTCTATGCGCAGTGCTGGGGGGTTGCATTGCATCATCCAAGGTGCCAACTTTCGGATGAGACAATAAACTGAGGACCAAACTATCTGTTTCAATAGATGTTAAAGATCCTATGGCCCTATTCAAAAGGTTCCTCCCGATAAAATTGGTCACTCGTTTTGTGACTGTTTGTGGGACATTACTATGCTCAAAATATCTGCCGTGTCCGCCTACATAAAATGTTTTCAGTAAAATCCTGTGAACTGTTTTCAGATGTCCTCTGGATGTGAAAGGCACTATTATCAAATACAATCATTTTTTTTATTAATATAAACTCAGCAGTTATGAACACTAGATACATCATTCCATCCTATAATGGTTGGCACAATATTAGTCCTGGAGTCAAATTTAATATATGATGATGGAGTTCAAGGTGTAAAATTTAAAATGGGCAAAACACAAGTGTATGTGATTTTTTTTTGAGTGCGCATTGCACAATGTGACTGTCTGTGAAGAATTTCCAATTAAAATAACAGGAATCCCTCTGTGAATTTTTATTTTGGTGTGATTTGAAAAGCGAAGGTATTTTCTCCCGGTGTCCTGCCCAACAATCTGTCAATAAAATTGCTCATTCACTTCACGGCTGTTTGTGGGATATTGTTGTGAGCCAATTGGCTGCTGTGTTTGCCCGCAAACCATACAGTCACTGCAATTTACATTAAATCCTGCGAAGTGCTTTGGGAATATTCTCCCTACGTGAAAGGCACTGTGTAAGGAATATTATTATTGTCATTATTGATGGGGAAATCGATCCCTTTGTACGATTAAAATGTAAGAATTTTGAACCCCATTTTTAATGTCTGAGGTTGTTAGAAAACATTTGCTGTTTTTACGATAACACATTGGCTGCTGCTGTGATTATTAGTGTGCAGAGCACAACTGGGAAACATGTTGCGTCTAATGCTTTGGGGGAACCCAGAGGGTTATACAATTGAAATGACACAAAAAAGGGACCCATAAAATAAATTCTAGAATTTAGTGTCAGAGGGTTGGCCTGTCTCGTGAGAATAAGTTAGAAAAGGGGAGTGGGGGGGGGATCTTGAAATCATTCTGAGTAATGTTAGAACTGTGAAAATTGCCCGGTGTCTCAATGGTGTTGCCCTTGGCAGCAAGAATCTGTTTGACTTGTCATGTTAGGAGGCAACCGTTTATAGGGAACTGATTGCAAACTAGGCGTGGGAAATGCCAATATATCTGACACTGGCCTTTTTTCTTAGAGAAAAAGGGTTGCACTGACATAACAATTGGCATATTGTCTGCTGTAGGTATAATAGGTATAAGGCCAATTGTCTTGGAGCTGAAAGATGAGCTAATCCTCTCTTGCTTGTTGGAGTGAACCAGTTATCATTGTACAGTGAATCGTTGCCTGAATAGGCTTTAGAGAGGAAGGTTTCACCCTCTATTGACTAGTTATTCGCTGGTTCACAGCTATTTTTTTTAAAAAAAACTTCAAATAGAGAGACTGAACATGTTGACTGTTCTTTGTGTCAGGCTAATCGTGTGTCTTCTGGATAATGGAATTAATGGATAATCAGTATGTCACTGTCTACTGTTCACTTTTGTATGTTATCCCACCCATACTGTATATACTTTTAATGCCAATGTGAAAATGTAATCATTGAATATAGTCAAAGTATGACTTGAACAAAACTTAACCCAGATTTTGTTGCAGAGAATTAATAATAATCCTTGCATTTGTTATAGCGCCTTTCACGTCACAAGGAACTCTTAAAGCGCTTTATAGATGTATACTGTAAATTGTAGTGACTGTTTATTTTGTTGGCAAATGCAGCAGCCAGTTTGCTCAAAGCAATGTACCACACAAAAGTGAATGACTAATTTTATCTGGGATTTGTTGGCAAGGACATTGGAAGATATTTCCTTCTCTTTCCAAATTGTGTCGTGGTCGAGACCCAAAGTGTTAACAGTAATTAATGGATCAGAGATTTGAATCCAGCTTCCCACATGTGGTTTACACTAGCACACTCCATGCCGGAAACAAGTAAGACTCTCCAAGTCACTCTGAAATCTCAAACCCATTACCCGCTGCCTCTGCTCGACTGGCTCCAGCCTCCTTCATGTACCTCGTGCCCTCCTTTCCACCATCGGCGGACGTACCTTCAGCCACTGCACCCCGAAACTCTGGAACGCTCTTCCTCTATCCCTCCGCTTTGTGCCTTCCTTCCACATCTTCAGGTCGCGATTCGGTCCTTCCTCTTCGGTCATGCCTACGGTTACCTCCCCCTTTTTCCCCCGGCCTGGCATCATGCTCCGCTACTGTCAAGTGTTCTGGGACGCTCCCTCCGTGAGGGGCACTATATAAATACAAGTTGTTGTTGTGGACAACATTAGCCAGTGCTGGTTTCTAAGTTTGAGCCAAAGCAGTGAGATTTGCGAAATGTTCCCATGAGTTGGTTTCACCGCAATCATTTCAGACCGAGTGTTTCACACCTGTGATTTCAGCAGTGAAATATGTGCTATAAATGGGGCTCTTGTGAAAGGATTTGTCAAAGCACAATAAATCAGTTACAAACTTTAAGAAATGTTGTTGGTTGGCAATCTCAGTTTTTTTTTGTATTGATGGTGACAGTTCACATAGAAACAATATGTAACCTTTGAAATGGCTTCAATACAGGTTTAACAGGTGGGACGTTAATTTGCCAGAACATTATCTTGAATTTCACTTGCTTGACATCAACAATTTGAAGGATCATCATCTTCAATTCCCCGTTTCAACCTCCAAAGTATCATTTGGGGGCAGTGGAGGTCAACCATAGGCAATGGAGCAAGTCGAGGAATGTTCTGAGCTAGCAAAAGGTGCCAAATTCTTGTTTGGGTCATTGGAAAGTTGATTAGGCACTGCATCAGGTACTTCAAATTTCATGATCTGCTTTAATTCTAGGAAATTTAGTGTCTGAATTCAAAGGCTGTGGGTAGTCAAGCCCCAGATGGAGGGTTTGAATTTATATAGTCTAAGCTGAGACCCATTGCAGTGCTAGGGGGGAATCTCTGCACAGCTAGAGATACTAACCTTCCGGTGAAATGTTAAACCGAGGTCTTGTCTGCCTGTGCAAATGGACCCATTAAAGACCCTATGGCACAATTCGCAAAGAGAATGGTGAACTGGCCAACAATGCCCCAAATAACACTGATCATTCACCTTATAGCTGTTTGTGAGACAGTAGGATACAACAACAACAAGATTCCATTTATTGAGCGCCTTTCACGTCGGGAGGACGTCCCAAGGCGCTGTACAGTTGGGTCAGGACCCGAGCAGGGGGGAAATGGTCAGGGTGAGGGGAGGGAAGGGAGGGAGCGAGGAGGGGGTAGAGAGTCGAGAGGGGAGCTGAAGGCACGGTCAAAGAGAAAGGTCTTGAACCGGCCTTGAAGGAGGAAAGGGAGGAGGCGGCGAAGGCACTGGGGGATAGAGTTCCAGAGCCTCAGGGCTGAGAGGCTGAAGGCCCGGCCACCGATGGTAGGGCGGTTGGGGCGGGGGATGTGGAGCAGACCGGAGCCAGAGGAACGGAGCATACGGGCAGGTAGGTAGGGGGATAGTAGGTCGGAGAGGTAGGAGGGAGCGAAGCCATGAATGGCCTTGTAGGTAAGGATGAGGATCTTGAATTCGATCCTCTGGGGGATGGGGAGCCAGTGGAGGTGAGCGAGGGTGGGAGTGATGTGGTCCTGAAGCCTGGTGCGGGACAGTACACGAGCTGCAGAGTTCTGAATGACCTGCAGTGTGGAGGGAGGTGCGGGAAGGCCGGCGAGGAGAGAGTTCCCATAGTCCAGCCTTGAGGTGATAAAGGCGTGGACCAGGGTTTCAGCAGCGTGAGGGGTGAGGTAGTGCCGTAGTCTGGCGACATTCCGGAGGTGATGGAAGGCGGTGCCAGTTGTGGCGCGGATATGAGGGAGAAAGGACAGCTCAGGGTCAAACAGAACAGGACAGTAAATAGGCTGTCCCGTTTGTGCACAAAATTCAGTCACTCCACTGCACAATGTATCCCCGTGAAGTGTTTTGGGATGTCTTGGCAATTTGATAAGGCGCCTTATGGAAAAAATGCAAGGATTGTAAATATATGACCTTGTAATCTCTTTTTTAAAAAAAAGATATTGGAGTAATAATTAGAAAATCTATCCCCTTCTTTACTAATCCATTTACCTGTTTGTGGTCAGGAGAGAGCTAAGTACGAGGTGAGATTGCAAGGCTCCTGGCAATTTGTAAGGTTAACTGCTTAGAGGTAATAAGGATGCCAACGATGGTGAAATGTGGTCCCTAATCCCTGCCCAGATCTGCGCTTCCTAGAAAGTGGATGAAGTGAATCTGTCAACTTTAAAGCTAAGCAATGATTAAATGGAAATAAGATACCGGCTTTCGTTGAGTGTGTCTTAGCGTGGATTAGGCTCAGTGAGGGGCCGTGATTGTAACTGGTAACTCCGCAGGCCACATCCAGGTGCAGAGTTACTAGGTTTGTTTTTGGCATATTTCCTGTAATCTGCAGCCTATCATTGACTATCATTGATTTAGCTAACACTGCAACGAGGTGCTGGTGGGGGGAGCACTGCATTGACAAGGTGCCATCCTTCAGATTGCTTAAAACACTCTTCTCCTATCCCTCTGCCTTGCCCCCTCCTTCCCCATTTTCAGGTCGCACCTGAAGACCTTCCTCTACCTACGGTAACCTCCCACTCCCCCCAGCTCGGTGTCATGCTCCGCCACTGTCAAGCACTCTGGGACTCTACAATGTGTGATGGGTGCTATATAAATGCAAGTTGTTGTTGTATACATTGTAAAATGTAGTGACTATGCATTTGTAGGCAAATATCAAGTTACACACAGCAACCAACATCCCACAAAACAGCCATGAAGTAAATGACTGATTATTTATTTGCGGAAATCATTGGCCAGAACACTGGGAGAAACTCCCTTCTTTTTTCGAATAGTGCCACAGGATCTTTCACATCCATCTTAACAAGCACAGACTGGACCTTGGTTTAACGTCTCATCAAAATGGTTTCTTGCCCAATTTCACACGTGTGACAAAGGGCTAAATTGCAGTCATCATTAAGAAATATTTTGGTGAAGGCTTCAGAAAACACTCCCTTCCTTTGATCCACAATCTCTTCTGTGTTGAATTATTTGTCGGTGAAATTTGGTCGCAATCATTTTGGTGAAGTTACTGCACAATTTTTATATTCATATTGATAAATCCCACCCTCAGACCTATGTGTTCAATTACTTTTTCAGTCACCTTCCCACCCCCACCGACCCAACCGCACTCGGGCTAGCAATCAGTTGTGTGAAGTGGTTTGAAACGTCCCCCCGGGTCTCTTTGTGGCTGACTCTAAGTAGTAATAATAATAATAATAATAATCCTTGCATTTGATAAAGCGCCTTATCGCATCATTGAGATGTCTGGGCACTGCTGATGACAGACCAGCCAGCCCACCTGGCTCACGGCCAGGATTTGGAGAAGTAGACCAGTCGCTGGGGGCAGGTATTCTTCCCACTCAGCTCCTGTTAACTCTCAGCCAAAGCCCTAACGGGTAGGGTGGTCTCAGCTGGAAGAGCAGCGGGAAACCTGCCAGGCAGTGTTCGCATTGGCAAGTTATAGCTAGTAAATTGTGAAGCAAGCGCAACACGCATCTGCTATTGAGCTACAGCTAATCCTGCCAACTACAACAAAAAAAGATAAAGGGGAAGCTTAGCTGTGTTCACCTCGAGTTTATTCCAATTCGGATATGGGGGCAGTGGATTTAAACAGTTTATTTACTGCAGTCTTGCATGTGACTCGTGCATGGAATCACAAACAGCTTACCGATCGCCAGACCTTTCATTCAGTTACAGTATAATGTTCAACTCCCTCCCTGAAGGCCTCGTAGATCTTTGATCTAGGTTTTATCTAAATCCTGTGCATTTCTAAGCGTAAGCGTACTCCAACTCCCTCTTCCCTCTCAGGTTACAAGTTAAATACCCCTCTTATACCTTGCCAGTCTTTGCCTTGCAGACAGAGATGTCAAGTCTCTCTGAAGTCCTATGATCACCTTCCAATTGCTGATAATTCCATCTGATTTGATTGCAATGCCTGCATTTTTATCGTGTGTTGTTACTTCCAATAATGCACTAATCTACGATTCGATACAGCGCCTTATCACTTTGTCGAAATGTCTCAAAGAGCATCACAGAATTTTTATTGTGAAGTGTCATTACTGTGTATTTGTGGACGAACGCGGCAGCTGATCTGTGCATGCACAGCGATGTTCCACGAACAGCCAATTTGAGTGAGCGACCAATTCCGTTTGGAGGGTTTGCTGGCCGGGACACTGGGAGAAACTCCCTTGTCTTTTCGAATAGTGCACGCTGACCAACATGAGGTGCATGAGCTTTGGGACGTCCTCCCGACATGAAAGGCGCTCTACAAATGTCACTTTGTTGTTGTTGTTGTTGTTGATGAGACCACTGACATCTCGAGGTTCCAGAGAGGTTGTGAAAAATGCTTGAGTTTATTATATGTTCCAGAGTGCACTCTATTCCCCTCAGTATTTTTTTTAGAGTGGGTGGAACTTGCTTCAATGGAATAAAGTTAATTGTTTTATTCCAATCCTGGGGGTGATTTGGATGCCTTGTCCTAACGTAAGCCAAAAAAAAAGAGGAACTGTTCCAATTTTTTCAGTTTATGAAATTTGTCATTCGCTTCATTTCTTAGCTTAAACCATTGCGTTTACATTCAGCCAAGAGATCCTGATGGAGATTATAATTGGAGTCAGTGAATGCAAGGTGTTTATTACAGCAAAATACAAGTAGGCGGATGCAGGGAGGGGGGTGGGGGGGAGTGGGGGTTCATTTTTTTTTCCATGTCCCTTTTTTTGAATGCTTTGCTTCATTTGTTGCTGGGTGTAAAAGTCGAAAGCCATGACCCATGTTTTGTTTCTCTCCAGGTCCTGTTTGTTTGCAGTTGAGTTCTCGCAAGTTAGCAGCGAGTGACTGTGAGATCAAGGGGTGTTGGAGATGAATGGAAGTCATTGTGGGAGATTAAGATGTGTAGGGCCTGGGGTAGAGGAAGGGCGGGATGACTTGAGAGAAGACTTTGAGCAGGTTTTTAGATAGCTCTGCCTGACCTGAACCGTCAGGAATAATGAACTTGTTCATATTAAGCACGCAGAACTAAAAAAACAAAAAAAAAGGAATGCTTTTGATTTTTTTTAAGAAAATGGATCTTGACGTAAGGTAACAAAACAGATCCAACCCTTGAAAAGGAAGTTCCGAGGAGGTACTCAAAAGGTGTTTACCAAGTCTTTGTCAAAAGGGAGGTTGATTCAGGGGTTGATAAAAGAGCAGAAAAAAAATTGAAAGAAAGTTTGTAATATTTATCTTTTAAAAGGGTTGAAAGGCAAAGTATTGTACCTTTTGGAAAGCACCTGCATTTTCCAGCGTACCTACCCTTTCTATAGCTTTGTTTCGGAATTGATTCGTAAATATCTACATTGCAGTCGCTTTGAAAACATTTCGAATAAGCGTTGGTAAACAGCACATAATGTGTTCTATAGTGGCAAACTTTGAATAATAATCCTTGCATTTTTTTTAGATAAGTGCCTTGTCATGTCATAGAGATGTCTCAAAGCGCTTCACAGAATACATTGCGAAGTGGCTTGACTGTGTATTTTTGTCGGCAAAACTAACAACAATTTCTATAATAATAATCCTTGCATTTGATAAAACTTCTTATCAGGCCATTGAGCTGTCTCAAAGCGCTTCACAGAATATACTGTTAAGTGTAGTGACTGTGTGTTTCGTGGGCAAAACGTGGGTAAAAATGTTTCCACTTTAGAACATTGGGATAAATCCCTCTAAGAGGGTAATGTGCATGTTTTACTATGTAAATCATTTCATTTTACAAACCAATAATGGTGCACGAGCAAAGGAATGTTTGGAGAAATCTACCACATTGAATTACATAGGATGATACAGAATGGAAACAAGATCTTTGGCCCATGTTGGTGTTTATACTCCACACAAGCCTCTTAATCTCCTCTCCTGTACACCTCTCTTCCCTTTCCTCTCATGTTTGCATCAAGTTTCCTTTCAAGTACGTTGATGCTTGTTTTTTGCTTCAACCACAGCTTCCGTCACAGCTTCCAATACTACTGAGAATTGCACATTCTCACCGCCCTCTGCGTGAAGAAGTTCCTTCTAAGTTCTCTTTTAGATCTGTTCCTGGCTGTCTTACATTTGTTTCACTTTGTTTTGGACTCTCCAACAAGTGGAAACAGCCTTTTAACATCCATCCATCTTTTTGAATCCCTTGATAATTTTAAGTGTCTCTATCAGCTCAGTCGCCCCGAGCTCCAGAGAGAGGAAAAAGCAGCAACATGTAATTTAAAAATCATTTTCTATATTTAATTTTTCCCCTTCGACACAATTTTGCAAGTCTGGACGGTAAATGTTGCCGATTCCAATTCTACCGAGTAAAATAATCCAATTTATGAAAATGCCCGATTTCAGAAGAAGTTTAAAATGCAAAACACCATTTCGCTGTAACAGGCAGGTGTTTGGCAGAGGAATGGTTGAATGAGATCAGCATTCATTTGAAATTGTGAATCGTACTTGATCTTTTCAGTCATTTCATGAGTGACCTAAGAGTATGACCATTTTCATGAATGAAACGTTAAACCATCTGTACAAAGATTAGCCATTTAACTCAACAACTGGAGACTTCATGTATCCTGGGATTACTATTTTACGTCCTGGGTCTCTAACATAGAAACAGGAGTAGGCTATTCAGTCCTCGAGCTTGTTCCACCGTTTTATAAGATCATGGCTGATCTATACCTCAACTCCAATTACCTGCCTTTGCCCCATATCCCTTAATACCATGACCTAGCAAATATCTATGTACCTCCATCTTGAAAATGTGAACTTTCATTCATATAGCATCATTCACACAGGGTAGTGTCCTGGAGTACTAGGCACACATTGGTTGTTGTTTTTGGCAACAAAATACATAGTTACTGCACTTTACACCTTATTCTGTGAAGAGTTGTGAATTGTTCTAACATGAAAGGTGCTATATCAGATGCGAGGATTATTATTGTTATTGCTAAACAAAACAGTAGAACTCGGCCAACCTATGTTGAGAATAAATCAGGTGACAATAAATCCATCATGTAATCAAGTGACTTGACTTTTGTTTTCTATTGTCGTCATTTGGGCATAAAATCCACATATCTTGGCCTGATCCCATCTTATGTTTCGTCTTTTGAATTCCGCAAATCACTTCCTTTCCATATTCAAGCAGCAGTTTGATGGGTTTCTAGATATCTACCATCCATTGCTGACTTCCCTTTTTATTTTTCCTTTAATAATCATCCTTGCATTTGATACAGCGCCTCATCACATCATTGAGGCGTCTCAAAGCACTTCACAGAATATTCTGCAAATTGACCATATAGTTTGTGGGCGAAACACGATAGCCGATTACGTGCAGCAGTGTCCCACAAACTTGTGGACTGAATGACCAAATGATTTTACTTTTTTGAAGGGATTATTATTCCCGGAAAGCGATCCACCAATTGCTGAACAACTGGGTTCCTACTTACTTCTAGGTAAACAGTCGTGTGCCTCAGGAAATTTGCCTAAGGTTTCACCCTGTTCAGGAATTGAACCCAGGTCCTCTTGCTTTAACTTTAAGTAGTTAGGTTAATACTCTTTAATTAGAAAGTCTATAGTTAATGATTACATCTCATTGCTGAGTTATTCATTAGGGCTCCTTAGCTAGAACTCTAAGCTCATACTTCCTCGAATATAATCAGTAGGTTAGAACCTTTTGAATTCACAACCATTGTTCAGTCAAACCCCAATTTTTTTTTCTTTGGATTTACGTTAATAGCAGGTTCTTGTTACCTTTTTTTTGAATTAACAGTACATTGAAAAAACATCCAGTTCGCTTTTTTTTTCTTCGTTTTTTGAGTCTCTAAGCTAATTTTTTCAATCTGAGTAAAACATTCACCACAAATTAGTGACAGAAATGTACAGCAATAAGCGAGTTGATTCAGGAGAGTTAAAGGGATCACTGTATATTATGAGATATTGGACAATTGTGCAAAGAATTCCAAACAAACATGAGGGTTGAATTTATTCCATTTGCACGAGTGACTCTGCGATAAGAATAGGTTTGAAAGGTTTAGCTGTGCTTGCGGACTTGGACATTGATGTGCTCCAGTTATACCCTTCTCTGGTGGAGAAAAATAGCAGTCAACATTTTCATACCCAGAGTCGCTTCATTATGTTTGGAGATAACAATACAATTCACATTTACATTTATTCCTCTTTCACAGTGAGAGAATGTTCCAAGGAGATTAACAATACTGGCACCCCAGCTCGGAGTTGAGCAGCGGGGAGTGGAGGGGACCAGGAAAGGGGATCGAAAGCAAGGACATAGTGCTTTCAACATTAAAACAAAGTCTCGCCTGCCTGTTCAGGCGGATGTCAAAGATCCCCTGGCACTATTTGAAAATAGAAGGGAGTTTATCTCTCCCGGTGTCCTGGCCAACAAGCCCTCAAATAAAATTGTTCACTCGCTCCATTGATGTTTGTGTGATATTGGTGTGCGCAACTGGCTGCTGTGTTTCGCCCACCAAATACACAGTCACACCACTTTACAGTATATCTGCTTTGAGACATCTCAACAACATGACAAGGCACTCTATGAAACGCAACAAATCATGATTTTTATTTTTATTATTATTAAACGGGCAGGTCTCGAGACAGACCTTGAACAAGGAGGGACTCTGGGATGGAGTTTCAGAGAGCGGGGGCAGGTAGGCTGAAAGTGGGACACAGATAGAGGGGAGGGGAGGGCGGGGGTCATGAAGCAGTGAGTTAAGGGAGCAGCCTGGTCGGTAGGGTTTGAGGAAGACACTTGAAGCAACATCATGAAACCTCAAGACAGACCGAGATAGCACTGCTGTGGTATGATACTTTTGAGATGATTTATGTAGATGCATGTGACTGTAAACAAGTAGAAAACAAAGTTTGCCAAAAAACCAATATGATTCTCTTTAGTTGATCTAATTGCCAGGGTGGCTTTTTTTTTTGGTCGTTTCCATATCCTGAATATCAACCAGCCAATATTTATGCTGACCTGGCCTTGTGTAGATAGAAACTTCGAAGCTTTGAGGTCAGTAAATAGAAAGAACAACTGCAGCTAAATATTAATACACTCTAAAGCAAAACAGGATTAAATTGCCACCACAGAGCACAAAGGAGAAATGCCGCATGATATTTTAATATAATACTAATATAAACCGTTTTTTAAAAAAGCTTCTAAAATGTTTATTTCAACGAGATATAAATCAAGATACAGATGGACTTTGTACAACTCTCTCTCGAAAATGCTTCAGGATGTTCCTTGGCTCCTGTCTTTTTCGATGTTGCGTCCTGCAGAAGGCTCTTAAAGTTGTTGTTTTGTCGAGGTTATTTTTATCTGAACCCGTTAACATTCCACTGAGTAATGATTGACGCCTCTCACTGAAACGCAGGGACAAAGGTCCTGACCAACAATCCCCACTGCACTAGATTTTTTTGAAAAAGATTGGTTGTTCACTTCATGGCTGTTTGTGGGACATTGCATTGCGCAAAATTGGCTGCCTACACCCAACTACAAAATGCAGAATCGTTACACTTTACAGTAAAAACCTGTGAAGTGCTCAGAGGCGTCTCAGTAATACAAGGCTTGTTAAAGTACACTTCACTTCATAACTGAGCTCTTGAGTTTATCTGCAGGTAATAGTGCCCAGAATGGCTTGTGTCTTTGATGATATCCTTTCCCCCAAATTAAGGCATACCTTCGCTTTGTGTCATTATTTAAAATGTTGTTTGAGTCGACTTCAAAGACCAGTCTAAAATTTCCATCTTGTGTCTCCGATGGTGACAATTTTCTGCAGGACGTGAATTCGAAGCTGCTTTCTGGTTTCTGGTTTTTCGTTGGCAAAGCGCAGGGCAATGCCAACGATCTGGCCACTAATTTAGGGTTAACTTTGGGATTCAGATATTTACAAACTAACTGAGTCTTTCTGCTCTAGGCTGTTCCTCAGTCTCAGCATCCTGCGGTGTTGATTATCAGCACATCAGCCAGGCAAGCTGAGATGAAAGAGATCTATTGTCGGAAGTTGTGTGTTTTTTGGTTGCTGCCCATGTTTACTTATTAGTAATAATAATAAGAAGAATTAATCATCATCAAAATGCCAGGTGGACATCTCTGAACGTTTCACATGATTTACTGGAAAGCGTAATCACTGTATCTTGTAGGTGAATGCAGAAGCCAATTTGCACCCAGCAATGTCTCACAAACAGCCCTGAAGTGCCTGAACAATTTTATCTGGGGGATTGTTGGCCGTGATACCATTTCTTTGCAATGGGATCTTTAACTTTCAACTGGATAGGCAAACAGGATCTTGGTTCAATGACTAATCTGAAGGATGGCACCTCTGACAATGAATCATGCCCCCGGTATTGTGTTGGAATGTCAGCCTGGACTCTGTGAGTTCTAAGTCCCTGTGTGAATCCAAAACCTTTGACTGAGAGGCGTGAGAGCTTCCTAACCGAGCAAGGCTGGCACATTTCCCATTTAGAAATGACCTCAGTTTGTGTGCGTATCCTTTTTTGACATCTCTTTTTCAGAATGACCAGAATAAAATAAGAATCAATTGTTTGATGGCCAAATTACTCATCTGCTTTGCTCACGTAAGATTTAATGTCAATTAACTTCAAAAATACCATCAAATGTAATTCGATAGCACTTAAGAGCAGGATATGCAGAAAGGTATTTTCTGTATTTAACTATACGGATTACTGAAGAACCTATTTAATTACCTGCTTAGAAATGTAATAGCTTCTTAAACGTATTTAAATATTCTGAAGTGGTTTATATAATCACCTCATGAATCACTTATCCATTACAGTGAGAATGTCTATTTTGTGGCTTTGCCAGCACGTATGACACTGAAACAAAAGCTATTCAAAATGATTTTGATATGATTCCAAAAGCTATGTGCAGCATTTTCAGTCTTGAAGTTAATAATAATTATTATCCTTGCATTTGATACACCACCTTTCACAGGATATCTCAGGAGGATATCTCAAAGGGCTTCACAGGATTTATTATAAAGTGTAGTGACTATTTTGTAGTTGAACACGGTAGTCAATTTGCGTACAGCAATGCCATACAACATCTTGAAGTGAAGGACTAATTTTATTATTTGGAGGATTGTTGACCAGGACACCGGAAGAAACTTCCTTCTCTTTTCGAATAATAATGGGATCTTTAATGTCCACCTGAACAGACCGATGGGACCTTGGTTTGAGGTTCCATCTGAAGAATGACACCTCTGACAACACGTTAAAGATCCCCAGCACTACCCGAAATGAAAAGGGAGTTTCTCTCAGTTTTCTGTCCAACAAAACAACCGATAAAATTGATCATTCACTTCATGGCTGATATTGGGTAATTGTTTGCCCAAATTAGATTGCCAAATTTGCCTAACCATACACAATCACTACACTTTATAGTAAATCCTGCGAAGTGCTTATTATTATTACTATGACTAAAGATGACACTTGGGAGTATTTCCACTGGACACGTTTTTCATTGTACTTATTGCTTCAGAAATACTTTGCAATCACTTTAACAGTGTAAATACTTTACAACACTTTAATAGTGATAATCACCTTTTCAGTCCCAATGCACTATTTTGTGGCCATAGTTTATTGCAGCTACGAATCCTGATTAAGTAAAATGTCTTTTGGTGAGGAATCCCCATGCCAACTTCTTCCGTATGACAGGTTGTCCACAGGAAGTATGTCATTTTGACCCTCAGGACATAAGTCATTTTGGCCCGCAGGAAGTATGTTTGGTTGCCCTGCAGGATCTCTGCCCTGAAAATATAACCCATTGAAATGATGTTCCCAGGGGTGGAGGTGATGTACGGCTGATTTCCTTATTATGAAATTGCATCAGAAATCATCACATAATTAACCTCTAAATCTTGTTTATTTTTGAAAATGATCTGTCTGTGGGTTTCTTTATTATGAAGTTTCCCAGCTGACAGATGTCTCTGTCAAAGGGTCTTGTTACTTCTCTGCATTTTTGGTATTCATTATATAAAGTGTGCTCTTACTGTATCTCATAAACAATCATAATATTTCGTCACTTTACGTTTACAGTGTCGGATCCTACATGCCTAAAATTACACAGGCGGAGTGATGTGTGGATAAATACTGTCACTATAAAGGGGAATGTTTATCTGGTGCAAATTGTTTTTCCTGAAATAATTCCTCAAATAGACAGCGACACACAAGAGCAGGCTTGGTGGTCCCATTGATTTTTCTTTTCGACAATATTAACATTCCTTTGAGTTTGAAGGTCTGCAGAATCCAAAAAGGGGTCACATTTTTTTGCGTCGTCTAACTCCAATTATCATCCCATCAGGAATATTTTTCCTGGTAAATAGCTATGGGAAAGCGCCAAAGAATACTTCCACTCCCGTTTCATCTAAATTAAGGGAAATGCAGTAATTAAAAATAATTATCCTGTCCCTCGTTTCAGGAAAGGGAATATGACTTTTTTTTGATAATTTACAAAACTCATTAGAAGAAAATATACGTCCAAAATACTGACTTCTTCACATTAAGCAACATACTTAACATTACTTAATGTTTTCTTAGCTTTTTGTTTCTAATTGTATTTCCTTTGAAAAAGATAATAAGCATGCATCAATTTTTTTAAAAAAAGTTTATTTAAGTATGACAATGATAATCAATCTTGCTTTTGATATGGTGTCTTTCACAATGGGAGGATATCTCAAAATGCGACGCAGGATTTACTGTACTCTAAAAATGCAGTGCATTTTATAGACATCTGCAATTTCTGTAATGAAGTAAGCTCTTGGAGTGAAATTGTGGAGTCCTGTAGCATATTGGTTAGAGTACTCTCTTCGCAAGAGTTGAGGATCTGGGTTCAGTTCCCAAGCTGGGTCAAACATTGGGCAAGTTTCCTTACTCTACATGCCTCCGATTACCCAGCGGTAAGTAAGAACCCGGTTGTTAGTCGATTGGTGGATCGACACAGTGTCAATTGGTTTTGTTGGGAGTTTATTCAACATCCTACTAATCTTCGAGCAAAAATAATTCTTTGAATTCTTAACCTCCCTGGAGTCTTTTTAATTAAACATATACCCACCGCTTGTATCTACATTGAGTCCTGTAGCTCAGTGGTTAGAGCACTCACCTTGCAAGTGAGACACCTGGGTTCAATTCCAGGCAGGGGGCGAAACCTTGGGCAAGTTTCCTTACTCCACACAGAGCCTAATAATAATCCCTCCAAAACCAAAAACAATAATAAATTGGTCATTTTCAATCCACGACTGTTTGTAGGACACTGCTGTGCCCAATTGGCTGCCGCGTTCCCCCACAAATGTACAGTCAATTCACTTTACAGCATATTCTGTGAAGCGCTTTGAGACGTCTAGAAGACATGAAAAGCGCTCTATCAAATGCAAGGATTATTATTATATTATCAGCTGTGGCCTTGGGATTTTAAAGACCTGGATCATGTCTCCTCCTTCATCCAATTCCCTGAGTTATCCATAATGCTCTTCTCTACACTCTCTCCAATGCTTAAACAGCCTTTTGGAAGGTTGCACACTCAAAGCCGCACATGGTATGAATGTCGCAGCCTAACATTTCTTCAACGATAAGCACACAAATAAGTTGTTTGTTTACAAACAAATGATGATTTCAGATCAGCTTCAATGTGTGTTGAGCAACGGCTGTCAGGATTATGTTCCGATGGTGACACGACCCTTGATGGTCCCTAATGCACTATTCCCACATGGTTGTGCAACAGAAACGATTATGGCAAGATGTTTTGGAAGTTTGTAATCGCACAAAAAAAATAAACAAAATGTGCGTCCTTCAGACGTAATCACTGAACGATCTTCTTTGAATTGACATCTCTCATACCCCTCGATAGCAAAAGTTGATGTTTTTTCTAGGGAAATTGGGGATTAGGTTAAATATACAACAGATTACTGTGAAACATCAGGAGAGTATTCATCTCACAAATTGTAACCTTGACGATTCTATTGTGATCCTCTGTGAAATTGAAAGCAGTACACAGTACATCTTCCTCAAAGTTCAAGCTTAATCCTCGTCTTGAATAAATAGGAACTCCGTATAGATTCTGCATGAAAAGCTACACATTCCATTTGATATATATCTCTTTCCCTTTAACTGGCAATCACTAATAATAGTGTTGAATGGCTTTAACGGCAATAGTTATGAACTAAAGCCCATCAGTTCATTTTGTCTGAAACTCACATTGGTATTCTGTCTATCTGTCCCCATTGGGAGATACCCCAGATCTTTGGCAAGGTTTTCAGTCCAGGACTGGTTCATTGGAGCGATCCACTGAACAATTCTAATAATCATAATAATCCTTGCATTTAATATAGTGTCTTATCATGCCTTTGAGACATCTCAAAGCGCTTCGCAGAATATACTGTAAAATGAATTGACTGAATAATTTGTGGGCGAAACACAGCAGCCATTTGCGTACATTAGTGGATTGAGTGACCAATTTATTATTATTATTGTTATTTTGAATGAATTGTTGACCTCTGGAAGAGAGGCATTCTTTTACCTTCTCAGTGGCTGAGGGATTACTGATCTCAGATTTTGGAATTTGCTACCTGGATTCCTAAACACCAACTGCAACTCGCAATCGTGATTCCCGTTCGTAACCAGGCGTGTGTTTTGCTGCCCCGAGAGGCCTTCATTCTAGCAGGACCAACTTGCCACGTCAGCTCAGCCTGGCTCAGTTGGTAACATTCTCGCCTCTGAGTCAAAAGGCTGGGGATCAAGCCCCACATCAGGACTTTGAACTCACGGTCTAGGCTCTGGTACAGTACTAAAGGCTTTCTGCATTGTCAGAGATGCTGACAGGTACTTCAGATGAGACATTCAACCAAGGTCTCATCTTCCTGTCCAGGTTGTTAAAGATCCCATGGCATTGTTCAAAAAGAGAAGGCAGAAGCCTCCCATTAGCCTGGCCAACAATTCCCCAGGAAAAATTGGTCGTTCACTACGTGTCTGTTTGTGGGACATTGCTGAAGGCAAATTGTCTGCTGTGTTTGCCTATAAACTACAATCAAAACACTTTACAATAAATCCTGCAAAGCGCTTTGAGATGTCTTGGTGAAGTGATGCTGTATCAAACTCAAGGATTATTACTGTTATTTCTGGTGATGTACTTTGGGCATCTGGTGTGTTGTACTTAAGTGGTGGAGTTGTTGCTGTGGTGGAACTAAACCCTAAATGGTCGCTTGTAATTTCAGGCACACTTCCAGACTAACAGGAGACTCGTGTCTTCAACATTAACCAGCTTTGTGTGAATGAGAAACAGATATTCTCTCTCAGAAAAGAAGTCTTTGTCAATTACGAATAAGAGAATTCCCCTCAGTTAAATAAATACCTATTCTGTTCTGAGATGGTGTGATTCCTCGATCTCCCCATGTTTTGAATTTCATTTGCAAACGCTGGTCGGAGGCACAGTGCAGGCCACGGGCTGAAAGACCTGAGGAGTCTTTTAGGCACTTGCTTTCAATGCCTTGAAATTGACCAGTAAAGAGCAGCAATCATGGCATCCCGTGAGCAAACCATATTCACTGGTCTCTCACTATCAGGACCAGTAAGGAGAGAAAACCGCAGAGTGGGGAAGGAATAATACTAATAATACTAATGATAATAATACTACAAATAATAATACTACAGCGCCTTGGGACGTCCTCCCGACGCGAAAGGCGCTCTATAAATGGAATCTTGTTGTTGTTGTTGTAATGCTGATAGCAATACTAATAGTAATACTGCTAGTAATAATGATAATAATCTTTGCATTTAATATAGTGCCTTATTACATCGTTGAGATGTCTCAAAGCGCTTCACAAGATATACTGTAAATTGGGGTAACTCTGCATTTTGTGGGGGAAACATGGCAGCCGGCCTGCGCTCAGCAATGCCTCACAAACAGTCATGAAGTGAGGGACCAATTTTATTCAGAGGATTTGTTGGAAAGGACACCGGGTTAAAGAGAAACTCCTTTCTCTTTTTGAATAGTGTCACGGGATCTTTAAATCTTTAAAGTCCACCTGAACAGGCAGACGGGATCTTAAATAACAACAACTTGGATTTACATAGCGCCCTCCACGCCGGACGGCGTCTCTGAGGGCTTTACAGTTTCGGATCCCGAGACTGAGCCAGGGGGAGGGGGGGGAAGGTGACCAAAGGTGCGGTCGAAAAAAAAGGTCTTCGGCAGAGAACTGAAAATGGGAAGGGAGAGAGCGAGATGAAGGGAGTGAGGAAGGCAGTTCCAGAGCCTTGGGGCATAGTGGCTGAAGGCACGGCCGCCGAGGGTGGAGCGGAGGACTCGGGGGACAAGGAGGAAGCCAGACCCGGAGGAACGAAGGCAACGGGTACTGTGCTGAGGAGAGAGGAGGTCAGAGAGGTCTGGGGTTGCAGAGGAGTGCAGGGACTTGAATACGAGGGTGAGGATCTTGAAATCGATCCTCTCTGGGATAGGGAGCCAGTGCAGTCTGGCAAGGACTGGAGTGATCGGGGAGCGATAAAGAAGGAATCTTATCACATTTATTATATTTATGTTGGGCCGCTGTTCCGTTCACTTTCAATAGAAGGAACAAGAATAATCTCACACCAACTAACTTGGCTCAGAATCCTACATGTTCCCAAGCCTCCTTCTTGTCAAATTTATTCGGTATTGCTACTGTTTCACATCCCACGCAAATCTCAAAACTGCACTGACTGGTGAGACCGAAACTTAGTAAGGGCAAGGGAATATTACCGTCTCTGAATGTCGGTTTCCTTTTATTCCAGAGAGGATTTTGCATTAATCATTTCCTTGTGTTTCTTCCCCCTCTCCTCTCTGCAGTGATCTGAGCATGAACAATATCAATGAGTTGAAGCCCAATGCGTTTGGAAATCTCCACTTCCTGGAAGAGCTGTAAGTAATAAAGGAGAAAGAAGTGTGGGTGTAGGGGGAGGGGGGAAATCATGTTTGAGTTGAACATTGTTGTAAATAATAGTAATAAGCAGAATCCTTGTATTTGATTTAGTGTCTTCACAACAGGATGGTACCTCAAAGCGCTTCAGAGGGATGTGTGTTTGATAGTGGAAAGCGGCAAGCCAATTTGTGAACAGCAATGTCCCACAAATGGTCGCGCAGTGATTTGATCAGGGGGATTGTTGGCCAGGACACCAGGAGAAACTCTCTTCTTTTCTTTTTGAGGAGCAAGCGAATCCAGTGAACTTGCCTCAACCGCAACCTGTTCCAGTCCTTAATTAATGTACTGCTTGTATATTGCATGTAGAATTAGACAAAGTATCACAAAATCAACATTATAAATCGAGCTGCTCAGGCAATGCGTTATCTGCTTTCAGTCACCTCTACCCCCCCACCCCCTCACCCTCCCCTCCTCCCCTATTACTTTGCCACAAAGCCAAGCATTTAAGTACCTTATTTCACACGTCTCTGTTTACATAGCAGTAAGTAGGAACCCGGCTGTTAGTCGATTGGCGGATCGCTTTCCGGGGGTAATAATCTCTTCAAAAAATAAATAATAATTTGGTCACTCAATCCACGACTGCTGTGCGCCATTGGCTGCCATGTTTCGCGCACAAATTATTCAGTCAATTCACTTTACAGTATATTCTGTGAAGTGTTTCGAGACGTCTCAACGATGTGATAAGGCACTATATCAAAGGCAAGGATTATTATTATTATTAAAAACTATTAACTTTACCAACAATCAGTTGCCTCATTCTAATGTCTCTAAATTTGGATGCTCTGAGTTCATAAGATCACAAGATTAATTTGGATGAAGAAGGCCCTTTAGTCCATCTAAAAACCCACCATACTGTCCCCCCATCACAGCAATAAGCTGCTTTTTAAAATGAGTCGAGTATTCTGGCTTCACCCACCATTCCTGGCTACCTGTTCAGTTGTTACTGCTTTGGTGCACCTCAAAGTATTGTACTGGGTTTAGTTTTTCAATCTGATTTAAATGCCATTTATTCTAACCCAACCGCCAACATACCTTACCCTTACTAACCCATATTGAGAGCAAATCGCCTACAGGTACACAGTCACTACACCGGATGGCAGTCACTGTGAAGCTCCTTGAGACGTTTGAACATGATGAGGCGCTACGTCAACCTCAAGTTGAAAGTAAAAATAGCAAGTGATACAAATCATGGCATTCGAAAGATAATAATCCCCGCCATTTGAGGGACAACTTCAAGATGTGACGCATGTAGAAAAATCAGATGGATTACCATTAAAGTGGGGGATTTGTTTGGATGCTTGTCATTGAGGCTGTCAAAGATGAAAGTCCCATTTACTACATCTTGGAGATCAGATTATCTTCCATCTTAATAGGCTGTTATGGTTGGAATGCTGTGATTTACTCCGCTGTTCCTATTCTGGGATCTTTAAAGAATTCCTTCCAATACCAGATGAAATTGTTGACCCACATAGAAAACAAAGGCTCAGCAGTGGAGTCTGCAAACATTGACATGTTCACATTTTTTTCTTTTCAAAGAAAAATTTTAAAGGGCAACCTTGTTGTTGGCACTCATTATACAATACAAATTTCTATTGATATCGTGCCTTTCATGTTGGGAGGATGTCCCAAGGTGCTTAACAGTCCTGATTTGCACTCAAGCTGGAGATGGACAGGGTGGGGGGGGGGGGGGGCGAGGGGTTGGTGCGGGGAGGAGAAAGATGACTGAAGGCGCAGTTAAAAAGGTACGTGTTGACTGATCTTGAAAGAGGTGGGCGGTGGGGGGGAAATCAGAGAGGCTCCCGGGATGGAGTTCCAGAGAATTTTATTTGTTTTGTTCCTAAACACGCAGCTTTAAATAGGAGATGGAAGCAAACAGGTTGACCAGTTACTGAGCTGTATATCCCAAAAGAGAGGAACTTCCTTTAATTATTATTTAAGAAGCAACACTAACCCCACCCTGATGATTGCTGAGCAATCGTATCAATTCTGTAACAAACTCAATTCATTTACTATACAATGGATTGAATAGTATTTGAGTCTTAGCTGTTCAGTTCCTTTCAAAACAAATCTGCACAGTCCCAGCTACTCCTGAAGGCATCATTCGGATGAAATGTTTAAACTGAGGTCCTGGACTTTAAAGATCTTATGGCGCTATTTGAAAAGAGAAGGGATTTGCTCCAAATCAAATTGGTTACTCACTTCACAACTGTTTGTGGGACATTGCTGCGCCCAACTGGCTGCACGTTTCATCCACGAGATACACAGTCCATCCACTTTACAGTATATCCTGTGAAGCACTTTGACATTTCTTAACGACGTGCTAAGGGCTATATCACACGATATTATGACTATTATTTGGCATTATTTTGCTTCAGTGACAGTAAGGTCCCAGGTGTCCGTACTGGGACATGTCTGTGCTTCATTATTAATGTTGTGATGCTTCTCAAAGAAAATCAAACCTTTTTGATGGGGGTCAATCCGACTGCAATGCTGCATTTAAGGGGTTTGCATTATTTTAGTTTACATCCGCTCTGAGGAATAAGTGATCATAAATATATTGGCAAAATGGGATTTTTGTTTCAGATCTTAAATTCTGGCTTTAATGTTACTCACTGCTAATCCGTGTACTTTACTGCCGTTGAGTAAATCTCAAAGGCCCTGTTTTTACAGGTGAAAACTGTTAAGCTAAAGTCCAGAAATACTGAAAGGCGGAAGGCTTCTAAGCATAAAAGGCAAAACATCTGTTTAAGAAAAATTCCATTAAAAACTGTGCATCTATTTAAATCGAGTTCTTCAACGTTTTTTCTGACTTTATATAAAGCAGATGGATGAAATTAATAGAAGACAATAATAAAAAGGGTTTATGGATCAAGTGATATACCTTAATGCATAGATATACAAACACACATATCATAACTATGTGGATAGAGTAATACTGCTCTGTAAATACTGTGCTTTAATCCAGTTTAAAAATGTCCTGGAATCTAAAAATCATTGAATAAGTAAAGGGATATAAAGAATCTATCTGAAACAATAAGCTTTTCAGGATTAATGTCAGAGAGTTTATTGACGGTCCATTATAATGAGCCTGGGTTCCTTACCTTACCCAAGGTTACTAGAATCCCTTTTGCCTGATTAATGTAAAGGATATCCTCCTTCACTACAGTAAGTATAAACGGCCCAAGATTCATTTTGCTGAAATACTGGGGAGCAAATGATGTTGAAGAAAACTTTCAACCAAAAAAAAACAAAAGAATATGGTCTCAATGCCTGGCAATTCATGAGAAAGCCATTTGGTCCATCATGTCTTTGCTGGCTCTTTTAAAGAGCGATCCTTTCAATTCCATTTACCTCCCTTTTCCTCATATCCCTGTAGTTCACTCATTTTTTGATGTATATCTAGTTGCCTTTGGAACATTAATATGGAAACCAAAACGTTCTAACTGAGCCGCTTACGACTTGCTAACGATTCTGCCTTGGAGTGCGGGAATGAAATTGAATAAAATAAAATAATAATATTCCTTGCATTTGATATAGCACCTTGTCACATCATCAAGACGTCTCAAAGTGCTTCACAGGATTGACGTGATAAGATATCAAATATCAAATGCGAGGATTATTATAAATAGTGAGCACTGCAGGTGATAACTGACAAAGTTATCTTGGACCAAACAGCCTTTAGGCAGTAGATAGCAGGTTCTCACAAGCTTGCTGTGATGCAAATTACCATCAGGAATTTCTCCATGTTAGCGACTGAGTCACTGGTATTGAGCCACTGGTCAAGTGCTGCATTAATGCTGATTATGGTTGCAGGAGAGGCAAAAGAAACTGCTCATTTTAAAGTAATGTAATGGAAGATAAGGAGAGGCATGTAGAGCGCCAAGATGATGGGACATTATGTGCTTTGTAAATTAAAATGAACCCGACTTCTCTGAGAGGAGAATGAATGTACTGTGCTACTAGAAAAATCTATACAGGGCAAAGCAATGGCTCATACACTACTCTTTGTTCAAATTAGCACACGCACGTTTTCTTGGAAATTATATACATTTCCTTGCACTATTTCCCAACATCCCTGTGCTGTTCACACATGTCTGCATTGTCGTGTGAAATTAATGAACCCAAGAATGTTGGGCGCACGATGTACTAGTTTAATGCAAATGATTATACAAATGATTAAGGCAGAGTTATGATTAGTCACAATTATGTTAAGTTGCCATCGATTAACTGCAAAGAGAAGTAGAATCATAGAAATTGACAGCACAGAAGGAGGCCATTTGGCTCATCAAATCTGCACCAGCTCTCAGAGCACGGTACACGTTGAATCCCACTGGTTTGCCTCTTACCTCTACCCTTCATACAGTCAATTCACTTTACAGTATATTCTGTGAAGCACTTTGAGACGTCTTAAAGACGTGATAAGGTGCTGTATCAAAAGCAAGGATTATTATTATTATACCTGTTTACTTCTCTCTTGAAATTCCCACAATGGATTCTGTGTCTGCCACTTTACTTGGCAAGCCATTCCATATCTGCAGTAAACTCCTGATAACTCATCATTCCAAAGGAAAAAGAGGGTCATTGATAAATTATCCAGAGTGATGAGTTAGGCATATGTATGAATTCATAAATAAATACGGCTGGGATATGATGACTTAAGTGTTAGTGACAAGTTAAGCCAGGGTTGAGTTATTGGGAGTTTATTGTATAGTATATCAAGCGATTCAGTAGCAGAAAAATATCCTCAACAAGAAAGATTTCATTTAAATGAACCATTCTAAGTTTTACTTTGGTAGCATTTCTTTCAGACTGGTAGGACGTCTCAGGTTTCACAGGATTTACTGTAAAGGAGCAGTCAATTTGCGCACTGCGCACTTTCCCAAAAAATTGAAACGAATGACCAATTTTGTCTGACTGAAGAGACTGTGGGTTCATGCTGTACAGCGGGACTTTGAGCTCACAGTCTTGTCTGGCATTCCAGTGCAGTGCTGGGGTTGTGCTGCATTGTCAGAGATGCCACCCTTCGGATGAGACTTAAGTGCTCTGGGATGCTGCCCGGCGTGGAGGGTGCCATAAAAATACAAGTTGTTGTTATTCTTAAACTGAGGTCCCGTCTGCCTATTCAGGTGGATGTTAAAGATCCAAAGGCAAAAAGCGAAGGGGGTTTCTCCGGGTATCCTGGCCAACATATCACAGATTAAATAGAAACAGAAGTCGCTGGGAACACTCAGCAGGTCAGGCAGCATCTATGGAGAGAGAAATGTGAGTGAACGTTTCAGGTAAATGACCTTTCATCAGAACTGGCCAGGTTCTGACGAAAGGTCATCAACCTGAAACATTGACTCACTTTCCTTTCTCCGTAGATGCTGCCTGACCTGCTGAGTGTTCCCAGCGACTTCTGTTTTTATTTCAGATTTCCAGCATCTGCAGTGTTTTTTTTCTTTTGTTTACATCATGGATAAAACTGATCATTCACTTCGTGGGTTGTTTGTTGGACATTACCACGGTACTAATTGGATATTATTATACAAGCAGATGGTAATATAGTATTTTGTAGCTTTCCAAACAGCTTGCCAATTTCAAGTACAATTTCAAGTACGAGATGCCTGTAGCTCTTGAAATTTGCTCCTTCTGAGATGGCTGTGATGTCCAGAGAGTGTGGCGGGAGGCTGACTCTGTATTGTAACATCAACCTGGCCAGGGAGACATCGTTTGTCGCTCATATCAGGCGTCAAAATGGGATTCGTATTCCAATCCTAACGCTGACATTTTTCAGTTTCGTGTGCTGCCAATGCATTCTTTAAAAAAAAATCAAACACACTCATTTTGGAGTCGGTACAAAACGAGACGTCACTTCTCAGCTAATCCAGGTGAGGTTTACTTCAGAGTTCGATGCCAAAGTCAACAGCGTTTGATCCTCTCCGCCTTTTAAGAACCGAACCACAACGCCCAAAGCCTTCCCAACGCAGCAGCTAGCTTGGGTATTTCTCCCTTGTGGAAAGGGTTCCCGTATTAAATTAATCCCGCTGTAGAAGTGGAGTGCTGTGCTTTCAACAAAGGAAAGGAAATATTAACATGAGTTTAATCAGGATAATCTACGACTACTTCTGACAGTCGGGGGAAAATGTCAACAATCCCAGATGTGAGCTGCTTAACATGTGCTGATCTGTTTTCTCTTCCCCGCTTAGCTGTGACCTCCACATGGCCTTCCTGTCACAGTTGCACTGTGGACTTGAACGCTGAAAGGTTGCCATCTGATGGAAGTATCCGTAGACCTTCAGTAAAAGTAAAACGTAAACCCAAAAGGCTGTGGATGCTGGATCCATTCAAATTTTCAAGACTGAGGTGGTTAGATTTTGTTAGGTCAGGGTATCAAAGGATATGGGGCAAAGGCGGGTAATTGCAGTTGAGATACAGATCAGCCATGATCTAATAGAATGATGGATTAGGCTCGAGGGGCTGAATGGCCTATTCCTGTTCCTATGTTCCTACAGTATGATGAGGTAGTTTGCTTTAAGTATATTTTACCAACAGAGGCCTGTCATTTAGGGATTCAAATACAATAGTAAGTTGCACTTATATACCGCCTTTCACATAATTAAATGTCTCAAAGTATTTTGCCTAACTTATAGGCTGTTGTTGCAGAACTCCCTCCCTCTTCCCCTCTGTCTTATAATCTGCCTCTTCGGCTGCACCCAATGTCACCTCTTGCTCCCCCTTCTCCCTTGCTCTGCTTCCCAACCCATCCTTATGAAGTTCGTTGTGACATTAGCCCACGTGAAGAGCGTTATATAAATGCAAGTTGCTGCTGTTGTTTCTCTAACTGTATTGTGTGTCTGTGCCTCTGTAGACATGCAAGGGTGTGTGTGTGTTGTGAGTTTGTGTGTCTCTCAATAATCTTATACTTTGCTGCATTGCTTTCCATCTCTTGCTGCCAGTTCAGTTCTGCTTCAATGAAATTCTGATCCTAGATAGCTCAAGCACTCATCCTTTTTGTGCATTGATAATAAGCATGATATTCAAATAGTCGAGGGTTCTATTATCAGCGTTGGCTCTTAGTGAACAATTCCAGCATATGGTGGCAGGACAAGAATGTCCGAAAGGCAAATATCATTCCAAAAGATATGGACCAAATAATGTAGATGGCAGATGGATTTGCGTGTGTATAAATGCAAAGTCAGTGGATATTAGAGCAAAAGAGCAGTTAACACAATGAAAGGGACGTTTCTTAAGAGAAGGTGACAGGAAAGAATTTGGCTGTCAGTATTAACCGTTTCACTGAAAGCTTAAAACAACGTGAGGTGGCTGTGGGGAAGTCTGATCACATATATGTTTGCGTATCTTGAGGACATTTGATTGTTAGTCAAATAAGTTGATCTTGCCTCCTCTGCACCAATAGTAATAATTAATAATAATCCTTACATTTTGTACTGCTTAGTGCCTTTCCCATCAGGCAGATGTCCCAAAGTGCTTCAGGATTTACTGTAATGTAGAGTGACTGTGTGTTTTGTGGTTGAATGTGGCAGCAGACATTTTGCATCTGGCAATGTCCCATTGACACCTAGCGACCAATTTTATGAAATAATAATCCTTGTTTTTCGTTGAACGCCTTTCATGTCAGAAGGACATCCAAAAGCACTTCACCGGATTTACTGTAAAGTGCATTGATGTGTATTTGAAGGCAAAAGTGGCAGTTCAGATGCGCACAGCAATATTCCACGATCAGCCATGGAGTGAGTGACCAATGTTATTTGGAGGGATTGTCGGCCAGAATTAGTTATCCATTTGGGGATTCCACCGATTTAGTTGATCTCGGTAAACCCAGAGCAGTCCAGTATCAAAACAGGTGGTCCTAATGTGAAAGGACTGTATTTCGCTTCAGATTTTACAAGCTGTATTGATCAATTCTTTAAATGGCCTTTGAGATTACCCATGTTTGCAATTAGGGGCCGATTTCTCCTTGCAGTGAAACAGCAGGTTTAACGACAGGTGGAGCAATATCAATGCAGTAAATTACTCCTTGCATTTCTCACAGTAACTTTCGTGCTTTAGGGCCTGGAATTAAAATAGCCTTTCGTGTGTTATTTTTTTGTTTGTCTGAATATTCACTTACTGCCCTAGACTTCTTTGCATTTTACAGCTGTAACCCAAAACCAGCTTTCTAATTCGAAAAGAAAATAAATGTACAATAAGTGATATTACATTCAGGATGATTTATTGAACTCCGGTCAACAAGGTAATTGTCCAGCGGCCAGACTGCAGTTAATTGGAAACAGTCGTGAAAATGTTCAAAAACCATCCGTTTTATTGCTCCGCATCATCTTAAATCCTCGCCAGCTGTGGTCAAGAAAGTGCTTCACCATCCAGTCTGATCGATTTCTCAGCTGTTCTGCCTTGTGTCCTTTTTTTTTAACTGAAGTTAACTTCCGTAAACTTTCTCCCAGATATTGTAAAGTAAGATTGGACGCTCAACAAAATCCGGTTGGCGAAATCGAGGGGCAAGTAATATTTTTGGACGAAACCATTGAGCTCTGCAGAGTGTCAAACTGATCCCCTTCTTAGTCTGCGAGGAGGAAGTGGTTTGAGTTCAACTTGTGAACCCTTCCAACGCTGCTTTTCCTTCAGTTTTTCTTGGAAGGAAAGATCAGTCAGTTCATTTGCTCATTGCAAGATCTTATTGCCTAGAGGGAGCAAACCAGATGTGTAATCAGTCTTAGTTTTCTCACATCAGATTAGTCTACAGTGTAAAGGAATTAGAAATGATTATAGAATTACCTTATTAATAAGGATCTAATTTTTATCCTTATTTTCTCTGCATTTATTCTCTTGCGTCTTCATAATCACTCTCTATAATACTACTGTACTCTAGAGTTGAACATATGTGAGCTGGATATATATATCTATACACACACATATATAATACAGTGAAAATATATCTCAGTTAAATTATTTTCCTGCATGAACATTTTAGGATATAATATAATTGCACTACATCCAAGATGTAATAGTGCCTTTCATGTCAGGAGGACTTCCCGATATCAGGTTTGCCATTCCAGACCATTGAATCAGGAAGCAGACTGATTGCTGAAGTAGAGACAGAGAGAGTCAGGATTTTGATTTGCTCAACCTGGGCAGCAGTACTGTAAATATTCACTGTGAACCTTCTGTCTTTTCCCTAGTCCCTGAACTACAGCTGAATTTTTTATTCTCTGCCACCCAGGCCGTGCGAACCTGACTCGAAACTGGCTAACACTTCACAAAGAAAACACGGTGACCCTGAAAATGTTTCCCGCCACATAAATGTTAAGGTTATAAGTTATTATGTTGATAGAGAACGCGGGTTTTGTGGCTGGAGGCACCATTTGTTTTTTTCATTCGGATGTGATGTCTTAGTAGTCCTCCTTGTGAATAGAATAACAAATGTTACATGAAGTTTGTGTTCTGACACGTACGGAAAACCATCAACATGCTTAAGAGTATCCAAACCAAGCTGAGAATTCCATGCACCCCATCTCCACATGAAATTCCCAGAGATGGATTGTTGGAATGAAATGCGCACTCTCTCCCTGGTGGGACCCATCCTGCTTACCTATGCTAAAACAGCATTGCTTGCCATTGATATCACTGTCTGGCAATCTTTCCCACTGCTTGTCCAGCTAGGACCACCCTACCCATTAGGGCTTTGGCTTGCAGGGTTACATAGAGTGATACAACATGGAAACAGGCCATTCAGCCCAAATAGTCCATGCAGTATTTATTTTATCCTATGCCCCTCTATTCTCATTTCCCTCGTACCCATCAAGTTTTCTCTTAAATACAACAATGCTTCCGCTTCAAACACAGTTTCCGGCAATGACTTCCACATTCTCTGCCTGAATGATTTTACTGTTAGTATCTGCGATTCAATTGTAACAAACTCCATTCCATTCAGCTAAGTGGGCGTGAATTGGGAGGTTAAATATATAGATAGAACAAAAGTGGGCACATCAATGCACTGTAATTTATCATATATATATTCACACATAATATGGAAATTCTGTTTCATATCATACCAAACATAAGCAGGAATTACTTAACTGTAAAAGAATAATAACTATTATATTGAGCAATTCTTACCTGATTATAAAGATTACCTGGTTAGAAATTCCACCTAGATTTATTCTATTAACGCAGTTTCCTGGAGCATCCAGAATTTGTTAAATTCTGAATTTGTCTTTAATTTTGAAGCCAGTCTTTCATCCGTTTCATCTAAGGAACTTCAGAAACCAGCCTTCAAAATTCAGACTGAATTCAACAATATTTGAAATTTCTGCATTTTCTGTTATTAACGAGCTAGTAAAGTCAATCTGGACCCAGGTGGAATCTTACCCCTGTGTATATTACTAGTTACTTCCATAGTTTTCTTTAGTAGACCAAATAAATACATAAAATCCTTTCATTTGATATATTACCTTTCACGTCGGGGGAAATCTCAAGTGCTTCAAAGGATTTACTGTAAAGTGTGGCGACAGTGTGTTTTGTAGGCAAACATGGCTGCCAATTTACACACAGCTATGTCCCACAGACAGCCATGAAATGAACAATCAATTTTATTTGGTTGGTTGAACAAGTTACAATAATATAGATGTTTTCAGAGAATCAACTGTTCAAAACTTTTCACCACCAGTTCCAGCAGTGCACTTCCTATCGATAGTAAACCACTTGCAGACAGAGTATTTCAAGCTCCTTCCAAGCTGTTAAACAGCTTGAGAACATGAATTGCAACTTGATATTTCTTCACCAGGGTTTAGACGCAAACTAGCCTCAGCAATCTGGGATCCAAGAAGAACTAACATGAATCCTATTTAATTTACAGCAAATATGTTTATGAAACATCATTTGTGTAAAGCTAATTTCAACATAAACCTCCTTGGCAAGATTTTTTTAAATAAAAAGAGTCAAATAATTAATAAATAAACATGAGGGATTTGGAATCTACTCAAAGACATAAATGAAATTTAAAACTGAAGGAGTATTTAGCAAGGAACTCACAGGCAGCATTCTGAACAGTAAGTCTTAAGTCAGATGTGGGTTCAATGCACAGTAGGTAAAACAAAGTTGTTAATACAGTAAGCCTTATAAGTTGTGTCGATTGGGACCATACATTTATTATGACTTATGCAAAGAGTCCAGTGTTGATAGAGGTTACGTCATATATGAGTTATGTCAAACTTGCATAGAATATAAACTCTTGAATGGGACTCGGGCAGAGGTACGACTTAGGCGATTATACAGATCAGATTTATGCTAGTTTTTCTATAGTACTAATAGGTTCACAATGTATCAGTTTCATTGTACGTTTGATACTTATAACATAGTTAAAAGCTGGTACCCCACTAACCAGCCGTATAATCTATGACTAGGTGGTTCAGTCCAGGGGGCTGGGGCTGAGCATTGAGACGCCTTTGTGATGGGGTGAGATGGCATATATCTACCACCTACCTGGACATGTTTCAAATGATGAATATCAAACGTAACGCAAAAATAAGTACATTAAGGAAAACATTTGGGTTTAACACTCTCGCCACTCCCTGATTTCAAAAAATCTAAGACCTCTCTTTCATCATGTCTATCACTCTCCCATCTTGAACAGTGCCCAAAGCATCTGTCAACAAGTTAAGAATCTTTTTGCTTAGAAACCATCTCAGAAATGCAACTTGTTAATGTAAGCCCATGAATCATTAATGTTTTAAGCCTTTTGTCTATCAGATTTAAAAATGTAGAATGTGAGGATTAGGAATACGAGTAAAGAAACTTGTCTCTGATCCAATGCGTAGGCCTGGAAACGATTCCTACACACTGACAGATAGAAAAGAGAAAGAGTTTCTCCCGGTGACCCAGTCAACAAACCTCCAGGTAAAATTGCTCATTCACTTCATGGCTGTGTGCAAATTGGCTGCCTCGTTCACCTACAAAATACACAGAAACTATACATTAAAATCCTATGACCCGCTTCGAGATAAATCAGCAGCATCGGAAAAGCCTGTATCGAATGCCACAGGGACTCAAACAATTGTCATGATATTTGACCACAGTGACCCTTGAAGCACACTGAGGCATTTTGTTATTGTAAATTATAACTAGTCCTTGCATTTGATACCGTGCCTTGTCACTGTGTTGTTAAGACATCTCGAAATGCTTCACAAGATTTACTGTAAAGTGTAAGGTCTCTGGATTTTGTAGGCAAACGTGACAGCCAATACGCACACAGCAATGCCCCAGTAAATGATCAAGTAAACAATCAGTTTTATCTGGGGGATTGTTGCCAAGGACACCAGGAGAAACTCCCTTCTCTTTTTGAGTAGCGCCATGGGATCTTTAACGTCCATCTGAACAGGCAGACGGGACCTCGATTTAACGTCTCATCCGAAAGACGACAACCCCCAAAATGCAGCCATACCCACTTGCACTGCCCCCCTGCATTATTGCCTTGGATTATCAGCCGAGACTGTGATCCCCAACACAGTGCTATTGTAGGCGCTATATAAAATGCAAGGATTAGCATTATGCTTGTGCTCCAGCACAAGTGAAACCTATCATAAGTGAAACGTGAAGCAAGCTCATTAAGTGCATCACTGCTAGAGCATTATGCAAAGGATGTGTTTTCAAAGAGCTTGATCCCTTTTCCTGCCATTAAAACTCCAGAAAATTAAACTCACGAAAGCTCCATTATGATTTCCTGAAATGAATTTCCTCTCATCATCTTTTATTACATTTTATTGCATTTTCATGTTAGTGGACTGTTTCCTGGCGAATCAGCTAATACAATAAATAAGCTTCGGAAAGAGCAGGGAATAAAAACTATTAGTTACATTTCTGTTTTGAAAATCAATCTTGTTTTCAAGGATCATTCTAATCTGATTGAGGGCAATGCCAGTGCATTGTCAGTCCCCGAAAGATTAATTTAACTGTGAGGCTTAATCAAGTACAGACTACTGTGCTTTCTTCATCAATGAAATGACTTAAATCTGGTGTTTTTTATTTTATTTCGTTTTTTCTCCATTTTGCGAGGTGATTCTTGCGAGGGTGCAACTCCACTGGTGCCTCCTTGATCTTGCCAAAGAGGCAGGGCTCAGTTGATAGATACTTGCCTCCCAGTCAGAAGGTTGTAGGTTCAAGCCCACAGCAGGACTTGGAATCACATAGTAATATTAATAATCCTTGCATTTTGGTATATCGCCTTATCGCATCTTCAAGACGTCCCAAAATTCTTCACAGAAATATACTGTATATTCCGATGCAGTGCTGGGTGTGTGCTGCATTGTTGGAGGTGCTGTCCTTCGTCTGAGATGTTAAACCAAGGCCCGGTCTGCCTGTTCAGGTGAACGTTAAGGATTATTATTATTATAATCTATTCGAAAAGAGAAGGGAGTTTCTGGCCAGTGTCCTGGCCAATAATCCATTGGATAAAACAGGTGGCTAGCCCGTAACCTCTGTATTTCCTCCCTTTATCTCGCTATCTCATTACCCTCTCTAAATGTCTGCAAATCCTGTCTAAATTCCTACCTATTCAACCATCTAAGTTCACCTTCCCCTCTCCCTTCTCGCTACAGGGAATCCAACAATGCTGTAGAGAAGGATGTTATGTAATTCAGGCTCTTGTTGTATCCTCAGATTGATTTGCTCACCTTTGGGTCAGTGATTAATCTAAGGTCTTCAGATGGATTTAAAAGATACCATGATATTAGTCTAAAGGAGATAAAAGCTCCTCTTGATTATTTGGCCAATAAAATTGGCCGTGCACTTCACGGCTGTGTGTGCAAATTTGCAATGCGCAAAATCACTTTATTTTTGCTTCCAAAAACAGTCACTGCTCTCTTCATAATTGTAGTATTCTCAAACGTGAGTAGGGTGGTCCGAGCAGGACAAGCAGTGGGAAGCTTGTCAGATGGTGCTTTCAATGGTAAACTATGCAGTTTTAGCTAGTTGAACTCTAGTGTTATCTCAACACACACTCTGGGGTCCACCAAGCCTTAGCTCTTGCCAACTGCACCTAATCCTCTCTGGAATTAAGATAGCTCTTTTCAAAGAGTCGGTACAGACATGATGGGCCGAATGGCCTCCTTCTGTGCTGTATAATTCTATGATTCTTTGATTCCAGACACTGGGAAATTTCCAAGGGTAGGTGGGCGTGCGTATGTGAGACCCTCAGTCTGGTTTGAATACTCATAAAGCATGGCGATGGATTTCCGTATGTGTCAGACACTCGACTGACCTCAAAAAAACTGGTTTATGAAGTTTGTTCTCTGATGAGCTGAGAGGGTGCGGAGGGATGAATGTATGTCAAGGGATGATGTTTGATAGAACAAAACAAAAGCAGCTTCAACTCTTCCCTCGGTGTATTGACATATGGAACAAATCAAGAGAACTACATTAGTTCCCATCAGTCAGAAAGGGCCTGTTTAAATAATTAGTAACATGTCCCGTTCAATTTGATGGTCCAGTGTGATGCTTTTTATGACTTGCCCACAGTCGAGCACTTTTCCCTCGTTTCAAGGGCAGACTGTTTATATGGGGCTTGTTGGTCAGGAAGATCAATTTGGCAAGCATTTCGCTTTGTACTGTTTACATTAGTGGCAGATTTTTTTTTAAAAAAAGTTTGTCTAATTGGATGCACATTTTGGTGGGACCGAGGGGCTGAATGGAGGCAGCCCGCTTGCAAACCAGGCATTTCACCTAGAAAATACAAACCAGAGAGGCTTGAGAAGTCTGTAACCGGGGGATTAAAGTGAAGTTTGATCAAGGAAATATGACATCAGTCTGTGTTTCTGGTTTACCTCGTGCATATTGTAATTGTCAGTTTTTGACGTCTTCCCCTTTCTCCCTGAATGCTTTTTGTTTTCAGTAGAACTGTGCAGTCGTCGCTACCAACTGGGAATTCCCAATTTGCAGGAACTTAGGGATTTGAATTCATGGGATCGAGGAAGTCACATCTGTAGGACACCAAAAGTATCAGCACAGGTGGAGCACATAATCAAAGCCATAACAATAAACAACAATTTATGTAGTGCCCCTCAGACAGGGTAGTATCTCAGGACGCTTGAATGCATACAGAATGCAAATAGAGTTTTTAGCTTTATATCTAGAGGAACAGAGTATGAAATTAGGGACGTACTGTTAAATTTATATAAAACTTTGTTAGGAATGGGTTTGGAGTGCTATGCACAACTCTGTTGACCATGTCACAGGAAAGATATTGGACCCTTGGAGAGGCGAATGGGTAGGATTTTAGAAGCAGAGAGGGAGGGTGCAAGATGGAGAGAAAATAATAATAATTAATAATAATAGATAATAGTCATAATATTATTATTAGGGATTTGGGAAGAGAGTTGCAGAGAGAAGGTAACTGCGGGCTTACCCACCGATGGTGGAGCGAAGGGAAGGTGGGACGTAGAGCAGGCCTGACCTGGCAGAGCAGAGGAAGTGGGCAGGAGAGGAGGATCGCAGGAGATCACACAGCTAGGTGTGGAGGCATTTGACAGTTAGAGCGTGAGATATTGAACTCAATCTGCAGGAGGATGGGGAGTGAGTGAAGCCTAGCGAGGGGCATGTAATAGGGTGTGTGTTTTGAGTGCAATATACAATATATTTAGAAAAATTTTCTTTCCTACTTACAATGGTGCCCTTTTCGCACTGTAGTTCATCTTGTGATCTCCACACTTGTAATAAGTTAATATTAGTTTTGACGGTGTGGGATGCTCTGCCCCAGAAAGCTGTAGAGGTACAATAAATGAGGATGGGATGGGTTCCCTAACTACCTGGTTTCAAGACCTTAGATTCCCTTATCGATCAGCCTCATGTTGTTCCTGAACAAATCTGTGTTCAGAAACGACAACGGACATGGGATTATGATTGTGCTAGACTTTCAATGCAAAAACATGTCTGATTTTAGGGCATTTTCCCCATCACAGGATTCAAAATTCTGAAATTTGAGTGTTCGGATCTGAGACATAAAACTCAGCTGAATCGTTGAATCTTGTGATGAAAAAAATGCCCTGTGATAATTTGAAATAACAACTTTGCCAATAGCACATCAGTGAACATGTAAATAGGCTGTTGAGAATATATGCATTTGTAGAGGTTCTGTCCATTGAATGAGACCTCAAACTGAGGTCCAGTTTGCCTGTTCAGGAGGTCATTAAAGATCCCATGGCACTATTTGATGAAGAAAAGAGAGATTCTCCCTCCCTGGCCAACAATCCTCCAAATCACTGCACTTCACAGTGTATGTAAAGCATTTAAGACGTCTTGATAACATGATAAGGCACTATATCAAATGCAAGGATTAATATATATATCCTCACTACACCAGTTTAATCAGAAATGCAATGTAAAAACTAAGTTGATAAAACTTAAATTGGTGAAGTACATCTTGTTGAAGGAGATACATGTCATGTGTTAATAGAGACACTGAAATGTACATGAAACCTTATCTGCTCACACGTTTAACCTACTATAAATATAAACCTACTGCAACCTGCAATAGTCCATTAAAGCCACACCTGCCACCATTAAAAGACATGAATGCAAAAAAGCTACAAGAATGAGAAAAAATACATATAACTGTTCATTATTTAAAGTTTTATTCAAACCATATTGAAATTGTTACGACCCTTCATCAAATGGCTTCTTTCCGAGTTCTGTGCAATGTTACGTTGACATATTATGCTGAACAATAAAGCATACCAACTTTTACAGGGCTGTTTTCCTGCTACTTAAGTATGCTTAGAAAGAACAGGCTACAAAATGTTGCCCCAAATGTGATTTTGCACTGAACAGAGTTCTTAATATTCAATGGAGGAAATGCTAGCTTATATTAAAATGTACACGTATCTTGGACATGCACTAAAAGGATGTTCATTTAAATGTATCATGCTGTATAAACTGAGACTCATCAATCACTCGTCAGATAATGACACCAGGCGAAGAGGGCAAGGCTTGTGTTCAGGTTGTGCTTCTTGGCAAATAAATTATCTATAATGCATAACCAAAATTCAAATATATTAATAAGCCTTGCATTTGATTCAGCTCCTTTCACATCAGGAGGACGTCTCAAAATGCTTCACAGCATTTACTGTAGTGTATATTTGTAGGCAAATGCGGAAGCCAATTTGTGCATAATATCCCACAAACAGCCATGAGGTGAGTGACCAATTTTATTTGAGGGATTATTGGCCAGGACATTGGGAGAAACTCCCTTCTCTTTTCAAGTGATGTCTGGGATATTTAATGTCCAACTGAACAAGCAGACTGGAACTTGGTTCAACTTCTTATCCAAAGGAAACCACCTCTGACAATGCAACACATTGAAATAGACAATACAATTGCAATGATTCAACAACAACTTGTATTCTTATAGCACCCTTTATAAGCGATAGTGTCCCAGAATGCTTGACAGTGGCAGAGTCTGACAACGAGCCAGAGGGAGGTTGGGGGGGAGAGGTGACCGTAAGCTCAATCAAAAAGGAAGGTCTTTAGGCGGGATTTGAAAGTGGGGAGGAAGAGAGAGAGAGTCCCAGGGTTTCGGGGCGTGGTGGCTGCAAGCACGGCCACCGATGGTGGAGCACAGGGGATGCGGGACAAACAGGAAGCCGGAGCCAGCCGAGCGGAGGCAGCGGGTGGTGGAGTTGGGTGGGGGGAGGGTAAGCAGATCGGAGAGGTTAGTGAGGTGCGGGAGCGCGAAGGGATTTAAAAACAAATGAGAGGATCTTGAAATCAATCCGTTCAGTGATTGGGAGCCAGTGGAGCCTGGCAAGGACTGGTGTGATGGGGGTACGGAGTTTTGTGCGAGTGAGTATCCGGGCATCTGAGTTTTTAATTAATTGAATTTCGTGTGTGATGGAGCTGGGGAGACCAGCGAGGAGGGCATTGGAATAGTCCAGCCGGGAAATGAGGAAGGCTTGGCCGAGGGTTTCGGCTGTGTTGGTTGTGAGGTATAATGTTCGAAATCCAAATTGATCTCAAAGGGCAAATTCAGAAAAAAATCTGATCCAGCGAGAATCAAGTCAGACTTGCTTGCAAAGAGCTTGGAAGTTCATCCCTATGGACCATCATAATTGCACTTAGTCTTCTGGAAAATATTAACCTTTCACCTGTTAAATAAACAACAACCACGTCTGGTTAGTACAAAAACGCTTCGACTAGTGTTTTAATGATTAAAACTCTGTCACTTAATTATTTTCAGTTTTGCTATTACTCTGCCTTTCAGTCAGTCACTGTTCCCCACTGACCACAAAGGAGGTAAAATTCCAGCCCATTCCTTTATACCAACAGATAACCCACAGTTCTTGTTTCCCATGAAAAGAATGAAGTAGTACTAGGTCAGAAGTCTCTAACTCTCTAATTCACTGTGTTCACTCACCAACAATAAAAACACTCCCTCAACAGATAAGACTTTATAACCTCATCCAACGGGCACCTCCACCAATCCAAAGGAATTCAATGAAAGTATCCGCTGACATTTCTACACTTACATAACTCTCTCTTGAGCAATTAAGGACAAGATGCCACACTGGCTTTTATTAACCACCACGGAACTCATTGATCTTAAATTAACACATTGATCTTTTTAAAAATGTAATATACACATATATATAAATGTTAGCTGCAGATGTATCTTAGTATCACAGCTTGTGCACGAACCAGGGCCCTTTTATGAAACGTTAATCACTTGTATCTCATCCCTTTAATTTGAAATCCCAGCTACTTCTTGCAAGTGGTTGCTCTCTAAGTAAGACTTCAGTGTTTCACTTAAAATCTGAGACTGTAAAGTGCGATGATTGTATGCTTTGTAGTCAAGTGCTGCAGCCATTCGGTGCACAGCAAAGTCCCACAAACAGCCGTGGAATGAACTTGTAGAGAGAAAAGCTAATTAAAATGTACCAATGTGCTGGATATAACTAGCAGGTGGGAAAGTAGCAGAAAGGAAACAGCAAATGTATTCTTCACTCTGCGTTGCAGGATTGTTTTGTTCCAACAGTAAGGGTTAGTTTGTTTATCACTAATATAACGCTCAGATTATTTTACTCAGAGACACACGATTTCCAGTTTTCTAAATTTGAGGCTGAATAGTTTTGTTTATCAAAAGGACATTATTCCACAGACACAATCACACAGCGGGCAAAACAACTGAACAAAAATTGTCGTAACTTTGATAAAAGACAGAACTGGGAGTGTGTTACTGGATATTGTGAATTTTGAGTGAAAAGCTTTGATATCATTTTGCCATTGGTTTACCAAATTATAAATGTCTAGTATGAATTCAGTATTACATATTATTGTTTCAGAATCCAGTCTGCTAAAGTCTTAACAGCAGTAATATAGCAGCCATTCAAATCAACATTTATATTTCAGTGAAAGTGAGCTCAGGAGTTCTTGGACAGCACATTAGACCATCTTTAAAGAGGATAATGGTATGAGACAGCTATTCTGTCTCATTAGTATTATTAAAACTAACTGGTTGTCAGTGCTCTGTGCACGGATATTGTACTATATGCACCAGAGAAAATTGTTCTGCTGCTGGAAGTGATGTTACGTTGCTTCCAAATTCATTTGAGTCCTCACAATGACCTGCCAGAATTATAATCATAATCCTTGAACTTTGATATTGCATCTTGTGGAGTCCTGTAGCTCAGTGGTTAGAGCACTCGCTTTGCAAGTGAGAGACCTGAGTTCAATTCCAGGCAGAGGGCGAAACCTTGGGCAAGTTTCCTTACTCCACACACCTAATAATAATCCCTCCAAAACCAAAAACAATAATAAAAATTGGTCATTTTCAATCTACGACTGGTTGTGGGACATTGCTGTGCGCAATTGGCTGCCGCGTTCGCCCACAAATATACAGTCAATTCACTTTACAGTGTGTTCTGTGAAGCGTTTTGGCATGTCCTCCCGACGTGAAAAGCGTTATATCAAATGCAAGGATTATTATTATCTTATCACACCATCAAGACATCTTAAGGCACTTCACCAGATGCCAATGTGTGGTTACCATGGGGAAATCCCATTACTGTTCACCTACAAAATACAAAGTCATTGCACTTTCCAGTATGTCCTGTGAAGCACTTTGAGACATCCTCCCAATATGAAAGGTGCGATATCAAATGAAAGGTATATTTTGGTTACTGACCATGACATGGTATAAAGCTTTCATCCAGTTTGTAGTACACTGCTGTGCGCAATTTCACCCACACAATATACAGTCAATTCACATTTTGTGAAGCGCTTTGAGACGTCTCAATGACACGATAAGGCGCTATATCAAATGCAAGGATTATTATTATCCCAATATATGGGTATAATGGGGAAGTCCCATTTCTGTGTTGCCATTATCTTTTCTAAGAAGGGGTAATGTGCACCCTTGGATTTTTTCCAGATGATATATAAATTAACAATAGATTGTTTCGAGTAGAAGAGCATTGCATTGCTGAGCTAGTACTCAGCCCAGTAATCCTTATTGCAGTATCATTATCAAAGCTTCTGAATTCTGAAGATGAAGCTAATACAGCCTTACAGCAACATCTGTTCAGATAGTTTCCAATCCCCGTTACCCTAATAAAATATGGAAAGTGCAAATTGAAACAAACATGGTAGCGTGTTGCCGGATAATAAACGTCTTGTTCCTGTAGAAAATGCCCTTGATGGGTTTTGGCTGTTCTTTCCTGTCATATTTTATTCATGAAATTGATTCCAGTTGTGGCCTCGCTGAAAACAAATGCATGTGGTAATCAACTGCTTGTTCAAAGATGTTTATCCGCTTCATTGAGTGTTCATTTTCCATAGACTACTTCTGTCAAACAGTCTAAAATCTGTCTGCTCTGCTAGACTGAGTGACTGACTGTAACATTGTAAAAGAGTGCAGCGGAGGAAGTGGTTATATTTTCAGCAAAACGGTATCTAGCCATGTATTCAGGGTGCACTGTGTGGCCCAATACATAGACTAAACTATCAATGCAATTAGAATAACAGTGTTCACTTTCAGTTATATTTTGGAAAGCGCTTTTTGATGTCTGTTTTAACGTACATCAATACAATACAAATTTAATCTGCTTTGATCAGTAATTACAGTAGTTTTCTTTTACGAAGCACCTTTCACGTCAGATTGTCCTCCCGACGCGAAAGGTGCTTTGCAAAGAAAACTATTATAGTTTTGCGGATGAATATTTGAGTAAATAACAGTTCTGTGCAGTTTATCTCACCCGCCTTCTCGAAGGATTGCAAAATGAATTCAAGAATCCTAAACAAAGTGATAATGTCTTGAGATCTTATGCTGATATAATGAGATGTACGGACAAGAACTCTGAGAATTATGGAGCAGAGACTCACTAAAGGAGGGTAGTTAATATAGCCCTGAAATGAGTTGGGGGGAGTAGATCTACCAAAGTAGAGCATTGCCCAATAATACCATAGAGACTGGATTAACTTGTCTCTTTGGTGCTCACTCAACATTTGAAGTTTTACTCTTGGAGGCTGTTAGTGCAGCAAATCGAACCCTGGTACCATGTCAACGTATATTCTGACTTAATATGCCGAATGCACTCCATTTTGAATAATAATCATCCTTGCATTTGATACCATGCAATATTTTGCCATACAGTACTGACAAAATGTCTTAACGTGTTTCACAGGATTTACTGGGACCTTATTTAATAGTCGAATATGGCAGCCAATAAAGTGATCGATTTCATTTGGGGTCAATTGTTGGCCAGGATCCAGGGGGCAACACCCTACTCTTTTTGAATAGGGCCATGGAATCCTTAACGTTCACTTAAGCAAGCAGACAGGTCCTTGTTTAATGTCTCATCCAAAGAACAGACCCTTTGATAATGCAGCGCTTCCACAACACAACGCTGGAGAGTCAGCCTAGACTATGAGCTGAAAATCCTTATGTCGGGCTTGAACCCACAATCTTCTGACTCAGTGAGTCAGGGGGTTAAACTTAGGTAGGGGTTAGACCGTGTGACGTCATGACACACTTCCCCATTCGCTCATTAGGAAATGCTGTTTGAAATCGTCGTGGTTTAGACCACGTTGGTACAAATCTCTCTAGGTGCAGCCTGCAAGTAAAAGCTCCCTCTCATTCCGTACAATGAACAATGAACATTTATGATTCACCAAAAATGCAACTGTAACTTTGATAGCTCTGTAGATCATTGTGGAACGGGGAAGATAAGATGTACAAATTAGCCTCCCGCATTTCCCTTTATATTTGATAAAGCCAGGGATAAAAAATCCATCATCCTCTGGTGCCAATGAAGACCTAGCCCCATAAAATTGGTCATTTGCTTCAAAGCTGTTTGTGAGACGTTGCTGATGCAAATTGGCTGCTGCATTTGTCTAGAAAATATACAGTCACTGCACTGTAAGAGTAAAGTCCTGTGAAGTGCTTGGAGTCATTTGTTGACATGATAAGGTACTAAATCGAATGCAAGTGTTATCTCTACTTGTAAAAAGTACTTGTGAAATTCTGAGCTCTTATAACTGTTTAGAACAGGAAGTGACCCAGATCACTTATTGGGAATAGAATACTTCCCCTTCCCTCCCGCCCCTAACCTTCGGAATTGTACCCGTGAAAACAGCAACCAGAAGATTTTCACATGTATGTAAAATAGTAGATATAAAACTTTATATAAAACTTATGCAGTGTTCTTTCCACCTTAGGGTGTCTCGAAATATGGATGCTCTCTGAATGGAAATGTTCCCTCAATGAGATTTGTCCAGCGCCTTGGGACGTCCTCCCGACGTGAAAGGCACTCTATAAATTACATCTTTTGTTGTTGTTGTTGTTGAACCATTGGCCACTATTAGTGAGAACCAAACGTGTATGGCACTGTGGCCTACATCATTGCTGTTAATAATAATAATCCTTACATTTGATATAAAGCCTTATCACTTCTATATTCTATTCTATATTATATTCTGTCCTATAGCAAACATCTCATGCTGTGGCACAGAACAGTGAAAACAAATTCTTCCTGGTAGCCTTGAAGTCATTGATTTTTATGGGCATCTTATAAACTGAGGAGAAAATTGATAGAAAGCAGTGATCTAGGTGAAACCGCTAATAACTCTCATAACGGAAAGGCAGGCAGTCAGTCAACTTTAAAACTCTACAGGCCATATCACATAATGTAGGTCAAGGTGTGAAACCCTTACATGAAAGCCTTTCATTGTGGATAAACATGAAAGAGAGAAGCATTATATTTTTGGAATTTGTCCAGGTGTGAGGTTACAGAGCTCACCTGCAACAGTAAGATGACAATAAAAGGGTTAATTGACAGAGCAATAGAAATGCTCACTATTTCTTCTTGGGTTCTTACGGAAGTGTTGGCGGTCGCATGGCCTTGTTACTGTTAAGGGACTTGGCTGGTCTTGGCTTGCATAAGCAGTGAAAAAGTACGCTTGTGATTGGATACCTTCACTTTATCTGAAATTAACCCTGACTTGAAGTTAGGGCAAAAGTTTGTTTAATGGATGTGTTTTTGTACTGAAACTATTGATCATTATTATTAATAATCATTTTATTATTGCCATAGACTATTCTAAATATTAAATATTCTGTATGTTTAAATATGAAATGATTAAATATTAGAATATTAAAATATGGTGAGACATTGCGCATGATTATGTGAAAGTCGTGTGAAGCTGCAATAAGTATGTGCTCTAGGTACATAGAATTGTTTGGCTAATTTCCATGTCTGATATGTAATCGGGTATCCTGTTCCTTTCACTTGATATTAGTCAGACAAAGATTACAGAAGAATTTTAACCGGTTTGCGCTTAGGTGCTCTTAACACTCCCATAAGTTTATGTAAAATCGGGGTCCTGTATAAACAGGGTCAGCCTGACTCAGTTGTCTCTGGGTCAAAAAGTTGTGGATTCATGCCCCATTGATGGGAGTTTGGGCTCATAATCTACGCTCTGTGGGACATTGCAAAGGGGAAATTGGCTGTCACGTTCACCTACAAATACAGTCAACACACTTAGCAGGAGCAATATGTTTGGGGACATTCTTGATTGTCACATGTTATGTCAAATGCAAGGATTCTGAAATGACGACATACGTGTGAATATTTTCATCATTGCGTTATTTTAATAACATTTAAGACTTTTAGTGCCTGATCTTGTACTCTCCTATTTAACGTGACTCTGTATATGAGAAATACACACGACAATACAATTCCGGAATTGTAAATTGTAATAATTATTATGATAATAATAATTCCTTGCATCTGATATAGCGCCATATTACGTCATTGAGGTGTCTTAAAGTGATTTACAGAATATACTGTAAGCGAATTGCGCACAGCAGTGTCCCACAAACAGTCGTGGATTGAGTGACCACATTTTATTTTAATATAACTTAGAACCTAAGTTATAAAGTTATGGAGCTGTAAGTTATAACTTATAACCCGAGGTATAATTTATGGGCCTTATTTATTATTTAAAATAAATGACTTACTTCGAACAACTTTTAGCAATATGTCTCTTTGTATGGAACAATTGAACATTTCCTTTATTAATTCCAGTTTTCAATAAGACGGCAAAATAGACTGGTGGCCTGGCGTCAGTCAGTGCTGTTTTAGCTGTTATAAGAGCTGGACTTAATTATCATTTTCTGGAAATTCTTTAGAGAAGAAACATATTTAAAGCATGATGCTGATACATGATCTCTCTGTAATAACATGTCGTCTGAATAGAGTCTCTTATACCACCGGCTGGCCCTCAGGTAAATAGATGTACACAGTCTGTTTGCTCGATATATCAGCCCTCTCTCTGCATTCCTCCAATTTCAATACAAATTTCTGATGTACAGACCCCAACAGATAGATGCAAAGACTAACGGTGTGTGCAATCTAGCAGATAAGAAGTTAATGAACAAATAAAGATCCCCAGCTTATTCTGCAGCAATCAGAAGGTCTGAGGAAATGATTCAAAAGACATTTATTGCTTTATGTTACACTGCCTATTTGTGACTAAGAAACCTGTCTGTTTCAACTTGGGATGAATCAACCCTGTTGAATTTACTACAGCTAGCAATTAATTCAATAAACGATTCATCATATTTGAGAAGATTCCTAATCTTACCTTGGATTTAATAGATGGGTTCCAGGGTTTAAAATCACATCCTCTTTGCTAATGAGACCTGAACTCATCATGGCCTTAGCCTGAAGACCATTGCACTAAAATTTAATACAGTGCGAAATTTTGGATGATTTTTACAATCAACCTTAAACAAACCTGTTTCTGTGTTCATTTTGTTTTTTTTAGGGTGTGTGTCATACGCGGAAATCCATCACCGTGGTTAAAGGTTTCCAAACCAGATATATGTATGAACGTGACAATTTCCCTGAGTCTAGAACGGAACGTGCACTCTCTCCCTGGAGGGACGCACTCTGCTTACTTAATTCCAGGGACTATTAGACACTGATTGACGAGAGTTAAGGCTTCAGGGACCTCAGAGTGTGCGTTGGGTATACTGCTGAAGTTCAACCAGCTAAACCCAAGTCACTTTCCAATGAACGCACTGTCTGGCAAGCTTTTTATTACTTGTCCAGCTAGAACTGTACTAGCTGTAAGGACTTTGGTTTGCAGGGTTAAAAAGGAGTTATGTAGGAAGAATTTCTGCCCCCAATGATTGGTTTACCGGTACGTCAGGCTAGTTGGGCTGTGCTCAGCTCAGCTCCAAGGCAACTGTGCTTACCTTTCCCCTAGGAGGATGGTATCCCTTGGCTAAATTACACCAATATTGAAACTGGCATAAACTCAGCCCAAATTTGTAAAATGACAGCATGAATGAACCTTTTACTGGAAGAGAAATGAAACACCACGTGCAATTTTCCTGATTGCTGGTACACACCAATCAGTTGAATGCTCAATCATTCATTAATACACGTACCATCGTAACCGGTGATAAGATGATTTTACCCTCAAGCCTCACTCATTTACCCCAATGTTAAGAGCGTCCACTACACACACTGGCCATAATCCGGAACATGTGTTGGTTCCTGATAGATCTCCCTCATGCTTTCAGCCTCCTGAACTCATTACCCAGAGGCAAGTATTTCATTGATGCTTGTTGGCAACAACTTTCACTTTGGCAGTCCGCTCGGTCATTGCCTTAGAAGGTGAGAAGGTGGTGTTGAGGCCAATCTGATACTGTATATGCTGTGTCCAATTACCTAATGAGGAAAGTGTGTTAGTCTGGCTCTAGCAGCTGCTGTGTACTTGAAACTTGTTTTGGGAATTTCCACGGGCCGATGCAAAGATTATATTCTTGGGTTGGTAAGGCAACAATGATAGCAATCTGCAACACTGTGAACATAATTACCCCCCCCCACACACACTTCAAAAAGGCCTCAATTTCATCTATTTGGCGAGTCAGAAGGTTGTGAGTTCGAGCTCCACATTGCAACTTTTAATTCATAAACGGTCTAGGCTAGTAATAATAATAATCATAATAATAATCCTTGCATTTGATATAGAGCCTTATCACATCTTCGAGACGCCTCAAAGGGCTTCACAAAATATACTGTGAAGTGAATTGACTGTGTAGTCTGTGGGTGAAACACAGCCGTCAATTGCACACAGCAGTGTCCCACAAACAGCGGTGGATTGAAGTGACCAATTTATTATTATTATGCTCCAGTGCAGTGCTCACAGGTGGGGGCGGGAATGGAGGGTGTGGGGTGGGGGGAAGAGCGCTGCTTTGTTAGAGGAATCGTCCTTCGGAGAAGACGTCAAACCGAGGTACCTGTTCAGGTGGATGTTAAAGATTCTCATTGTAAAGGCACACGTTGTTACTGCATTGTTGGGCCGTGCACTTGGCTTCTGTTGGTGCCAATTGAATGTTTTCACCGTGAGTTACATCACAGATTAATCTCACGCTGCAATATTTTCTTTGTTACCACAGGCGGCTGTCTGGGAACCACCTGAAGCGGATTCCGATGCACGCGTTTGCTGGGCTGTACAATCTGAAAGTCCTGTGAGTATGAACAGTCCGCGCGGCGGAAAACGAACCCCGAACTCGGCTGAGGGAAGTTTCAAACACGTTAACCGAGCCGACGGGCCAAACAAAATGTTATTTTTAAAATTAAAATGTTATTAAAAAAACAAATCCACTTTATGGTATATCCTGCAAAGCGCTTTGAGAGATCTCAACAACCTGCTGAGGTGCTTGATATATCAAATGCAAGGCTTATTATTATTATTAATTGTTGCTCGATTTATTGCGTCATTCGGTACTTGAGTAAGCTAGGGGTAGGTTAAGAGTTCATTGGCGGGCCAGAGCTTTTTGTTAGGATGAGGTTAACCTCTGATAATAATACCTCGTTGGGAACCCTCGCAAAATCTTCCGATGTCCATGTGGAGCCCTGTAGCTCAGTGGTTAGAGCACTCGCCTCGCAAGCGACAGACTTGGGTTCAATTCCAGGCAGGGCAAAACCTTGGGCAAGTTTCCTTACTCCACACAGAGCCTAATAATAATTCCCCCAAAACCAAAAAAAATAATAAATTGGTCATTTTCAATCTACGACTGTTTGTGAGACATTGCTGTGCGCAATTGGCTGCTGCGTTCGCCCACAAATATACAGTCAATTCACTTCACAGTGTGTTCTGTGAAGCGCTTTGGGACGTCCTCCCGACGTGAAAAGCGCTATATCAAATGCAAGGATTATTATTATTATTATTGGCGGATCGCTTTTCCGGGGGTAAGAATTCCTTAAAAAAAAGATAATAATGAATTGGTCACTCAATCCACGACTGTTTGTGGGACATTGCTGTGCGTAATTGACTGCTGCATTTCGCCCACGAACCATACAGTCAATTCACTTTCAGTATATTCTGTGAAGGGCTTTGAGACGTTTCAAAGACGTGATAAGGCGCTTTATCAAATGCAAGGATTATTATTATTATTAAGGGGCTGAGATTCTTTGGAAAGAGATGGAAGCTCCCTATTCAGGTTTCTCCCCTTCCCTTTCCTGAAAGGCCTGATTCATGTTCTGGGCCAGTTTCCTCAGGTAATGGACATTCTCTAGTGAATCGCTCTTCGTGACCATTTTTCATGTGATAAAAGGGAAAGGCTTTGGAGATCTTTGTTAGAAACACTAGGGATGTATAAAACAGTATGAAAGCGACCAGATGTTACCAGGGCGTTAGCACTGTTTGCTTTTCACCTGCGGGATCTCTCGTGTTATTGTTTCCCGTCTGCTCTTTCTGGAGAAACTATTCGTTTCTTTTTCTGATTCCCGAGAGCACTCTTTTAACTGTCTGTTGGGAATGTAATGTATCCTGTTTTGTAAGTCACTGATTGACAGAAAAACGAAGCCTAATTGCTTACGACGGTTTCCAAGTATTGTATCAAGTTCAATTCTCCATGGTATGAAAGAACCGGATATCTTTATGTCTCCAGCAACTAAAAATAACATTGTCTCACTTGCTGTCATTCAATTAGTAGCCTCACACTGTAGCATTTAACACTGAACTAGCACCAGGTACAATGAACTACACAAATTTATTTTAACGCAGAGTTTCCACCATTCCTAACACTGTACTTTTAATGTTATATGTCCAACAAAGCTGAATGGAAGATCCAGCTTTAATTCTTGAAAAATCTGGGTAGATCATGGGAATTCTATTAATGATTTGACTTGTAATCGTTTATCTGCAGCAATACAGTGAGCTCATTTTATTTAAATTGTGAAATGGAAGTTATTTGAAATAATAAATACTTTCTGGTCCTACTAACCTGGGAACATAATAATAATAATAAACCCTGCATTTGATATAGCGCCTTATCACATCTTCAAGACCTCTCAAAGCGCTTCACACAATATACTGTAAAGTGAATTGACTGAATATTTTGTGGGCGAAATGCAGCAGCCAATTGCGCACAGCGCTGTCCCACAAACAGTCGTGGATTGAGTGACCAAATTATTTTTCAAAAGGGATTATCACCCTGGAGAAGTGATCTGCCAATCAATGAACAACCAGGTTCCTACTTACTGCTAGGTAAACAGAGGTGTGTGGAGTAAGGAAACTTGCCCAACATTTTGCCCTGCCCCAGGTCCTCTCGCTTGCGAGGCGAGTGTTCTAGCCACTAACCTAATGGATTCCAAAAAGAACATTAATCCACTGACCTCTGTATTACCCCCACTCCCTCCCCTCCTCTCCTTTCCCCTCCCCAACCAAGTTTAATATCTGACCTGATCGATCGAGCACCAAACAATCTGCCTTATTTCACACTTCGAAATTCCTCTGATGGGAACTTGCTGTTGAGTAGCAACAAAAAAAAAGCGGTGAAACACCATTTATCCGATGCACTGAAGCCACTTTGTGTGAGAGTTGTGACAGATACGTGCGAGAATCCTCACTTTGATTCGAAACTAAGGTTTTTTTTCACAAAGCACAAACGTCTGACTGAATCACAGTCTATTCGAAAAACTTGGCCGTCTTTAAGAGAGAGATTCCACCTAGGACTGAGTTTATTCTGTTACTCAGTACATCCAGAATTTAGCAGATCCTGACATACGTACAGCCTTTGAAGTCAGGTTGCTGTTGGTGTCTTTTAAGAACTATGGAATCCGACTTCAAAGTTGTGACTCAATTGTGGACACTCGAAAACTCTACATAACTAGAGTAAATGTAGACCCAGGTGGAATTTTTCCCCCATTCACGTACTCATGCACTATTGGCAGGAGATATTTGATCACCCAATCCAAGACTGTCTAGTGTGCTGCATTTCACCTGCAAAACACATAGTCAATTCACTTTACAGTATATTCTGTGAAGTGTTGAACGACGTGATAAGGTGCTGTATCAAATGCAAGGATTATTATTATTATTATGTCATAGGCTGTAAATGCATTGTCTTACGATTTAAGAATTGTGCAAAATTCAGCCTCAATTTGGGAGCTCTATTTTTTTCCCTGCAGTTCTTAAAGAAGAGCAGGGTTCCAAGTCAAGAGAAGACTTTAGGAATTTTCAACAATACTGCATTATCGTAAATTTCAGGACAGAATAGACTTAACAAGGCAAAGACTTATTTCAAACCTCTAGAGTCCAGACAGTATTGTAGACACTATTACATCCACAACTCTGGCAAATACAAGTCCAATTGTTTGACAGGTACCTTTGATGTTGTGGAGAATTGATAGCTTGTTGGCAGTCTTGAACCAGTGTGTTTTTCTTCAACAAAAACCTTTGCTAATTTAATAGCTAGGACGCTATTAAAGCAAATCGTGAATTATGAAGCTTCTTTCCATTCTCAGATCTTTACTTCCATTCAAAAGGATTTGGGCCATGTACTTTTAAGAGGTGACGTAATGTGAATTCTGAGTGAGTTAGTTAACGGTGCGTTTCCGAACCGTGGCTTCTGTTCAGTTAATTATCCTGGAAGGCGGGGTAGAAATATGACCTACAGCAAAGTTTGTTTCTTTTAACCTCATCTATGGTTTTAAAATTCCTCAGCTTCCGAATAATTCACGAAAATGTTCATTGGGGAGAACAAGCAAGGTGTTCTCCTCGTGTAATTATTCTTGGAACCCAGCCACCTGAGGGAAGTCAGTTTGACTGTGTCTAGGGTTAGAAAAGCATTTCAGAAAGAGATTGACTGGGGGAAAAAAAGAGGGGATTGCATTGGTAGGACAAGTCATTGCAGGTATACCATCCATCTAAAAGCAGAGTAACCAGCCGGTGATTTTAACAGAGTTCAAAGAGTTCTACAATCTGATTTGGCTTGAGATCTATAGTGACTGAGTAGCATCACGGTCCAATCTGCCTTTGATGATGTTCATCAATTTTAGTCCCTTCAATTCTTTTAATTCTGTCAGTGTGCAATGCGGTGAAAAGTAACTGGCGGGGAAATCTGCTGTTATTGTGGACGGCTGAGGCTCATGATTGAAGACAACAAATTAGCTTCCCTCATGGAAAAATTCAATTTATTGTCATAATGATAATCCTTGCTTGTGATGTGTCCACTTTATCACTTCACAGTAGTTACTGTCAAGTATAGTGGCTGTGCATTAATAGACAAACACAGCAGCCAATTTGCACAGCGATATACCACACACAGTCAGGAGGCGAAATAAGATGGGTTTCTGTGTAATACAGGACTTGTGCTTCTTGGCGTCTGTAGAAAATCTCTAACAATGTTAATTGACTATGTTGTTAAAAGCTTCTACAATATCATCCTACATAATCCAACAGTACATTGTAGGATTATGTAATGACACCTCAATGTCCCATAAAAGACCAAAGTACATCTCCAGATTGCTTGGGTGCCTGTATTGGTTTAATTCATTCAAACTTTAATATTAAAGTCAGAAAGGGTTAACTTGGGATAAAACAAGCCACTGTGTGTGGGGGGAAAGCAATAAATATGCATGGAAACAAAAGAAAGAGGGTGAAAGAATGAATGGAGAGGGAAACAGCTGTCAGATAATGAAATCTAGAGCCTTGTGAGCTCTTTGATCATAAGACCTTTAAAAATCTGGTCAGAGAATAAGAGCTTTACTTTTAACCTTCTTTCTATGAACCAACAGATTTGGTTACTGTACATCGGCCATTAGTGGAGAGTGACTTTTCAGATTCAAACGACAACTGATAAGACCAAAGCCCCATAAGAAAAGCAATTACAAAAAATATTTAAATAGGAGAGCTCAAAATAGGTCCAGCGATCTTAAATATGTTTCAGTGTCCCACAGGGAATCCTGTAGTTTAGTGATTAGAGCACTCGCCTCACAAGCGAGAGGACCTGGGTTTGATGCCCGGACAGGGCGAAACATTAGGCAAGTTTCCTTATTCCACACACCTCATTTATCTAGCATTAAGTGGGAACCCAGTTGTTAGTCGATTGGTAACAATCCCTCAAATAAACAAACGAACGAACGAACGAACGAACAAACGAATGAATGAATGAATACATTGAGTTTCACCCACAAAATTCACAGTCAGTCCACTTTACAATATATTCTATGAAGCGCTTTGAGATGTTCTCAACGACGTGATAAAGAGCTATATCAAATGCAAGGATTGTAATTATTATTATTATCATCATTACCACGACATTCTGGTATGATTTCAATAATTTTAATATGGCCTTTCACATTGGGTGGATGTCACAGAGATAGAGTGGGTGGGAGAGGGAGGGGTTAGTGAACACCCATAACAGAGGTGAAAGGCATCATTGAACTTCATGCTGTGTTCTTTGATTTTCAGCCACTCTGTAATTAGTTGTGAGTTGAAAAAAAGCAATGTATTCATATGTTGTAACCTTTATAATTGTATTTGTCTCCTTTCACACCATAATTATGCTTTACCTCTGGCCACACAAGATGACAGGTTGAAGATTAATGGCAGCAAAATATGACTTGACTGATGTCGAAATCACCTGCTCCTGGCTCTTGCTTCCTGATTTGGATAGAATGATCGGATTAGAGATTTACATGGGATCCCAATTCTCTGCTCTTTCTCCACAGGATTTATCTGTTGTATAAAACTTACCTATTGGTTTAGTTCTTGGAGATATCTTATGAGAAAAAAAATTAGTGACTGGACAATTTAATAGAAGTAATTTGAGTAAATAATAATAATCCTTGCATTTGATATGTCGTTGAGACGTCTCAAAGTGCTTCGTAGAATATAATCTAAATAGAATTGACTGTGTATTTTGTGGGCAAATCGCGACAGCCAATTGCACACAGTAATGTCCCACAAACAATCTTAGATTGATTGACCAAATTATTTTTGGAAGGGATTCTAACCTCTGTAACACCAATCGACTAACGAACCGGGTTCCCACTTACTGCTGGGTAAACAGAGACGTGCGGAGCAAGGAACTTGCCTAAGGTTTCGCCCCTTCCGGGAATCGAGCGAGGCTCCTTTCCCTCGTGAGGCGAGTGCCCTAATCACTATGCTACGGGACTCCATAATAGAAGTAGTTTGAGTAAATCACTGTATAGCTAAGGCACATTTATCTTTCTCCCCAATAGGATGCTGCAGAACAACCAACTGAAGAGACTTCCGAGCGAAACATTATGGGATCTTCCCAATCTTCAGTCACTGTAAGTTTTCTTGAACCGCAGCCAGCGAGTGGGAGAAAAAGATATTTAAATGAATTGCAGCTGACAAAAATCACTTTTTTTTAAGAAGGATTCCCCGATTTTCTGACTTCAGATGTAAAACGCAACTCTAGTAATCTTCAACATGCGTAAAGCAATTCAAGCAAGAGGTTATTACATTGTGTAAAGAAATGTGAACTGTTTTCGATTCCAGAGCAATTTAACTTTCACTTTAAGACGACCCCTTAATTGACCAATTAGTCCAAATGCCTCTGTTTCAGCAGCCATTATTTTTTACACATTTCTTCTATTACCTCTCTTGTGTCAATTCTACGTTGTTCAGTACCCTTTGTACTATTCCACAATATGGTATAACATGCTTCTTTCTGGTGTCAATTAAGTGGTAACGCAATTGCTGTGTCGACTCCATTCAGTGTGCATTTTGTCGACCGGCCCACTTTGCTTCCCACCAGCCAACTTTCACTGTAAAATGGACGACTTCTGGGACATTAAGTCCCGAGCGGTGCACTGGGAGCCAGCGTCTCGTTGCACACATGCTCAGTAAAGCCATTTTTGTTTGGTCAGCCGGGTGTCAGACACATGAGGAACCCCATCGCCATACTTAAGAGTATCCCAACCAAACTGAAATGTCCATGCATCCCACCTACACATGCTGATTCCAGAGATGGGTTGTTGGAATGGAATGCGCACTCTATCCCTGGAGGGACGCCTCCTACTTATCTAATTCCGGAAAGTATTAGGCGCAGGTTGGCAAGAGTGTGCGTTAACTTGGCATTGATAGCACTGAATGGCAAGCTTTTCTGCTACTTGTCCAGCTAGGACTGCCCATCTCCTTCGGGCTTTGGTTTGCAGGGTTATCAGGAGCTGAGTGGATCATTCCCTACCCCCACTGACTGATCTGCCCTCCAAGTCCTGCGATGAGCCAGGCTGGCTGGAAAGACAGTTACCTTGCCTTGCTGTAGAGCGGGGTTGGATTTTACAGGTCCCAAACACTGTGTGGTAATGAGGCTTGGTGTTATTATACTGTTGCAACAAACACTCGCTGCAAAGAAAAACAATCCTGTGCTATTAATAGAAGTACATAATTTCCAGACCAGCCACAGTAATATAGCTGAGTAATGATGAGTTATTTTTAATACAACAACAAAATTACCTTTGGATAGAGTCGGGAGGATGTCCCAAGGCGCTGGACAATCAGTGTTTCGGACACAAGCTGGGGGTCGGGATTGGGGAGGGTGAAGGGCAAAGGGGGAAGGAGGGTGACCGAAGGCACGGTCGAAGACGAGGTTCTTGAGATGGGTCTTGAAGGAGGAAGGAAGGAAGGAAGGAAGGGAGGGAGGGAGGGAGGGCGAGGCATAGGGTCTGCAGGATGGAATTCTAGAGGGTGGGGGCAGAGTAGCAGAAGGCCTGCCCGCCAATGGTAGGGCAAGCAAGGTGGGGGACGTGAAGCAGGTCAGAGCCCACTGAGCGGAAGTAGCGGGCAGGTTGGTAGAGGGTTAGGAGGTCACAGAGTTAGGGGGGAGCAAGGCAATGGATGGCTTTGAAGGTGAGGTTCAGGATCTTGAACTGTATCCTCTGTGTGATGGGAAGCCAGTGGAGTCGGGCGAGGATGGGGGTGATAACGGTTGCGCAGCCTGATACGGGAGAGGACACGGGCTGCAGAGTTCTGGTTGATCTGCAGCCTGTGGAGGGAGGAGTTGGGGAGGCCGACAAGCAGGGAGTTTGTGTAGTCGAGCCTCGATGTTATGAATGCAGCAAATTAAACATGAAGCTATTTTGATAAACATACAAGAGAATCCTTTCCAAGTAACAGTGAACTGACTGTACAGGAACAGGAAAACAGGCTAGCATTCATACGCTCAATAAACAAACATTGCCTCTGTTTCCCTTGATGCTATTCAAGCCCATTGCTTCTTAAATCAGATTAGAATGAATGTAAAAAGTAGGCTGTAGATAACAATGCCCACATCAAGCACTCAACTACAATAAATGCTGTGTCTCTTCACTCCTTACTTTTAAATTAAACTGTAATGGGCACCAACTGTACTGTTTAAAAATCTGATTGTATTCAGAGCAAGAATTCAGGCATTCAGATCTTGTGTGTCGGCCTGGCTCAGTTGGTAGCATTCTCGCCTCCGAGTCAGAAGGTTGTTTCACATAACAACAACAAAATGACATTTGTATAGCGCCTTTCACGTCGGGAAGACGCCCCAAGGCGCTGGACAGTCAGTGTTTCGGAACCGAGCTGAAGGGCGGGATCGGGGAGGGTGGAGGGCAGGGGGGGAAGGGGGATGATCAAAGGAACGGTTGAAGGGGAGGGTCTTGAAATGGATCTTGAAGAAGGCAAGGGAGAGGGCGAGGCGGAGGGACTGCGGGATGGATTTCCAGAGGGTGGGGGCAGAGTGGCTGAAGGCTCACCCGCCAATGGTGGGGCGGGCGAGGTGGGGTACATGAAGTAGGCTGGAGCCCGCTGAGAATAAGTATATATAATATATACTTATAAGCTCCAAATAAGTACTGTACTTTGAGCTCACAGTCACAGCTATCACTCCAGTGCATTAATGGACGAGATATTAAGAACATAAGAACATAAGAATTAGGAGCAGGAGTAGGCCATTCGGCCCCTCGAGCCGGCCCCGCCATTCGATAAGATCATGGCTGATCTTCTGACCTAACTCTAATTACATGCCCTATCCCCATATCCCCTAATGCCTCTGTTTTTTTAAAAATCTATCAGTCTCAGCCTTGAAGATGTTCAAGGACTGAGCATCTACAGCCTTCTGGGGTAGTGAATTCCATAAACAAGTTCTCTGTCTGCCCATTCAGGTGGGCATTGAAGAACCCAAGGAACTATTCAAAAAGAGAAGGGTGTTTCTCCCAGTGTCCTGGCCATTCATTCCTCTGGATGAAGTTGACCATTCACTTTGTGGCCATTTGTGGGACGTTGCTGTGAGCAAATTGGCTGCTGCATTCGCCTACAAAATACACAGTCACTACCATTGACCGAAAATCCTGTGAAGCTCTTTGAGATGTACAAAAGTACAATCTAAGTGTGGATCTTTTTGGATGTTTCTGCATTAATCCGATTAAGATACAGGGTTTGGCCTACGGTATTCCTAAATCCATTGCTTATTTAAGGAAGGAGATTAAATTCAGTTTCAAGTATCACTATAACATTGCATCAAAGGCGGGCAGATCCTGAATACTGAACATTTACAGTACATGTAAGAAATAACTGATGCATCGGACTGATTTGAAGGCAGTGATCTATCTGATCTCTTGAGTTCAGCTGGCTCTGAGTCAATTAATTCGTGATGTATGAAGGCCTTCAATTACAGTACTGCTTTGTGATCACTTCTAGGCATCCATATTAAGGTGTCAGCAGCTCCAATATCCTGATTAAAGGCTTGGCTTAAACATGGGTTAAAAGACCTGTCCTGTTGCCAAATTCTACTTAAGCACTGTTCAGTGTTTGAGTACTATGAAGTCTTGTAATTGTGCTGCACCTTAAACAGGGGTATTTATTCACTTAAATATTGTTTACCAGTCCGCAGATCAGCTGAAACACTTATGATTTTGCACCTTGTTGCAGAAATAAGGTGGAGCAAATCTTTGGAATGATGCCAGCTAACGTTGCTCTGACTGACTGAAATCATAGTTGTACACAGCAAAACCAAATACTTAATTACTGGTCATAGAATGATCATTTAGATGTCAATCTGGCTCTGTTGGTAGCACTCCTGAGTCTCAGTCAAAAGGTTGTGGGTTCAAGCTTCACCTTTGGACTTTGAACTCACAGTCTGGGCTGACACTCCAATGCAGTGCTGGGGTGGTGCTGTGTGCTCAGAGGTGCCATCCTTCAGATGAGACATTGAACTAAGTCCTGTCTGCCTGTTCAGATAAACGTTAAAGATCCCATCGCACTGTTTGAAAAGAGAAGCGAGTGTCTCCTGGTGTCCTGACCAACAATCCTCCAGATAACATGGGTCATTTTCTCGCTAGCTTTTACCCTCTGTAAGTTCCAGAACTGCCTCTTGCCTTTAAGAAGAAGAGAAACTAAACTAAAATCCCATCCAATGTCCTAAATCCCTCCAAGGCTAGTCTCCAGTGCTACCTTGTTCAGAGTCGAAGAAAAAGAAAGTGGTAGAGGCGAGACTCAAAAGGGTTGTGATTCCATTCAGGCATTCAATAGAAACAGATAAACCGCCACTGATAAGGTCCAGTTCATCGCTGGACCTACCGCCTGTATCTTCTTCCACACTGAGCTCCTATCCCCCCAGTAGGATGCACCAAGACAGTGAAACAAGAGAACACAGGTTTCGAATTGCAATTTCAACAACGCCGATGACAGCTTACATTTATATCACGCCGGATGGCGTCTCGGAGGACAGACACCAAGAAATTTTTCTTTACCCGGGGGCAATTAACAACTCAAACAGGTGTTTGAGGCCAGGACAGCGTACTCATTTGAAGAACAGCTTGATGCTGTGATGGTTAAAACGGTCGGGCTATGGAGGTACACAGAGCGATACAGCTCAGAAACAAGCTTTTCAGCCCAGCTTTGACAAGTCTTCTCATCCCTATTATGACTGTTATATATACATGGTTATAGTGGATTCTGCGGATACTTGTGGTATGTTTTAGAGGTAAACTCTGTTGAATTATTTTAGTGAATGAGGCTAGACATAAAAAGAACGGAAGCTCTGAAGGGGAAGTGTGAGAAACTGTGACTTGTCAGAACAGATGAATCAGAAAAGGATACAGATCAGACAGTAATTTGATCTCATCTTCTTTGGCTTAGCGTTAAATATAGGATAGGATTTTACTTTGGCACCTGTGTTGTTCAGGGTTTAAGTCAGATCTTATTCTGATTTCACACACATTCAGAAGGCATGAATGCATCCCTTTTCCATAATCTGGTAAGGAATAGAGAGTTGCAATTTTCTACGGGTACAAACATAAACATTTGCAGCACAAAAGAAGGCTATTTGGCCATCGTGTCTATTTATTTTCTAAGTCACCCTTCACTGATCACGTTATCCAGCTCTTTCCCCACATAACCTTCGAGTTTTATTCTTCAGATATTTATTCGGTTCCCTTTGGAATGATTCTAGACAGTTTTCTGTAAGTGCCATTAAGACCTTACAGACAACTAACTTCAAACTACATGTCTGTTTGTGGGACACTAATGTGCGCAAATTGGCTCCTGCGCTTACTCACAAATACATAGTCACTACACTTTACAGTGAAATCCTGTGAACCGCTTTGAGCTGTTCAATGACATAATAAGGCACTATATCAAATTGCAAGTATATTATTATTATTCTAACGTTGAGGCTAAATTCAAAATGTTCCAAATTCTGGATTGTTGTAAAATGCAACATAAAGAGAGTCAATCTGAGCCCAGGTAGAATTTCTCCCCCAGAAAACAGAGATCAACAAAAAACCTCTATGAATAGATGCCAACATCTATTAATCAGTGTACAAAGGACTGTTATCCTAGTGTAAGATTAAATTTCCATTATGGAAGTGGATGGCATTTTACGAGCTGAATGATTGATATGCATCAACTGCACAATAAACTAACGAATAATAAACAAATAAATTGCACAATATTCTAAGAGGCCCACAACGTCAAGCAAGATGTGCTTGATTTTGTGGTCTGGATTCGACCATTTGGTTTGGACGGAGAAAAAGTCCAAGGTCAGAATGCTATAAAAACAACAAACACAGATTTACTGTTTAGCCATTGTATTGTAGTGTTACAGACTTGATTTCTTAGAAGTGTCAGATCTGTGTCGAGAACTTTAAGGCTGCATCCCTTGCAATGGATCCTTCTCCCAGGCGGAAGAGTCATCTACTGTTTAACCTGTGTTTCCTTTCCTGAATTTTAATACCTCAATCAAATCCCCGCTTCAACCTCCTCTACTCCAAGCATTATAACCCAATCTGTCCAACATCTTATAGCTAAGTCCCTTCAGCCCAGGTATTAATCTAGTGAAGCATCACAAGACACCCTACAAGACTTCTTAACATTGGGTGCCCAAAACTGAACCTAGTGCTCTAAATGAGGTCTGACTAGTGCTCTGTATCCCTGGAGAAACACCTCCTTACTTTATGTAATGAAGACCTGCGGCCGATTTGCCTTACTAACTGCTTTCTTCACCTGCACACTAGATTTTAATGAATCGTGTTTCTTGAACCCTGAGATCCCTCTACTCATCTTGGCCTTTCAACAGCAACAACAGCACCCTTAACTTGCATTTATATAGTGCTCCTCACAGCATCTCAGAGTGCGAAACAGTGGCGGAGCCTGACTTTCAGTAACATTTGAGCATGAATAGAAAAAGCTTCTCTCGCTTTACCTTTTCATTCCCTTGGAATTAAATTTGCAGCAGTGCTCTGGATGTACAAGCTGATTTGAACAAATTGCTGAGAGAGCAATTAAGACAAAGAGATTGATGCTACAAGCCAATTAAGTTGCGCAACTTAATAATTTTACGCTGACTTTGATGACATGAATACAGGAATAAGTAGGCGGAAAGTTCACAAATTGCAGCATGCTGTGCCTTTGGCAGAGAATATTGGGTAATACAACATGCATCAATCGTCATTGCCATTGAATTGTCCAAGGAGTGAAGGGATGAACTGGAGCCTACTGCAGCAAGCAGAGGTCTCCGCTCAAAATTGTGAGGATATCTACAGAGCCCCACAATATCCAATGCAGATCTCATTGATCCTGACATCTCACCTTAGCAGTGCTCATATGGATTAAAAATGGGAATATTAGTGTCAGATTCTGAAGCCAACAGTAATGAGAAATTCCAAGAATACTTCATAAACACCTGGCTGAGTAAGTAGCTAAATTGCCTCCGCCCAGACTATGGCAGATGCTTCTCTTGAGTTGATCACGGGAAGGTGCACACCTAAGGCTTATTATCCATCCCTATGGGAAAGACTTTAATGTAAGCATGGATAATATGAGAACTCAGGGGATGGGGAATCTGTTTTGAGTTAAGAACCCAACTGCACATTAACACAGATTATGGTTGTTCAACTAGGATGTATCTGGATTAGGTAGTATTTTCATACTTCTTTTATAAGAATTTCCAACGAGCGACGCTACAGGCTGTTTACCATTATGTTTAATGACCTCGGCCAATTCTTGGGAAAGCTGCGGGAGAATTCACCACTTATACACGGATACATCTATCCATTGCCAAACCCACGCAGTAGCATTGGTTAAAGAGTCTGACTCCACATGCTCACTCTTCCAGGTGGAGGATTGTACTGGCTCGGTAACCAATGCTTTGCAATGAAAGAGGCAGAGGAGAGAAAAGAAGAAAAATCGGAGGGATTGGAATAATCATTTTCATCTCTCTCACTCTCCTGCCTTCTTAGGCTTCCTACGTGAAGTGAGTTTTGAGCAGTTCTGGTGTCTTCAAGGTAGCTCCATAATCATCAGTGTCACTTTGAGAAGTCACGGGATGGTTCACTGGAGTGGGAAATGGAAATGTCACAGTGTGAAAGCTGCTCTCCTTGAGATTAAGTGCTCTGAGACGCTACACAGTGTGAAGGATGCTATATATAAATGCAAGTTGCTGCTGTTGCTGGAGACCAACTTGCTTGAGGAAGTTTCATGCTACAGCTGGCCGGTGCTATAACTGATCTAGAAGCACTTGATATCTACACCGGGTTCCCCAAATGGGAAAGTGTTTAATCTTTTAGTGGAAACGCATCTCGTCTAGACCACACTCAAAACATTTTAAGGAGGGGGAGGGAGTGTGCGGGGGTGGGTGGGGGGTAAGTCAGGAAAGGTAAGTGATGTAACTGTATTTGGCAATAATTACAGGTTTGACTAAATATATGCAAAGCAATTTGCCCCTGTTGACCCCGAGCCCTTGGGTTCAATTGTAATCAATGTGCAGCTGCATCATGTAAATCACTGCCTGTGGTGCGTAATGTACACAGACATTTTAACACTTGCTTCTGAGCATGGGGCAATTTGTTGAATGTTGTGCCCAAACTTGGCGTGGGGTGAAACGCCGAACTATTTGCAGACCTAAAATCAGACATTTCCTGAATGGAAAGAGACAGCACTGCAGCATGCTGTGCCTTTGGGCTCTCGCTCTCTTCTCCCCCACCTCACAGCGCAATACCTTGTTTCGCTGTTTTGCTTAAAAACCCCACCTAAACCAAGTGAGTTACAGAGATTTTACTGGCGTGTTGTGTCACCCGGAATGAAATCCTAAAAATTTGCTTTTAAACTTGTTCAGATTGTACGGAACTCGGGGAAAGGCAAAAAAAAATACTCTTTGAATCACGCCAGGAATCCAATCAAAATTTATTGCTGAAGTCGAGGTTAAAGTATGGCAATATAAAACTTAAAAGGTTGAGCTACTTAAACACTAGACACGTTTTATCAAAGCCATCTCGCTGGCCTTTTTTTTTAGTAAATAAAAACGCTTTGCATCCAAAAAGGAGTTTGCTTGCAGCAGTAACTGTCAGTTATACATTGATGCATGCAAGACATTGATTTACTTATTCTGCCATTTAAAAAAAAACACACATGAGAATCTGGTTCATTCTATGTTAAGAACCGAGGCTCAAGTCTTGGAGCTTGACTGTTCTGTAGCAAAGACATACAAGTTTGCAGTGGTTAGTTCATGAAGGCGTTTCTTTGGTTTACTTACCCAAAAGATAGATAGATTAATTGATTGATGGATAATACATATGCAATGCGGTGTTATATAATTGTTCTGTTTCACTGAAGAAGTTCTAATATGTGGGTGTGTAAATTCTTTCTCCGAAAGTTACAGCGCTTTAGGACATAGAGATTATTAAGTGTTGCCATTACATTAAATACATTGGCACTGTAAAACACTGAAAGGCTTTGAAGGATTTCAATCCACAATGTGGCACAAAAAAAGGTTTAGACTGAGTTCTGCACATTCACCTGGATACCTTTGATCTGCTTTAAAATAATGTTTAAGCCTGTTCTGTGAAACGCATAAATTAATATCAAAGGTGGATGAAAGGAAACTTTTAGACTACTTATTGCCTAAAGAGATGGTAAAAATTTAACTAAGCTCCCAAGGGCTTCACTTGAAACTGGTTACTCAAGCTTATTGCCTTTGATCATCTGTTGGGGTTTCACAATTCATAATTATCAACCTGTGCAAACTGAGCGAGCATCTGGGCTTGTATTAAATCCTTCGATTTAGTGAGTTGCTTGGAATTCTAGCAATGGCTTCAGTCTCTCAAACTTCAGTTTATTGGGACACAGAGGTGCTAAATATTTCTGTTGTAAGACTGCAAACAAATCATTGTTTCGCTTTGCTGCACCTCAAAGCTGGCTTCTAATGTACTGTACACTGACGATTGTGATCTGTATCAGCCAGCGAGAGTTTCAAAGAGGAAGAAACTCGCATTGTTCCCCCGTGAATAACCATTTTGCGTTCGCCTGAAAATACACAGTCACTACACTATCCTGTAAAATCCTGTGAAGCGCTTTGGAGAGCATGGGACAAGACATTATAGTGAAAGGAAGGATTTTTTTTAATGTGGAACATTGCTGTTCGCAAACTGTATAACTCTTGTTTGCCTACAAGACTGTAAAGTCACCACACTTTACAGTAAATCCTGTGAAGTACTTTGAGATGTTCCTCCTGATGTGAATGCATTGTAATCAAAGATTTTATTATTATTATTATTATGCCCAGAATTTACAAGCTCCTATCGCAACTAGCGAGGATTAGCTTGGAGGGCGTGCAAATCAAGTCAAACATGGAGAAATGATTAAATTTAATAGCAAATTGCTTTATAAGGTCCCAACGAATTCAGATGGTTGATTGGAAATCGTTCTATCTCATAATCAGTTGACTAAGACTCAATCAAGGGTGTTTGCCACAAGAGGGCAGTCACTCCAGAGGACTTGTGTGCCAAGTAATCAGTTGCCTATTGCTAGGACACCTCAGGAATTGCCTCAGCAATATCTTGGCTGTTTGCAGGACATTACTGTGTGCAAGGTGGCTCCCAAAATCACAGTGCCTACACTGGCCACTGGCACAATAAAATACCGTGAAGCTCATTGAGACATCCTTCCAACGTGAACAGAGTGACATTGAATGTATTCTTGGAGCAGACAATTCCTACCGGTTGGTGGGACTCCCCTTTGGTTACTGGAAAGAGTTCCCATGTAGATTCTCATTACTGGCCACAGTAATCCCATACTGGCCACAGTAATATTCCTACATCAAAAATAGTGCTGGAGAAACTGTTTCATATCGTTTACTAGACGTTGAGAGCAATGAAAATAAGGGTGGGGGTTGCATTATGCGCCATGGTACATTGCTCCAGATTACTGCTTTTAAAAGCAAATGACTGGATGAATAAGACAATAATAATCCTTGCATTTGATAGGATGAAACAATATTGTATTTGTTTCAGCGAGACATTTTTTCAGTGAGTTCATGCCAGCTCTAAGGGACGGTTCAGCATCATTTTGTTGTCATGGTTGATTGGAATGGGGACCTTAACAGAGCCAGCCTGATGTTGATCATTGCTGCGCAAGAGTCATTTAACTTGACATTTTAATATTGGCAGAAGGGTTGAGTGATGAAAGCTAGAGAACAGGCAGCCAGACAGGCTGGCTGGCTGATGTTTTTGGAATATGGCTCCATCTTGCCGAGTGAGTTCCTATTTATTAATGTGCGCTTTATCAGCAAAGCAAACCTCACTCACTTCAAAGAGCTTCGCTATCCCTTACCTGCAGTGGAAGCCTGAGCCTTAACAGGGGGAACAAGATACATGCTATGCAGCTAACTCTTTGGAGAGTGACTGACTATACTATAAGGAGGCATCATTTGAAATTTCATTGCAAGAAATAAGGCATATTCCTCTTTAGATCGAAATACGAAATGCTTCTTTCTACCTGTAGTTGTTGTATGACAGCTTTGACAGTCATGCACAGTGATAGATGGCTGTTAGCAGAATGCTTTCCTGTTTTTGCAGCTGAAGTTAACAGATGGGTTGTCTGTCATTACCCCAGATTACTGCAATCCATCAATTCAGCCAGATCCAGTTTGGAGGCCGCAGTCAATTTGTTGACAGCAAGTTGACATTTTTGCAGGAGAAGACAAGCGCTCCCCTTGTCATGTCAGCAGACGGTGACTTTGATCTCCCAAAGTGGCTCTGCATTGAAACGTGGAAACATCCACCGCTTCTGACCCAGTGCTCCCTACGGCTATCAATGGAAAATTAGGATGACAGAAAGCCAGCAAGTGCCTGCCCTGGAGGCAGTGAGGAGAGGTCAAAGATTAAGACAGATATTTTCTGGCCAGCTCCATCACAGAGCGCATGCTCCTGACAAGCTGATTTACGCCCTTGTGAAATGTATTGCTGGTTGTAGGTAATTTGTTTCCAAATAATCTGTGATATTCCCAATGCAAAAAAAATTCTATAGTAAATAATTTACTCTGGATCTTTTCTTATTATGTATTGGAAGTTTCTAGATTCCACCTCCAGAACCTTTTAATGTACCGTTTGATTCTTTTTTTTAGTTTCGCACACAAAATACACAGTCAGTTCACTTTACATGGAATTCTGTAGCTCAGTGGTTAGAGCACTCGCCTCGCAAGAAAGAGAGCTGGGTTCGATTCCTGTCAGGACAAAACCTTAGGGCAAGTTTCTTTGCTCCACACGTCTGATAATAATCCCTTAAGAAAAAACAAACAATAATAATTTGGTCGCTTCGATCCACAACTGTTGTGAGACACTGCTGTGTGCAATTGGCTGCCGCGTTTCGCCCACAAATGTACAGTCAATTCACTTTACAGCAAATGTTCTGTGACGCGCTTTGAGACGTCTAGAAGACATGAAAAGTGCTATATCAAATGCAAGGATTATTATTATTTACAGTATACTCTGTGAAGCGCTTTGAGACATCTTGAATACGTGATAAGGCGCTGTATCAAATGCAATGATTATTATTATATTAGGGGTAGAGGGAGAGAGAGAGAGAGGTCAAATGCATGGGAGGGTTGATTTAAGAGGTGCTTTCACTTTTGAACTTTCTTTCATAACATGTTTGTCAGTGCGTGTCCAGAATATGGCTTTAGAAACTAATACCGGATCCGTAAAAAAATAACTCACATAAGAAAAAAAGATTTTTAGGGGATTCAAGTCACCATTCAAGCAGCAGGAAATGGGGAACACAGCTGTGCCCACATTATAATTATCTTGTGCAGGAATCAAATCACCTGAATCGTTAATATCAACAGTGGGAAGAAAGAGTGAGAGTTATGTGGCTCAAACAGATGAAATGACTGGTAACATACGCATTTCAGCTGAAGCTTCTTTTGCTCAATTTGTTTTGTACTTCTCTGAAAGTCGGGACAGAATGAGGCTGTTCGGCCCATTGAACCTGCACTGGCTTTCAGAGCAAGGTGTCTATTGAATCCCACTGCCCTGCCTTACCCTATTCCTCTTCAAGCCTCTACGTGACATGATACCCACTTCATTCATCCAGAGAGACATCTGTGGGAACAGTTGTCTTTCCAGGAAGTAGAGCTTTAATGATATCCACACATTTGACAATAAAAACATCTGCAAAGGTTTCTCCCTGAGAGAGCGAGAATGAGCCCACAGCTTACACACTCAAGTGTGCGGTTGCCCCGGGGACAGGGAGAGAATCCGCTTCATGTAAAGCAAAAAGGTAAGGAATTTGAGGGGTCAGCGTGTGTTTCAGGTGGAAATGGTGTTCTCAGTGACAATCCAGAGGCTTTTTTTTTCTTGCGTTGGATGGGAAAGGGTTAACAGTTCCATTGCCTTAAACCCTCCCTTGTCCTGACTTAATGATAAGTCGACTCATTGATTTGCCTCGGACGCAAATTTTTCATCAATAATTAAATTTGATTTGTTTAGTTCCTGTCTTGCCTTTGATTTTGAAGTTGGAATCATGTCAGTGTCACTTTTTTGCAGCTTGTACCCAGTCAGCCAACACGAGCAAAAACAAGTTGCATTTATATAGCAGGCCCTCACACAGGGCAGCCTCCCAGAGGATTTGATAGTGGCATCAATTTACATTCATATAGCAGCCATTCACACGGGGTGGCATCTCCGAGCCCGTAATCTGACGCCAAGCCAGGGAGAGAGCAGGGGCTGGAAGGTGATCGTTGGCACGGTCACAAAGGAATGTCTTCAGGTGTAATCTGAAGAGAGGCAAAGAGAGGGATTGAGGGAGGTTATTTTCAGAGGTTTGGGATGCAGTGGCTGAAAGCATGGCTGCCGATGGTGGAGGGAAGGAGTTGAACGACCCACAGAAGGCCCGATCATCAATCATCAGGAATTGTGGTAGACACTCTTTTTATTGAGCCATGGTTGCGACGTTAAGGGATTTTCCCTTGTTTCAGTCTCAGCAGTAAAATCCTGCCAAGCGCTTTGAGATATCTCGACGATGCGAGGAAGCACTGCATAATCAAATGCATGGATAATTATTATTATTATTACAACCACAATGACTTAAATCCTTAAAGATACAAACAGCGGGGAGCAGGGATTCTTCCCACTCAGCTCCTGCTAACCCTGGAAGCCAAAGCCCTAACTGGTAGGTTGGTCCTCGCTGGACACGCAGTGTGCAAGCAGCTTGCCAGAGTAAAGATACTGTGGAAAGATTTTTTTTTTAATTGATTCAACATTTGGCACATAATTCACAGGACTCTGGAAACCTAATACCGTATCGGGAGTTTTCAAACCAGAAAACGCCTACTTCACACGAAACGTTTTAACTTTGGAAGAAGTAATCTGTTTTGTCAAATTTTCTTTTTATCTTAATCAATGGACCGTTCTGTGAAATCCACCAACGGGTATAATTACTTTCAAAACATAGGTTGTGGGGCATTTGCGAGCGCTATGCTATTTCTTAACAAGTCTCTACGGATTTGTCTTTGAAGATCGCATTGGGGTAATACATTTTCAAAAGTTGACATTGCTTTTTTGTCATATGTGGAAAGTGTTCCTAATTAATATAATTACTGTCTCCCTACTGCCAGCTCTCATAAATCACCCTCCGCCACGTTTCGGAACGGACTCGCTGGGTTTGATCTGACTCAGGAAAGGTGTCCGTCTAAAGCGCCTGTTATGAAGCCAAGTGTTGCAGATGGGAACAGCTTTTTAATGCGTAGAGTTCCACACACTGCTGCAGTCGTGTTTGACCCGACTAATGTGTGCCACTGAGCCACCACACCCCTACTTATGATGATTAACAGGTAGATTGGCTGGACAAGCAGCAGGAAAGCTTGCCAGACAGCGATATTAATGGCAAGCTATGCGGTTTTAGCTGGATAGACTCCAGCAGTTATCCCAGCACACACTCTGGGGTCTCCAAGTCTTGCCAACCTGCACTTAACACTTTCCAGAATTAGGTAAGCAGGAAGTGTCCCTCCAGGGAGTGTGAGAGTAGCGCATGCCATTCCAACAGTCTTTCTCTGGGATTTCCATGTGTAGGTGGGATGCATGGAATTCTCAGTTTGGTTTCGATACTCCTAAGCATGTGTCAGACACACGTCCTGACCTCCCAAAAATTGCTCTTGTACGGATTGCCAATTACAAACTGCCGATGCTCTTGTTAATACAGTGAGTGGGGTTTTGCTTTGTGCCATGAGTTGACTTGGGGGGGCATTGAAGCTGATTTTTAACATGAGTAATTGCAACAGAACTGAATGTATCATTATGGTTCACGCAATGATTTTGTTAACTATTTGCGTACATTAAAAGACTGCCAAAAAAAATTGCTTTCAGCAAGATTACAATTTTTTAAGATACAACATTCCCTTGTGCAGGTGAGGCAAATTACAGTTTACACCCGACATTTTATTTAATATTATTTAATAAATCACATTTAATTACAGTTTAATTGCATTTGATTTACTGAAATCTGTTTAATTGAGTGGGTTTCAGGCTTGGGCTTGCTGTATGCTTAAACAGTGATTTGTGCTGCTCAATCTTAGATTCGATTGCAGTGTCCGAAAATACGGTGATATGACTGACAATGTTAAATTTAAACCTCAGGGTCGGGCAACCTGTTAAATTACACTGATGGGCAAAACTGTAATGTGTAAGGGAGATGGTCTAATGATTATCTATATTACTGTGTCTGTAGCAAAAAAAAATTGTTTATGGCTGAGACTCGTGAGAGATTTGTAGAAACTGAAACGATCCAGGAAAGACAAAATGGGAGAGTCGCTAATTTAAAATAAATGGCTGACACCAATGTGACAGAGGTTGGAAACTCATCTAAAGAAACTAATCAAGTCCTGTCCTTCAGATTAATCTGTTCTACTTGAACTCTCCAGTACTGTATATACTGTAAGACATTAAACCGAGGTCCCATCTCCCTGTTCAGGTGGACTTTCGAAGATCCCACAGCACTATTCAATTAGTCATTCACTACAGGGCAGTTTATGGGACATTGCTGAGTGCAAATTGACTGCGCATTTGCCAACAAAATTCACAGTAGCATCAATTTATGGTAAATCCTGTGAAGCGCCCTGAATGAGACACGAGGATTATTATTATTTTTAGTATTAATAATAATAATCCTTGCATTTGATGTAACGCCTCATCACTGTGCACAACTGGTTGCCGCACAAATTTTATAGTCAATTCACTTCAGTTACAGTGTATTCTGTGAATCGCTTTGAGACATCTCGAAGACTTGATAAGGCATTATATTAAATGCATTATTATTATTTATCACGCATGCCTCAAAGTGCTTCACAGGATATATTGTAAAGTGGATTGACTGCATCTTGTGGGCGAAACTCCCATTTTTTAAAAAAAATTACCTCACAACAGTGTTTGCTTATTATTTTGCAGTGAGCTTTGTCATAACATGTGAACTCGTTGTTCTGTTCAAAGGCTTGTAATTCTGGATAACTGGTCTTAAATACTGTTAATTGTTTTCATTGCCAGCTCATTACACAGTTCATGGAGATAATGTTTTGCTTTCTTATGGGAAGGGAAAAAAAATAATTCTCTTGTTCTTGTTCCAGACGCTTGGATGCGAACCTTATTTCAGTCATCCCTCAGAACAGCTTTGAAGGACTGCAGTCCCTACGGCACCTTTGGCTTGATGATAATGCACTGACTGAAATTCCTGTTCGAGCTCTGAACAACTTGCCTTCACTCCAGGCAATGACATTAGCTCTCAACAAAATAACACACATCTCCGATGATGCGTTCGTCAATCTCTCCAGCCTAGTCGTACTGTAAGTACACAGTCAGTTCGCTTTACAGAATATTCTGAAGTTATTCTGAGCCGTCGCGAGGAAGTGATAAGGCGCTATATCAAATGCAAGGATTATTGTTATTAAGTGCTTACATGGAATTGCATACACTGTTTCGGGCCGGAAACAGGCCATTCGGCCCAACCAGTCCGTGTACCTCCCTCAATTCCCTCTCCTTTGATCCCTTCCCCCTCCCTCGTTTCCTGTTCGCCTACAAAATACCGAGTGGCTACAGTAAATCCTGTACAGATCTTTGAGACTTCCTCCTGATCCAGTCACCTTGGAAGATGGAATAATCCGTTAATTTATTCAACAGGAGGCAAAATGCATCGGGTGGGATGGAATTAGACCCTATCACGTCCCCCTTGCTTCCTGTCTCATCCCCCACTACCCCAAGCACCAGGAGTGCTCCAGGATGCTACCCCTCATGAGGGTTGCTATATAAATGCAAGTTGTTGTTGGTGTTGAAGGTACTCCATCTGGTGGCCTAACTGCAGGCTGATACATTTTCTGGAACCAAGGTGCAAGCAAGTCCCAAGGCAGTTCTAGAACCCATAACCTCCTTGTTGCTAGTCAAGTGTTCAACTGTTTGAGCTTCCAGGCCATCTAATAATTAATTTAGGAATTGCAAGATACTGGCACAAAGCCCTGGTGCACTCTGCTTTGCGTGAGGTTTGTGCTGTGTGAGGACAGCTCTGTTGGATTCCTTGATGACAACAACAACAAATGACACTTGTACAGCGCCCTTCGCATCAGAAAGACATCCCAGGGCGCTGGACAGTCAAGGGTTTGGTCCCGAGCTGGGAGTCGGGGTCAGGAGGGGTGGAGAGCACGGGGTGGGGAGGTGGGAGGGTGGCCAAAGGCACAGTCGAAGGGAAGGTCTTTAGACGAGAACACGTGCGTTGAAATGAATACAACCAGGGGCAACCTGCAAGGTGGGGGTAAAAGTCAATCAAAGGTATTATTTTTAACAACTCGTGTGCCCAGAAACAGTTTATCCACCAAATAAACAAGAAGCGCCCAGGCATAATTCCAATGTTTTTGACCTAGGGTTAATATTTACTAGAGCCTGCAGGTGCTTGACTGTGGGTGCTCGCTGAAGTGTAGCAGAAGTATTGTGTCAGGCAAAGGCTGGATTTTCTTTAGGGTGTTTTGATTGCTGACAAACTGCTGGTGGATCCTTTAATGTACTTTGCACCCTCGACCTTTTGGCGGGGGGGTAAAAAACACATCAAAACAAGCCCCAGGCAACTCATTGAAAACTGAAGACTTGACCTGACTTACTGCCGCACAGACAAAACCCTCAAACCCTCTTCCACCCACACCCAACAAAAAGTTTTGGGCGGGTGGAAGAGATGGGATTTTTCCCCCTGTTCATTCAAAATGAAGCAGATTTCCAACCCCAATGTGGTTTTATACAACTCTCTTCGCACATAATTGTTTTTGCTGTCGAGCTTGAAATGTATCCTAGTGCCCCTGTCCTCGTGAATGTACTGTTAACACATGGGGACATTAGGTTACAAAAGATTAATCAAAGCTAAAATATCGTCACTTCCATTGTGTGGGGTGAAGCGGGGAGGGGTTTGGGGGGGGGTCATCTATTTGTGTGATATTCGCCAAATGGAATTCGTTACATTAATTGCTATGACTCCCGGTTTGCACGTGTTGCACTGGAAAGTTGCACAGCTAATTACATAGTTGGCAAACTGCCAGCAAAAGTTCGAGAAAATGCCAGGGAGCAGGTCGTTTTGAAGAAGGTGAGGTGAAAAGGACGAAGACGTCAAGTGGGGAATAATGACTGCATTAACCGGCGTCCAACACGTCCCAACCAACAAGTGGGTTTCATTCACAATTTTCCCCATCTGACCTCCTCCTTCGAAGATAAGTTTAGCTTCGTCTGAATGGCCCGGGACAAAGTTACACTGACTGACCAGGCCACAGAGACCGACGTGTTAAAGCAGCAGGAAATGTCCTAGCTACGGGACAAAACAGGCTTGTGCTCATTCTCCCTACCCCCGAGGGGGAAAAAAAAACTCAAGGACTTTGAAGCTTTCCAGTCAGGGACTGAGCCAAGAACAGATCCGATCATGTATAATTTAAAAGGCATTTCATTCCACATCAACCCTCTACAGTTGCCAACATGCAGCTAATCTCGTCATTGTTCGGTTTTGAAGAGCATTTTTAAAAAAAAAGTTTTCTGCATCTCCCTGCTATATATATATATATGTATATACATATATATATATACACACACACATATGAGATGAGAAATTAACAGGTTTGCTTCCAGACTAGCGGGCGGTCACTCACACTGAGAGATCTGCACAGGCAACGTCAGGAAAAAGACCTATTTGACACGTCACTGATAGGAACGTAGGAAAACAGGAACAGGGAGAGGCCATTCAGCCCATCGAGTCTGTTCCAAAAGGTTTAATGGATTTCGGCAGATCTTTTCATCCCAATGCCTCTTCCATCACTATACTACTACTAATAATATTATTATTAATATATTATTATTATATTTACATGTTGACAAGAAGGAAAAGGTGGTTTGCTATCGGAATGTAATGTCTTGAAATTTAATTTAATGACCGCCCGCTTATGTTGGAGCAAACGCTCTGGGACGCTACATTGCGTGAGGAACGCTATATAAATGCAAGTTGTTGTTGATTCTCTACAGCGTCCCGTGGCTAGACATCCTATTATGTTTAATCCTGTAAAGCTGCTTTTGTCTTCGAATTTAAGATGGCACAAAATTGGGCAAAAATTCTTAAATTCAGAGATTTGAATTCAAAATTTATGATTGAAAATTCAAGTTCATAAATAAATATTTTAGGAGATGTACGGACATGTAAGAATCAATAAGGATCAATAACTATTTGAAATTCACATAAACATTTTTGTGGTCTGTTGTGGTAGCTGTGATTTGCAATTTCTGATGCTTGATTTGCCTGAATTGAAGGATCTGCCATGAAATCTTCAAAATAGGGGTAACAAGTGAGACTTGGAGACACTTTCTTTAGTGAAAGGGCAATAGACATGTGGAACAGACTACTGGTATCGATGATGGAACAAGAAACTACGAAGGATTTCAAAATGGAACTAGACAAGTTCCTCTCAATTGAAGGAGCTCAGGGTTATTTGATGTAGTGATAAATGCATTGAGTAATCTTGTGTGGATATTGGATACATAGACCTCATGAGATGCTTACTTTGCCTTAAGTTACATCAGCTTGCATTTAATATAGAGCCCTCCATGCCGGGTAGTGTCTCAGAGTCTGAAACCCTACTATGAGATGTAGAACTGGTAAATTCAGAACGAATCTACGCAAACATTATTTTAGTGAGCAAATAGTGAACCTATGGAACAGGCTCCCTAGGGAGATGGTTGAAGCAGGAACTGTTGATTCTTTAAAACACAGATTAGATGTTTTCTTTTAGGGAATAACATTATGGAATATAGCACATAGGTAGTTTGGGACATATGTGCATGCGACCGCCAGGATGGTGGAAGGCGAACTAGATAGACCTTGGTCTTTTTTCGTCCAGCATATCTTATGTTCTTATGTTCTTACCTGAGGTCCGGTCTGCTTGTCCAGGTAGACGTTAAATATCCCATGGTTCTATTCGAAAGGAAGAGCGAGTTTCTCCCAGTGTCCTGGCCAACACGCCCCCAAATATAATTGGCTGTATATGCGACACTATGCATACCCACAGTCACTGCACTTCACAGTATATGACGATACTGGAGATGTTTCAACAATATGATAAGGTACTATATAAATTGCAAAGATTATCATTACTATAATCTTACTCAATGTATAGTGTTAATAAAGAGAAACCTTGTAATATTGACACAATACCAGTCGTGTAGTGATGACAGTTCTAGCACTCATCATCAGAAAACACAGCATTCAGTAATTGGTAAAGAAAAAAATCCATATTTGTGCCTTTGGTTTTGAACTATTTTTAAATGGGGCTTGAGATTGAAACAGCAGAAACAACTTGCATTTGTCTAGCATCTTCTCAGAGTTAACTTGTTTGATCTTTCTCCTGAAAACAATTTTCCTAAATGAGATACAAATCTTCTCTACAGGCATCTCCATAACAACAATATCCAGTCCCTTGGAAGGAATTGCTTTGATGGACTCCACAGTCTAGAGACACTGTAAGTAACTTTAATTTCTGTTCATGTTGTAAATGCCCGCACGGAATACAAACCAACAAGAATTTGCGTTTGTATAGCGCCCTTAACTCGGAGTATCACCTTGGAGGGCTTAATCATGGCATCGGTCTCTGCTGACGTTGTTTGCGATAACCTGGGCTTCAAAGGACACCCTCATTTATAGCAGACTCCTGCTCCAGTGTTATTGAGGAGTGTTATTGAGTTGTCTTGTGTTAGCCTCCCATTACTAAGATCATGAGATTGAATCATGGTAGGATTTTTATATAGAATAAATGATGCCTGGCAATCATTACTTGAAGATAAGCCATTAATGATATGGCTGCTGGCAAAATGTTGCTACATTTCCATACTCACTCAAGTTTTAACTCTTCACTTGCCAAGAGTTACCCATAACTCTTCACTTGTCCTATTAACTGGAGAAAATGAATCAGTGGAAGGACACTAAAACTATAAAAAACACCAGACAGCGCAGATATTTCACGAAATGCTCACTGTGTTCATTCTAAAAGAACTCCGAGGGGAACCGTCAGCATGGATTTTTTTCATACGGAAAAATTCTGTTTAAATTCTTTGAGGAGGTAACTCAATTAGCGGACACAAGCTGCTCAGTGAATATAATCTACTCAGGTTTTCGGAATAAACGTACCAACATTTCCGTGTGTGAAAAGAGATTCAGATTCCTGGAATTGGTGTTAAATTAACAAGAGGATTCCTAATATATTGGGCAGGAAAAGCAGAAGATCACAAGATAGTTTCACGCGAAGACCACTTGATCTCATCCTTTCAGAACACTAATCCTGTCATCTTCACTTTTGCAGCTTTAAACTCTTACTTCAATGAGTCCCGGGTCTTGGACTCTACCACATTTTGTAATAACCTGTCAACAACAACAACATTTATATAACGCCCTTCAGATGGGGGTAGAGTCCGGAGCGATTTGCTTGTGTCAATTCTCTTGTGTGTAAAATACATCATGGGGGTCTGCTCTGCACTTCCCTTTCAAAGGCAAGCAAGTTTTGCTCTTGTTCTGCTGCCTTGTTGGATCTGAAAGTATTCTAAAGCAATGACTAAATAAATCAATCACTGTGGGAGAGGTGCACAGAGTTCGAACACCCCTTAGCTTGGCTCCGAACCCTTTTAACTTTCTTGTGAGTTTACGATTAAAAAAAAATTCTCAAATTGTACCCTTTGTCTCACACGAAGCAATGCTCATAAACAAAATAATACAAACCTAACGGTCTGCAATTAATTCTGGTTCTGTTTTGTTTGTTGGCTGCACTGCACATGTTGTGATGATAAAGATGCCATTATCCTACTAATAATGCCCTCGGGTTCCAGAATTCAGCACGTTTAGAAATCACGAAAGCTTTGATTTTAGTTTTGTACATATCCTCGATATTTCATCTAGAAGAATGTAAGACGCAACATAATGGAAAGAGGCGCCAGCCTTACTTAGTCAATGTATGGTTTCTGCCTGTGCTGATATCATCTTTGGCCTAGAGCCCTGTGATTTATTGAGAGCCCAGGAGATGTCTTTGTTGCATCACATAATCCTCTTGTTTACAATTTAAACGATTACAGGATCACAACAGAACACAAAACGGAATTGGATAAAGAAGGCTCTTTGGCCTATTTGATCTCATCCCTCCAGAACATTGCCGGCCCACAATAGCATTTAGCAATTTCTTCAATGAGCCCAGTATCATGGCTTCGACCATCCGTTTCAACTTGCCTCTCCCGACCATAAATCTGCGTCTTCGTTTCTCACTCCCTAGGTGTACCTGAACATATTGCTTCTGGGTTACTACTCACTCTATCTAACCCATTAATAGTAATAATCCTTGCATTTTGTATAGCATCATTCACATTGGGAAGACATTTCAAAGTATTTAACAGGATTTACTGTGAAGTGACGGTGTAATAATAATCTTTGTATTTGGTATAGCGCCTTATCGCGTCTTCGAGACGTCTCAAAGTGCTTTGCAGAATATACAGTAAAGTGAATTGACTGTATATTCTGTGGGCGAACTTTGTTCTTTGTAGTCTCCACCTCTCAAAGCCAGTCAGGAACCTCGGCGTTTTGTTCGACCCTGAGCTGTCCTTTCTCCCTCACATCCGCACCACAACTGGCACCGCCTTCCATCACCTCCGGAACATCGCCAGACTACGGCACTACCTCACCCTCACGCTGCTGAAACTCTGGTCCACGCCTTTGTCACCTCAAGGCTGGACTATGGGAACTCTCTCCTCGCCGGCCTTCCCGCCACCTCCCTCCACACTGCAGGTCATTCAGAACTCTGCAGCTCGTGTACTGTCCCGCACCAGGCTTCGGGAACACATCACTCCCACCCTCGCCCTCGCTCGCCTCCACTGGCTCCCCATCCCCCAGAGGATTGATTTCAAGATCCTCATCCTCACCTACAAGGCCATTCACGGCCTTGCTCCCTCCTACCTCTCCGACCTACTATCCCCCTACCTACCTGCCCGTACCCTCCGTTCCTCTGGCTCCGGTCTGCTCCACGTCCCCCGCCCCAACCGGACTACCATCGGTGGTCGGGCCTTCAGCCTCTCAGCCCCGAGGCTCTGGAACTCCATCCCCAGTGCCTTCGCCTTGCTTCCTCCCTTTCCTCCTTCAAGGCCGCTCTCAAAACCTTTCTCTTTGACCGAGCCTTCAGCTCCCCTCTCGACTCTCTTCCCCTCCTCGCTCCCTCCCTTCCCTCCCCTTACCCTGACCATTTCCCCCCTCCTCGCTCCCTCCCTTCCCTCCCCTCACCCTGACCATTTCCCCCCTGCTCGGGTCATGACCCAACTGTGCAGCGCCTTGGGACGTCCTCCTGACGTGAAAGGCGCTTTATAAATGGAATCTTGTTGTTGTTGTAGTCAACACAGCAGCCCAGATGCCCACAGCAATGTCCCACAAACAGCCATGAAATTAATTGACCAATTTTATTTGGGGGGATTGTTAGCCAGGACACCAGGTGAAACTACCTTCTTTGCATTAAACATTTAATGTATATCAAATAAGGTCCCAGAAACGTTTTTTTTAGAATAAATATAAATGTACACGAGTACGTCTGAAGATCTTGCCTCTGAAACATCTTGGAGGAAGTGGTTTCAGAAACAGTGCAATTTACGCTGGGTTCATCAGTGTTATCTCCACAGGATGAACCAGCTTTATTCTGAATTTTTTTTGCTATTAATGAAGACCAGATTGCCCTCTTGCCTTAAATGAAGCTAAAGAACAAATACCTGATTTCTTTGGGTTGTGTGTGCGTGCACCAAGATGGAACTTAATTGTCTTGATGCCTGATTGTTTAAAGAATTTGATGTTTTTCCTGGTGTCCTAGCCAACAGACTCCCAGACAAAATTGGTCTTTCACTTCAGGGCTGTTTATCAGATCTTGAGATAAATGGAATATTGTTGTTGTTGTTGTTGCTGTGTGCAAATTGGCTATCCCGATCACCTACAGAATACAGAGTTGCCTCGCTTTGCAGAGTTTTATAGTAAATCCTGCGAATCGCTTTCAGACATCCTCCTGACGTGAAAAGATGCTACATCAAATGCAAAGATTAGTATAGTATGATCATGATATCTCTGCATGCATTGTTGCAATGTCACTGACAGAAATGAATGCCTTTCGAAAAATGTAAACACTTGCGAATAATTGTCAGTTTTCCTTTTGATCTTTGGTGACTGTCATTCAAATGATTTGGCAAGTCTGGACCTATTATCTGGTCAGATGGGAACCATGATTTTTCTTTTCTTCAGGTGGAGAGACAGTGAACGCAGAGACTGTTTATTTTCTCAACCAGTAAGGAGGGGAACTTGCATTTAAACTACAAAGCATCTGATCTCTTTTTCCCTCGCTATATTGATTTCTAAAAGTTTATTTATTTAGGGTCAGAGCACTTTGCTGAGGAGGACATTTATCTGCAGGTCATCTCACAGGTTGAGACTTAAAAAGGCTTTGAAAGTGCTGCATAAAATCAAGCAGTTGTTGGAAAAAGTAACCAGCAAATTAAAGCTTTTGCTAAGACTGATCATCACTATATCAGAACCCATGAGCCCACTGGAATTTTTTTTAACACAGTTGAATATTTTCTTCTCGTTGAAATCTGATCCTCAATAGGATGTCAATTTGTATTGTATTGCAAAGCAACAGTGGGAATTAAGAGCGAATGAGTGCCTTCCGTGTAACTCTTCATTATAGTTCAAAAACAGAAGTCGCTGGGAACACTCAGCAGGTCAGGCAGCATCTATGGAGAAAGGAATCCCGAGTTGGGGGTGATGGGATTATCCGAGGAATCAGGTGGATGGGGAAAGGTGACCAAAAGCGCGGTGGAAAACAAGGCTTTAAAAGTGGGGAGGGATGGAATGGGAAATATTAAGAACTACTGGGATGTGAAGCATACAATAATCAGGGCTTTGGTAGAGAAGCTTCAGCACTTAAACAGACCTGAAGCAATTGAGTGAATCAGGTGTTTGCCGGTCCTGAGATTAGACGTTGAGGGGTTCCAGTGGTTACTCGACACTCTGTTCTCTGGCTGTTATCCCAGTCGCTACAACACATCTACCTGGGCTGATGTGAATCGCAAAAGCACATTGGGGGGGGAAAGTGATCCAAAGATCACTAAGAGTTAGATTTCTCGAAAGGAGGTTGAAAATAAAGACAGATGGCTTGAGGCGAAGGGATTTTCAGTGGGAGTTAGGAGTTCAGGAGAGCGGGGACGTTCTTGCTGAAAGCTCTGCAGGTGAGGTGAAAGTTGCAACCTATAATATGATGACCATCATTATCACAGCACAGAAGATTCCACCAAATAAATATCTGGCCATGGGTATGTCTTCCTACCCACATCCCCCATATCTCACGTCTCTGCATCCTTCAATTTCATGGTAACAGTAGTTGGGGCTGTAGCTGCCTTTACAAATAACATTTGAGCCCAGGTTTAACTCCAATTTTTTTTGTCAGGTCACCACAGAGAAGATACTTCCCTTCCTCAGAGCAGCTTCCCACTTGCTTTCATATCTTTCCCGCGACTAATATTCCTTTTAAGTTCAAACTAACTTTAATGGAGTCAATTTTTTTTTGACAGAGAACAAGTTACACCCTGCAGTTTTTGGACAAGGCTCCATTAATTAATACGGCATATAAATCACCTCTTATTCTTTCAATAATCAGACTGGCTAAGTCTGTACAATAAGTAATTCAAAGCAGCTGGCAATAGATTTTGGTTTTGAGTCACCTCTGTTGCAATAGAGTTTACAATGCTAAAAGTGAATTTGGCAAGGACGTCAACCATTTATAAAAGCCTCTATTGTCTCCTATCTACAACAAATATTGCAGCTTAGTTTAAGAGATAAAATATATAAAGTACTTCTCCTTAAATAAAAGCTTTGATGTTTTTTTCATGCATCTGACTAATGATTAAGATTTGTGAATGAACTTGATATGTAAAAAAAAACTGCAAAACAGACTCTATTAAAGGTATAACAGTGATGACACATCGCTGAATTGCATTTGGAGTCTGATTCAGTCTTTCGTATCGTGTTCTTTCACAAATCATAGCCGTTAGTCAGATTTCACAAGAACATTTGCTTTGTCCACTATATCACACACAAAACTAACTGTCCTAAATTTTCAGCAGATAAATAGGCAGCTATCAAGAGCTTTGTTTAAAACCAACCAGAAATCCAGCCCAGGAGAGTGGTTGTCAGGGGTATGGTTGTTTGTCAGGCTATGCGTTCTCTACGTTGATAGTTCAAGGGAAAAGTGTGTTGGTGAGACACAGCACTGTAAAGGTGCACTCTGTCATAGCATTGTCCTTTGGAACTAATGTTATGGGACACAACATTTTGTCAGGAGATGACAGAATTTTTAGGGTTACAAAGTGCGATCCTTTTTGATAATATAAAAAATTCCAGAGGGCTGTATTTTGGCCTAAAATAATATGTGGTAGCACCGTCAAACCCTTATTATGTCATGCTAACTGCTTATTTATGGATTAGCGTAACTTTTAGGAATTCCTTCCCTTTCACCCATAAAATATAGAGCCTATTCACTTTACCGTATATTCAGTGAAGCATTTTGAGATGTCTTGAAGATGTGATAAGGCGATATATCAAATGCAACAATTATTATTATTATTCACAGTAGACAAATGTTTTACGGACATTAGATTTAGCGCTGATATTCTTGAAGCTCATCTTAGAACTAACAGCTATGTCTGTTTGAGAAAAATATTGGTGAGCATGTCCCTTTAATTGGAGAACATTTTTTTTCCACCATATCTATAAATTGATGTCTCTTGAAGGCCAAGCTGGCAGGTGTACATGACGCCAGCATCTTATCTGTGGTGTCCTCAGACAGGAATAGACTTGTAACAACGGCACATCCTATCAGAGCAGCTCAATGTTTGACACAGGTGTACCCAAAAACAGTTTAGAAGCTCAGCCGCACAAAACAATAAAGAAGCTATAAAACTCTCAACTTCCTTCAATCAGTGTTCAATATTGGCAACAGTACAGTTTTTTTAAAAAAAGACATTGAGACGCTCAGGGAAAACCTTACCAGGATATTACTGAAAAAGATACTTTTACGCACATAGACATTCGTAAAATTTTCTCCCCACAATGTTGGGAACAGCACCTGCTCAGCTTCTGTTTGTGAAGATGTTCGATGTTCTACTGGATGCAATAAACGTTATACTGGGAACCAGGAAGAGATGGTACCTTTACCAAGTTTGAAATCGTTTGAAATCGCCCACAAAACACACAGTAAATTCACTTTACAGTATATTCTGTGAAGCACTTTTGAGACTTCTCGATGACGTGATAAGGTGTTGTATCAAATGCAAGGATGATTATTATTATTATGTTACTGTCCTGACTCCATACTCTGTGATGTGTTGGACCTGTGGAGTGAGCATGAATGTATCCCAACATCAGCTGTCTGATCAAAATGTCTACTTTCCCCCACTTTATGCATTACATCACTCGAACTTGCTAATCCCTTCAGCAATTTTCCACTGTTTCTGTTACCACAAATCAAATAGTTTCTTCACAATGGTTTCAGACAAAACAAAAGAATGTGGTTTTTCATTGAAATCAGGGTACCGTTCAAAAATGCTTTGGGCTTTAGTTTTAAAATATAAGTAACTTAATAAATAGTGAGCCATTTGGTGTAGCACCACAATGAAACACTAAATTCTAACAGTTAAACGTTTGTAGAGTCACAGCCAGAGTAGTTTTTGCTCTTGCACATCTGTCTGTGGATGCACGTTCTTGATCGCTTACAATGCAGCATCTTAAAGGAAACAAACAACAGCTCCATGCAATCTGGGACACTACCCTGCATGAGGGGCGCTGTATATACACAAGTTGTTTTTGTTGTTGTCATCCTCACATAGTGACTCCAGGTCTACCAGGGTTTCTTTGTGCACAGAAAGTTCTGCAAGTCAGTAAAACGTTATTGGTGGGGGGGGGGGGCGCGCGCACTCTCGGAAGATTTCCTTCCAAAGTGCAACATGTAAGAATTACTTTAACTTTAATTCTTTCCTTTAGCTTTTCCTTGCAGCTAGGATCAGCAGGTGGGCGTGCAAGATGGTCAGTTCACAAGACGTCCCTTGGGTGGAATGAGAGTGTCTTGGTTGTTTAGGAGCGTGTGTTTTTAGGCCCTCCCACCAGATAAACCCCAAAATAAACACCGAGGCCTCATGTAGGGTCTGAAATTTACAAAATAGAATTGCTCATCGCTGAATATGTTTTAAAAATGGTGGCAAACCACATAGCTGGAGAGGAGTGCCATCTGCTGGTTCTCCCAAATGGATTCCTTGTATTAGAAACTGGCGCATCTCACCCAATGTTACGCTAATAAAGGCATCCTCATGTTCAGACAGCCACAGAAATGGTGGATCCATAGAGGTAGGAATTTATGTAGACCTTTGCTGTCAGTTTATGGGTCAATGCTCCTTAATGGGACGTCCTCCCGACGTGAAAGGCGCTCTATAAATGGAATCTCGTTGTTGTTCTTAATGACCTTTCACTGAGAGCATATTTGAAGATAGTTCTTGCAACAGATGATCTGTCAAAAAAAAAGGGATGTTGGAAGGAAGAAAGGAAGTCAGGTGGAACTTTTTTAACACAAAAGGTCATAGACCTAAGGCGTAAGCTGCCAGGCAAGGCAATGAAGCAAATAGCATGAATGGGTTCAAAAGGCACCTGGATGTATGTCTGTAGAGAGAAAGGATTGAAAGAAATGGTGAGGAGGGGTAAGTGGGTTGCACATAATTCAGAAAGGAAGTGCACCTCAGACTTAATGACCTTATTCCTGCTCCTAATATTCTATTCTTCATGACACGTTACAATGGAAGGACTTTAAATTGTCATTTAGAAAATTGCCATTTTTTATTTCTTTCTGACAGGAAAAAGACTCAATAAATATGTAACGTTGCCGGTAACATGAGTACCTGAGTTAGAAAATTGGCGTTGCCATTTGAGGGTCTAAAAGGTGGCTATTTTCAACGTGATTTGCTATTAGTATTTACAAAACATCCATCGATTGTATCTCTTTTCAGTTGTTTATACTTGTGTCTTCAAACATAGTTTGGGCTCTGTTTCCTCAGTGCATATCTAGGTGTCAGCCTGGTCTAAGTTGATAGACCAAAGGTTGTGGGCTGAAGCCGTACATCAGGACTTTGAATTCATATAAACTAGGCTGACACTCCATACAATGCTGGCGACGTGCTATTTTGTTGAAAATGATGTCCATCAGAAGAGACATTAAATTGAAGTCCCACCTGCCTGTTCAGGTGCACGTTAAAGATCCCACGGCACTGCTCAAAAAGAGAAGGGAGTTTCTTCTGGTGTTTTGTCCCACATCCCCAAAATTAAAGTGGTCATTCATTTTATGGCTCTTTGTGAGACATTGCTGTTCTCAAAATTGGCTGCAAAATTCACATACAAAATCCTGTCTCTACAGTAAATCCTGTGAAGCACTTTGAGACATCCTCTTAAGGTGATGGGCAGTATAACAAACTAAGGATTTTTATTATTATTATTATTATCAGTTAGGGGTTCGGTAAAGAACTTTTCATTCTTGCACTCTCTGTTGTCGGGATCTGTAGATTCATACAGTCCAGGCTGGATTACTCAGTGATGTGCAGCAGTTGCATTGTGAAGAAAACAGATTGGCTGCAACATAAGGTCCTTTTTCGTCTTTAAACACAGCTTCCTCCATCCACTGTCGGGTAGGCCAACCTGGGTCATATGTTTCCACAAAGATACCGACAGTGTGTGGAAGGCCAGTGATAGAAAATGTGTGCTTGGCAGAGTGACTGCATACCTGCAAAACATGTTATGTTATCACCGTTTTTGTTCGTTCAAAGCAGATGATGCAATAATTTCCATATGTCAGGACAGACGTATTCAGGCGCTGTAAAGTTTTATGGTTCTATTTAGTTAGGTCCCATCAATTCACTTTACAATATATTCTGTGAAGTGCTTTGAGACGTCTCGAAGACGTGATAAGGCGCTATATCAAATGCAAGGACTATTATTATTATTATTATCAACACTTTTTTTTTGCCAGGGATCTGAACTACAATGACCTGTCTGAATTTCCTGTAGCAATCCGGACTCTAAGCAAACTTCAAGAACTGTGAGTATTATTGTGCCCTAAGACTTTACATTGTGAGATGTGAATGGAATTTCACTGTGGTAAAAACTTCAATGATTTTACTCTGGGTGAATAAATGTTAATGATATTTAGTTTCTCGCACATAAGAAATCAACTTACAATTCAATACTAATTTACGTTTGTACAGCGCTTTTCACGTCAGGGGGACGTCCCAAGGTGCTTAACACCTGGGCTAGGGTTGGGAGTCAATTCGGGTGGGGAGGGAGAAAGGTGATCAAAAACACGGTTAAAGTGGAAGGTTTTGGTCATATTCAATCTACAACTGTTTGTGGGACATTGCTGTGCGCAATTGGCTGCTGGTTTGCCCACAAATATACAGTCAATTCACTTTACAGTGTGTTCTGTGAAGCGCTTTGGGACGTCCTCCTGACGTGAAAAGCGCTATATCAAATGCAAGGATTATTATTATTTTGAGATAGATCTTGAATGAGGTGAGGGAGGGGGTTGAGTTGGAGGGACTACGGGATGGAGTTCCAGAGAGCAGGAGCAGAAGGCTTAAAGCATAACCACGGATGGTGGGATGGGGAGGGCAGGGGACATGGAGCAGGTGCTGAGCAAAGGGAGCGGCCAGGTCTGTAGGGTTTGAGGATGTAGAATAACGTGAAAGATATAGGGACAATAGAAAGATGTGATAAATACAGGAAGGGTCCTTTAAACAGTGGGAATGAGCAAAATCTGTTACAGCTTTTTCTTTGAAACAATAGTTTAGTTGAATCAAATGCATTACTGATCTGTGTTACAGGGGTTTCCATAACAACAATATCAAGGCAATCCCAGAAAAGGCTTTTGTTGGAAATCCATTACTTCAAACAATGTAAGTATAATTGCCCCTGAGTGCCCTACAGTCAATGTTTCTTACTCTATTCAATCGAGTGTGTGCCGAAATGCATGCGACAGTCTAAGATAACAAAGCTTAACCTTGAGTGTTGCTCCTTTCTGGACAAATGTCAAATCTTTCCAAGTCAGTGAGACGGGATTCTATAAATTTTGCCAAAGCAAAAAAAAAATTAATATCTATTTACCGGAGTTAAATAAAACCTTGGCCAAGCTACAGAACACATTCTTATCCTACCCTCCCACGCCTTTTTAACTGCTTGGATTTGGCTTCTTGAACTTGCAGCCTATTTTCTGCCCATCTCTTCCTGCTGTGGAAGAACATACGGAGTCCAATTAGACTTGTCAGGTTGCCACTTGGAAGCGCGTTTCTGCTCACGGCGTGTGCAGGAAGTGACATCGGTGGCAACTTGGCGACCAAGAAGTTGATGAAAAGAATTGGTAAAAATCCCCTCACCCCCACCCACCCCAAAAAAACGATAATTCAAAATAGCGCTCAATATGATCCTATGGAAATCGGAAAAAATAAAAATTGATTTCCGCCACCGTTATATATCAGCCGTATCCATCCCTGCTCTCTGAAAGCGGTGTTATATTATCAACAAATTCTTGCTCACGATCAATTTTGTGCGTTTCACTTGCAACACCCTTGATAGGTATTTCTAAAGTCATTTTGTTTTTTTAATTGGCCTGGTAAAAACCTCTCAAGATGCCTAGATACTGCTCTTTATTTACACTGGCCAGAAGTCAGCACACAGATGAACAGTCAACAGGTTAATATTTGTGATGGCGTAAATAAGGCTGTGGACACAAGTGTACACATCAAAGAAATAGTTGGGTTTTTTTTGGCAGCACCAACCCTATAGAGTGGGGAGGCATTTCAGTTCATAATCTGAACAGCTATTCAGCTACACCCCGTTGAAGCCAGCTAGACTACACTGCGCTGTCCGTTTAGTACTTTGGGTATGAGTACTGTATTTGACTACAACTTCATGGACAAGAGCTGTTCTCCCACTGCAGACGAATCAGTGTTTTTCATAGTTAATAACTACCGGAGTTAGGTAATGACATAATGTCATAATGTTGCTATTTAGAGCCCATTTCTGAGACACGTTCACAAATGTTAGTGTTAGTTTAAAATGAATTCCGCACCATAATCTCTTCAAATAGCAGTAAAAACATAGGGTCCATATCTGATTCTCTTGATTGCTTCAGCTATTTCTGTATGTGACTGCAGTGAGCTTTGTTATTCAATCTGATTACACAGAGCGCTTACTTAAGAAAAGCAGATGTGAGCTTTGACACTGATGGATGCAGTATAAAAACCTATCTAAACATTTTGCTTCCTCTTTAGTCATTTTTATGATAATCCAATCCAGTTTGTGGGGAAATCAGCCTTTCAATATCTGCCAAAGCTTCACACCTTGTAAGTATGAGCTAAGCCAAGTGTTTCCTTTCATAAGTTCAGAAAGCTAACCCAGTAGCTCAGATGGCTGAATGTTTGACTTCCAAACCAGGAAGCCCCTGAGATATCTGTCCCCTGGGACACGTTTTCACTTCACAGCCGTTTGCGGGACTTTGGCTGTCGCGTTCATCTACAAGATGCACAATCACTACGCTTTGCATTGCATCGCTTTGACGTGACTTCGCAATGTCAAAGGCCTTGCGTCAAACTTAAGTGTTATTACTATCATCGTTATTTGCTTGTGCACAGTTGGTGAGTTTTGTTGGTTCTGAGCCGTGTAAGGTGCGTCACTGCTCAGAGTCCGTGCTCTCGACCAACAACAATAACTTGTGTTTAAACAGCACCCTTCAGGCAGGATAGTGTCTGCGAGTGCGAGCAAAAACCTCTTCTCCCTGTGCCTTCTCTGACTGGCTTTAAATATCCCATAGAAACTGCCTTTGGTTAATGTCCTCACACTCCCTCACCTGAAGAGCTTTGAGACATTCAGTTTTAATATCAAAAGAGTGATCTGAGCTGAGCCTACTGCTCCATAGAGATTACCAGGGTAGTCCATCAGCTCTGCTGGAGGTCTAGGTTGAAGTATCAGAGACTAACCGCCCCCTCTAGTTGGTTTTAAGTGCTCCGAGATACCATCCAGTTTGAAGGGTACTATATAAATGCAGGTTGCTGTTGTTCGTGGATAAAGACTCATCTTTCACCAAACCATGTGAGCTAAAAGGTTATGACTGGTTAGCCGATCACAAGATTAGTTTATCAGTTTGGATGAAGAAGGCTCTTTGGCCCCATCTGATTTCATCCCTCCAAAACACCCACCCTACTGTCCCCCCACCCTCCCGCCCCCACCCCAACCCCTATCACAGCATCAAGCTGCTTTTTAAATCAGTCCAATGTCCTCAAGACTGAAGAGTCCTAGACCTGAGCCTGGGCAGCGGCTACACACCGCTAATCCGTAAATTGAAAATATGTGCTACCGTTCCCATTGCTCTCTTGAGAGTTACATGCATGAATGCTGGTTTAAGGCAGCGTATGGCCCCTTTGCAATGAGCTGTGTGGTCAAATAGCCTTCTCAAGCTCATTGCCTGGGCTCACAGTTATAAGCTAACCACTTGGGTGAGGTAGAGGAGGACAAGTCAGTGCTTTGAGAAGAAAGGAGAACAGAGGAGAACTTTGGCACTCAATAAGTGTCCGAAAACTTTGGTGAACACTTCTAAACATTTGCCCACAAAACACCCAATCAGAGCACTTTACAGTGAGCCCTGTGAAGCACTTTCGGATGTCCTACCAATGTGAAAAAGGCAATACATACTAAATGTAAGCATTAGTATTATTAAAACAAGAGAACATGGAAAGAAGAAACCAAACAAAAAGTGGCGCATGACTTGGAGCTCATAGTCTACAGTGACACTCCAATGCAGTGCTGGAAGGGGTTTTCCATTGCCATGGATTCCATCCTTCGGATGAGACGTTTAAACCAAGGCACCATCTGCCTGTTCAGGTGGACGTTAAAGATCCTTTGACACTGTTTAAGAAGAGAAGGGAGTTTTCCGCCTATCTCCTGACCAACAAATAAAATTGGTCGTGCACTTCATGAGTGTTTGTGGGACGTTACTGTGTGCAATTTGGCTGCCGCATCGCCCACAAAACACACAGTCACTGCACGTTACAGTATATCCTGTGAAGGGCTTTAAGCGTCCTCCTGACATGAAAGGTGCTGTACCAAACGTAAGGACTATTTATGCTTATTATTCATTTGTAAAAATAGACGTATTGGTACAAATATAATTTGGTTGGTGTCTTGTCATTCAAACCAATTAAAATGTGATAAATAAATGCAATTTGCTCGAACACACAAAAGGGCCAATATAAATACTTTCCTTTAAGAATGCGGAGGGGCTTATAATTACACAGCTGTGATGCTGTGTCAATTTTTCCCCCCTCCTTCTTTTAAGCTAAGCATGTAAGAAAGTAATGGATTTTGCTCTGTCAATTCCAGGTCACTAAATGGGGCAAGTGAAATAAAGGAATTCCCAGACCTTAAAGGAACAACCAGTCTGGAAATACTGTAGGTAACAAATTCATGTTTATCAAACTTAGATTCTGAATGAACAGCCGGCACCATTTTGTCGCAATTATTACCCTTTTCTTTCGATGGCATTCATTCATCCTAAATTATCCATTACATTGTCAGTTCTGTCAGTAAAAATAAGGGTCATGTACTGAGGAGCTTCTCGCATGCTTGCTCCCAAATAATGGCATCAATTTTCTGCTCCTGGATAGGACATTGACTAGAGCTGGAATCACCTCACTTCCCAGGGGTCTCTGCCAACAACTCCCAAACCTACGAGTGCTGTGAGTACACTTTAGTTCCTGGTTGCAAGAATGTTCTGATATTAACCCTCTAATCCTACTCCAAGCTGGAACGCAGACCGGCTTTAGATTATGGATCTTTTTTTCCCTCTTCTCGAATCACAACCGTAACATGACTGCGTTTTGTTAAGTTAATATTGCGCAATGTTCATCAGTCAGAACTGGTGATAATTCCCGGTCTACAGTGGAGTTTCTGTCATGAAGCCTCGCTGTCTAGGCTGACGTTCAAGTGCAGTGCAGTGGAGGAGAACTGGGTCGTCTGAGATGGTGTCCTTCAGATGCCATGTTAAAACTGAGGTCCCATATGGGTGGATGTTAAAGCTCCCATGGCACCATTCGAAAAGAGAAGGGAGTTTCTCCCTTTGACCAAATAAAATTGGTTACTCACTTTGCGGGATACTGCTGTGCACAAATTGGCTGCTGCACTCACCCTCAAAATACACAGTCATTGCAGCAATTGATGTAAGCTCTTTCTTTATAAGTAGCATGATACTCAAATATAAAGAGCTGAAACCTCCTCCTGGTTTCATAACTCACTGGCGGTTAACATGACGCTAAGAATACAACAGCGATTTAAATTTCTATCGTAACCTTTCAGGTCAGAAGAACGCTTTATGCACTTGACACAGTTAAAATAGTAATTGTTTAGCTAAGTCTTAGTAATGGAATCAGCCTCATCTCCCCATTATTGAAGATGCTATTTTAGCCGAGGTTCTCCATCTTATAAGATCATAAATATTATTATGTCCCAAAGAGCACATATAGTTTATCAATTATCATTAAGCAAGAAGTCAATAACCTTCTCATGTTCATTTTGCCCACAATATATACAGTCAATTCACTTTATAGTATAGTCTATGAAGCACTTTGAGACGTCTCGAAGACGTGATAAGGCGCTATATCAAATGCAAGGATTATTGTTATAATGTTACATTCTGCTAACACATCAACATACATTTTAAAAATTGGAAAAGTCAGCTACATGGTTAAAGGCGAAACTGTTATACCTTAAACAATATCGGGAAGTAAATTTTCCACCAATACATGATATGTTTAGTAGGTCAGCTGTACACCAATCACACTGGTGTTCATATTGCATGCAAAGGAATGTTGTGCACATTTGATATCATTTTGGAGATGAATATCATGACAGGGCAGTATTGCAGCAAGTGACAAAGATCAATGTGGTTAATAATCCCATCTCAAGACCGTCCTCTTTGACCGCTCCCTTGGGCACCCTCCTACTCTCCTTGCCGTTCCCCCCACCTGATAGCATCCCCCAACTCGAGTGCAAATCCTTGATAGTCCAGCGCTTTGGGATGTCCTCTTGACTCGTGAAAGGCGCTGTGTAAATGGAATTCGTTGTTGTAACTGTTGCTTTATTTTGTTCTAGGCTTCAGGTTCCTCACTCTCATTTACAAACCCCTTCATGTCCTAGCACTTCCCTATCTCTGTGACTTTCTCCTGACCCACTCTTTTGTTCGCCCTCCTGCACTCGACTGCCTCAGGCTTGCAACACATCCCATGTGGTCTCAATCAGATGCTATGCCCCTAACTTCTGGAACTCTCTCTCTTTCCTCTCCATCTCACCCCCTCTTTATCTTACCTCTCACCTAAAAACCTACCTGCGCTTATGGTCAACTCCCTCTTCCCCCCCACCCTCCTCTCCCCCTTCTCCCTCGCTCAGAATCCAAACATGCCCTTGCAAGGCATTATCTCACACGTTGTAAAATTAAAGTTATTGCAGTTCCCAGTTTGTGTCCAGAATCGGTGTGTTTCTACATTTACTCACTGCAAAAGCTGCCTTGTCATAACGCTCAATGAGTAACTCCCGGAAAATAAATGAAAGAACAAGGCGGAAATAACTTTTATTCCCTCTGGTATCATCGATGGTTAAAGTCAGGCTCGCCTCTAAAATTTCAAAGTCTAACACAATTTGGCTGATGGGTTGTCCAGCTTCTCCTTCAGCCGACCTCTCACCCTCCCTCAAGCTCCTAAAAAAAACGCCAGGAAAGGTCTCCTTATTGGATACTTCTCAACACCAATTCAATACAATGCAACTTATACAGCGCCTTTCACATGGGAGGGATGTCTCAAAGCCCTTGTAACTGTTGGCTGGGCAACCGAGCTGGGGGTAGGAGTGGAAAAGATGACCAAAAATGCAGACAATTATCAACTCCCCAAAGACAGATTGCTTCACAATCAAAGGGCAACATGGCTTTAAAGGGAAGTTCTTTCAGTTTAAAGTACCATCCACAGTAACGTTTCGGAAACATTATTTGAATTGGCCTAAAAAGTACACAGTCACTACACCTTACAATAAATCCTGTGAAGCGCTTTAAGCACTTTCTCAAAGCGTGAAAGGCTCTGTATCAAATGTAAGGACTATTTATATTACTTTATTATTTGGAATTCATTGCTAATTGTGTGTAACGAGGGAATTCAATGTCCCTTTAAATTATGAAATTAACAATCATTAACTGATATATTTAAGGGTACCTTGAATTCGCTCTGTATAAATACATTTAAACATGGTTAGTTAGCACAACCTGGAAATTAAGTGCCAGTGGGCTGAAATAGAAATATTTGTTGACGGGAATCATACCATTGAAATGAGTCTTTCTCCTCTCGATCGCAAACACATGCTAACTGTTTACAAAGCCAGTCATTTTATCGCTGGGTTATGAGAATAGTTTAAATTTACCGTGATGTATACTCACAGCCTCCGCCGTAAATAGCGACTGAATAGCTAACAGTATTGTATTTACATTTACAGGGAATTATCGTTCAATCAGATTCACGAACTGCCAAGTTTCCATAACTGCCAAAAGTTGGAGGAAATGTAAGTCCTTAAATAAAATATTCTTGTGTGAGATATTCACAACAAGTTACTTAAGTTTTTAGCCTATTTGTCTGCCCCTGCTCTATGGAACTCCAATCCCACTCTCCCCTCAATCTCCGCTTTCAAAGCTCGCCTTAAGACTTACCGCTTTGGCCATGCTTTCAGACATCTTTTCCATTTCCCATCTTATTGTATTCCATTCTACACTTTGAATTTGATAATATTGATATATTCGCATTTCGCCCACAAAATATACAGTCAATTCGCTTTACAGTATATTCTGCGAAGGGCTTTGAAACGTCTCGAAGATGCGATAAGGCGCTGTATCAAATGCAGGGATGATTATTATTATTATTATATTCCTAAAAAGCTATCTCAATACTTCTACCCATCAATTTTCTAACCACCTTCACAATTGTTTGGTTTCTTTTCTCCGATTCACAGGGTGGGGAGTGGGGTGGGAGTCCAATAATTTTCCCCCGGTCATATAAGCCTTGGGCTGAGGTCAACATATTCGGGCCGACAATAGGAGATTGTACGTGATGTCCCCCGTTACCGAAAAAAATCGATCCTGACTTTTTCTCACAATTTTCTTCCATTATTCAACATCTCCCCCCCTCACCCCCCCATCTATCCAGCTCAGGTGCCCAGTCAGTGCTCTGAGATCCCCTCCCCCTGCCCCGCACACACACCAACAAGTTGGGCCCCTCACACAGGGTAGCAGTCTAGAGCGCTCATGTAAAAGACGCTAGCTAAATGCAACTTGTGGTTGTAGAATTTAAATGCGGAGTTTAGGCAAGATGAGCAAGATATTGCCCTCCCACCTCTCACTCGTCCCTTTGAAAGAGAGCTTTATCAGGGGTAGAATTGAGTATGGGTGGACCTTTCTTCAAATAACGTAGCCAAATCAGAGCTTTGCAGTGACTCAGCACCTTTGTTTTTTTCCCCCAGTTCTCGGCTCTTAACAAGTCAATATAACAGTCTAAGTTTTCCATTTATATGGATATTTTTCTTAAAAAGTCAGATAATGCCAAATGTATCTTTTGTTTATTGTCGAGACACCCTTTTGACATTTTGATACAAAACCACTTCCGCTCTGTATTTTTTCGTCTTTTCTCATGCCAAAATGATTGATTTTTTTTCTTTCGGTGACCTGAAATAAGAATGATATCTTAAGACCTTGATCTCATTGTTACTGTTTGTCTTTCTTAGCGGCCTGAAGCACAATAGAATCACTGAAATCAGAGCTGACACGTTTCAACAGCTAATGACTCTGAGATCTCTGTGAGTAGCTTTTCGCATTCTTCCCTGAAGCAGTCTGGCCGGTGAAGTTTTAGTGCTCTGCTGATAAGACAGAAACCCGATTCCAGGCACCGGGACTGCAACTCAATCACACAAGTCGCTGTGTAGAATAAGGTGTCCGTGAGTGAGTGCTCTTTGTAGGTGTAGCATCCCCTGTTCGTGCAGCAAACTCTTAAACGATTCGAGACAAGTTGCGTTCCCCAAAATACTTCCTTTTTCTTGCCTCGAGTTTGACAAAAAAATAGCCATACGTAATTGGGAGACGGGGAGAAACAGCCTCCAGCACAAAATACCATAACTTGCAGCAGTAAATAAACTTTGTTCCTAGTCATTTGGCCCTTTTGTGTTCATTGTCGTGATTCGAGAGCTCTGTGGGAAAGCTACTTTTTCTCACAGATGTAGCCCTCAGCCACACACGTTAACCCTTGGCAGGCAGCGTTGGTTCATCTGCGTACATTGTAATGAATCCTATTAACCGGTCTGCCAAAGTGTTTCTATTTTCATACACAAGTCCCATTTATTTCATATGTGCTGCAGTCCAAAGACTGATTTATATCGGGGGTGACCTGCCCGAATGGGCAACAATAAGACTATAATGAGACAGATTGGTCTGGACTTTAGTATTACACATCACATCACCAGGAATATGGTTGCACTGGTTACGGAAACATTAACATCATTGACTTACAAATAACAAATTCGACCTGGAACCGTCTGCTTATGCACTCCGCACAAGAATCCTTCTATGCTTAAGAACCTCTCTGGGTGTCAAGTGAGTGAGTGTGCAGTTCCGCTCAAGTACCTAGCACTGCAAAACTAATCGTGCATTCATCACCCCCACAGAGAGTGAAGCGCTCTCTTCTCACCAATTCAAATGTCCTTTTGACCTACCCTGTGAGGAATGTGTGTCACAATGTATGTGCGTTAATATTACAGCCTCAATTCAGTGCTCGAATATAAAGGAAGCAGCAGTGCTGTGTCACCCTGGCGCGCTCTCGCCTCTGAGTCAGAAGGTTGTGGGTTCAAGCCCCACGTTGGGACTTGGAATCACATAGTCTAAGCTGACATTCCAATGTGCTGCCGGGGGAGTGTTGCATTGTCTGAGGTGCTGTCCTTTGGATGAAATGTTAGATCGAGGTCCTGTCTGCCTGTTCAGGTGACGTTAAAGATCCGGAGGCAATATTCGAAAAGAGAGGAGAGCTTTTCCAGGTCTCTTGGCCAACAAGCCCACAAGTAAGAATCAGTCACTCACTCCATGGCTGTGTGTGGGACATTGCTGATCGCAAGCTGGCTGTGCCTCATAGTGCTCACAAAATACATAGTTACTCCACTTTTCAGAATATCCTGAGAGGGTTTAGCGATGTCTCAATGAAGTGATAAGGCGCTACATCAAATACAAGGATGATTACTATTAGTAATAGGAAGCATGTCGTTGAGTTCCATACTTTGTGAGGTCTGCCTAGTGTTGAAATGAAAGCCTTTCAGATTATAATTTGCGTATATTTTTAACGATAGTTTTTCCCTCTCAATTTTAGAGATCTCAGCTGGAATAAAATTGCGTTCATTCACCTCGATGCTTTTGCCTCATTACGCTCCTTAACTAAATTGTAAGTATTTCATTTTGAATTTTTGACTCCTAAATGACCAGTTACTGTAGGTGCAAACACAGCCTTGACAGGAGCAGAGTAGAGATGCGTGACATGTAAATTCTGGCCCGAGAATCAAGCAGAATAGAAGAGGATCCGAGATTCATTGTTGCACACTTTTTGACAGCATGTGTGCAATTTTATATATGTCCTCCAGTCACCTTTCATTTGTAAGATGTTATTGTTTGATAGCGGCTTACCGTTCAGCAGATCTATATTGAGCAGAGGATGTGTGAATAGTTCCCATGATCTCGTATGACATGCCCACGAGCAACTGGAACTCGCTCCATTGTGCATCTCTGTTGCTGAAGCCTCTATAAAAGTCTGAAACACACAGAAAAGACATCGAATCCTAAAATATTACAAGAATAGCTCTTTTATAGTTTTGACATGTTAAGGTTGCCAGGAGTCATTCAGGTTGCCGGGAAGGGTGGTTGAGGCTAGGACACTGGACTCATTTAATAAAACCGGTTGATGATGTAATGGGAAGATGGTAAGGTGGATGCTCTGGAGAGATGAGATCAACATTTCCCTGGCATCATGCTCCACCACTGTCAAATCCTCTGGGACACTACCCTGCTCTACCCTCTGGGACGGGCACTATATAAATTCAAGTTGTTGTTGTTCCCTTATTCAGTCAGGGACTTTACAACTGTGTCTACAAATCTGCGATGCTGCATTTTTTTGGTAGGATCTTCTGTGCTATAGGAATACTTTTTGACTACATGTTCTCGACTGCAAATGATTAACACCCGCATGTCCTGTATTCTGCAGGGATTTAACATTCAACGAGCTGTCCTCCCTTCCTTTGGCCGGGCTAAGTGGATTGACTCATCTGAAGCTGAAAGGGAATTTGGGACTCTCCGAATCCTATTCAGAAGAAAACTTTCCCAAACTAAGGTACGGGATAAGGATATATCTGAACGTTCATTTTATTCTGAAGGTTGCACTTATACAGCTTTAAGCTTGAAATTTACACAGTGTTGATAAGATGAACAGCTTCCCCTTAGTCCAACTGGTGTCAGCCTGGCTCAGTTGGCAGCATTGGGTATATCAACAAGGAGGTTGACTAAAGAATCTGCGAATGGGTGTAGGATTCTGTTAAGAGTTCAGCTACTGTTAACTATTAATATATTGAGGGAAAGGCTGTAAATCCGGTTCAGTAGATTACATTTTTTTGTGGTTGAAGCAATATCAATACTGAAATCCTTGCTTTACACTCGATGATAGTTTCTCTCGCTTTATCCTTTATAAATTTTAAAAAAAGATAAATATTTTCAGAAATCTTTATTCATTTTTCTTGCAACCACCAGGGGCACATTTAGGAGCAAACCCTATCTGTTTTGGTTTGTAACTGCACATTTACTATTGTACCCAATAGAAAAACAAACCAAACAAAAATGTCAATGACATATTAAAACAACTTATTGCTGGCCGATGCTGCTGCTAAAACCACTTGGCTGGTAGTAGCATCCCATTAGCTATATCAAATTAAAATTATTATTGTTATTATATCCTGTGAAGTGCTTTGAGACGTCCTCCCTATGTGAAAGGCGCTATACCAACTGAAGGAATTATTGTTATTACTGTTATAAATCCTGTGGACAGCTTGAAGGCATCCTTCTGACGTGAAAGGTGCTGTAGTAAATGCAAGGATTATTACAGCTTCACATAGCACAATAAGAGCATTCCCAGTTTTATAAGAACAGAAAGAAAGGGAATGGACAATGACAAAATAAATTTTCACCTTATATTATTTATCACAATAACATTGCGTACCACTATGTTTGGTTCATCCTGACTGTGAACAGCTACTTCTAATTAGTAATTAATAGATAGGAACATTTCCTCTTGTCTGCAGAGTCCTAGAGATGCCATATGCCTATCAATGCTGTGCATATCGATCTTGCAAACCTACTTACAAGCAGGGCAGCCAGTGGGATGCAGAGGATAGTGCCAGTGATAATGAGGATGTTCAAAAACGAGCCATGGGATTATTTGCAGTCCAGGCTGATAGTAACTGTAAGTATATTTTTTAATATGTTACCGCATAAGAAACATACTGGGTCTAATTCTTCTGTTAACACAGCTAAATTTGGTCACTACTTTTTGACTGTTTGCAAGACAAATTGGCTGCTGCGTTTGTCAACAAAATATATACTCCACTTTACTGTAAAGTCTTGTGAAGCACTTTGAGATATCTGTTTATCCAGCAGTGAGATGGAACCCGGTTGTTAGTCAATTGGTGGATTGTTTTTCCTGGGGTAATAATCCCTTAAAAAAAATTAATTAAAGTGTATTCTGTGAAGCGCTTTGAGACGTCTCGAAGACATGATAAGGCGCTATATCAAATGCAAGGATTATTATTGTTAGTATCGTTGTTATTAATCTCCAGATGTCCTGCTAACGTCCCTCTGCCTCTTCTCTGTCCATCATTAAATATTCCACGTTAAAACCTACCCCTTGAACTGCACATATGGTCACTGGTCCATTTTCCCTTGCTCAGTGTCCAACTCCGTCATTGTGAAGCACTCAACGCTTACAAGTTCTTGTTGTTGTTGGATGCCAATGCTATTTTCTTTGCTAAAATGTACAGATTACCTGGATATGGATGATTTCTTGTTGGATGTGGAAGATGCCAAAATGCACCTCAGTATTCAGTGCACCCCCAACCCCGGTGAGTTGCCTGGACCTTCGACCGAATCCCTCCCCCGAAAAGGAAATGAAAAGAAAATGTTTTTACGTGTAGAACTTTACCCTCGTGCAACCGGCAGATATCAATTAATCCTTTTAGCTTGACTTTGTCAAGATAGTAATACGTTGACACCTCAGGTGCAGGAAAGCAGCCAAAGGTTGTGAAATGGAAATCGGATACATGAGCTCTTAATTCAGTGTTTTTTAACAGCAAATTGTTATTTAACATGTCATTGCAGGTCCATTCAAACCATGTGAATATCTCTTTGAAAGCTGGGTGATACGTATCGGAGTGTGGGCCATAGTTCTTATCTCTGTGGTCTGCAATGGACTGGTCATCACCACTATATTCGCATCGCCCACCTATCTCTCGCCGGTGAAATTTGTGATTGGTTTGATAGCCGCTGCCAACTTGCTGACAGGACTTTACAACGGCATCTTAGCGATTGTGGATGCGTTGACCTTTGCGGAATTTGCAAAGCATGGTGCAAAATGGGAGACGGGCCTGGGCTGCAGAATCACGGGCTTCATGTCCGTATTTGCCTCTGAAGCGTCCATACTGTTCCTCACCCTCGCCGCGGTGCAGTGCAGTATTTCTGTGTCCTGCGTCCGAGCTTATGGGAAGTCCCCGTCTTTCAGTAGCGTAAAAATCGCCGCTTTTTGCTGCGTGGCTCTATCGTTCAGCGCGGCAGCACTCCCGCTCTGCTCGGTCGGAGAATTCGGGACTTCCCCACTTTGCCTGCCTTCCCCCATCCCTGATGGGAAGCCATCTACTCTAGGCTTCATGGTGGCCCTCATCATGATGAACACCCTTTGTTTCCTCGTCATCACCGGCACCTACACCAAACTTTACTGCGACCTAATGAAAGGGGAATTTGATAGCATTTGGGACTGTGCCATGATCAAGCACGTTGCTTGGCTGATCTTCACCAACTGTATCCTGTATTGCCCTGTGGCCTTCCTTACCTTTTCCTCCCTGCTCAACCTATTCCTGATCAGTCCAGAAGTCATCAAATCCATCCTGCTGGTGGTTCTCCCCCTGCCCGCTTGCCTGAACCCTTTGCTGTACCTATTATTCAACCCACATTTCAAAGAGGACCTTCGCATGCTCCGTGAGTGCAAGTGGCAGAAGAGGTACAGATCGAAGGAAGGCAGCATGGATTCCCTCACTTCAGAAGACATGGATAAGCAATCGTGCGATTCCACCCTGGCACTGATGACCTTTGCAGACAATGAAATGGCACTTGACTCGACTGATAATCTTGGAGTTCTGTCCAGTCATCATCGGGCCATTGCGTCCTATCCGTTTCCATCTGTGACTCTTATTCCTTGCCAACAAAGGAAGGGCAATGGGATGGAAGAGAGCTATTCAACCCGACATTCCTGCCTCACCGATGAGGAACTCTTGATTACTTCACAGATGACAGAGCGAGCCCACAACAACATTCAGATCAGCATTTATCCAACCAAAGGTCCTTCCTTCACATCTCATGTATAAGCGTCATTGACTCAGGTATCCCCGGAGAAGCATGGGTCTCTGGTAAACACCTAATGACAACCGATGCCTAGATGGGATTATAACACTGGGAATTAATATGTGGAACCGCTCCCCCTCAGACACCGAAAGAGCACTGCCATAAATGTTATGTAGTCTAATGGATGGTCAGGGGTACGTTTCAGAATAGTAGGTGGCTTTTGGCGAGTATGTACATGAGTGGTGTAGCTACAAGTGTATATGTAAGTGCAAAACCAAAATAGCGACCATTTCGTAGGGTTACAAAACTGACTGTACAATATTTAAGAGATAGTTTCCTTTACAATGTTTTATGTCATTAAAGGGAAAGCAAATCCATTGGCACTTGAACCACATGACTACCTAATGAACCAGTGTTAACATATGGTGTATTGAAAGTAAAGATGGACTTATTTGGCAACACACTTGTGTTATATGACAATGAAATGCTAAATGTACTCCTGGCTATATTTTTACAATATTAAATCTTTTGGTAGATGTGAGAAATTACTCCAGCAGAGAGGGAAATGGATAAATTGGTCATCTGACATTATATTCAGATAGAAAAGCATGAATACATGGCAGCTTTACAATGCTGACTTTCTTTTTTATATTTTGATACCTTTGTAGAAGTGAATGGTAAATGAACAATAGAAATATATTTATTACAATAGAAACTTTCTACATAGAGACCCTGTAAATCAGACCTTTTTTTTTCGATTGGAAAACACAAGACAATGTATAGTAAACTATCTCTTACTAGTAAACTATTGTCCTTTTACTGACAAAATTGTTACTTTTTATATAAAAAAAACTTTTTAAACTTTTAGTTGTAAAAATATAGAAAGTTATTTGGATGTACATATTTTATGTACCGTACTCTGTTTTCAAGAGACTAAACTTAGCAAATATATGTCAAAAGTAAATCATTCTTTTCTTATAACATCCATGTTGCGTCTCAGTGTATTTGGAGTTGTTTATTCCATTTTCATTCTTGATTTCAATTTCTATAACAAATGTTCAACCATGCAGAATCGTAAAGGCAAGTTGACATTGAAACACCATCTAGGATTGAATCTGATGCGGTGGCTCAGGATTTGTGGTTAGTATATGGGTTAGGCCAATTGAAAATCTGATCCCTTCAAACAGTACATTAATGTTTTCCTACTCAGAGGGAAATAAATAGATATTTTCCACATGTCAAGCATCTATTAGTTCCTTTTGAGCAAACACCAGCAATTGTTTTCTCACCAAATGTTGCTTGTCGTTATGGAAGAAAGCTATGGGAATAAAGCACAGACGGAGGAGATTTTTTTTTACCAACCTAATCAATTAGATCTTTTTCTTCAATGGTTGAGTTGAAATGTGAGAAGAAGCAACTGGGAAAAAATTATTACTAAAACACCTCTGCAATCCTGGTCTATCTTGTGTATATTTTGTGGGTGAAACGCGGCAGCCAATTGCGCACAGCAGCGTCCCACAAATAGTCTTGGATTAAGTGACCAATTTATTATTTAGTTGGTTAACTACAGCAGCACGCTCAGAGAATTACCAACCTGTGATGAATACTAACTTCTCAGGATGAGGTAAGCATTGCTCTGGGGAGAGTGTGTGCACTCCCTCTGTTCCATACAAAGGGAAACTTCCATGCATTTGTGAAACCGGTTTGGATAGGAGACTCTAAAACATGTTGATGGATATCCAAGTGTGTCAGACTGACCAGTGGAGACCAGGTGCAATTCAGATGCCTGCCCACAAATGCCAGTGAATTTACTGATGAACACAGTGCACTCCACATGCACATACACACAATTACGCGGCTAAAAATAGCACAGTAGGTCATCTATAATACCAAGCGACTCAATGCTCTAGATTGATATTTTTGCAAATGGAACCGCTACAGTGGGAAGCAGTAATCAATGCCTGGTTCTCTTGAAACAGAAGAAAATTCCCCTGGAAGAAGACATGAGGAAGAAGGAAATTATAATAATAATAATCCCTGCATGTGATATGGCGCCTCAACATGCCTTCGAGATGTCTCAAAGTGCTTCACAGAATATACCGTAAAGAAAATTGACTGTATATTTTGTGGGCGAAACGCAGCAGCCAATTGCACACAGCAGTGTCCCACAAACGGTCGTGGATTGAGTACCAAATATTTTTGTTTTTAAGGGATTTATTACCCCTGGAAAGATGATCTGCCAATCGAATAACGACAGGGTTCCTACTTACTATTAGGTAAACAGAGGAGTGTGGAATAAGGAAACTTGCCCAACATTTTGTCCTGCCCAGAAATCGACCGAATGGTCAATTTCTGTGTCGTATTATTCTATATAATTCCAGGTAATAATCCTTGCATTTGATATAGCGCTTTTCACTTCGGGAGAACGTCCCGAAGCGCTTCACAGAACACACGGTAAAGTGAATTGACTATATTTGTGGGCGAACGCGGGAGCCAATTGCGCACAGCAATGTCCCCCAAACAGTCGTAGATTGAAAATAACCAATTTATTATTGTTTATGGTTTTGGAGGGATTATTATTAGGCTCTGTGTGGAGTAAGGAAACTTGCCCAAGGTTTCGCCCTCTGCCTGGAATTGAACTCAGGTCTCTCGCTTGCAAAGCGAGTGCTCTGACCACTGAGCTACAGGACTCCATGATTGTACTTAATAAGATCAAGTATTGTGGCTCAAATGTTACCTACATGTGCAATTAATGAGGAAATCAATGTCCTGGCAGCCAAAGCGAAAACGTTAATAGATCATAATTAATGATTGTTGGGAAGAATATCAATACTTCAACTAACTCCTGATTGATTGTCCCAATTTTTACAAATATCTTTTTAAACAAAATACCCCCAACGTGTTTTACTCGAGTCCAACGCAGTTTTGTTTATTTTCTACTTCCTTGGCAACGTTTCCTGTCGAAATACTTTCTCCTTCAAAGAGACCACTAGTATTTAAACAATGTGTGGTCCCTGCACTGCTGTCGTTCCACAACTATCTTAACTCTTGCGCATCGAAATCAATGGGACAATACTTGGTGAGGACTCTACTTTTCTCGTGTGTGGCATTCGGATGGAACTCATTTGTATGTGGGAGTCATAACTTTATCCAGTCTCTAGTTGAATTATTCCTATAAACCACCCTCACGAGTATTTTTGTGAATTCATAAACTGACAACCACTTCCTCTGCAGAAAACAAATCGCCATCTGGTCGGAGTAAATGAAAGAAAAATTAGTTTCCAAACCTCATTCAAAATTCATGATTTATGAAGCTCACTTAAGATACAATAATGGACTTTGCCAACATTCTTAATATAAACAGATTTTACAAATCGAGTCTTTCAATGGTTGTAAGGGGTGCGATGTGTTGATTGTCACTGGTGATAATGAACACAATAACTTGCATTTATATAGCATCCTTCGTGTACGGTGGCATCTTGGAGTGCTTAACATCTTACCGCTTTTCCCGAATTATTGCTTTCCAACTCCTCATTATATCACATTACTTTGCTGTTATTTATATTTTAATCAAAAATCAAGACTGAGATAGATAGATAGATAGATAGATAGATAGATAGATAGATAGATAGATAGATAGATAGATAGATAGATAGATAGATAGATAGATAGATAGATAGATAGATAGATAGATAGATAGATAGATAGATAGATAGATAGATAGATAGATAGATAGATAGATAGATAGATAGATAGATAGATAGATAGATTTCTTATTGCAAAAGGGATTAAGGGATATGGGGATAAGGCAGGGTCAGGTTATTAGCTGGAGTTAGATTAGAAGATCAGCCATGATTGAATGGCGGGGCAGAGGCTCGAAGGGCCGAATGGCCTACTCCTGCATGTTATGTTATGTTAAAATGTATTGTTTGTTTACGGGAGCTGTAGAGGAAAAAGCAGAGACCACAGTGAACCAGCGACTGATCCAAGGTCTCTCGCTCACTCCTCATGTTCTCCTCAGTCAAGTTCCATAACTCAGTCTCCCATTTTTTCTTGCTCAGCATCCAACCCCCTGTCCCTCTAACATGCTCCGAGACATTACCCTTTGTGAAGTGTGCTGGATAACCTATAAAAGTGCAATTTCCCTCTCGTTGTTTACTAATATTTTTCTTTTCTCTTACTTTCCGCTTCCGTAAGTTATTATTTTTATAATCACATAGAAGCTGCGTGTTTCTACTGTATGAGCTGGTAAATCAACTCCTATATCACTCCTTGTTGGATTGTCTGGTAAAATGCCATTCTGAGCCAGTCAATTGACACATGACCAGAATTTGACTGTCCATCGCTCTCCACTAGTCACCACCCAGGACCCACCAAAGAAGGAAAATAGTCAACTTGACAACAGAAGACAGTGAAGACCTATTATATTTGCAAACGTTAGAAAGAATAACACACTCTACATTGCAGAACATGTAGAACATCGAAGACTTGAGATTTTGTTGACAAATCATTCAAGCTTTTCTCATATAGTTTATAAAATCATCTCAAACCTTTCAAATCACTTTTAGCATTTACCATCGAACCATACAAATGTTTGACACAGCAGGAGCCCTATTGTATTGGTTCATTCAACACATTTCAGATTGCGTGTTCAACTCAGCTTGGTTTGGTAAGCAAAATCTTTAAAGTAAAATGTGCCGGTGAATATTTTTTACTTTTAAGGTCTTCCTGTGATGTTGTCATGTGTCTCTACTCAATCTCCTCATCTGTACGGTTTGCACTGCACCAGACGGTTACATATCCACGATTAATGATTTAACACTGCTAATATTAAGCGCTAGACAAATCCATCTACATACACGCTCTACTTTGATGCATAATATTTCTGTAGCCATTTCGTCCTGGATTTCAGCCAAGGGACTGAGAACAGGCACGCATACTTGATTTCTCAAAATGTTCCTTATGTCAAGAAACAACGTTAAGCAGATTTTAACACCGCAATGGGAGAGAAGCATTAGTGGGGTGATGGGGGGGGGTGGGTGTTTGGTAGGAGAGAGGAAGAGGTTGTTGTAAACTGCAGGGGTCTAGTTGATTTGACATACAATTAGAACAAAGTTTTAAACCCCCAGATGTTATGTATGTGTCCACTTATCTTTATTGCCAGCACAAGCCAGGGCTTGAGTTGTGAAGTGCCTGATTTCCATCAGTGGTGAAATTAAATTTAAATATGTGTATCACATTACACAGGGGAAATAGTTGGAGTAAGGACCAAGACTTGTTTTTCCATGCAATAAACCCTTGCACTCTTCCAACAGGAAATAGGCCCCTTATGTCAGCCCCTTCCCTCCCTTCCTCCCTCGTTTTGCTCCCACCTCTAATTACAAATCACAATTGAGGAATTTTCTTAAAATATTTTTTTCTCATCAAGTTTGCGCTCATCAAAACAAAGGTGGTCAGTGCTGATTGTCAGTGCCAGTTTCAAGCACTTGTAGGTCAGGAATTACATAATATTGCTTCAGGCAGAAACTCAAAAGACTTGTCTCCTCCTCCTCCTCTCCCAATTACAACTCGATCCGGTACAAGCATGTCTGTTTGGCAAGTTGGCATCGTCTAGTCATCTACTTACATTGCTCTGTTAGAGACACAGATCAATCTGGACTCATCTTCCAAAAGGTCTCTTAAAAGTTTCTAAGCAGTCGGGGGTCAATTTTTCATCGTTAAAAATCTCAACCCAGGCTCCTAATATTGAATCACAGTGTACTCCACAGGGTTTTTCACAATCCTCTGCCAATTCAATTTCAGAGCAGGAAACATTAGCCAGCCTGGTTCAATTGATAGCACTCTCGCCACTGAGTTCAAGCCCCACACCAGGACTTTGAACTCATATTGTCTAGGATGACATATTAATGCAGTGCAGGCAGTGTACTACATTGTCAGAAGTGCAGTCCTTTTGGATAAAACACTAAACTGAGTCTGCCTGTTCAGGTGGATGTTAAATATCCCATGACACAACTTGAAAAGAGAAGACAGTTTCTTCCAGCGTCCTGGCCAACAATCCTCCAGTTAAAATTAATCATTCGCTTCATGTGTGTCTGCAGGAAACTGCTGTGCACAAATTGGCTGCCAAGTTCGCCTACAAAACACACAGTCAGTACCTTTTACAGTATATCCTGGAAGTACTTTGAGACATCCTCTTGGATAATGAATTGCCAACAGTATTAACTAGACCACTGGCTCCCACAAGGGTTCTTTAGGTTTGACAAATCCTGCAATAGTTCTGTCACAGCGTGAGCTGATCTGTTTTCTCACTTCCATTTCACTGTTTGATTTTATTGTAATTTTCCCATTTCCCATTAGCTCACTGGATTGAATCTCATTCCTACCTCTCCCAAGATTGGTCAGAGCACAGTGAGCGTGGGATTCTTACAATCGGAAACTTAACGTTGGAATACGTGAAGCTCCACATTAGCCATTTGTGTACTATTTTTAACTGTTCTGTAAATAATTTGGCAGAAATAAAATTCCACGAATCGGAACAAGGTGAACATTAAGAATATATCTCAGGCTGACACAGAAGAGTTATAGATGTAAAAATCTTTTGGTATCAAGAGGATTGACAATACTTTTTTTCAAATAAGCTTTTTTGCCCAAAATCATATTGGAACACTGTAGTCATTTGTAAGCCAGCTGCATAAATAAAATCCAAATTACACAAGGAATCACAAATTGATTACGCTAAAACGAATCCCAGAGGGGCTTCTTTTCATATTCATCTTTCATATGGATGATCAACATTTCAGACATATCACAACAGGAAAGTATTTTATTTTTGTGTGGTCTTTCCCCTCAAGTGTAAACGAAACAACTGACCTAGGTACTCACGGTTCATTAACCACCCAGAACTGTGTGTGGTACCATTTTTATTTGTTGTTCTGCTATTTTATTTCAAGGAATTTGCTATTTTGTCGCAAATAGAATCTGGAAAATGTTGTGTCAGGAAGTCACAGTTAATTGGGTGCAATTACAGCAGATGTTTTCCATGCTGCATCATCAGTGTCAACATTGAGCTCATTCCTTCATCAGAATGTATGACATGTGAAGCAATAAAACAATCCTCTAGGATGAAAGAGATTGGGGGGGAGTGGGGGGGAATCAAAACTACAACATTTGGGCAATAAAAGACAAAGCCTTTTCAATTTCACATTATGATCCCAGCTTTCTGCTTCACATGCTTCTAAGTCAGTGTAATCATATCCACCAAGCCAAAGCCCCAAAGGATAGAGATGTGCAAGCTGGACAAGAGGGAAGTTTGTCAGTCAGTGTTAATCATAGCAAGCTGGACAGCTTTAGCTGGTTAAACACCAGCAGAACCCCAGTACAAACTCTGGGCTCCCCAAGCCTTGACTCTTGCCAACCTGCACTTCATACTTCCCGGAATAAACTAAGTTGGGTATTACTGGGGGAAGAGATTGCACATTCCATTCCAGATAAATTACCTGGAGTCTGGGTTATTGAACACCTGGAAGGGCAGACTAGTCACTGGGGACAGGAAATCATCACACTCAGCTCCTGTTAACGCTGCAAGACAAAGCCCTAACAGGTAGGGTGGTCCGAGCTAGACAAGCAGCGGAAAGCTTGCCGGACAGCAATATCACTGGCAAGCTATGTGGTTTTAGCTGGTTAGACACCAGCAATATCCCAGCAGTATTGCCAACCTGCGCCTAATACTTTCTGGAATTAGGTAATTAGGCGATTAACATTTCAGACATATCACAATAGGGAGCGAGTGGCGCATTCCATTCCAACAATCTGTCTCTGGGATTTTCATGTGTAGGTGGGATGCATGGAAATCTTAGCTTGGTTTGGATACTGTTAAGCATGGAGATGGGTTTCCACATGTGTCAGACACCCGGCTTACCAAAAAAAAAGTTCATGTCGACAACTACAATTTCTCCATTTTTCCTTGATTTCTCTCCCTCCCCCCCACCCGCCCCTTTTCCTTAAGTGTTCACATAGCAAAGAATTGTACACTTTTGTTTGTTTTATCAGACAATTAAAGTATTGGCTTCGTAACAACTGTCTGCTTTGTGTACACATTCTGTAAGGTAAGAGAATGCTTTTAGTTATGCATTTCAGTGAAGATCCATTGACACTGCAAAAGCCAAACTTGCTCTGTCAAAACATAGATTTTATCAATATGCAAAATAAAACCATACTTTGAAAACTTACATGAACACGGCAATAATTTCAGGCAAAAATATTTAAGTCTATCTCACCGCCCCATCCAATTTCCACTGACCTTTCCCTTCAATGTTTTATCCATAATATACTATGCCCTGAAACTCTGGAACACTCAATGGCAAACTAAGCCTCAGCCTTGTCCCCTCCTTCCCCATTTTCAGGTCACACCTGAAAATCCTCCTCTTCGACTGTGCCTACGGTCACCTCCCCCACCCCTGGCTCGGAGTCGTGCTCCACCACTGTCAAGCGCTCTGAGATGCTACCCTGCGTGAGAGGTGCGATAGAAAGGCACGTTGTTGTAAATCGAGGGAATAAATTACAGAATTTACTTTGTAACACAATCCAGGTAAGTCTACATGCAGTTTACTGCATGCCGCATTTTATTACCTTTCACAAGAATGTCACCATTTGATAATGTCCTTGGAGGATACAAAGCTGTCAAACTCTTCCTGGGTGTCTGATGAAGTAATCTATCCAGACATCTATTTTCAATCAAACATTGTCTCCGATTTTTTTGTGTCTAAAAAAAACTCCACTTGGCTGACACAAAGGCCAGTCACTGGGAACAGGGATTCTTCCCACTCAGCTTCTGTTATCCCTGCAAACCAAAGTCTGAACAGTTAGGGTGGTCTTAGCAGAAGCTTACCAGACAATGCACTCAATGGCAAGCTACACAGTTTCAGCTGAGTCCCCAAGCTTAGCTCTTACCAATCTTGCCCCCAATACTCTCAAGTATCAGGCAAGCAGGGTGCATCTTTCAAACACAAATTTCCATGTGTGTGTGTGGCACACGTTTGTGGAAATCTCAATGTTTGTAGACTCGTAAGCACGGTGACACCCGCTGACCAAGGAAAAACTTCTTAAATAGATACACGTGCTCTGGAAATTCTGTTCAGGAGTGCATGTTGTCAAATGGTATATGAGGCATTGATTGTTCATGTTGAAACAACAAATCTATTAGATTATTATGATATAATAATAATCCTTGCATTTTGATTTATCGCCTTATCAGAAAATTGAGCCATCTCAAAGTACTTCATAGGATATACTGCAAAGTGATGTGACTGTGAATTTTGTGGGCGAAAGTGACAGTAAATCTGTGTAGAGCAATATCCCACAAACAGCCGTGGAGTGAGTGACAAATTTTATTTGGGGGGTTTGTTGGCCAGGACACCAGAAGAGACTTGCTTTTCTTGCTTTGGTCGATGTCTTGGTTCTGATGATGTCTTGGCAGCCTACGCACCGCAAGTGGGTAAACTCCAGAAAAGCTATCGACATGATGTTTTATCCCTATTCTAGCACTGCAGTGCACTAACAGACTAGGATTGAATGTCATCAATCAAAACATTTCAGGCAATGATTTGCGGCGTGATCCAGCAGATGACACAAGCAGTGAACGTTTAGCAGGTGTGGGAGTTCAGCCGACGGTCACATTATGGTTCCCAGATGCTCTCTGTGGACCCTCATGGTGTCCACCATGTTACTTTGTGTTTTGTTTGGACTGTGCCTCAGCCACCCCACCCAGCCCCAAGCCACATTGTCTCCTGCTGTCACATTAAGACTCTGCTTTCACTTATGTGCAATAATACCAGTCGGGGTGAAGGAACAGCAGCCAGAAGATTGCAGGGTCACTAGAGTCACTTTGGGCTGATGAGTCCAATGTGAAACATGTACAAACACACACGCATAGATACATTTGTAGTACAAGACGTTAACTGGAGCTTGATCTTGAGGTTTTTGATGACTTTGCTCTCTCATAAGTGTTCTAAATGGACCTTAAATGGTTTAAGATGCTGTTAAGGCATTAGAAACCAGGGTGGTGTGGGGCACAACAATGTAAGAAAGTTTTTTCCAATGGGATGTGCTATGAGGAGTGGGGAAAACTAGCAACAATTTGTTAGAACTTTGTGGCTGGATATGAAGTAAAATAACATCCATTTCAGAAACACTTTCCTAAGTGGATCTCAAAGTTTGGCCCTCCCAGTTGATTTTGTTCAGTGTGATCACCTCTAGAATCACATCCTGGAGATAAGATGTTAAAACCAAAATCCTGTCTGCCTGTTCAGATGGACAGTAAAGATGCCATTGTCATTATTCAAAAAGGGGAGGGAGTTTCTCCTGGCTAACAACCTCCGCCAAAATAAAAATTGGTCATTCACTTTATGGCTGTTGGTGGGATGTTGCTGTGCGCAAATTGGCTGGTGTATTCACTCACAAAACACAACACAGTCTCTACATTTCATAGTTAAATCCTGTGAAGCACTTTGAGATGTTCCGATAACATGATAAGGCTCTGTGTCAAATGCAAGGATTGTTATTATTGTTATAACTGTGGCCATACAAAGCGACTTCATTAAGATTTTTGGACTAAGAGCGTGTTCCCTTTAGTTTACGTGCAATTTTTCCGTTCAGGCCATTGCAGGTCACATGTGTATAATTGCCGATGTGATTGAGCTGATTATAATAATACATAACATGCCGCAATTGGCATGAAATTGAAAAAGTATTTGTCTCTGATTAAAATACTAACCCATAATTCCTACACAAACAAAACCGAGGAGTATTTGCTCCAAAAGTCCATAGAAAAAGCAATCAAAAAGCACTGATATAATATCCAATTTGCAACTGTGATTAGAAAGAATGTAAACCCAGTCCACTTGACAATGTTTGCTGATTTTTCACTGTCAATTTGAACTTTGCATTCATTTTAATAGAATAAGTTGCTGTTGGTTTTACAAAACGGAGATCCAGTGAGGAACAAACAAGTTCTGAACCCAATGCTACATCTGTAGTGCATTTTTGCACAGCAGCGGAAATTGTCAGCATTATTTGCTGGAAGCGAATGTGCACGTTAAGATGTTTGGCATTGCAGGGCAAACCCCCTTCCCCACACACACACAACACACACACACATACTGTTATAAGGCGCCCAGCTGGAACATGCGTTCTCTTATAACGCGGATGTCCTTTAGACCCATGGTTACTGAAAGTGCGGCACACTTCCAGCCCAAGAAACCCTCCCGAGAGCAGTCATGGCTGGCTGGGTAATCTCCCGAGCCATGTATATACGCACAGGATGCCAGCAAGTCTGACCTCAGTGGTAATTTGACAGCATGGAAGCAGAACCAGCGGCAGAATGGCTGTAACACAGGGATGGAATTTTACAGTTCATGTTATAATGGGAGGCACAGGGTGGGTGGGGGGATGGGGGCAGCATCCATTATTGTGCTGTGTACATGTCTTTATATTTCTAACAAAATAACACAAACTAATTATGTATTTGCCTGCAGTTGAAGTGATGTAGAGGCATGAACTTCCACACAGGGCAGTCACATTTCACTGTGATATTTCAATCCTCCTTGTATTTTGCCAACTGGGCTATCGGTGCGGTGGTGGCCGACCTGCCCTTATAAAATGCTTTCGAAAAATGTCAGATGCGGAAGAATGTGTTAACAGACCACACTGCATTCTCTGTGTGGAAGCGGCTTCATAAAATCCTCACGATCCTGTATGCCTTCACGGTTAATGATGCCACCCTTGTAACACACACTGTCAAACATCTGCTATTCTGTACATGAAGTATGGTGTTAATTAATTCCATAGAACCATAAAATGTAAACCAGATTCAGTTTGTCCACCAAGTGTACCTCCTTCCTGTGGGGAGACATTTCACATCTGCTCGCTGCCTCTCATTGATGCCCGGCCAAAGTTAGGAGCGCACCATGTGGGGATTGGTGAATAAAAACCTGAACAGTGGTTTGCAAGGGTCGCTGAGAAAGAGAGAACAAAATTGTTAGCTAGATAAAATAGTTTGAATGCATTTTAAGCGCTCTGGGATGCTATCTGAGTGAAGGGGGCTATATAAATGCAACTTGACTGTGTGTTGTTGCTTTTAAGTCTACATCATGAGGTACCCTTAAGAAAACACCCTTAATAAGGAATTGCCATCAGTATTTACACATATTGACTTATTTTTTATTTTTCTCATTCAGGTGTCAGCCTGGCTCAGTTAATTACACTCCCTCCCGCCTAAATCATTAGGTTGCGGATTCGAGCCACATGTTGGGACTTTGAACTCACAGTCCAGGCTGATACTGTCATCCAGTACTGGAGGTGAACTGCATTGTCGAAGGTGCTGTCCTTCAGAGAAGACGTTAAATGGAATCTCCATCTGCCTGTTCAAATGGATGTTAATGATGGCACGATTTGAAAAAAGAAAGTAGTTTCTCTTGAATGTCCTGGCCAAGAATCCCCCAAATAAAATCAGTCTTTCACTCCATGGCTGTTTGTGGGACATTGCTGTGTGAAGATTGATGGCTATAATTGCCTACAAAATACAGTCATAATAGCTTACAGTAGATCCTATGAAGCGCTTTGAGATGTGCCTCCTGATGTGAAAGGTGCTGCATCAAATGCAGTTTAAATTAGTTATTAATGTATTACCCCTTCATTGTTCCGAATCGGTGAAGGGAAGGATGACTCAGACAGCATCTTACAAACGGTGGATTTATTTACAAAGTACCCATACTAAATTTAGTAACCGGTGAACGGATGTAAACAAGGGGCCACTGAGATTTCCTGACCGGCCACACAGTCTAGGCTCAGCACACTTGCTTCTATGCCCCACAAACCACCTGTATGTCCTGCTCCTCAGTCAATCATTTCTCTCCTCTGCATTCTCCTCCCCAAAGGCTAGTCATCTGATGTGGCCAAATGAACCAGCGGAACTTCTTCTCTCACGAGACAATCTGACTCTGCAAAGACTCTGAGTCTCTCTACTGCCTCTAATTCGTTGTGTATAATAGGCAGGTGAGAAGGACACCTTCATTAGGTTTAATGGGCAGTTGTGAGAGACACCTCAGGGGTCATGCTGTATAAAAAAGAGCTCCTGCAGAGAGCTGAGGCAGAAGAGAGGAGCCACAGGGATTGCAGAGCACAATGTAATTTATATAATAATAATAATCCTTGCATTTAGTGCCTTTCATGTGCAGAGGATGTGTCAAAGCTCTTCACAGCTGGTTGAAAATGAATCCAGGTAACTATTTACAACTCGTGTGAATATTTCGTTCATAACGTGCAATAACATGGTCAATGTCATGGTCTTGGTCATTTGAGAGCGCTCAATCTCTTTGTTAGAAGCCTGTCAGCCTGTCCAAATCACATTGGTCATTGAGGAAGTGTATGGCAAACAACAACCATTAACTGCGCGTGACTGTGTTATGATCAGGTTAATCATTGAAATGCTGTTTATCTTCCCAATCGTAAGGACAACCTGACATTCTCTCATGATATGATTGTTGAATAAGTACTTGTTCCTATGCATGAGATTCTCCCAAGAAATCTTGTGCGTGTTTATGTGTGGATATTCCTGAAGAAAATATAGGATTGAACAATAGGTGTTGGCATATCTTAGATGTGTTAATTAATATTAAACCAGTATAAATTGCAGGTGGGAACTGGTGCAGTTACTGTTAGAACTGTAACAATAAGAGTAGACAATTCAACCCTATTTCACCATTAACCCCATTTCCCCTCTTTCCTGCCTGTATCTAAATACCGTTGCTTCCTAATTATTTATCTACGGGCGTCCTCACTGTAACGTGGTCAGCTCAGCCCAATATCTCTGCAGCTGAGTGTAACATTAAAAAAAAGGCTGACTTTGGGGTCAGCATTTCACCGTTGACTTATCAGTGGCATCTGCGACGCTTCCTAAACATGGGAATGCGCAAGAGGAAACCTGAAGGTCTGGAAGTTGACCATTTTTTAGTCCGGGACCTCTGTTGATTGGGCGTCAAGCTCCGACCCTGTTAAGCGCTCCGAATCATTGCCCATTTGAAGGGCGCGATACAATTGCAAGTTGTTCTAGTGCAGGTCCACAGAATGCCAGTGCTGTAAGCTAAATGGCCCTGTTGGGGGGAAGGGAGGGTGGTGGGAGAGGAAAGAAAGTGGGAGGAGGGGTGTTATAATGTTATAATGGGAATGCCCTGTATCTCACTTTTTAAATGACTCAACCCATTCCGTTGCCTCACATGTACCTGCGCCAGTAGCAGAGTTTACAGGTGTAGATTTGCTCTAAGATGACTTAAAAAAATAAAAAAAGTCGAACGACGTGGGTTAATTTTCACACTGTTCGGACCAACTTATTTTTGGATCGTTACGCAACATTTATCCCAGTTCAGTTTTTATATCAAGCCCAAGCTGCGGATTTGTAATACAGGTCGAGGCGAATTAGAGGAATAGTGATATTTGTAAAAAAAATTAAAATACTGCAGACGTTGGAACGTCGCTGGGAACATGCAGGAGGTCAGGCAGCATCTATTGAGAGAGGTAAATGAGCTACATTTCAGTTCTATGACGTTTCGTCAGAAATTTCATCAAAAATGGTCTGTTTCTGTGTTGTATGTCTCCATGTAGCTTTTTGTAAGCTCTAAATAAATCCATGCAGTTTGCAGTGTAAAAGATGGAAGTTCTTTTAACTTGTAACACTCCCAAGAAGGGTTCACTGATGAAAGGCTATGTGGTATCATGCCAACAGCACAAAGTAAAAGGTTTTGGTAACTTTAGTGCAGATGGCTATTAACCGGTCACTTGCTCATGGTGACTGATGATCAAAGGACCAAAAGACTAAACATTTTTATATGTTCATTGACTGTGTCCAATATTTGCTTCAGTTAAATTAATTTTTAACCTTTGGAATTAAGAATTCATCCCCTTCAGTTCTCGTTGTTCATTCCATAACACTTTACAAAAAAAACACACACCTCAAAGCTTATATTGGTCATTTTCTAATCAAAAGCTGTCTTTTTTAAAAAAATATATATTTTCCTGCATAGCCAGTAACTGTTTTGGTTAGCTATAAGTTCCAAAAGGCCAACAATCCTTTGTGCAAATTAGCTGCCGTGTTTGCCTACAAACACAATCATTACACTTTGTAGTAAATTCTGTGTTGCGCTTTGAGATGTTTCGATAATGTGAAATGGCGCTATATCAAATGCTAAAGTTTATTATGTTAAAAATGCCTCCAGCATACACAGTGGAAGTGGCAGACTGAGAGAGACAGGCCAACAAAATCTAATTGTCCAGTATACCAAAGATATTCTTAGAGTCCTGTAGCGTATTGGTTAGAGCACTCGCCCCGCAAGCGAGAGGACGCGGGTTATAATAATAATAATCCTTGAGTTTGATAAAGCACCTTATCACGTCTTCGAGACGTCTCAGAGACTTCTGACGGCATGATAAGGTGCTATATCAAATGCAAGGATTATTAATATGATACTGTGAGCAATCCTTACATTTGATACAGTAACTCAGGCTAACTCAGATGGTTCGGAAGTAAAGTAAAGAGTCTCACACTGGAAGATGTGTAAGATCTATAAATGATCTACCAGAAACCTATACTAGGAACACGTGTACTGGAGAGCATATAAATCTATCCGTCTTGTCTTCTCCACAGTGACATTTTGTGAAGAGTGGTTTAGATTTTTGGCATTTGAGAATAGACTATTTTGTTAGCATTCGCTTTATTTTCCAACAATCATTTTTTGTTTACTGTCGTGTTTTCCATGTTGGGTGCAAATCTAGATCCTTTAGGTTCAATACACTACATACACTGAAGGCAAACCAAATGCAAATGATATTATGAATTAAAATGTGGTTTGCCACCAATTTGCACATGTCGATGTCCCACGAACAGACATGAAGTGAATAACCAATTTTATCTGGAGGATTGTTGGCCAGGACACTGAGAGAAGCTCCCTTCACTTCTCAATTTCATTACAAAACAAAAAGATTGCAAGTGCTAAACATCATTGCGTGATAGACTCCATAAAATCGAGCTTTTACACTCCCATCTTAACAACAAATTAAAACCTGCACACAGATTGAATCGCTTTAACATTAAATAGCAAGATGAGTAACCAAATACTGTATGGCAAAGCGGCTTGTAGTGTTGTGGTGCAATCCCACACTGCCCTCAACTGTTTCTTTCGACAAAGTACAACCAAGTCCTGGTGCTGGTTATCACATTGAACACGTATACTAAATGCCTCAAATTTCACTGCATAAAGCTAAATGTAATAGAGGTTTTAAGCCTTACTTTGGCATGGAAGGATGTTAGTAACTATTCTGATCCATAGCCGAATGAAAAGGTAGAATGTGTGGAGCTGATCTGGTGACATTTATTTGATAACAATATAATTTTAACGGTGGGCAATTGAATATTAAAACGCTACAGTTTGAAATATGGTAGCATGTATTTTCATTCTCCATCGAATAGATGTTGCAATAGATCGATATGGATTCAGTGAGAGTACAATCTGATAAAAAAAATCCTCCAATATTCTTCACTGAGGCAGTTGTACCAAGCAACCAGGAAGGAACTTGAGGGGCGACTGCCTCTTCTTCTCATTCCTTGCTGCATATGTATTTATCTTGGAGTCCTGAGTGTAGCATATGGATTATCGGACTCGCCTCGCAAATAAGAGAACCAGGGCTTAATTTCCAGGCGTGCCAAAACCTTAGGCAAGTTTCCTTACTCCACACGCTGTTTACCTAGCAGTAAGTAGGAACTCGGTTGTTAGTTGATGGTCAGATTGCTCTCTGGGAGTAATCATGCCTTAAAACAAAATTATAATTTGGTTATTCAATCCACGACTGTTTGTGGGACATTGTTGTGTGCAATTGGCTGTGCGTTTCGCCCACATAATACGCAGTCAATTCACTTCACAGTATATTCTGTGAAGTGCTTTGAGAGGTTTAAATCACGTGATAACACGCTATATTAAAGGCAAGGATTACTATTACTATCTTAACCCTAATTTAAGCGGAAACGTAGACATATTCCTTAAGGAACAGCAGATCAGCGGGTGGTAGTGTAAAATTCTACCTGGCTCTAGATTTACTCTGTTTAATGCAACCTTTCAGAGCATCTAGAACTTGCTAAATTCTTAAAGATCATCTTCAAGGTTGAGACTGAATGCAACAATTTGCCAAATTCTGCACATTCTGCTGTGTTAATCGAGTAAATCTGATCCCCGGTGGAATTTCTACCCTTGGGAGCTTAATGTGCCAACCTGGCAGAGAATTGACTAAACTGGTTGCAGCTGAGAGCATCAGATTGGAAGATTGTGTAGTTTAGAAATTAAAACATATTTACTTTTTTGGAGCCTCTTGTCCATATACATTTAGCCACATGAGGCGGACAGTTATGATGCAAGATTCTGCAATCAATGTTTACCTTCAAACACGGTTAACCGATGTTTGTTTACAGAAATTCCATGTGCGACCGCAGTTCATTTAATATGCCAAATGCAAATTTCTATTTTCTGTCTAGCCTATTGTAGTCATTTCCCCTTCAGGCATGTTTTGTGGGCAAATTCCTGTGAGATTAACGTTATGTAATTTAGTCCTATTGCTGCCCAAATTACATATATCCATGTGTTATCTGACTAGACATGCCCATTAATAACTTATGTTTGACTTCCCAACAAGACAGACCAATTTAAAATCAAGATAACAAAGTATATTCTTACCCACCGCACTTCAAAGTACCTCAAAAATTATCAACAAACATGAATACTAATTTGAAATACAAACTCCTAGGAATGGAGGAGGATTTAAGGAATTACTGTTACCATTGCATCCTTGGCTTTTCAAAATTACATTGTGAAATGCTTATTTCAGCTCTGAATTCTCACCGTATAACCATGGATTTATACGTGTGCAGAGCTGTGTTTTCCAACAAAACACACCAAACACTTGTGCCACTTAATGCAATTATCCGATTCTTGCCATATCACTTGATGCCTCATACTTTTATTCAGCTGAAAATAATGTAACGTTTCACCCAAAAGAGCAAACAAAGAGAAGAAAAGGCTTGAGGAATGCAGAACAAAAAGTGAGCATGCTAAATTGCAGGTGAAAGAATCTAGACGATGAAATCTGGCCTTCCTTCTGCAGCTGGTTCCTTCTGAGGTGCATATGTAGGGCTTGTGGTGATGCATATCCAGTTATCTCCTTTAATAGAGAATTACAAAATGGGTGATAGACAACAGCCTGTTTGGTAAGCCTCTGTCTCTGACATAACGTGCCTCTATAAGACCCATAGCTTATCCTACCTGGGGCCTCATGGTCTTGGACATCACCATCACCGACAAAGCCCTCTCAACTCCTCCATCCGCCTCCCTGCCACCCAACCCACCTCCATCTCCAACCCCTCACTGGAAAAAAATCTCCACACCCCCACACTCCCTCTTCCCGCTTTGTCCTCACTTTCCACCCCACCAGGTTCCAGTGCTGGACAGAATATAAATCCTTCACCCTCAAGATTTGTCATCTTGTTGAGTTATGCTAATTGTTTTGCAAATATAGCTAATTATCATGCAACCAAACCAGTCTTCACGAGTGCACATAACAGACTTGGTGAGAAACTAATGTGTAAGAACTTTGCAAGAAACTGAAATAATGTCCTATGGCAGCACACTGTCTGAGTCCATTAGTATTTAATACAACACGGGGTAGTGTCTTAGAGCATTTGATATAGCGCCTTATTACGTTGTCGAGACGACTCAAAGTGCTTCACAGGATATACTATAAAGTGGATTGAATGATTATTTTGTGGTGAAACGCGGCAGGTAATTGTGCACAGCGGTGTACCAGATAGACATGGAGTGAGTGACCGATTTTAGTTGTGGGATTTCTTGTCGAGGACACCGGGAGAAACTCCCTTTTCTTTTCGAATAGTGTGATGGGATCTTTAACTTCCACATTTCATCCGAAATAGGGCACCTCTCTTGTGATTAGGTCCTAGAAAAGAGCATTTGAGTTTATTTGAAAAAATACTGGTAAATATTATAAAGCTTTCACCACTCCACCACACACAAAGGCCATGTGGATGAAACTGCAGGCATTAAACGCAGCAAGTTATAGCAAGTGGCTTTATGTCTTCCCTCCCTCCCCAAACCTCAGCGTAGCTGTAAAAATTGTTTGGTGAATCATTCTGCACCATCCTAATAAACACTTTGATATCCAGTAGAGACTCGAGTCTCATTAAAGGCGATCTGGGGAAAGCTTAGGCAATGTTTTTGCAAGTGAAATTGCATTTACAATTTCATTTTCTGGGCCAACGATATAAAAACTAGCGCTAAAGGGCACAATGAATATTTAGATCATCCTCGGTTAAAAAACAGCAGGTGGCCCTGCTGCAATCAGTGAGAAGCAACTTTCCCCAAACTCTATTCCTCCAGCGCACACTTCACACCTTAGAGGGAGCTCACCTCATTTATCTTGCCATGCTGTCACCCGGAAACTGCTAGCAGCGCTGCAGGGCTAATGAAGCATCTGCTGAGAACCCTTTGATGGGAGTCTTTGTAGATGGTTCTGGCCTTAACTCTTGTAGTACCGTAGTTAATCTGCTATAATTCAACCGAGATATCAAGCTCACGATCTGAGTTTTTTTCCAGCAATTCACACTTGCGCAGTGCATTTGGCGCAGAATGTCTCAAGAGTGAGAGCCTGAGCTGGAAGATGACTGCGGAGAGGTTGTGGAGGGATAGGTTTTTAGATGGGTTTTGAAAGCAGAGGGAGGAAAGGAGGTGGAGAGATTTTGAAAGACAGTTCCATGGAGCAAGCGGCAAACACTGATGAAGTGAATGATTCATTTTATTTGGGGAAGTGTTGCCCGGGATGAGAAACTTCTCATTTCTAATAGTGCCATGGGATCTTTTAACGTCTACCTGAACAGACAGTACTCAATAAATAATACCTTATCTGAAGAATGGCACTTCTGAGAAGCAACGTCACCCCAACATTGCAATGAAGCATCAGTCTAGAATACGAGCTCAATGTCCCAAACGTGGGGCTTAAATCTGACCAGGCAGACGGGACCTCTTTTTACACCTTTAATAACCTATCATCCCGTCCTCTGCCCCATTTTCTCCTGTTTTCCTTGCCCTGCCTCCCCACTTACTGTTAGCCCTTAAAAGCCTCTCCCTCCCAACGTGCCCCAGTTCTGACGAAGGGTCGTGGACCCGAAACGGTGACTCACTTTCCTTTCTCCATAGATGCTGCCTGACCTGCCGAGTGTTCCTAGCGACTGTTGTTTTCGTTTCTGGACCTCAGTTTGACATTTTTTTATTGAATATGATGCAAGATTAGCACAGATCCACCCATCCAGTATCGGGTCAGTTCATCATTACTTGACCAAGTTGATCTGGTCTAGTTATTTGAGGAGTTTGAGATCAGTTGAATCTCAATTGCAAAGTACAGACTTTTAATAATGACTAAAAACACAATGCATTGTAAGAGCGCAGTACAAATCCCAGGGTCTTTTTCATGATTTAGATAGGCAGTCACGTTTGAGTTTCCATGCACTTGGCTGGTCGTTTCTTTTTGATCAGCACTTGAAGTGTCAATATCACCAAAGCTACATTTGAAAAATAACTGAATAATCCACAGCCTCTCTGCCCCCACCCTTTGAAACCCCACCCCACAGATCCTTTGCCTAGCTCCTTCCCTTGCTTCCTTCAAGACCCTCTTCCTCAATTGCACCTTCGGTCACTCTCCTATCCCTACCTGCCCTCCACCCTTCCTGATCCCAACCCCCAGCTCAGGTCCAAACCGCTGACTGTCCAGAGCCTTTGGGCATCCTCCCGACGTGAAAGGCATAATACACGTGTAATGTGTTATTGTTGAATCTCATCATTGGGAGAAAATTCTTTTTGTGCATCATTTAGCAAAAAACAACTTGGTTGACAAAATTGTTTTTGAATGTCATCATGATGTTAAAAAAAAACTCAGGAAGGTGATTTATTTCACCGTTTTAAAAAAATATTTTATTGAGCAATTCAATTTTACAAAGCTTCTGAAAGTGCATTAAGAAGAAAAGGTATTAAATACAAGAAATATTACATACAATCTACAAACAAGGCTTTTTGGCATCTTCAGTATCGCTGGCAGATCTCTTCCTTGAAACCAGAGAAGCTCATATATTCAAATTAAAATTCAGTCGCAGAATCCAATTGACTGCGATTCTCTTTGAGGGGACTTAATGGCTAGAAATGGGGCAGGCAGAGGAGAAGAGAGGGAGAAAATAAATCTAATGAAGAGCTAATGAGCATTCGCCATGTTGTTAAGAGCAGGTGTAGGAAAGCAAAATCCCAAATTCTTCCCAAGGCCCAAACATACCTCATCCTTTTTAGTTTGCGTTGCATGCTTTAATGTCCATTGTTTTGCATTTTCAATGAAAGACTGCTTATTGTATTTGAATTCTGCTGACTGAAAAATATAGAAAAGATTATAGAGTTGGTAGTTAGCTGACAGAGTACAGCAAATATGCTGTACACCAGGACATTTCAAACATTTCAAACTCTTTGAACTATGTAATTGGATAAACATAATCTTGACCTTTTCCTTCTGTGCTATACGAATATAGGGTGAATCATAGTTTTTAGTCGTTAATTATGTTTTTTAAGACAACATTGTTAAGAGATTGTGCAACTCTTACAGGAGATGTCTTTCATCAAGTTTGTGAACGTTTGTTACCGAGTTGATATGTGTAAATGACATGTAGTTTGAACATCTCAGATAGACCTATGAGTAAGGAGTTTTGATTTACTCTGTATTACGGATGAGGGACAGGGGAAAACAATCAACTATTCTAGTGATTTACATTAGTCTGATTTTTCAGAATATCTCTAGCCTAGGTGGTGGTTGATCTTATTCAACTAGAATCAGTAAAATAACTCTTCACACCTCACATTAAACAAGTACACATTCAACTACACTTGCTTCCACAATATAAATGATTTCTCATATATTCAAATTAAAATCCAAGTTTAATGAAGGAGGAATGTTTTCGCTGACCAGAATAGAATCTAATACAACCTCGAGCATTGAAAAAGCTTGTAATTTGCAATAATGCTGAACGTTGTACAATTCTTCCAATGAAAAGAGTTCAAAAATGGATTCCTAATATATTTGACCAACAGTGGAGCTTTTTTTTAAAAAAATCAGAAAAAATTCATCTGCATGTATGCAGTTTTTTTTTGCTGATTTAGGGAGACTCAAAACGCAACCATTTTAAAAAAAATCCGATAAGCGGTCAAATTGAAGAATTAACAGAATTTAGATCTGATTAACATTTTATCAAGAGCACATTGATTTACAACATTATATAGTGGGTATACTAATCAACACTAATATTTGTGCCAACAAGAATCTTTCACGAACAGGTCTGTTCACGATTGCAGTGGAGTTTTAGACATTAAAGGCCCTCTGAGATATAAAGCTGAAGCACCCTCCAGTGGTAGGAACCTTGCTTTGCTACTGTACCACTCAAAAGGCACGCAATATTTTTGGACCAATGATCCTGTAAAATGAAATTGCATTGTCCTGGACCTTGCCCACCCAAGGTTAAGATTTATTTGCTGAATAAAATGCTATGTTTATTTTGAAACCGTCAATGGCTAATTTCATGCCGTAAGTTAAGTACAGCTATATCCTTCCTGGTGGCAAGATATCCTACTTCTCTCAGCGACCGGCAATGATTTATCTTCTTGGTACAAATTCTAACATGAAATATCTGGAATGTACCTCAGAGCCAGCCATAAGTCTCGTTGCCCATATTCCTGGTTTAACAAAGAATAATAAACCTTGCATTTGATACAGTGCTGTTTGCGTGGCAGAGCATTTTAAAGCGCTTCACAGGATTCACGGTAAAGTGCCCGGTTTTTTTTGGTTTCTCTAAACAATTCCAGCTTTTAAAATATCAACTCACTATGTCAGCCATGAGGGGATCATCTGGATTGGGTTCCGACATCAACAATTGAATGGAGGTTAACACAGTAGAGATACTGAGAGATGGCTTCCAGGCTCCCTGTAGAAGAATAAAATTAGCATTTTAATGCATAACTAATTCGAGCATTTAGCACTTCCAAGACCAACTTTACAATAAAACATTTTTTCCAAGTATTAAGTACACTAATCGCCTAACACTTAAGTGTTTTAAGAAACTAAATTTTTTTCCGGGCATAATAATCTCAGTTGTCCTTCATTTTAAGACGGGAATCTCCTCAATATCCAAATAATTGCAAGTATAATAGTTTGGTAATTTCAAAAAGATTTCACTCACTTCTAATTCTGCTTGTATTGTATTCTAATTGGCTGCCGCGTTTTGCCCACAAATATACAGTCAATTCACCTTACAGTATATTCTGTGAAGCGCTTTGAGATATATAGAAAACATGAAAAGCGCTATATCAAATGCAAGGATTATTATTATTATTTTTATTATTGTAAATTCAGCTGGACAAGGAATGAGAAAGCATGCCAAACAGTGCTATCGCTCACAAAATCTATTCAATTCACTTTACAGTATATTCTGTGAAGCTCTTTGAGACGTCTCGAAGACGAGATAAGGCGCTGCATCAAATACAAGCATCATTATTATTATTATTATTATGAATGGCAAGCTGTGTTGTTTTAGTTGGTTAGATTCCAGCAGTCATCCCAGCTCACACTCAGGGGTCCCCAAGCCTTGGCTCCTGACAACTTGCGAATAATACTTCCCGGCATTAGGTAAGCAGGATCCGATCCTCCAGGGAGAGAGTGCGTATCACATTCCAACAATCTACCTCTGGGATCTACATGTGCATGGGATGCATGGAATTCTCAGCTTGGTTTGGATATGGTGATGGGTTTCCGCATGTGTCAAGACACCCGGCTGACCCACCCAAAAAATGATCCAGCTAAGAGGCTGGATTACTTTGTGAAGTACTCTTAACTTTCTGTGCATTTGTTTAAATATTGATCGGAAGCCTAGCGCTAAGTGCCTTTGTTTTAAAATCAATTCAGAAGATTACCTTTGGAGGCATTTTCAAAATGTCCAGGCAGATCCTTCCTGCTGTATCAATGTTCGGATGATAGATAGGAGTAAGAAAGCGCACTTTTGGAGGTTCAAATGGATACCTTACAGGACAATTAAAACTATTAATCACATTTTACGATTCGCGAAGAATTAACACTATGCAAAAACAATGGAAACATTGAACTTACGAAATAGTATGAAGACAACAGTAAAAAAAATTCTCTACTAGTACCTTTCAGGAAGAATAATTTCAAGACTAAAAATCCCACTTTCATAGGGTGAGTCAACGAGTCCTAAAATCTCTAGAGGGAAAGATTGCAAACTGTTAAAATATACTTTCTGGCTTGAAAGCCAGAAATGTAAAGACAGATTGCAGCATGCCACAAAATCACTATAACCCCATGCCCTGCAGTTTTGCCCAGCTGTAACAAGACAGGTTTAATAAAGTCTGCGTACATCTACATCAATGGTAGAGTTCTCTGAACAACGGTAAATTTCCTGACCTCGACAGACAAGAGTATTCTATTCTTCATAGGTCAGTAAATTTTACTGTATGAGGCGATAAAATCCTACCAAATGGGTTGCCCAAAGCTAATCTACTTTCAAACGCTTGAGAGTAGATGCTGATTTCATTGGTCTAAGGAGGATTCAAACTCAGGTTTCAGAAGAGATTGTTTAACCAGCTATTACACCAGACTCGCTAGTCGATTCTCGGGTCCAAATCACTGACTGTCTAGCGCCTTGGGACATACTCCTGACGTGAAAGGCGCTATACAAATGTAATTTTGGATTGTATTCTAAACATTTCTTAAAAAAAAACAAAGACAGTGAATTGGAAAAAAGATCCAGTAGTAGTCCCAGAATGTTAGTTGTGCGAAAGATAATATGCAATAAACATTGGAACTTGAAATGATTGCGGCTCTCCTAAACATAACGAGTCCGCTCGAAAGATTACAAACGTACGTGCTCGCAAATCATCCATCTGGTTATCTTGCCAACAAGAGATTCCAGGCGGGGGTTCATTCGTCAAAAGCTGCAACTCTTTTTTCAACCTTGAAGCTCTCTGCATTGTTGTAGATTTATTCTGCAAGGTACACACAAAACACAAGCCGCTGCAGCTTAAGGGAAGGTGGGGGGTGAACATCAACCAACGTTCTCACGCGCGATTGCAACTCATCCTTCAAATTTGCTCGAACTGATGACGTCTGCGGGACTTTATCAGAACTCTTGCATTTCGTGCAGCGCCTTTCACGTCAGGAGGACGTCTCGGAGCACTTCACAGGACACCAGGTAAAGTGTTGTGACGGCCCCACAAACAGCCATTGAAGTAAAGGCCCACTTTTATTTGGGGGGATTGTTGGCCAAGACACCGGGTGAGAAGCACTGAATTGGGAGAATCGGCCTAGACTATGAATGGGTACAAAGCTTCGATGTGAAGCCTGAACCCACAACCTTCTGCCTCAGAGGCGAGAGTGCGACCAACTGAGCCAGGCCAACTGAGAGCGAGACCAACTGAGCCAGGCCAACTGAGAGCGAGACCAACTGAGCCAGGCCAACTGAGAGCGAGACCAACTGAGCCAGGCCAACTGAGAGCGAGACGTACTGAGCCAGGCCAACTGAGAGCGAGACCAACTGAGCCAGGCCAACTGAGAGCGAGACGTACTGAGCCAGGCCAACTGAGAGCGAGACCAACTGAGCCAGGCCAACTGAGAGCGAGACCTACTGAGCCAGGCCAACTGAGAGCGAGACCAACTGAGCCAGGCCAACTGAGAGCGAGACCTACTGAGCCAGGCCAACTGAGAGCGAGACGTACTGAGCCAGGCCAACTGAGAGCGAGACGTACTGAGCCAGGCCAACTGAGAGCGAGACCAACTGAGCCAGGCCAACTGAGAGCGAGACGTACTGAGCCAGGCCAACTGAGAGCGAGACCTACTGAGCCAGGCCAACTGAGAGCGAGACCTACTGAGCCAGGCCAACTGAGAGCGAGACCTACTGAGCCAGGCCAACTGAGAGCGAGACCAACAAGAAGGTTCACGCAGCAACCGCCATCCTGGGGCTGAAAGATCAGGAGTGATTCACACTCTCCAGGTTACACCAAACACTCACCATCCCCCAATCCGTCACTCTCTCACTGCCCCCCCCCCCCCAGCCAGTCACTCCCCCCCCCAGTCACTCTCTCCCCCCCCCCGTCACTCCCCCCCGCAGCCAGTCACTCTCCCCCCCCCCAGCCAGTCACTCTCCCCCAGTCACTCTCTCCCCCCCCCCGTCACTCCCCCCCGCAGCAGTCACTCTCCCCCCCCGCAGCCAGTCACTCCCCCCCCCCCCAGCCAGTCACTCCCCCCCCCCCCCAGCCAGTCACTACCCCCCCCAGTCACTCTCTCCCCCCCCCCCGTCACTCCCCCCAGCTAGTCCCCCCCCGGGGGTCTCTCTGTCCCCCCCCCGGGGGTCTCTCTGTCCCCCCCCCGGGGGTCTCTCTGTCCCCCCCCCCCCCGGGGGTCTCTCTGTCCCCCCCCGGGGGTCTCTCTGTCCCCCCCCCCCCCCCCCGGGGTCTCTCTGTCCTCTCGCGGTTACTCACTCTCTCTGCGGTGTCTCTCTTTCCCGCGCTCTCGCGGTCGCGGCTCCTGATCTCGCGAGATTCCGGCCCGAGAGAGGGGGAGGGGGGGAGAGGGGAGGGGGTGTGGGGAGGAGAGGGGGGAGGGGGTGGGGGAGAGAGGGGGAGAGGGGGTGGGGGAGAGAGGGGGAGAGGGGGTGTGGGAGAGGGGGAGAGGGAGAGGGGGAGGGGAAGAGTAGAGAGGAAGGGGAGAGAGGGTGGGAGATGGGGGGGGGAGAGGGGAAGGGGGGAGGGTGTGTGTGTGTGTGGGGGGGGGTGAGGGGGAGAGTAGAGGGGGGGGGAGGGGAAGGGGAGAGAGGGTTTGGGATGGGGGGAGAGAGGAGAGGGGGAGAGTGAGTGAGAGTGTGTGTGTGTGTGTGTGGGGGGTGGGGGTTGGGGGGGGGGGGAGCATGAGGAGGTGAGTCAGCACCAGAGGCTTTTCCATGGAGTGTCATTGCCACCCGGTTGAGGATAATAATAGTAATAGTAATAATAATCCTTGTACTTGATGCAGCGCCTCGTCACGTCTTCGCGACGTCTCAAAGCGCTTCACGGAATACACCGCAAAGTGAATCAACGGCGTATGTTGTGGGCGAAGCGCGGCAGCCGATTGCGCGCGCAGCAGCGCGTCCCGCCCACCGACAGTCGTGCGATTGAAGCGACCAAATGATTACTGACGCCCCAAAATGAAAGGGAACAAGACGGGGTGGGGGGGTGGGTGGGGGGGGGGAAGAGGGGATCATAAGCTTAGATTCTGAACGGAAAACGCTCTGAGGCGCTGCCCTGTCCTACGTGAAGGGCGCTACGTAAATGATACATCGGAGACAACTCAACATCCCCTCCCCCCCCCCCCCCCCCCACGCTCAAATATCGCACCAAACTCAGCTGGGCGGGGGCTTTATTCGTTAAACATCAAGGGCTCGGGCGAAGACGTACAACGGGCTATATTGGAAACGTACACTCTGGTAATAAAGAGATCTTTGGTTCAATCCCTCTGCCTTACCACCACCTTGCCCGTCTTCAGATCGCGCCCAAAGACCTTCCTCTTCGAGGGTGCCCACGGTCACCTCGCCCCAGCCTGCGGTGGAGTGAGGCCAATGTATGAATGTAAGTTGTTGTTGTTGTGTTCGCCCTCGGTGCTGCTGGTGGGTCTGAGCAGATGCAGCGCACCACAGAGTGGGGAGAATTTGGATTTATAACAATAATAACAATACATGCATACATTTCAAAGTGCTTCACAAGATTTCCCGTAAAGTGCAGTAAGTATATCTTCTTGGCGCGATGCGTTAGTTAATTCTACACACATCAATGTCACACAAACAGCCATGAAGTAAATGACCGATCTTACGGGGTGGGGTTGGTGGTGGGGGAGATTGTTGGGCAAGAAAAGAGGAGAAACTTTTGAAATGGTGCCATGAGATCTTTAGCATCCACTTGAACAGGCGGACGGGACCTTGGTTTAACATCTCATCCAAAGGACGGCACCTCCCAACAATATTGATATAGATATTGCTGTCTGGAGTGTCAGCCTAGACACAGAGTCCCTGTGTGGGGCAATATACAGCTACGTTTATATAACGGGCGAGTTCCCTATCTGAACTCAATGATCTCAAGGATATGCCAAGCAGAGGCATACGGATAGAGGAAATTGTAAGGTAATATGAAGCTCAGTGGTTAGAGCACTCGCCTCGAATGTGAGAGACCTGGGTTCGATTCCCGGCAGGGCGAAATGTTGGGCAAGTTTCCTTACTCCACACGCCTGATAATAAACCCTCAAGAAGAAAAAAATAATAAATTGGTCACTTCAATCCACGACTGTTTGTGGGACACTGCTGTGCGCAATTGGCTGCCGCGTCAAGAAGATGTGAAAAGCACTATATCAAATGCAAGGATTATTATTATTTATTATTCATTTCTCAGATCTCTTGCACACCTTGGGGACTTTTTTTATCAGGGAGCAAATTGGTGCGTACAATAGTTTGCAACAGTTGATTGTTGTGCCGTTGGAAAACAACAGGCGCATACGTTTAGATTTCCAATAATTTGTGAGATTTAAATTTCTTGAGATTTATTGCATAAATCATATAAATGTGATATCAAAATACAATTTCAGCTGATATTGGTGAACTGCAGAAAACCATATTAGCATACATCTTAGTTGAAAACACAGTATAATAATAATAATTATCCTTGCATTTGATAAAGCACTTTTCACGTCTTCTCGACGTCTCAAAGCGCTTCACAGAATATACTGTAAAGTGAATTTATAAATACATCATGGTGAGATATGTATGTCAAATTTAGTATTTAGGCCCATAAAATTGTCCCTGCTTACAGATATTTATTGCATCAAATACTTGACCACGGCATATAATCTTTATTGTAAAGCATTTTAATAATATTATAAATGATACTTATTCTACTCATTTTGCCTTATCTGTAGGAAATAAGATTCAAGGAAAAGATACTGTGCAGGTGTAAAATATAATGCATTTATATTACGCTTTATTAGTGTTTGGTGCAAATCTTCCCTTGAGTTAAAGAAGTAAAACGTGAATTCTGATATGACAGCTTATCACACTGAAGCATCACAAACACAATGAGTTACTTTGAGTGTAGCAAGTCTTACGTCGATAAACATGACCAGCAATCTGCGCCAACAATGAGATGAATAACCAAATGCTGTTCCTTCAAACAATGTATGAGATCATTAAAGGTCCATGTTGCAAACTGGGTGTTCCTCTTCTCGAGCAGATAATATTAGGTTGGGGGGGATAGGAAGCATTAACCAAAGACCAGCTATTATTTCGTGAAAATAGCCAAGAGTATATTAATATTCATATACTATTTAAAAAAACTCACCTGCTTCTAAAACTGCCGCTGAGATTACTAATAGCAGCACAGACAGCACCAAATCATCAAGTCCAACAGAAAAGTCAAGGGCAACTTCCAGTTACTTTCTTGAGCAACCCAGATTTAGATATAAAACAACAATAAATTACATTTGTATAAGCACCCTTCACACGGGGAGGACGTCCCAAGGCGCTGGACAGTCAGAGATTTGGACCCGAGCAGGGGGTTGGGATCAGGAGGGGTGGAGGGCAGGGAGTGTAGAGGCAGGAGGGTGACCGAAGGTGTGGTCGAACAAGAGGGTCTTGAGTGCCTTGAAGGAGGCAAGGAAGGGAGCGAGGCGAAGGGATTGTGAGATGGAGTGCCACAGGGTGGGGGCGGAGGCTGAAGGCCCAACTGCCGATAGTGGGGCTTGGCCAGGCGGGGAACATGGAGTTCTCATTCCATTTTGGAAACATTTCACTGCGAAGAAAGTGACAAGTTGTTTACTCTCCTGTCTGTACTTTTAATAGTTCTTTAATCCATATGAACCACTATGAAAGTAACTGGCTTGCACTTTCTCAGTGACACATTGTTGATTGCATATTGCTGTTCAGCACGAAATGCTATTGGACAAAATCAGGCCAAGATGCTAATATGCTTCTTCCTGAAATAAGCGAAGATAAATAGATCACAATGGTCCCAATTTGTATCGCACCTTCACAGCAGAGTGACTTCAACCAAGCTAATGGCAGGACATCCTTGTTTACCTTTATGAAGGGCTGAATGCCAACAAGATAGGCTTGTGATGTTGATGTCATCTCATTTATTTTTAACTTGTTACCCAATTGTTCCCAGTCACACTACTCAAGTCACTTTCTGCCACTGTTTACACTGTTCTGGTTTTATTCATAGTGGGAGAGGGGGGAGCATTCCTCCTCTAAGGACATCAGCTATTGAGTTGGTACAACATGTAAGATTATGTTCCTATACAGTTAATTCCACAGTATTGATTTCTGAGTTGAATCCGTACCGTATTCATACCTAGAATAAAAGTTTACAGTAAATTGGTGCAACGGTCACATATCTTGTAAAATCAAAGCATTGAATCAAATTTTAAAACTGCCCGTTTGACAAAATAAGTCACTTTAATTCAATTAGCTTACATGAGCCATAAGGCATTTATACTATAGGGGAGAAAATATTTGGGAGCCTTTGTTTTGAGGTTCAAGAAGCTCTAAATACACTACCGAAAATATTGGCAAATATAATTTCAATTATCTGTCCCTTGGATGAGACAATAGAGTGATGTCCTGCCTCCCTTGACACTATTTGAAAAGAGAGGGAAGTTTCTCCTGGTTCCCTGGTCAACAATCCTCCGGATAAAATTGGTCATTCACTCCATGGCTGTTTGTGGGAGACTGATGTGTGCAATTTGGCTGCCGTTATCACCTACAAAATACACTTTACAGCAAATCCCGTGAAGCACTTTGAATCGTACTCCCGATTTGAAATGCAAAGAGAATTATGAAAAACGTAATTTATTAAATTGCTAATGTCACTAAAAGCGTGAAATGTATTACGATTATTTTATATATTACGCATTTATAGATTTTAGATGTAATCAATAAAAATACTCCCAAGGGCTATTCTCCTAACATATAATTGATCTTTTTATATATTTTATGCTTTTACGGTTTACGTGCTTGTGATCAGAATAATCCTTGCGTTTGTGATAGCGCCTGATCACGTCTTCAAGACGTCTCTGAGCGCTCCACGCAGTGTACCGCAGAGTGAAACGACCGCGTATATTTTGTGTCGGCGAAACCCGGCAGCCGATTGCGCTCGGCGGTGCCCCGCAAACAGTTACGTGGCTCGAAGCGACCAGTTTATTATTATTATTATTATTAATAATCAGCGGAGAGAGAAAGAGAGAGACACCGAAAATGGGTCAAGCCAAGAGCCAAGAGGCCAACATCTCCCCCTCCCCCTCCCCACCCCCACCACTCCAAAAAAAAATCCTCCTGGAGGCTGAGTGAGAGTGGTAGTGGCGTCCTCCAGGACTGAAGGTGGCGCTGTCGAGGGCGGCGAGAGACGGAGACGGAGCGACAGAGCGGTGTGGAGCAGGGGAGCGGGTGCCGAGGGGCTACTCTTGGCCAGTGTTTCAGGGAAGGGAGACGGAGAGAGAGATAGAGCGCGCGCGCGGGGGCTTCGTGTGGCGCCTCTCAGTCAGTGCGGTCCAAGTCCAGTCAGTCGGTCCAGTCAGTCAGGTCAGGTCCGGTGGGTGGTGGAGGCTCTGTGTGTGGGTGTGTGTGTGGGTGTGTGTGTGGGGGTCGGTAGGGCCTCGAGAGCGTAAACACCACCGTCCTCCCCTCCCCCACCCACTCACTCACCCCCTTTCACATCACATACACCCCGCATCGTCCCCCTCACCCCCACCTCCCCCCCCCACCCCCACCCCTTCTTTAGAGGAAGGCGGTTTTGTTTGTGTTTTTGTTTAAACTTCTTCCGTCTTATCTATTTATCTCTCTATCTCTTTATTTATCTCTATCTCTCTATTTATCTCTCTCTCTATTTATCTCTCTATCTATTTATCTCTCTCTCTCTTATCTATTTATCTCTCTCTGTCTTATCTATTTATCTCTCTATCTCTATATTTATTTATTCATTTTGTAAAAAAAAGATTTTGAAGCCGACGACACTGAACAGAGTCAGTCACAGAGAGAGACAGTCAGTCAGAGAGAGACAGTCAGTCAGAGAGAGAGAGAGACAGTCACAGAGAGAGAGACAGTCAGTCACAGAGAGAGACAGTCAGTCAGAGACAGTCAGTCAGAGAGAGAGAGACAGTCAGAGAGAGAGAGAGAGAGAGACAGTCACTACACAGAGAGAGAGAGAGAGAGAGACAGTCACTACACCAGAGAGAGAGAGAGAGAGACAGTCACTACACCAGAGAGAGAGAGAGAGACAGTCAGTCACAGAGAGAGAGAGACAGACAGTCAGTCACAGAGAGAGACAGTCAGTCAGTCAGAGAGAGAGACAGACAGTCAGTCAGTCAGGCCCCCCGGACACCCTCTCGGCCCCCCGCCATGCTCGCCCTCTTCAACAAGCTGCTGGACTGGTTCAAGTCTCTCTTCTGGAAGGAGGAGATGGAGCTGACGCTGGTCGGGCTGCAGTACTCGGGCAAGACCACCTTCGTCAACGTGATAGCGGTACAGTAGCACAGGCCCCGAGCCCGCCAGCCCCCCGCCAGGCCTCCTCCCGCCAGGCCTCCCCCCCCCCGCCAGGCCTCCCCCCCCCGTCAGGCTCCGGCCAGGTCTCCTCCCCAGGCCTCCCCCCTCCCTCACACACACACACTCTCTCTCGTGACGCCCTCCTTTCCTTTCCCTCTCACTCATCCTCTCCCCATTCTCTCTCTCACTCATCCTCTCTCCTTCTCCACACCCTCATTCCCTCTCTTCTCTCTCACACACACACACACACACGCACGGTCTCTCTCTCTCTCTCTACCACCCTCCCTCTCTCTAACACCCTCTCGCTCTCCTTCCCTCTCTCATTCTCTCTCCTTCCCTGTCTCACCCACTCATCCTTCCCTCTCTCACTCATCCTCTTCTTCCCTCTCACTCGTCCTCACTTCCCTCTCTCATTCACTCTCCTTCCCCTCTCTCACTTACTTCCCTTTCTTCTCACTCACCCTCTCCCCTTCCCTCTCCGACTCACACAAGGTCTCTCAATTTCTTTCTCCCTCTCACCTTCTCATCCTTGTCTCACATCCTCGCCCTCTCCCACCCTTCTCTCTCTCTCTCTCTCTCCCCCTCCCCTCACTCATACCCTCTTTCGATATCTCTCTCACACACCCTGTGTGTTTCTCTCTCTCTCTCTTCCTCTCACACACTCATCCTCTCTCTCTCACACAAAGGAAAGGCCCCACACCCCCCCCCAGTTATATACACACACACACACACACAGTTGGCAAATCGTTCACACACGTCCTTCCATTTCAAGGCTTACATCTCCTCCACACCATCATCGTCATCATCATCATCATCATCATTATTATTATTATCATGATCATTATTACTTATGTTTTTCAATTATTTTTTCGTAACCCCAGACAGTATCCTGGCTTTGTTTGATCCGCGTTTCATTTTCTGGTATTCCCATCGATCGCCAATTCATTTTGTGTTTTGTTTCTGTATATAAATAAAAAGAGAGACACACGCATTATATATATATATATATATATATATAAACATGGCTTCACACCCACCCCGATACCAAATAAAATATTTTGCAAAAACATGTGAAGACACCGAAGAGAGAGACGCAGGGCATTGTTTTTACATATATTTTGAATCTGTTTTAATCCGCTTGTAACTGAGTAATAATAATAATAGTAATGTTATATCTATACATATATATATATGTGTGTGTGTATGTGTGTGTGTATGTTAAATGGTTCCCCTGCCATTGTCCCCTCCCGGCTCCTCCCTTCTAAAAGAAAGTAATTTCTGTCCTTGGTTCAAATTTCTGTCCATGCCCAACTTAATGGCTGTTTGTGGGACATGGCTGTGCGCAAATTGGTTGCTGCAATGGCCTCCAAAATACATAGCAACCCTACTTTGCAGTAAATCCTTTGAAATGCTTTGAGATTTCTGTCTGACTTGAAAGGCATTGCATTAAATGCAAGGATTGTTATTATTATTCGGGATATAAATGTCATTTGTTAACTTGCTAATTTGTTTTGTAACCCTTCCAGGCCTTTTAGGATCTCCAAAAATAATGTCCTGTTTTATACAGCCTCCCCTCCAGCTATTCCTGACGTGGATGGTATCCATTTATTTCAGCTTCAGATACTCAGCAATTGAAATGCACATTTTTTTTAAAAAAATGAACAATACGAGCTTGCAAATTATCCTAAACGCACAATACTGCAGATGCTGAAAATCTGAAACAAAAACAGAAGGCGCTGGGAACACTCAGCAGATCAGGCAGCATCTATGGAGAAAGGAAAGTGAGACAACGTTTCGGGTCCACGACCCTTCGGTTCTGACGAAGGGTCATGGACCCGAAACATTGACCCATTTTCCTTTCTCCATAGATGCTGCCTGACCTGCTGAGTGTTCCCAGCGCCTTCTGTTTTTGTGTTGTAAACTATCCTACTTGCATTTGATACAACGCCTCAGGGATGGAGATGTGGAGGGAGCTGAGTAGGATCCGCTAAGGCTTCAGATAGCGCCAAAATGATGTGGTTAGGAACAGAATGGCAGAATCGAGTTGACCTGTCGTGGACTTGGTTGTCCGGGAAAATCCTCAGTACTCCCAAGACACAGACGATGACAGACCAGTCAGTTTAGTTCCTTGACAGCAACAAATTACATATGTATAGCGCCTTTCATGTCAGGAGCACGTCCCCAGGCACTAGACAGTCAGAGATCCACACCCAAGCTCGTGGTTGGGATCAGGAGGGGTGGAGGGTAGGGTAGGAGGGTTATTGAAGGCACGGTCGAAGAGGAGGATCTTGGGAAGGGTCTTGAAGGAGGCAAGGGAAGGGGCGAGGCGGAAGGACTGTGGGATAGAGTTCCAGAAGGTAGAGGGAAAGAGGCTGAAGGTCCAACACGAATGGTGGGGCGGGCAAGGCGGGGGACATGAAGCAGGCCAGAGCCCGCTGAGCGGAGGGAGTGGACAGATTGGTAGGGGGTCAGGAGGTCACAGAGGTAGGGAGAAGCAAGGCTTAGAGGGGAGAAGACCTTTCACTCAACTTCTGTTAACTGTTAATGATAAGCCTTGCAATTGATATAATGTCTGATCATTTTGTCGCGACGTCTCAAAGCGTGTAATCTTAGTGTGATCTTAGCTGAGTAAGACTGTGTTCTCAATGGCAAGTTGTACTTTTTAGCTCGTTAAACTCCAGTGTACACCCTGGGGTCCCCAAGCAACGGGTCTCGCCATTCTGTATGTGGAAAGTCTGGTTTCCATCCTCTTAGGTGTGGTTTCCGCATGTTGAGCTGACCAAAAACAACCTCGTAAAAAATAGATGCTGCATTTTGAACAGCAAACCCTCCCAGTCAGAATTATATCAGCTGTAATACATTTTTGAGAATGTGTGTAAGGCATGAAGTATAAAGGGGAGTTCTGACTGTACATGTAGCCATTATATCCTTTAGATTGTTTTCTATCCATAAATATTTTGAGCCTTTTTTTAAAAAAAAAGGACATTGCAGTGATAAACTCGTGACTGTTTAACTTGGCGATTCTGCTGTTTCTAGTGCAGGTATGGATTACTTGCAAGTGGTTTTAAAACTGATTAGGGTTTAGTTTAGCACATGACAGGACACCTTGTGTCATTTATATGATCATTTGGTCCTGCAGCGTATCTAATTCAATATCCTAGTATTCATGTTTAAATCCCTCCAACATTCTATCATCTGTATACTCTTTGGCAGTCCACACTCTCTCCTTTTCAAATGGCTCACCGTATTTGTGTGTCTGTCTGCACCCCACTCATTCCATTCTACCTTTCGGAAGCCGAGGCCAGGGATTCATCCTGCACACCACTACTATGGTTCCTTCCAATGCTAAGTACTCATCACTTGATCAGGTCTTTTAATACCTTAAATTGTTTCCACTTCTTGCTCGATATCGTCAACTGTAATAACAATAATCCTTGTATTTGATACAGCGCCTTATCACTTCTTTAAGACGTCTGAAAGGCATCACAGAATGTCCTGTAAAGTGTAATGACTGTGTTGTGTGAGCGAAACGAGGCAGACAATTATCTCAAATGCTGCAGTGTCTCAAAATAGACGTGAACAAATTATTATTATTTTCATTTTTTGTTAAGCAAAAAATTGCTAAGCTTTGAGACATTCTTTTGTGTGCATGTTGTAAGCAAAGGGATAGAGCTGAGTTAAATAGAGATGAAGGTGTGATGTTTAATGTTAATTTTTTTCTTATTCTAGCATTAAAAATAGTTGAACTCCTGTAAACAATGCTGAATACCTGTATATATTGCACTTTGTGTGCTTAATGTAGAGAATCAACTTACACATTAGAGCAACTTAAAATAATGAAAACCATAAAATGATAGTTTATAGGTTGAACTTTACTGGATTGGGTAAAGAACTTTGCACCGTTTAGAGCTTATATCAAACTAGTTCTACCAATTAAATGTGGAAGTTATGATTCACTAAACAAAGAGGAATTGCAAGGGGGGGGTTCTTTCACTCTCAAATAATTATTTGAATGTGTCTTCCTTATTTTTAAGTATCTTGTCTTTTGAATAAATTCTTAGTTAACGGAGTTGTCCATAGAGCATAGAAAAAATCATGACAGATTGAAGCAGTTGCACTCTGTTACATTAGGCTTTACCCATCAGAAAAGATACCTGTCTTGTTTTACTCTTGAGATTCCACTGAATTTATGTTAGGAAGTGTGCTGTTGATGTTCCATGAGGATTTCTCATCAAATGTCAGTAGAACATTTGATGTTCCTTCCACCCTCCAACTAATATTTTATTTCAAAAGAAAGGTTTCAAATACCTTTGAAATGAATATAAAGGTAAATATTTATGTTGAAAATATCAATCTTCCCACCTCCATAAAGCTCACTTGCCTTTTACTGGTAATTCTCTTTGCCAATCATTGTTTGTGAAAAAAAAANTTCCTTTTATTTTAAATCAATAAAAGCATAATGTGCTTTGGGAAAAGTTGAGATTCATATTAAGTGTAAGGCATAACTGCAAATTGTGTTATGTTAATTCAACATAATTTACTAAATTAACCTAAATCATTCTAAATATAACAAGGCTACCAGTTACAAATCGGTTTGATTCTTACTTTTCTGTAATTCTTGGTTTCATTTTTTAAAAAATGGATATGGTATTGCAGGGATGTTGATTAACTGTATATTATTCCGTTGTAATTATTTGATCACTCTTAGTTGCTAGTTTGCTCGATTGCTAATTGAGTAATAGACAAAAATGAATCGTGAGTAGATCAGAAAGGCCCAAGATTATGCCTTAGTATGCAGAATTAGCTAGATGGTGATAGTGAGTTGCATTCAGCATCTCTGTCTGAGGTCAGCCAGAGTTTTTACTCTAAATTCCTTCCAATAACCCTGCTGGAAAAGCATATATATGTGTACACCCTGCTGACATATGCTGTATAGGCCTGACTAAGGATGGTAAATGGTTTTGACAAAGTACCAAAGGACGACTGATGCTATGGACCTGCATGTTTTAACTTGCACTGTATTTATTGATCAGTGATACAATATTTCATGTTTTGCAGCTGTGTTATATGAAGAATCATGAACTTGGTTGCAATCCAAAGAGCTTGATACTCATTTTACGTCACAGGCCCCATGTGTTGCGAGGTGCAATATCGGTCAAATCAATGAACAGCGGCAGATTTGAGACAAAGTGAATTTAAGCGTTTCATGAGTGGTTGAGGATTACAGGCAGGTGGCAGATGACTTAAACAAACTACAGACAGTTACTCTACTGTTTTTACTGAAATGATCCAAACACCTTGATTACGTTAATTCCCTGTAATCCTTTCCAGTCACTGCGTTACACTCTGTTCTGAGGAATGTTTACAAGAAAGAGAAGAAGATTCAACTAGGGTCAAAAATTAGTTGCGAAGAGTAAATTACATTTATTTGAACTTGGATTCTCCGGTATTTTAGTACAGTTTAACTTGGCAGATTAATGTCAAATAATATTTGGATGGAAGGGTTCAAATGATATTTGTGTAGTTTATAAATGGATTCTGAACTCTTGCTATCGATTGTGCTTAATCTAGATTCCATTTGTCTTCCATTTCGTCTTTTTCTAAAATACATTCTAGTTACTATACAAAAACAATACAAAATTACATTTGTATAGAGCTTTTCACGTCAGGAGGATGTTCCAAGGCGATGGACTGACAGGGATTTGGACCCGGGGTGGGGGGTGGGGGGGGAGTTTGGGGTAAGGGAGGGTGGGAGGATGGCCGAAGGCACGGTTGAAGAAGAGGGTCTTGAGACAAATGATTTTGTTTCCTCCTCCACATTTTGCAGACTAAGTTCATTTCACTAGTGGGTGTCATCCCATCTATTTGCCCTGCAATGACACACTTGGGTATATGTTGTGCAACCTGTAATCCCATACGTATCTGATTCTGTTAAGCCATCTGTCATTTTTGCATACTGCAGAGTATGTGCCAGTTTGTGGATGTAACCAGCGTAAGAGCTTGGGTCAACCGACTGAACTGATAGGGAAGCGATTAACAGTGATGAGCAATAGGCGTGTGGTGTCATAAGTACAACAGTGCAAAGGTCATCTATGGGGCCTTTTTTTAAAAAAAACTGTACATGGCTCACACAAAATGGATACAAGAATATAGATTTTTTTTCTCTCCGTTTCTTCATCTTGTCTGCATAATGGCTTTGAGCCTGGAGGTTAGGTGGAGCACGTCAGACTGGGCAATTGCTTGGTAAAAGTAAAGTATTCCAAACTGCTGCACTACAATCTAAGGGCACACCGAAAGCGTGCAGATTGCAGATTTGAGAATCATTAGGCCGTGCACTCGCATCTTTTGACCTTTCGATTGTGAAAGAAGTGTACTTGTTTGTGCACCACTGATAGCCTATATTGGCCTGATGCTGTTAATGTGAGGGGAAATTGAATACTCTGCATCAGAGCTTCAGTTTTTTGACTGAAACAGTAACAGATCTGTATGCAGTAGGTTTGTTTCCACTGACCCGCTGAAAGTTTAATGTTCCAAAGGCTTGTGTTAGTTTGCTGGTTTCTGTGATATTTGAACCTACAGAAATAACTGATGTTACATGTTTAATTCTGTGTTCATGGCAATTTGCTGTTTTTTTAAAACTAAAGTGTTGTATGAACCTGTGTTGAGAAGCACCAAATTTGATGTGGAATTCAGGTGCAATTTACACTGCTGTGTGAAGTGCTGAGAATCAATAGCCCAAGAAAGTTCAACGTTTTGTTTTATAATAAGTCGTGCAGAAGACTTTGAATATAAGTTTACTACTTCGATAAGTTTACTAGCTCACTGAAGTAGTGTTTTCGCAGATTTGTTCTGAATTTATCCCCTTTTGATCGCAGGCCATGTCCTCTGGTTCTAGTGTTCTACAAGATAAAACCGCTCATCATGGTCTACATTATCTAGTCCCTTCAAGACCCTAATCGTATCACTCCACCTTCTCTGCTCCAGTGTGAACTTGCCCAGTTTACCTAATCGCTCCTCATAGTCCAGTCTCTCCAACTCCTCAATCATCTGGTTTGCCCTCCTCTGTATCCTCTCAATCGCTGCAATATCCTTCATATATTGCAATGGCCAGAACTGCATACAGTATTCCAAGTGCGGTCATACCACCAGTGATTTATAAAGTGGCAGGAATACCCCACTATTTCAGCCCAATGTTGCTCTTTTAATACAACCCAGCATCTGGTTTGCCTTACTCACTACTACCGAGCACTGTTGCAATAGCTGCAATTTATTGTCAGTCCGGACACCTAGGTCCTTCTCATTTTCCGTGCAGATTTTCTTTTCATTTAAAGAATACTCCCTTCCTGGATTTTTTGTCTCCATGTGAAGTACTTTGCGTTTCTCTACATTAAATTTTAATAAACTGATATTGACTATCTGTTATCATTTTATTACTATCCAGATGCTCCGTGATCTTATTTTTAACAAGAATCGCCATAACTTTACCCACAATGCATTCACTTTATTCCATTGAAAGGCTTTTCTACCACAACACTGTCTATTCAGTTTTCTTAAAGTATTTTTGCTTTTATACCAACAGTGTGGACAGTTCAGTGAAGATATGATACCAACTGTGGGATTTAACATGAGAAAAATAACCAAAGGAAATGTTACCATCAAGGTACAATGGTCACTTTATGAAAGTTGCAGTTTTTCTTTTAATGGGTTGAACCAAGACCATGTAATATGTTTAATGATGAATAACCGTGGAGTTATCCACAAAATAAAAACCCTGTTATATTTCTGTGTTTGTGTTTTTTGGGCGGGGGAGGGGATCTTTATTTTTCATGTCAATAAACTGAACTGGGAGGAGGGGGGCTGATTTGGTGAAGAAAAAAGTGGGTAATTCTATGAATATTACCAACAAATTATAGACTGAGAATATTCCCTGAAAGTTGTTCTGTGTGTACCTTTACTTCACTGAGATTACCTATGAGCATGTGATTTGCACCTCCATTGGCATTTTTGGTGGAAAAAAAGTACAACTTGAGAAAATAAAGGCAGTTGACATGAATATAACAAGGGATTCACATGGGTTAGGAGCAATACAACTTTATTCCTTTGTGTCAGCATTACTTTATAACAATGTATATTATATATTCATTGAGCCTTGTTAAACCATTATCTTTAGCTTTGGGATATCGGTGGACAGCCTCGATTTAGAAGCATGTGGGAGCGATATTGCAGGGGCGTCAGTGCCATTGTGTAAGTATTGCTCCTTGAGTTTCTTAGTTAAGAAACGATGATAGTCATTTTTCCAGTTGATGATTGTTCTTTAGGACAAAGAATTCAAGCAGCACAGCACAGGTGCCTAAAATAGCCTCCTTCGGCTCTTCGCAGATGGTTTCCACCCACTTCCAAGTATTTGAATTTTTGCCCAATACTCTACTAATCTCTCTTATTCGTCTAACAGTGCCTTTAAGGTGCTGAAACTGGGTATTAGAACTGATTTGAAAAATTCCATACTGGCTAGAATCTCGGTGTTTCATTGATTTTCGGACCCACGTCACTCAGTTGCTTTCTCATACCAATAATATAGCCAGAGAAGTCCGAAAAGGTCTTGTAAATCGTAAATTCTCTTTGCCGCATAAAATTTGTTCTGCGGTGACTGAATGAATATACATGACCCACATTTAGGTTGGCTGTAGTGTGGAGCTTGTTAATCATGCCTAGAGTTACAGGAAAATGTGTTGTCTTCCAATTTGACATAGGTCCAATTACTATCTCTTATCTTAACTACTGTAATTCAGGATTAGGAGGAATTTTTGATTTTAGGTGCAGCGAGCCAGTGCCACTTTAAACTGCTTTGACTAAAGAAAATAGCAGTCCGTTTTGTCCGATTCCAATTTAATACTATTTGGCGTTGATGCCTTCTTATCCTGCTGTAACCTGATTGAAAATGTATCGGGCTATCCATCCCAATAAACCACAGAACGTTCATAGAATCATAGTTACACAGCAAAGAAGGACGCCATTCGGCCCATTGTTTCTGTGCCAGGCCAGAGAGTGAAGGCACAATGTTCTTGTACCTTCACTCTCTGGTACCTCTCTGACTTCCTCACTCCCCAATCCTGCTCGACTGGCACTGGCATCCTAATCAGTATATACTCTGTGTATAATTTATGCAAACTGTATTTTAATGTAGCTATCTAAGTTATGCACGGACCTCTCGAGTTATATTAAAAAAAGTGTTTTGATTCAAAAATGCAAATATTCCTGTACTATTTTAATGACCACCATATTCTGTGCATTTTTTAGGTACATGGTGGATGCTGCAGACCACGAGAAGATTGAAGCTTCAAAGAATGAGCTGCATAATTTATTAGATAAACCACAGTTACAGGGCATCCCAGTAAGTCTCTTCCTTTTGAACTTCTAATAAAAGATGTGTAGAGTTTTGCTGAATATTTAAGAAAAAAAAAGAAAAATCTTCAAAGTGTTAAGCTGGTAAACTTGACCAGTTGCAATCGATTCTTGGGATTTTAATTCAGGGATTTGAAGTGGGATACATTGGGCAAATAATTCTATTGATTTTGAAACTTGGTAAATAATAATAATAATCCTTTAATTTGATATAGTGCCTTATTACTTTTACAAAGGAAAGGCGTCATAACTTCTAGGCTATATAAATTGTGCAGTACTTTTGGGGCTGAAGAAGCAAGTCATCATGCAGTTGCTAATCATAGTTTCCACCATGTGACATTGATGCAGACAAAAGATCAGTGTTGGTGGATATGTACAGCTAATGGATGCCTAGCTGTTCCTACAATTGTGTCATCTTGAATTTGAACTTGATCAGTGTTTTAGCCAATAATAGTGCGATGGCTGCTGACTTTGTGTAAGTATTCAGTTGATCTAGTCACTGATCTAGACTGACTCATTACCAATAAGATTCCATGTATAAGATAATGAGAACCATAGAACAATCAAAGCAATTTTACAGTTCAGAAAGTAAAGGGCACTTGAAAGATCATCTCTTTAACAATTTGTTTCATTATTATTTGAGATTTATGCACGGATTGGATGATGACATAGTCTGTGATGCACCGAGTTGTGCAAGGTGTGTGAAAGGAGAGAGTTTGCTCAGACCGATGGAATCAAATGGCCATTCCATGCTTCTATTAAGACCAACAAAACAGCATCACACTGCACTTGACAACCATTACTTGTGAAGTGCATTGAGAATAATAATAATAATACTTGCATTTGAGACAGCGCTTTTCACATCTTCTAGACGTCTCAAAGCACTTCACAGAATAGATTGTAAAGTGAATTGCCTGTATATTTGTGGGCAGCGGTCAATTTACAATGTGTTCGAGGTTGTTCTTTCCCTGCTGAAATGAGTGTAATCCCAGAATTACCAGTGGTCCTATATTACTAATAATTTTAACCAAGTCAACCATCATTCCTTGGAAAACTATCAAACCAACTATGATAAAGAAGCTAAAGCTATAATTTTCTTTCTTTCTCTTTCTGAGTCTTACTTTACTCTGTCTGTCTAGCTTTCTCTCTTTCTCACTGTTTCTCTCTTATCTCTTTCATCTGTTTCTTACTCTCACTAATTTATTTTTTCTGTCTCATGTACTGATTTTTCTCCCCATCTTTAACCCTATACTGGGTACTGCTAAATAAATGCTTGTCACTATGCTATGGGCAAACACAAGTCTAGATCTGCGTGTATGGCTGCAAGATTTCAAGCCCCATGATTTACCCATACAGTCTGATGTGGTTGATTGTCATGTGAATATACAGTATCTTGAGTCCTAAAGGCAGAAGTGCAGTTAGGTGTATTTGTTTCACATGGGTGTTAATGACAGCTTCAAAATTATGAGCTTGAAGAGTAGATATTTAGAAATAGGCAAAAATAGGCAACGAAATTGGTTAGAACGCTTATTTTCAACTCTTGACATTGGGGTTTGATTCTAGGCCGGAAGACCTTTACGTCAGTCTTCTTACCATAAGGATGCTGAGGGAAACTTGAGATGTCTAAGCTAAGTTTCCAGGGGCCACAAGTTCACAGTACAAGCCTATACTGATGCAGTTTTAAAATGTTTGTGAATATGATCACAGTCATCAACTTAACTACCTTCAAGGAACAAATGGTCTAAATGTAACTGCATGTCTGAGCAGGTTGGTTTGAGCAATGTGGAGGGAGTTTTGCGGTAGATGTATTTATGATACTACCTTGAGCATTTGATCCCGGTGATAACACCATGTTCCTTAGTACTGATCCAATATTGCTTTTTGTCACCGGCATGACATTTGTGCAGAAGGATTAAAATTAAAAACAAAATTGCCTTGGTTTAAATTGCGGCCTTCACATCTTTCTAAGGTACATCTCCCACCCATTGTTGTCTGTAGCTATAAAAGTAATAATACATGAAAATGACAAAAAGCTTCCCAAAATACACGTTGCTTCACTCTTGACAGATCTATAATTACTGTGCTTTGGCAATCAGAATTTTTACTGTAAAAAGTCTAGTTAATCCATAAACACTGCTGTAATTATTCATGCATCATTTCCCAAATAGCTTCTTTGACTACTCTGCTAGTATTAAATCATATTAATTATGAAAAATATATAGATATTTTATTCTAAACATTATTCAATTGAGGTTTGCTTGTGACTTCACCAGTGCTTGAAATTTAATACTTTTGTCCATTAAAAAGAACTGGATTAAACTTGCATTCATTACTGACTCTCTGTCAGAATTGTGCATATCCATATTTCATGTTTTAAATGGATTAACATTGGTATTCAATAAGCTTGGCATTGTTAACAGTTTAATGGAAAAATGCTTTGGATACATTCTTGGATCCCGTATCTGTTAATACAATATTACTATTTCTATAAACTCCTTGAAAGTAAGATTTTTCTGTACTAAATCTGTCATAATGCACGATATATAGTTATAGAGTACTTTCTCTGGAAGGCTGCTACTGAAACAGAATATTACCGTTCGGAATCTTTTCGTACTGTTACAAATCTTTTTATAACTTTGGCGGGTAAAAGCTAACCCCTCACGTTTTTATCTTGATAGTTTCTAATTTCATTTGAACTATCCGCTCCATGTAAGATCACTGGGGGAAATACACAAAGTATAATCAGAACATTGTATTGAATCAGAGGTAACTGCATCAGGCAGTTTGTTTTCAGACTATGTATGGAGCCATCTGCTGGCGAAACAGTACATATCTTCCAATAGCACTTTCTCCATTGAGTAACTGAAAATTGCATTACTCTTCCATTTTCTAGCTTTCATCCATTTTAGCTAGTAGGTAGCTTCCCCGGATTATCTGGTAACAAAACAAAATGCTATTGATCTCACCAGAGCAGTTAGTAAGAGACATTCTATTCGGTACCTGGAAATTAAACATTCTGAGAATTTACTATATACATTAAAGTAAATTGATTTTTGTGTATATATTAAGGGGAGGGAGAAGAGAAGAAGTATTTTCAGTTTAAATTTCTGACAGTAGGTAAGTTAAAGTAGTTTCAAAATTATTTAACCTCGTAGCAGAAGCATTTGATATAATTTCCCTCCTTTGCAAATTCCTGTCATTTGTGGTGTCTAAATTGCCCCAAAGCCCCAAGGACCTGCTGCAAGTAGTACAGTTTGGCAATCATTTTTGCATCTGGGAGATAGCTGAGGGTGAAAGGTAAATTGATTCCTTGCTGACTCTTAACCGTCGCATAACACAAAGTAGGATGCTGATCTACGTTGCTCCCTGTGGATTCACAAGGGCAACGTCTTGTTAAAAATAAATAAGGGAGAGGGAATCGTATTAAGTTGTAGATGTTTTGCTGTAGCGTAGTTATAATGGGTGAGGATACCTTTTTTCCAGAAGAAGTAACTCCATCATATCTTGCACATTCTTTTTTATTCTTTGTAATTATTCATTCGCAATTGTGTTTGATATCTTTGTTACTAGGTGGGGGCTGTCTCTGTATTAAAGGGGCTGTTTGGCAGCTGTGCTAACTAAACTCGCCCCCTTTCCCATGATTTGTAGAACACACCAGGTTTTAAAGGTTGCGTCAATGAGACTGGTTAAATATTTGACCACGTTCTAGATGTTGGGCTTATTACTCTCTATTGTATCACTTTAGGTACTAGTTCTTGGCAACAAGCGAGATTTGCCTGACGCGTTGGATGAAAAAGAACTTATTGAAAAAATGTGAGTGTTGTACTTGCAAACTTTCAGCCATTATCTTCCAACACAGAAAATGTTCCTGTGTATCTTTTAAAAAAAGACAATTGCAAATTAACTGTTTGGCCACAGTAGTGGCGTTCATTTCATACAGAATATTTCAGTTTTAAAAAAAATCATTTCACAAATCTTAAATTATACGGGAAATCTTTTTCACTTGCTTTTATTAATTTTATTATATACCTTTTCCCAGTTCTGTTGATAGACACCCTCTTGTTTTTATATATGTTCACTAGTTTCTTGTCCAGACTTTTACAATTGCTCTGATTAAGTAATCCTCTAGAAAAGAGGGGTATTCGAGAGCATGGGGAAAGCACAGGGAATTGGGATTAATGATGGCATCTTGGAAGAAGCAATGAAAAAATGAGCTGAATTGCCTTCTCCTATGTCGTACATTTCTATGGTTTTAATTAAGAGTTTCATTTTCAATTAAAAGGATACAGTAATTAAATTTAACCCAAATTCTATTTTGCTTGAAAAATCTAGTAATCTAAAAAATGAATGTTCCAAATGTACAAACTAATTAAAAGTCAAGTCTGCAGTTGAAAATAATACACATCTATGGTTGACTTTTTATTTCTGTTTGAGCCACCCTTCCAGCTGCCATCTCTCCTTGTCCCATTTTATTAAATTTGCATAACAGTAATTGCACTAATTATTGAAACTGGGGTGTTTTATACCTCTTAGGAGCTCATTATTTTAAACCTAAATTTATAACTTGGATGGTAAAGTTATGTACCCTTTTCATCAGCCTTTAGAAATGAAAATGTTTCACAGATCTGCAATCGAAACGTGTCTTGTTTTGCAAAGCAAAAAAAATAACATTTGGTTTATAATCCTAATAGTTCTGAAAGAAATTCTATACCCAAATGTCTATTCCACTTCTACATGGAAATGATGCTTCAGTCTCTGGGCGCCAGTATTTAAATATATTTCTTCTTCAATAAAACTATCTAAAAGATGTCTTTCTCAGAATTTTCATAATTTTATAAAGATTTAACTATGTATTTTGTACAAATAGTTGTTGGATTTTTTTTAACGCAAAGTTTAAATTTAAATTTTTCTGCTTGAAGCTGTGTTTTGCATTTGTTTGATCTGATGTATTTACCCCCGGGTATATTTTTTCCATGTAATTATTTTTATTGTTGTCATTTCTTACCGAGATTTTTTTTTAAATGTTGACTGTTTTTTGTTGAATTAGGAATCTTTCAGCAATCCAAGATCGAGAAATCTGTTGTTACTCCATCTCCTGCAAAGAAAAGGATAACATTGGTAAATATTTTGTCATCTGGTTGAACAGGGAATCAAGTGTATACTGTAAAGTAGATTGAGTGTGTATTTTGTGGATGAAACTATATGAATCTATAAACTATATAAATGCGAGTTGTTGAAGGTGGCGTAAATGCTGGCAATTAGTAGTTGGGCCATATGGGCTGTTTTCGGCTATAATCTATGTATGTAGTGCGGTTTTAAATTTGAAACCTTTTCTTTCAGATATAACACTACAGTGGCTCACTCAGCATTCAAAGACCAAACGAAGCTGAGAAAAAAGGATGTTGATTTCTTATTCATACCCAGGACCTGCTGTAGTTAATGCAGACCTCCCTTTCTCCCTCCCTGGAACAAAAGTCTAGAAAGCTATCTTAACACTGAGGTCAAATTAATGTTTTTATCATAAAGAGTGTTTGACATTGTTTTGCACTGTTGTTGTTTTTTTAAAAATATATATATATAAATAAGCAAAGTTACTAAATCTGACCTTGTGAAGCATAAAATGTTTACCACTGTCCGTTTAGAAAAAGGGGTTTTGTTTTTGTATAAATGGGGCCTTTTTTTATTTTTAATACGCATGCCTATAAAGCCCCATTGCACAATGGAACTCCTCATCCCAAGATGCCATAAGTTGCAGGAAGCACATTTACATCCCATTGCATCAACTCAGGCCAGCGTGAGGTAGCCCAATTGTGCATCTCGGCAAACCTACCTTTGTTTCATTATTGCACCTAACAAGCCTCCTTTTGGCCGGTTCAACTTGAAAAAAAATTGTGGATAGCCTTTTGTTGGTCACCGATTTTTTTTTTTAAAAAGAACATAAATGAATCAATGCAGATAATTTACAGAATAATTGAGATCCGAGTCCATTTTATCTTCAAGTATGACATATTTAAAATCTCAGATGAGGAGACTGTTGCTGGTAAAGGACGGAGGGGATAATACATGGTCACCCATGTAATCTGCCATATAAATATAGATATATATATTAAAAAGGTACTGAATGCCTTACTGATCCACTACAATAAAATAATCTTCATACCCTTCCAATAATAGTATTATTGACATAATCAAATACCTGGTGTCAATAACTTTATGTACTTAATGAAGATCTTTAGTTGCTTTGGAAATTAAGTTGCCAGCAATTTCTTGTACGAACATGACGGGAAGGTGTTAAAACAGTCCGAGTTCTTGTATGTATTATGTTACTTTACCCCTTAATTGTATTTATTGCCTTGAAATTTCCTCTGGTTCACCGATCCTGTACATATTGTATGATGGAGAGGCTTAGATTTGACTTGGCCAGATCATTTCCAGTCATGACAGAAAGGCAGACTGAGACCGTTTCTATCTTTATTATATTTAACAAATTATTCTCTATTCTTGCATTTGCTTGGCATGGAACATGAGCAATGTGACCTCATAAGAGTAGCACTCCCGCCAGTCCAGTGAAGAAGCCAGTACAGATTTCACTGATAATCTTGCCATGTACACATTATAAATTGTGTCTATGCTTCGTAGCTCCGAAATTATTTGATGAACTTTTTTTTGTACAGTAATTTTTTTTTAAAAATCCTCAGGATGGGGAAATGAGACAAACTACTGCTATCCACTTTTTATTTTTTTTCCTGCTTTTTAGCCTGCATGTTCTCTTGATGTATTTTAATACTTGCTGCTGTTTAATAGCACATCCCTATAGGTGCACATTGAAATATTTTTACTTTTGACAGGTATTATACCAGGTGATAAGCTTGTTTTTATTGTGACTTGCCTTTTAATAAGTTTACAATCTGTGTTTAATTGCAGTTTTGTACATACAGATTTAAACCAAATCGTTGAAATTTTTAAAAACTTACAAATGAATTTGTGATAAATATTGTATTAGATAGTAATTTGCTTCAATACAGGTACTTGGCTGTGAAAGCTTGTGGTTAGCGGTATTTGCTGCATTATCTGTCTATTATATGAGGAGAATGATGGACTAATAGCTTGTAGTATGTTTTTCTTTCTTGAACTGTGACGATTTTAAGTGAATCCTTTTTCCAGCAGTTTTAAGAAACCGGTAAATATTGAAGTTAATGCATAATGTGTCCTATAATAATAGCTTGTTGACCTGTACAGTCAACTTGTCAACTTGTCCTGCGGGTGATTAATGTACTGTTGCTCTTGTCATTTGATGAAGCTAGTGCTGTAATAAACGCATCCACACAAAGCTGCTTGGCTCCAGTAATCTCACTTTTTGAAATAGTATTTTGGGTCCGATATGCAAGATTTTGTTTGTTTTGTTTCTTTACTCTTCCACTTGGATTTCATAGAATTATGCAGCACAGAAGGAGGTCATTTGGCCCATTGTATCTGTGCCAGCTCTTTTAAAAGAGCTATCCAAAGCAATCCCACTCCCCTGCTCTCTCCCCATAGCTCTGCAAACTTGTCATTTTATTTTGTTATTTTATATTTACAGAGGTTTATATTCTTATATTTTCTGTAGATCTCTACCGTTTTGTAAAATGAAGTCTTGAAATGTTGTGCATGAAAATGGTTATAATTGTGTTTAATTACATATGCTTTTTTGACCTTGCAGAGTAGTATCTGCATTGTATCCCTTAGTAGGTATAACTAACCTACAAAAAGTATCTGATTAAGGCTTTTTCCTAGCACCTCATCACACCCAATCTAATGAGTATTTTACCAGGAAGCTTCCTTCCTCCTCAGGAGAATTTTTTTCACATATGTCACGGCAGCACCCAATAAGTAAGCAATGATTTTGAATTAAAATGGGATTTTGTTCCAATCTGCTACAGGAAGTTCACTCCCAGATTTTAAAGTCTACTCCTCTCCATTTGCACATATGTGTTGTGGACCCGAATAATCAGATTAGGTTACGACATAATTATTATGAGTTCGATTTTCATGTAATTTAGTTTTCCTTTTCGGTGCATTTGTTTTGCCTGAGAGGTTTGTTTATTTATCACAATTTTATATTCCGCAAATCTGATTTCTTAAACCACAATGTGAGCTCTTTTAGCTGAATGTACGTTTTCTTGTTGTTACCACCAATTTTATATTAACTGATAGATTTATTAATTCACTTTTTATTGCTTTGATTTTTAACTTTTATGTGTTGTTGAACATTGTGCTTTCTGTTCTCCTTCAGTCAAGGAACAAAGGACTTTTATTTTGTTTTGCTATAGGTAGCCTTTGGATATTCTGCTATTGGCAGTACACCAAGACTGAGATTTCCTTCTGGGAAAATCGTATATTTTCTCATTCATTGTATTAAAGGGAGTTCATTTGTTCACATTAGAAAGGATTGGGATCCAACTCATCGGAAGCCAATCTTTTTAGTCAGCCAACAAATTAAATTTTCTCGATTGGATAGTTCTTGATTTTCGGCATAAATCCATCAGGAAAAACCTACTGATCGGACACAGTTACCTGGATTAGTGTGAATGTTTGGTGGGGGGTGGGGCGGGGTCGCTTCCTGATGGTCCTATGGGCCATATCTGGCCTCCAGGCCCCTGAGTTGGCCACCACTGGTCCCTTGTGGCTTGGAATTCAAGATTCTTCGCCTTGAGTTCCAAGTTGTTCCATTGTTTTAAAGGTTCCTCGCAGTTGTCATACTTCGCCGGTTTCTAACACTTGTTTTCGAAGAAAGTTACCCATTTCTACAAAGTTTGCAGGATTCCTATCGTCTCTGAATTTATTTTTTTCAAATTATTCAAAAGGTCACCATGTTCAGCAATGGATCTGAATGCGTTAACATTGAGCATAGGAAAGAGGCCTCCATTGAATGTAATATGCAGTAATGAGCTTGCGGTGGACAGAGTTCAGAGCTCAAGGAGCATTTGTGTATTAATGATTATGATTTCATTGCATTTTATATTCAGATATACATGGAGCCAGAGGTGGAATGAATCACCCACATTTCAGTGAAGTTAATTGAAGCAGAGAGGTAGCTGTAAAAAAAAGTTTTAATTACTGCAGAGAAGGAAAAAAGAATACCATACTTTTAGTGTTTTTTCGCAAAGGTGCAAATTGCACTTGCACAATATGAAAGCCCTTCACATTTTGGATAGAGCAGTTAAAATAGCACAAAAGAAAAATACAAATGGTATAAAGGATTCAAGGAAACTGGAGATGGTGATACACTGAAAAGAATATTTGAATATATTGGGTAGGAACAGGCAATTGCAGTCGATCTAACCAGTTTTAAAGTAAAAAAAAATTGAATGACTGCCGAGGGGATCAAGGGTTACGGATATTGCCATTGAGAATGGCGTCTGCAGTACATCTGTACTAAACATGTATCGGCTGCTAAATTAACCTCCATTTAATTAACATATTCTTGAAATTTGTGGGCCTGGTTCCTTGACAGTCGCAGTAAGAAGATTATAGTCTGATAATAATCATAATAATTGATGCATTTGATATAGCACCTTATCACGTCGAGAGGTCTTACAGCGCTTCACAGAATATACTGTAAAGTGAATTGATTGTTTTGTGGGCGAAACGCGGCAGCCAATTGCGCACAGCAGTGTCCCACAAACAATTGTGGATTCAGTGACCAAATCATTTTTTTTTGGAGGGATTATTACCCCCAGAAAAGCGATCCGCCAATAGACTAACAACCTGGTTCTTACTTACTGCTAGGTAAACAGAGGCGTGTGGAGTAAGGAAACTTGACCAACATTTCGCCATGTTTACCTATTAATAAGTAGGAACCTGGTTGTTAGTCGATTGGTGGATCGCTTTTATGGGGTAATCATTTCTTCAATAAAATAATAATAATAAATAGGTCACTTCAATCCATGACCGTTTGTGGGGACGCTGCTATGAGCAATTGGCTGCTGCGTTTCGCCCACAAAATATACAGTTAATTCACATTACAGCACATTCTGTGAAGAGCTTTGAGACGTCTCGAAGATGGTATAAGGGGCTATATCAAATGCAAGGATTATTATTATTATCAGGTTTCGGTGACCAGGGGAGAAAAGACTTCTTCCACAGCTTTTTAAAAAAAAATCAACCTTTAGCCTGAAATAAAACCATGTTGAAAGAGTCTAGTTGTTTTGTTTAAAAAAAACACCAAAGAAAATGAAAAAGTCCTTGAATACTTCCATGTTTGTTTTAAAATATTTTTCCGATCTTTGATGCACTCAGTTTTGACGATATGAAAGCAGTTGCTGAAGGACTTGGACTATTGTAATCTGGACTGAATATTAAAAAGGTCACAAAGTACTTTCTATGCACTCTGCTTTCTGACATTTAGGTTGGAGCTGAATTAATTAGGGTACATCTTGAAAGAGTGAGACTATTTTACCATCTGTCACAATGTGAAGCACAATATTCTATTGATTTTCCCCATTGGTGACCATCAGCTTCAAATTTACTTCACGAAGAAATGCCTAAAAACGTATGAGCTCTGCATTTATTTCAAACAACCTGTTGCCCTCCCTTGTGTCCTGGATTAAGCGGTTGGTGTTTTTTTTTAGGTTTGTTTGGCAATATAAATTCAAAGCAATAGTCCTATAAATATCGCAATATGACAACAATAATAACCCTGACATTTGACATAGTGCCTGTTCACGTCGTTGAGACGTCTCAAAGCGCTTCACAGAATATATTGTCAAGTGAATTGACTGTATTCTGTGGGTGAAACTCGGCAGCAATTGCATACAGCAGTATCCCACAAACAGTCGTGAATTAAGTGACCTATTTTTATTGAGGGATTATCCCTGGAAAGCGAGGTTGTTGCTGGGTAAACATTGGGGTGTGGAGTAAGGAAATTCATCTAAGGTTTCGCCCCACCCAGAATCGAACCTGGGGTCTCTCGCTGGCAAGGCAAGTGAGCTAACCACTACCTCCAGGATAATTTTTGATGCACCAAAAGCCAAACGTTACCATTGATTGGCTGTTTTCCTTGCTTTCCTTTGGCTGTTTTTTTTCACTGACCTTTTTGTACAAACATTATCTATTTGCAATTCATCAGCACAAAAAAATCCGGTTACTAAAAAACAAGTTACAAGTTGTGGCAATGAAAATAATTGTTGTTGTACTTCATTTGCAGAATATATATTTGAAAATTCTCTGCAATCCCTCATTCTGTTTTAAGATCCGCCTGTGAATGCACGTGTAATCTATGACGTGGCTTTGTTTATTGGTCGATACTGTTAACTTAAGAAACTTTCTTATCGGTCTATGTGCAGAACACATTGGGGCAAAATGGTGTATCCGATGATTAATAATGTTTCTTGTCGAAAGTCAGTCTTTTCTCAATTTGGTTCCCCACCTTTTTAAATTGGATCATCGGGATTCTTGTTCCGTGGGATTTTTCTGAGATGAGAATCTGTCCATTTGCAGGGAAGCAAATGTCATGGGGTTTGTGCACAAAGATCTGTTGAGGGGAAAGGGTTAGCATTGATTTCTTGATTTTAAATAGCTCACCTTATCTATTATACATGATGATGTAAGGCGCAAGTTAAAATGAACGATGAAGAGCATTGCTAAGTGATGATTAATCTATACTTTGCAGTGACGTTATCCTTCAATTGAGAAACACAAGGCCAAACTAAAAGAAAATGTTTTTATTTTATGGAGCCTTGTATCAAGTCGTCTCAAAGTGTTACAGTAATTACTGCCAAGGTAAGGATAGAGATGTATTTTGTAGGCAGACAGGATGGCTATTTATTGGAGGTGCAGCAGTGTCTGACAGATAGCCAAACAGTGAATGACCAATTTATCTGGAGGATTGTTATCCTGGACACTGGCAGAATCGTTTTCAGACAGATCAGATCCTGTTGCCTGGATTTTTCAGGGGGTTTGTGTGTGAGGCAGTTTATTTATCAAAACGCTTCACCTGAATAATTACTATTGGTTAACACAAGCCTCCACTTCATCGAAAAAAAGCTATTGGACTGAAGGTTTTTTTCTTAATGAGAACAAAAGGTTGAGTAACCCAAGTTTTTTTTAAAAAATGCCCCCAAAAAAGTACTTTTGCATCAGTGTTTAAAACGTAATTGTTATTTGAGTGAAATGTATAGACACCGGCCTTCGATTTAATGCTGGAGAGGTACATAAAATTTTAACACACCGCCTGTTCACTTGGAGACATAAAAGAATGCATTAAAGTTTAATATCGCAGAAGCCTTCAAACGAAAAGGTCACTGCCTCAGTTGCTATTGGTAACTGGCAGTGGAATCACTAATACTGCCGTGGCGTATGAAATTAAAGTATTTAAATCATAAGTTTTTATGTTTTTGTTTCATGATGTGTACCCTCTTTGTTCCGGGCAAGATGTTAAAGAATATTAATGCGTCCAGGTCCGTTGTTAGCGAATCTGCCTTTCATATTTTAACTTCCGAGAGGTGCTCACAATGTGATGGGGGGAAAAAAAACAGTTCCTGTGTTTATTCTGATTACTGAAAACTGTACAATTCCTTTTCATAGATGTTTGCATACTTCAGCAAATTAAACTGGACTCCTTGGCTATGTTCTTGGCTGCTCAACAATTCATAGTGCTCAGAATTGATAGCTTGACTTTCTTATCCCCACTCAGCCTGAACTTTGAACAAGACAAACATTGTCCAACACTGGCAAAAGTTCAGCGGGAGCTATAGCCACTCTCAATCTCCTTTGGTTAGCTCTCTGGCCAAGGATGATCATACTCTTCTAATATATTCTCATCACATTTGCATGTCGTGTTTTGAACACTTCATTTAGTGGCAGAGAGTTTCAATGGGAGCCTTATTTGGACAAATGAGCATATAATGTACTTTTAGGAAAAACTGGGGCCAGGTTGGTGAAGCTTTTGCTAAACGGCAATTTTTCTGAATTTCTTCCAACACCTGAAATTCCTTCCTCTGCAAATTCGGAGTAAAAACTGAATACAAGTCCGTTTGAATTTTTTAACACTAATCCTTGCATTTGATATAGTTAATGCCCTTTGCATCAAGGGGATGTCTCAAAGCGACTGTGTATTTTGTGAACAAAGAACCTGAGGGAGGAAATGTGCAAAATTCTGCTGATCAGAAACCGCATAAAATAATGAGCATTTAACCCCCTGGTCAGACCTGGAAGATTATGAGGAACAGAAATGAGGTCAGTAGGACATAAGGAGGACTAGATCCAGTACAGAAAACAGCCAAGAGGCTGGTCACGTGTGACTGTAAGCCCAGTCAAAGCAGGTGAGGAAGGGGGAGAATTTAAAGGTAGATGGAGGAGGAGGGAGTAACGGAGGTTGTAGCAGCAATTTCTATCCGACACGAGTTCTGGGAACAGATCAACCAAAGAAAAATACAGTAAACTGATGACTCGACCCTATTTTAGCTTGTCAATAGCAAGTCAGGTACACAGTGCTTGTCCCCACATGATCCTGACTGAGTCAAACCTGACATAGATGGAGTTCTGGGAAGTGATAAACCTTGCTGTTCTCTCTATTGGAGAATTATGTGTTATACAACAACAACAACTTGAATTTATATAGCGCCTTTCACACGGTGTAGTGTCCTGGAGCAGACAGGAGAACATGAAATTTGCAAAATGAAAGAAATGCATAGAAATTTAAACAAGTGAAAAGCACAAGCCAAATACATATTAAAAACGTATGCTTTAAGTGGTGTAGATCCCAGAAACCGAACAATATTTATTTTACCCCTAACCTTTCAGATCATCATATTCCCTGCAACGCGCTGGAGATATGATTCATTTTGCATATAAAATGCAAACCATAAAATATGCATTGTTCAAAAACTCACTGGAGGATATCTAACAAATGGCAGTCCATAGAAAAAACCCTGAGAAGTGAAATTGGCAACACGGCTCATAATGCCAAAACACTGAGTTTTTCACACAATAAATTTTTGCAGACAAACACAAATCTGGCATGTTTATCACGTGAAATGCACACCGACGCCGTACTATCAGTTGGAGAGAGTGAAAGACAAATACTCACTCACGTCAATAGTTTAAACGTTGGAAAACGAGTGCAGTAAATGAAGAAGAACTGGCAATGATAGGTTAACCAGTCCTGAGGTGAGTCATTCAGATCATTCTCCCAATTTGTAGCAAACTCTATGTGTGGAGTATTCACAATAGCATTTTTAAATATATATAATAGCCCCTGCATTTGATCGAGTGCTTTTCATGTTGGGAGTGTGTCTCAAAGTGCTGCACAGGATTATGCTGTAAAGTGTATTGACTGTAATCTGTAGGTGAATAAATGGGGCTAATGGAGTGGATTAGCACACCGGAGCTACACAGTGGTAAAACATGGGTTGCTTCCCATTGCACTGCAAGTGTGAACGTGGTCACATCACTGTGAGGACTTGAGGGGAGACTGGCTGCTTCACCACAGGGACAGAGCGGGAACAAAGTGGCTGTTCTGCGAAACCTTAGGCAAGTTTCCTTACTCCATGCGCGCGCACACACGCCTCTGTTTACCCAGCAGTAAGTAGGAACCCGCTTTTTAGTCGATTGGTGGATCGCTTTCCAGGGGTAATAATCCCTTCAAAAATAAATAATAATAATGTGGTCACACGACTGTTTGTGGAACCGGCTGCCACATTTCACCAACAAAACACACAGTCACTACATTTTACAGTACATCCTGTGAAGCGCTTTGAGACGTCGCGAAAATTTGATGAGGCGCCATATCAAATGCAAGGATTGTTATTATTATTGGTGACTGGCTTAGAGCCGTGACAGCAAAGGCTTGGAAAAATATCATTGACCTACTTCATGACCAAAGAAAATCGATGTCAATTTAATTCAAACTGAAATGGCAGATAAAATCCTTAAATTGTCAAAGTTACATGAAGGAGCTTAGTTTTTTACAGTCGCATTATATGATTAAAACCATCCCTTAGTGAGTGTGAGTCAAGCCATGAGGTTTTACCAGAGTAAAAACAAAGAATGTGACAGTCACAGAGCTAAGTGAGCACTTTTCAACTCTCCGACTGAATACATTTTTATGAAAATGACCGGTTGTGATGGATTTCAGCACAAAACGGATACTTACAGCATAAAAAAATGGCACGGCTTTCAATATCACAATAATGTCATTGACAGCCCCCACATTTCATTCCATGCTGTGAAACACATTTACATCTACATAAGTGATGGAACTAAATGTTTTCAACAGTTTGCATGCATGAAAGTTTGTGCTGAATTTCCCATTTTGTTTGTGTGTGTGTGTGTGTGTGTGTTAAAAAAAAGGAGAAAATCCTTATCACAAACTTCCATTTACGGTAAAAAAAATTAAGTTATTCTGTGCTTAGTGAGCAAGTAAAGATTTTCTTCCTAAACTTTCCACTGTCAGTATTTACCTTGACTATGCAATTGAAGCTCAGAGCTTGGGAAATTCTTTTAAAACGTCCGTACAATGTGGAGTCAGTGCAGCAATGACAACAGGCGTTTCAGAAACAAATCTGGAGATCCCAAGAAGACATTTAAACTGAGTCCTGGTAGGAAGTGAGGCACGATCAAAATAATAATAATACTTGCATTTCATGCAGCACTTTTCACGTCAGCGGGTCATCTCAAAGTGCTTTGCAGACCTGACTGTAAATAATAATAATAATCCTTGCATTTGATACAGCGCTTTTCACGTCTTCTGGACGTCTCAAAGTGCTTCACAGAATATACTGTAGAGTGAATTGACTGTATATTTGTGGGCGAACGCGGCAGCCAATTGCGCACAGCAGCGTCCCACAAACAGTCGTAGATTGAAAATGACCAATTTATTATTGTTTTGCTTTTTGGAGGGCAAGACATCAGGAGAAATCCCCTTCTCTCCTCTACTGGTTAACATCTCATTAATGAGTTTTTGTAAAGTGCACATATATGTTCCTGCCTGAATGTTCGGAAAATACATTGTGTGCGAACATTTCCCAGTTTCTAAGCAGCCAAGAATCTTGCCACACCTATTGCTTCTGGGCAGAAAATCTCGCTGTAACTACTCATTTGTCACCATTTTCTCACCACTAGATCATAGGAGGTGAAGAAAATCCCCCCTTCTCTTTGACCGTGCTTTCGATCACCCTGCTTCCCCACCCTCCCCGATCTCAACCCTCAGCTCACTAAGCACTCTGACTGTCCAGCGCCTTGGGACGTCCCCCCGATGTGAAAGGCGCAATACAAATGTCATTTTGTTGTTGGTCCATTTGATCTCCTGCTTTCAGCATACCAACCTCACTGCCTTCTATGTAGCTTCAAGCCTTTCCTTAAATGATCTGGTCTGCTTAGTTGAATATTTTGCAGCTTAAACATTTCATATTAGCGGTTCATTATTCTAAACCCTTTATTTTCCACCTTGAATCTAAAGAGCTTGTGAGAAAATATGCCCTGATTGTCTTAAGGGGCAAGGCAACACATTAATAAATAATACCAGTGGCTGCCCCCATTTATATCTCCTTTACCCTGTCACCTTTGGTTTGTTTGACAAAATGTACATCTATGCATGTCTTTCAGAAATGTATTATAGACAACAAGTGACTGACAGATCCAAACAGCGGAACAGCAGGGAAGCCAGCATGAATCTTGCCGATACTAGATTTTTGCTGGTGACCAGTTTGCCAAATGTAAGTCTGCTCTAAGACGCGATTGTGTAGAGGATTGCAGCCTCATTTTGTAAATTAGTTACTCATGGCTTCTCACAACCTGTGAGATGTGAGATTCTTTGAAAAGCTGATACCATAGAAACGGTCATTAACTAGAACTCAATTCGAGCACTAATTCTACCGTTTTAGTCAAGCTTGGCATTTAGAATTGCTAAAGAGAAGAGATTTTCACAGATTTTGCTCTTTCTTTCTACTTATTACTGACCCTGGGAAAATCAACACTGTTTTGAGCCTTTTCAAAATGGTGTTTATTTTAGTCTCCAGACACTTCTCTCTCTCTCTCTCTCTCTAGTCAGCTTCATGATCTCATGTTTGTTGTTCAGCAATGACCAGACCTTGCATTTATATAATCATAATCAACAATAATCCTTCATTTGCTCTAGAGACTTATCACATTGTTGAGACGTCTCAAATCGCTGCACAGGAATTTAGTGTGAAGTGTAGTAACTGTGTTTTTGTAAGTGAACATGGTAGCCAATTTGCACACACCAGCATCCTTCCAAACAAGCCATGAAGTGAGTGACCAATTTTATTTTGGGGGAAGATTGTCGGCCAGGACCCCGGGAGAAAGTCATATTTTGTGTAAGTGCCTTTCATGTAGGATACACGTCTCAGAGGACTTTGCAGGGATGGAGTAGAAGCTCGGACAAAGATGGGAAGTAGAGGTTTAGAACCGAGGTGACCGAAGTATTTTGAAGACTGAGAAAGAGGGAGTGAGCCGGTGGGATTGTGGGAGAGAATTTCAGAGATTTTCACACAGTGGCTGAAAGCTTTGCCGTCAATGGCAAAACAGATGGGGTAAGATACGTGCAACAGGCTGATGATTAAATTGGACGGGGTGGAGAGGAAGGAAACTTGTGTTCCATAATATCTATAATACAGAAGATTTATTGTTGAAACAGCTCAGGAATTTAATAGTGATAGAAAAGTAGTGACAGTACAATAATGGAGAAGTTAATGGATACTTCTTAGTAATCACAAAGCAGCAATCGAAAGGAAAAGGCACCAGATGGAGACCACATGAAATAAGACAAAGGCCCGAGGCTGGACATTGAGAACTGAAATAATATTCACAGTTTTATTTGATACAATGCTATGGCACCACAACATTGTAAATACAGAGCAAAGCACACCCTTGTGCGGATATACAGCTGCTGGTGGTATTATTATTCTAAATATAATACCATGAATACGAAAAGAGCCATGTTTCTAATTCTTCATGAAAAGATAGTAGTTGTATCTAGTTACTACCTTATGTACATTGTAAGGCTTTTAAGAAACGAACATCATTCTCATCGGACAACACAGACAGATCTAGAGACAAGGCGTTTATTGCATGGTTATTGAATGGCATATACTACACACAGCAAGACTATTAAGTGCTATATTCATGGCACAACCAGTGTTCTCTATGCAAATGTCACGAGTGGCGCTAATCCAGTGAAGCTGATCACCAATATCTTGTATTGAATAATTAAAATGTCAGACACAGTTTGCTCTAAATGCACAGGAGAGACCTCGCTATAGATCGAATTATGTATTATGAATCAAGTGAAAATATTAGTATGTTGTTGCAAAAGGCCCCCCTTCATCACATTTTAATGATTAGATCAGTTTTCACTGCTTGTTTTTTGATACTTCTCACAGCCTGAAAGAAAGCCAAGACTCTGGAAGATAAAATATAAGACACTTATCTGAACAGATCAGTTGGCAAAGGCTGACTGGGAGCTAACTAACCTTTGCTGATCTACTAGTTCACTTTACTATAAGCTGTGAAAAAAAAGAGAGAGATAACCTTCTGTTAGATCCATAGCGATTGCTGAAGGCCAACACATGGTGACTATGAAAAGCCTTCCATTAACACTGGGTGCCCATGGCCATTATTGTCGATGCTTCCTTGGGCTTGTCAGAGAAAATCGATTTCATTTCTGTCTTCAACTTGGTCTCGTGGCTATCACTTCCCGAGGCATCAGAAGTACATTCATCACAGCAGCAGCAACAGCAATCCATGAAGGCTCGGCCCAAAGGTTTACAGAGGCAGAGGAGCAACACCGGGGTTACGGAGGACTTAAAGAAAAGGAAGAACTGATTAATGATGTTGAGTAAGTCCACTGTCTCTTTGGAGATTTCGGAAGCCATGTAAGACACCACAATGTTGCTGACGTTCTCGGGGACAATGCAGAAACCGTAGAGGATGGTCAAGCCGATCAGGGTGTAGTTCATTTGACTTTGTTGTTGGCCGTTGTGGCAAACCAATTTGCAACCAGATTTCTTCTCGTTGCTTCTTATCCTTCTGGTCACGATCTGGCACATGATTGTGAAGGTGATGGGCAAGCAAAAGTAACAGCCGAAATACCACCACATCCTAGCGTTCTCGTAGGTAAGAACGAGTGCGTACACGTATTCGGGCAGGTCCAGCGAGGTTTTGACTGTGCAATAGTCCGTGGTGACTCCAGAGACGACAGACGACTCTTCCGTCAATTGCCAGAGGAGAAGCTCGGGGACGGCTAGTAACATTGATCCGATCCAAATGACAGACATCTTGGCCCCAATGGACCGACAGCTTTCTATCAGTCTGGCCTGCGACTGAGCTGTTGTTGCTGCACGGAATCTGTCTATGCCTAATGCACACAGGCTAAAGGTGGTGATCCCAAGAGAAGAGATCTAGAAATGAAACAAGCGGGTAATGAAAGCCATTAGTGTTCAGAATGAAACCAGTTCAAAATTCCAAACCCACTAGTTTTGACTTTTGTGTGAAATGGCGATTTATAATTACATAAGAGTGAGTGATTCAGCATGGAAACAGACCATTTGGTCCATGTCTGTGCTGGTGTTTATACCCCACACAAACCTCATCCCTCCTATTCCCCTCACCTATACCCCTCTATCCTTTTCTACCTTATGTATGCATCCAGTTATTGGATAAATTACAGCATTACATACAAACAGTCCTATAGTTTTTATTAATATTATTAATATTCTACTTTCTAAACTATTTTTAAAGTTTAAAAACTATATACAAATAAATTAACATCTTATTTATAAGGAGGGAAAACAATGAAAAGCATCATTATGTGTTCTCTGTGATGGAATCGATTCCTTTAATGCAACATTGGAACAGCATTTTGTTTCAATGCATTTTGCAAAATTATCCTAATTTGTTTTGCTGTTACTTCAACGTATGGTGTTAAATGCTTAACAAAATAATTAAGATTTCAGGAGTTATAGCTGGGGATTTAAAGCATATTTATTCTCTGGATTGTATAGTTCTGCATCATGTAATTATAAGTTCAGCAATTTAATGTAAACCATTGGCTTTGTAATGCTGGATGCACAACATAAATACAATAAAAATAATAATCCTTGCATTTGATAAAGCACTTTTCAGCTGAGGGGATGTCTCAAAGTTGTTCACAGGATTTGCTGTAATTTGCAATGACTGTGTGTTTCATAAACATTTAATACAAATATTTGCATTTGAAGCGAATATAGAAATCACATTTTATATATTCTCCCTGTTTTCCCCCCTTTCAGAAATAAGATGCTACGCCATTTGTACATAGTTTTTAATCTTTAAATATTGTGTAGAAAGTAGAACATTCATTGTTTGACAGCTATAATTTCTATAAAATGTAAATATTTGCATTTGCAATGCAGAGCTGCCTTATCCCATGTATATGTATCACAGTTTTCAAACAATTTAATGCTACGCAGGTTAAAAACACAACCACTAATCGGTATAATCTATCAACCACAGCCAAGAGGAACGACCAATTAATCTGCTTTGCTTTGAAAGGCGGATTGGATAATGGATGGAACGTAGCCAGGACATTGGGAGAATTCCGTGGTAGTCTCTGTAACTGTGCCGTGGTATCTGAACGGGCAGATGAAACTTCAGTTTTAAAGTCTCGTCCAAAGGATGCCAACTCTGACACTCCAGCTTTCCATTGGTAGTGCACGGAAGTGTCGGCCTGGATAATGAGCACAGCTGCGGGCTTAAACCAACAACCTTCTGACCCCGAAGCAAGACTCTTAGCACTTTTGGCCACCTCTGTATCTCTCTCCCCACCCCACCGCCACACCCACTTATTTATTCCCCCCCCAACTCAGGTCCTCGGTTCACGAAAGGTACGAGGTAAATATAAATCGTCGTTGCAACCGATGGAAATTTCTGGTCGCGTTAGCCAAACTAACCTGACCATAAACATCACCGCTCCTGGCGAAATATTTAAAACTCTTATTTGCAAAATAACCCACAGCCTTTAAATGAGCATCAAATCTCTCATTGTCCTGGGCTAACCCTGGGAAGAAGTTCTTTCATGTATTTAGTTTCATGGAAATGACAATGAACCACTGTTGGAGAGAACAAGATAGAGGAGTCGTATGTCTGACGAGGTCAGTATTTACAGGGTCACAACCAAACTCTTAAGCAAAATTATCTTTTGATAAGTGCTACATACACTTGTTCCGTTGGCAACAATTAGCTTCTTCCCCGTGACTATAACTTGAAAAGGTTAAGCTAGTTTCTCCCGGTCTCCTGGCCAACAATCCTCCAGATGAAATTGGTCGTTCACTTTATGGCTGTTTGTGGGACGTTCCTGCGCGCAAATTGGCTGCCGTGTTTACCCACAAAACACACGGTCGAAATCCCGTGAAGCTCTTTGAGAAGTTTCGACGATGTGATAAGGCACTTTTCTCAAACACAAGAATTAATATGTATTTAAGTTAATTTTGTGGGTTTTCGAGGGTGATATGCTCGGGCAGTTTACAACTACAACAACAACTTGCATTTATACAGTGCCCCTCATGGAGGGAAGCGTCCGAGAGTGCTTGAGCTTACACATTTATTTGTCTTACCGGCATTCTAAAACCTTCTGGTTTCACGAGGGAAAGGCTCTTATTAAACCACTCTTTAAAAAGTCCTTCGGATAGACATTTCCTCACAGTCAAGTGATCCTCTCGATCCCAATTCACCCCAACCCCAGAAAGCTGATTAATCTAAACCTCAAACTTATTGTTTGGAAAAAAACATAATGTGCCGACTCTTCCTATCATACCATTAGTTTCAATTAATTTTCACAAGTACAAAAACAGTCTTTCAGACCCATATTAACCCTTCCCATGTAACCATTCAGGGCATTAACACTTTTTNACGTAGAGAGAGAAAAACGTACATTTAAACTGATTTTAAACTTTAAAATTACATTTCAATTCAAAAAAAAATTGTATTTTACAAATGTTGTATTTTTCTCTTCTCTTGCCCTTTTTTTTTAGTCAGTCGGGTGTCCGAAACCAATTGGAAACCCATCACCACGCTTAAGACTAACCAAACGGAACTGAGTTCCATGCATCCCACCTACACATGGAAATTCAAGAGATATTTATCGGGATGGAATGCGCACTCTCTCCCTGGAGGGACATACCCTGCTTACTTAATTCCAGAGAGTATTGGGCACAGATTGGCAAGGACTTGAGGACCCCAGAATGTGTGTTGGGGTATCTGCTGGAGTCTAACCAGCTAAAACCACATAGCTTGCCCATTGAAAGCCCTGCCTGGCAAACTTTCCCACTGCTTGTCCAGTTAGGACCACCCCACCCATCAGGGCTTTGGCTTCGCAGGGTTAACGGGACTCGGTTTTGGTTCCTGAAAGTAATAAACAATGCTTGCATCTGCAGTTTGATAAAGAGCCCCTTCACAGATAAGAGACAAAAAGGTGACATTACCTCTAAGTACGGTACAATCTTGCACCCAACGAATCCAAGCAGACGCTTCTTAGTAATCTCGTTGAAGATGACCACAGGCAAACAGAAGAAGATGATGATAAAGTCCCAGCAAGCCATGCCGGCCAGGATATTGTTCCAGGCGCTTTTCAGGTAATAATTGTGGCAAACTATACACATGACAGCCAGATTGCCGACCACCCCAACAGCAAAGAGAATCAGTGAGAGCAGCATCACAGCATAGGCACTGTAGGAGCTGTCGGTGATGGGGTAGAGAGTGTTTTCTAACTGGAATCTCTTTTCAGCCTTCTCTCTCCTGAGCTGCCCTTTGGAGAGGCGAGGGGTCTGCCTGCTGGGGGCCAGGGCAGTCTGGTTGGCATTGCCCCTGACCCACCATCCTTCCCCCCCCAGAGACAGAGACAGAGGAGACACATCCATGTGGACACTGGCAGCTCTGGGCTGGCTGGTGGGCTGCAGGTTTGCTGGTTGCACAAGTACCAGGGGGGCAAAGGTTTCTTCTCCATCCGACCCCCGTCTGTGTCTGCGTCTGCGTCTCTGTGACTGGTGTCGGAATGTGTCCCCTGGTCCTTGCTTGTCCATCCCAGGGCTCATCATCCCTTGGCTCTGGTACCCCAGCTGCTGTTCGCTGTCGGTTTCGTAGACGCCCAGCGCAAAATCCGAGCCCCTTTTCGCAAGGTTGCCAGTGGCTGCGGGTTCCCACAGGGCGATCTGAGCCAGGAGCAGGGCAGTGATGAAGACATTCATTTTTGTTCCTTATATATATATATATTAATATATATATATTTAAATGTGTGTATATATCTATTTATCTATAAATATATTTGTAAATTCACTCCCCCCAAAAAAATAAATCACTGAAACCCCAATCGATCCAACAAAAGACAATCTATTTTTTTTTCTCTCCCTTTCCTTACTTTTCTGGCACTTTGGGATGACTTCCAATTGATCTTTTTTCCCTCTCTCTCTCTCTCTCTCTCTCTTTCCCCCCTTCCTCTCTTTCCTGAAACAAATGGCAAATTGATGCAAGATCTATCAACTCTCTTCAAAAAAAAACTATAGATGGACCTTCCCAAAGCGTTACATCTCACTCCCTCACTCACTCTCACACTTCTCTCTCAATCTCTCTCACTCTCTCTCTCTCACTCGTCCACTGTTCTATCAGCTCTGCTTAATTTGCACTCCTTCCTTCTATCTGAGTGATTTCTCCCCTCCAACTTAAAACATGCACTGTTGGCTTCTCTCTCTTTCTCTCTCTCTCTCTCTCTCTAAAAAAAAGAACCCAGAAGGATAGAAAGTTCCCCCTCGCCCTCTGTCGACTGGAATGAGGGATTTTTCTCTGTCAAGAGCTGCAGAGGGGAAACATTTGGAATGAAACCTGGATGCATTTCATCCGCTGGGTTGCATTGCTGAAATCTTTAATTTCGAAACAAAGTCTTGCAACTGATTCTTGCGTTCGCAATCGAAGTAATTGAGACATCTCAAAGCGCTTCTCAGAATACGTTGTAAAGTGTATTGACTGTGGTATTTGCTGGGCAAAACGTGGCAGCCAATAATAGTAATAATAATAATATTGTATACAAAATATATTATGCTGTGATTGTTTTCGAACAGTGTTTTAATCCTGGCTTTTTTTTTTTGCCGGTGTTCTGTTGCCTTTCGGGGACTGTTTAAATAGCTTTTTATGGGCGAAACACGGCAGCCAATTGCAGACAGCAGCGTCCCACAAACAGTCATGGATTGAAGTGACCAAATTATTATTGTGGTTTTTTTTCAGATGTTTGGAGTAAGGAATCTTGCCCAAGGTTTCACCCTGCCGGGAATTGGACACAGGTCTCTCGCTTGCAAGGCGACTGCTCTAACCACTGAGCTACAGGAATCCACACTATTAAATGCGGAGATTATTATTTATATTATCATTAATAATAGTCAGATTTTTATGGTCAGACTAATAGTCAGAAATTCCCGTCAGCTTTATGCATAGCGCCTTTGGTGATTGGACCCCAATGATATTTACCCTATTATTATTTTCCAATGCCAAAGGTGCTACGCTTAACACACTCTGGAATTTCAGCCCTCTTGTTCTTTCCAATCTACAAATTCGTACACAGTAATGTCCCATAAACAGTCTTGAAGTGAGGGACCAATTCCCTACGATCCTCCAACCCTCCCAATCCCCTCTCCTGTACCCCTCTATTCCCTTCTCTCTCATGTTTGCATCAAATTTTGCCCACAAAATATACAGTTATTCACTTTACAGTATATTCTGTGAAGCACTTTGAGACGTCTCCAAGACATGATATATATCACTATTGCCTGATTCCTCTCCTGACGCAGCCCAACTTTTTATGCTGTGGATTCCTGTCTATCATAAGGCCAAGTGGGAATTCAGGAGTCAGGAGTGGAAGCCAAAGACGGGAATGTGTTATTCACGTGGTGCTCCGTCTCAAAGGGAAAGGCATCTTGAATAATTTCAAGAAGGACACTGTGCAATAAGCAACAATGTAAGCCTCTTCAGCTTTTCCCAGCTTATCAAGAAAGTTTAATTTCTGAATGATTCAGAAATATTATCAGAATAAATGATGGAAACGTAGTGGGGATACAATACTGAATGATTGATGTTGCATGTTAAATCTTTCCAATGTGACATCTACTCACTGTGCGGTTAATTATTTATTACACATGTAGCTGTGAGAAGAGGCTGGAGAGATTGGAGCAGTGAAGGTTGGGGGAAGGTATGATTATGATTGAGCTGTTTAGGATAAGGAAGGGGTTTGAGAGAATTAATTGTGAAAAACTCTTTCTGCTGGTTGGGTAATTGAGGACAAGAGGGCATGAATTCAAGATTGAGACCTTTTTTTGAAGTTGAATAATAAAATAATAAAATCCATGACTGTCCAATGCTTTGGGATGTCCTCCTGATGTGAAAGGCGCTATACACATGTAATTTGTTGTTGTTTTTGTTGTGACTCGGGGAGTAAAAAGAGAGGGTCAATAAAACGTCTCCCAGAGGGTAGTCGGGGTGTGGAGTGATTTTATGGCATTGGCTTTAAGAGTACAACACCACCAACAACTTGCATTTATATAGCGCCCTTCACACCTGGTAGCGTCTCGGAGCACTTGACAGTGGCGGAGTCTGATCCCGAGCCAGGGGGAGAGGGGAGGGAGGGAGTAAGGTGACGGGATTGGAGGAGAGAGTTCCAGAGCTTCAGGGTGTAGTGACTGAAAGCATGGCCGCTGACGGTGGAGTGGAGCGGGCGAGGGACAAACTGGGGTCCAGAGCCGGCTGAACAGAGGCAGCGGGTGGTGGAGTGCAGGGTAAGCAAATCGGTAGGGAGTGTGGTGATTTGGGGGCATTTAAAAAAGAATCAGACAAACACATGCAGGGGAAGGGTATTAGAGAGTACAAGGAAAAAGCAGGGAATTGGGATTAGGATGGACGGCTTCTTGGAGGAGCGGGCACCAACACAAAAAAAATGGGCCTTCTTTGTGTTGTACATTGCTATGGTTCTATTATGTGATTGTCACAGGAGGAATAGATAATCTGATTATTATGTCGGCGCAATTGATGCAGCATTAATCCCCAGCTATCAATGGGATTCTTATAACACGCTGGGTAAAAGTGCACATAACCATTATCCTTTGCAATTACTACTGGGAACGTGAAATCTTTGCTTTTACAGCAAGTGATCGGCCTCGCAGAGCTTTGCTCCCCATAAGCAGTTTTACGCCAGAATATATTACCATGTTAAGGGTTGGTAAACCTTAGCATTTGTTGTTGATTTATCAAACATAGAGCTCTGAATATTTTTTCCTTCAGATAAATGGAAAAATGTTGTTTAGTCATTAGCATCTGATCGACCTCATTTTGATTATTGGGATATTTCAGTGTTACAGCAGTAATGTATTGTTAGTTCCAGCAGATGGAACTAACAAGACAGACGTATTTTTTTTGTATCACTCGGATAGCTGTGTGTTACGATAATATATTTGATATACTAATCCATGTCTGTGCGTTCCAGCACATAATAGCATATGTGTGAGGTGATCCTGTTTATCGCTTGGCAAATCTCAGCTTTATCGCTAAATTGCGCATTACATTACATTGCTATACAATTTATATTTATACAGCTCTCTTCACATTGAGAAGACGCTTGTCAATGCTCGATGGATACCCGAGCTGGTGTGGAGGGGTCGAGGGGGCGTGTGTGTGGGGGGGGGTGGAGTGGGGCAAAGATGTTTGAAAGCCAGTGAAAGATGTACACTCTGAAATGTGCGGTGAACAAGGGGAGGGATGATTGAGAGCGGGGGCAGAATGGTTGTGAGGTGGAAAGGGCCGATTGAGTGAGTGACCAATTTCATCCGCGGGGATTGCTGGCCAGGACACTGGGAGAAACTGCCTCCTCGTCGTGAATGGTGCCTTGGTTTAAGTGTAAATAGAACCATAAAACATTGAAAGAGCAGCAGTTACAGTCAAATCCACTCATGAAAGAGCAAATTCTGCTTCAGCAGCAAGTTCTGTCCAGGTTCAGATTTTCTGCATTAACTTCTTTGACAGTAGATTCCTGAGAAGAACAAGCTGCTCTACTTATAAACCAGTTTATTCCTCCTCGCTGCACCAGTAAAGGATATTGACCTTGCACCCTTCTGTCCAACAATCCGCGCATTAATCATCCTTGTGCAACTATCAGCATAAATTGGGCTCAAGAATCTTCGTGCTGTATGTAATCATTAATCATTCTGTTTCTTTGACGTATGGTTTTGCTTGGATCTTTATCTCAAGGGTTTTTCAGGTTACCCAAAAAACATTGTGCCTGCCGACATTATCTTACATAAAGAATAATAATCCTTGCAATCGACATGGCACCTTATCACATCATCAAGACGTCTCAAAGCAAAGTGTAGTGACAGTATATCTGTAGGCAAATGTGACAGCCAATCTGCACAAAGCAATGTCCCACTGACAGCCGTGAAATGAATGACCAATTTTTATCTGGAGGATTGTGGCTAGCACTTTGTGAATAGTGCAACGAGATCTTCAACATCCACCTGAACTGGCACAGACGGGACCTTGGTTTAACGTCTCATCCGAAGGACGGCACCTCTGACAATGAAACCTTCCCCCAACACTGCACTGGAGCTTCAGCTTAGACTGTGAGCTCAACGTTTCGACGAAGAACTTCTGATTCATAGGCGAGAGGCTACCAACTGAGCCAGGCTGACACCTTGAGGACTTTATAGGAATTATATTATATTACCCGTTCGACATTCCGTTTACTGTCTTTATTAAGCACTCCGAGATGCCACCCGGCATGAAGGGCGTTATATAAATGCAAGTTGTTGCTGTTGTTGTCGTTGTTGTTCCTTTTGCCCCCTGCAAGGCAGAGAGAAATGTCTGTTGCCACATGTTACACAACGTTCTCTATTCAGCCTTTGCCTGTCACGTGCCTTAACGTCCCTTATGCCATTATTAATGTGTTATGAAACATTCAGCGCTCAAACAATAAAAGGAAAAAAAAAAAAATCCCACGGCACTGTTTCAGAAAAGAGCAGGCTTCTCTCTCTATCCTGGCTGGGATTCTCTCCTCAATTAATTCACAAAAAAAACAGATTAATTAGTCATTCATCTCAGTGCTGCGCTGTTTACGCGGCATCACTGGCACTGACTGAGTCACATTTCCCTACAGAACAGTCACTACACTTCGAAGAGTTGGGTGAACTCCTTTGAGACATCGCAAGATGATGAGGTGCTATTTCCGATATGAGTTCTGCTATTATAATAACATTTTCATGTCTGTTTTCTTCAGTAACTGTTAGCCGCTGCTTCCTGTGTGGGATTTTTATATGGGCAGGAAGCCCGTTGTTTCTCAGTGATCGCTGTTGCTGACAATACCAAGTTTGTACTTCTCATGACCATTGTCTGCAGACTGGAAGGCCGCAAGGTTTCCTTGGTGATTTTGTTTGGAAAGAATAAACATCAGGCATTGCTTCTGGTGGCAACGGATGGAGAGACATTGGATCAACACAAAAAGGTCAAAGTAGTCAGCCTTTGACATTTAAGGGTTAAAGGGAATTGGAGATCGCGTGATTCTTCCAAGCAGAGCATCACTCAGAGGCAAGCAGTGATAACTTTTGCGTTGATCGAGGGACAAGTAGTTCTGTTGGGTGTAGCAAGTGGTCTTAAAACGTTCCACTCCCAGGACCATTGACTGGCCTGAGGGCAGAATGCACCTTGGGGTGTCTTCCCGACACGATTGATAAAAATGTAATTTGTTGTTAATTTGTTGTTGCGATGAGCTCAAAGCACCACCAAGGCCAGCTGATGATGAATCAACTTCTGCCAGTTGTGGCGACTCTGTTGCTATTCCCAGCTAGAGGCAACAACGATTTTATCGTTGACTTGTAAATACTGTGCTCCCATAGTCAATGAGAGAAACACAATGACACCACAGTTCCTTTGATAATTGCGCCTTTGGACGTCCTCCCGATGTGAAAGGCACTATACAAATGTAATTGTGTGTTTTTTTTGGGATAATTGAGCGCAATTACTTTCTGGCTCATTTTATCATGGATCCGAAGATTTCACCATTGCCATTGATGTTCTCCGTCCTGATCTGATTAACAAAATACACTGGGAACACTTCTCCACATCAGGAGGGGAATCCAAGAATAGTAAATCATCTTATTGTTAGAGATAACACCGGTAAAGTTAACCCAGAAAACATTTTCTCACATAAAGGGCTGTGAGAACGTTGAGTGCAACTGGATGCACAGAGCTGCAAAGTTGCTCTCTCAATCCTGAATGCATTTGGACACCACATTTATGGCTTTAGGAACAGGCTCGCTCCAGTATGGATGTGTCTGTGTCAGAAAATAATGAAATTGTTTGTTTGGGAGTTTCTTTTAGATCATTCACTCCGTCTGGCTTCGGGAAGAAAGTTTGCAGACGTCGAAATGTGCAGGACGTCCGATACACTGATTGAACTTCCGATGCACTGCTGATTATGATTTAAAATTTACAATAACAAAGCAATTTTCTGTGTCTGTGTTTTCTTATTGTGCGCTGCCATAACCTCTAAGTAGGCCAATGTAAATCTAGACTCATGATTTATTCATGCATTAAGCCAGCAACAGAAAAGTGAATTTGAGTGAATTTTGGTATTTGCTTGCTTCACTGCATTTATTCTGTTCTTTCAATAACATTATCAGTGACGGAATGAGTTTGTTGCTCTCTGCTCTTTGTATTTTGGATTGTATGAATCAATTCACACCTTGGAATATCCAGAAATGATTGCGAAAGGCATTTAAAATCCCTGCTTTATCCATTTCATGCTCCAAGGGGCATTGTTATTGTAGGTTTCAGAAGGATAGTTCTTGGCAGGAGGCAGTGAAATACCCTAAATAATTTAATACCTTCATAAAAGAAAACTCCTGACAGATGGGAGGGAATTCTTCCCATGTCCTGAGCTAACAATCTTCCAGACAAATAACAATAATAATAATAATAATCCTTGCATTTGATATAGCGCCTTATCACATCTTTGAGACGTCTCAAAGCACTTCACAGAATATACTCTAAAGTGAATTCACTGCATATTTTGTGAGCGAAACGCGACAGCCAATTGCACTCACAGTCATGGATTGAGTGATCAATGTATTATTTTTTTAAGGAATTATAACCCCCGGAAAAGCAAAACAAACATTCACTTCATGGCTGTTTGTGGGACATTGCTTTGTGCAAATGTATCAATTAGCTTTGGGATCAGTGAGACATTTTCGAGCTTCCTTTAAGAGATTAAATTAATTACATTCTGTAAAGCATTTCGGGACATTTATTTTAAGTGAAAAGCACAATTTTTAATAAGTCCAATAGAATCAGGGATCAGATAGATTGACACGGCTTCTTGGAGAGAACAGACACGATGGGCTGAATAGCCTTTTCCATTCCATGGAATACATTTGTTTCATCTTTACTTGTATTTGAAGTGTTTTTTTATTGCCTTTTAAATGAAGTTTTAAAAATAAAGCTTTTAAAACAAAAGGCATTTAATGATAAAGGCACAGACTGGGTATTGGGCTCTGTTCTGGATCCCTGCCTCCATCCTAGACTCCAGCACGACTGCTGTCCGGACACACTATTAAGTCCTGGTTGAGTCTTAAGCTCCTCTAGTTGAATATCAAAGCCTTTCTGCTTGCCTGCCAACAACACTTCCTCACATATGATTGTGTCAATCTGACGACATGATAAAACACCATATCGAATGCAAGGATTATTATTAGATAATCCTATAGGGCATCCTGTAGCTCAGCGGTTAGAGCACTTGCCTCACAAGCGAGAGACCTGGGTTTGATTCCCAGCAGGGCAAAACAAAATGTTGGGCAAGTTTCCTTACTCCACACACCTCTGTTTAGCGAGCAGTGAGTAGGAACCTGGTTGTTAGTTGATTGCCAGATTGCTTTTCCGGGGGTAATAATTCCTTCCAAAATAATAATAATAAATCGGTCAATCAATCCATGACTGTTTGTGGGACACCGCAATGCACAACTGGCTGCCGCATTTCACCCACAAAGTACACAGTCAATTCACTTGACAGTATATTCTGTGAAGCGCTTTGAGACGTCTCGAAGACGTGATAAGGCGCTATGTCAAGATGCAAGGATTATTATTACTCTGGCATTCACACGTGCCAGATACAGGTGAGAATCCGCGCACTTACACTGAACTAATTTTAATCTGTGTTTTGCAGCCCACCATCACCATTCCATTAATAATGGAGAAGACTGAATGTGGCAGACCTCTGATGGAATGCAACTGTTTTTTTCTGGCCTAGTTTTCGTTCATGCTTTAACTTGATTTGATTTGGGCATAGATTGCTAGAAACATTAATGAGGATAAAAAAAGACAGTACATCCATTGGCAGAGCATAACATGACTTGTCAACAGTGATCTATAGAGAAATCGCTAGCCATTAATGTTTGTAAACTGTTTGCAGCAAATATTATCCTCCGTTGGAAGTGGGGTGGGGGGAGGGGGGTGGTGGGAGAGAGGTAAATGGGATCTGAACTGGCTTTATGATTACTTGCTTGGTCCATTTTTTTTGGCAATGTTGAGGGCTTGTGTATTTTTGTAGGTGAACATGACACACCACACTTCATGCCTCTCCCACACCAGGCTCCGCGACCCTAATACCCCCATCCTCGCCCGGCTCCACTGGCTCCCCATCACTAAGATCCTGGTCCTCACCTTCAAAGCCCTCCACAGCTTTACTCCTCCATACCTCTGTGACTTCTTAAAACCCTACCAACCTGTCCGTTCCCATCGATCAGTGGGCTCTGGCCTGCTTCACATCCCCACCTTGCCCTCCCCCCGTAGTGGGGCAGACCTTTAGCCTCTCTGCCCCCACCCTCTGGAACTCCAACCCACTCTCCCTCTGCATCACCTCTTCCCTTGTCTCCTTCAAGACCCGTCTCAAGACCCTCCTCTTCGACCGTGCCTTTCACCACTCTCCTACCCCAACCCTCCCCACCCTCTACCCCTCCTGATCCCATCCACCAGCTCGGATGTGGATCACTGACTGTCCAGCGCCTTGGGACGTATTCCTGAAGTAAAAGGCGCTATACAAATGTAATTTCTTGTTGTTGTTGTTGGATACTTGCATGTAATATTGCATGGATCTGATCATCTTTTCTCTACGTCTAACCTTAGTCTTGTTTTTCTAGCCAGAGAAATATCTAGTTCCTTTCTTTTTGAAAGCACCCAAGCAACACGTTAACTGCTTACTGGTGTTGATTTTTGCTAGAATCTGGGCAGCGGTAATAACACTAATTTAATGAATACAGCTTGCATTAAAGACTCCTAAAGGTGTATGAATTAAAAGCCTTGGGATTTATTCAGTGCACTAGCTTTTAATACTTCATTAATATTTCCTGACGTGAAAGGCGCTTTATAAATGGAATCTTGTTGTTGTTGTTGTTGTTGTTGTTCATAATTCAACCGATATTATGGACTAACTAAAATACTATAAAACACATAGTTATTTCTGAATGGAAACTAATTGGAAACTAATCCTTTGAGGGGAGTGGGGGGTGGGGGGGGGGGGGCGCGGGAGATCTGGTTTGAGACAATCAAGTACAGGTGTTTATTGTTGGTGATACAAAGACATTGTAATTTTAAAGGGACGATTTTGGTCTGTGCTGTTCAGCGATTGTCAGCAGTTGTGTGAATCCGTTTATAATGTCCAATTCCAGTACCATGTCTCTTCAATCCTGAAAAACAATATGATCTCACAAGAAAAACCATGCAAACTGTGTTCTGAGAACATGTGTGTAAAAGCCAATCTACACTTACAGTGTTGCTTTCAAATGTTCTTTGCTGCAAATGAGGCGAGGGCGTCTGTAACTGGATTAAAAGCGTGGAAAAAGAATCATTTTTGGGGGTCAGCTGGGTGTCTAACACATGCGGAAACCCATCACCGTTGCTTAAGAGTATCCAAACCAAACTGAGAAATCCATGCATCCCACCTACACATGGAAATCCCAGAGATTCCCAGAGATAGATTGTTGGAATGGAATGCACACTCTTTCCCTGGAGGGATGCATCCTGCTTACCTTGTTTGCCGGAAAGTATTACTATTAAAGCACTAAATATTTAAAGATCTAATCTTTCAGCTTCTTCAATGGACCTTGTTTTATTTGATATTGCTCTACCCTCATCTGCTCTAAATCTGAAACAACGAGGGAGTTTCTCCTGATGTCCTGACGAACAATGCTCCTAGATAATAATTATTAATCATTTTTTTTTACTTCCTGTCCACATGTGGGACCTGCTGTGTGAAAATTGATTGTCACATTTGCCTACAAAAATACACAGTACCTGCCATCAATATAGTGAGGTCTCAAACCCGCGCTTGTCAGATGTCAAACAACAACAATAACATGTCAAACAACACCTCCAATTAACCTCACTGTGATGGGTATTCTTGCCTCTTGTGAAATGCCACACTGGGTTGGCAGTACTTGCTGCCTGGTAATATATCGAGGTTTTCTCAGGGCAAATTGGATCTTCTCCTGGCAAATAGCAGCTCCTGTACTCTGACTGTAAACCTCCAACCGTGACTCTTAGGTGATTGGAATCCTTGGAGTCCTGTATCTCAGTGATTAGAGCACTCTCCTCGCAAGCGAAAGACCTGGGTTCGATTCCCGGGCAGGGCAAAATGTTGGGCAAGTTTCCTTACTCCACACACCTCTGTTTACCGAGCAGTAAGTATGAACCCGTAATAATTCCTTAAAAATAATAATAAATTGCTCACTCAATCCACGACTGGTTGTGGGACGCTGCTGTGCGCAATTGGCTGCTCGTTTCGTGCACAAAACATGCAGTCAATATCAATATCAAATGCAAGGATTATTATGATTATTATCAGCATCTGTAAGATGGTCCCTCCAACAATGCAGTGCTCTCCCAGCACTGCAACAGAGTGTCAGCCTAGACTACAACAACAAGATTACATTTGCATAGCGCCTTTCACGTCTGGAGGACGCAAGGTGAGTTCAAAGCCCTGACGTGGGGTTTAAACCCACAATCGTCTGACTCAGAGGCGAGAGTGCTACCACGTGAGCCAGGCTGACAGATATGAATTGTTGCAGACTCTGACGGAAAGTTGCCTTGTCCCACATTTCGGGACCAGCTTGTTTATGGAAGGAGAACAAGGTACCTTATTCTGTGGTTGATAGTCTAAATAACTCAGCACCTAAATGCCTCACTGCTTGTGCAGCTGTCATGGAATTTCCACACGCAACCTGCTTTAATCTGAGGCCCAGCAGTGTTGATACCATCAAGGCCCTTATGTTCTGACTCCACCAAAACATTCATGCACAAATTAATGAGTTCCTAAGGCAGGCTGTGTTGTATTGTGACTCCATCTGCTTCCACTTTCACAATGTTTGTAATATTCCATGAAGTATTCAGGAGGAACCCTTGAGGCAGAAATATAGTTGATAACGTAATTGTTAATAATAAATAATCCTTGCTTATCATGTGGCCGAGACTTCTCAAAGTGCTTCACACGGTGACTGTATTTGTATTCTTAGATGAACGAGGCAGCCAATTGATGTATAACAACGTCCCACAAACAGCCATGAGGTGAGTGACCAATTTTATTTGGGGAATTCTTGGCCAGGACATCAGGAGAATCTCTCTTTTCTTTTCGGGTAGTGTTGGTAATTTTTATGCCAATATAAATACCAGTTTAGAAGTACTAACACCAGGTCCTCCAATTCTGACGTAGGTTTAACACGCCGCAAAATATTTTTACGCTCGCGGAGGTGAAGATTGAGACCTGCTTTGCGCTTTGCGATGTGCTAATCAACCCTTCACAAGTCGCAATTTATTTTATTTCGTGGAACGAAACAATGACTGAACCTGTTGTGGGAAATGGCAGTGCGGAGAAAAGTCTAGTGAGGCATCTCTCACACGAGAACTGAAGTTCGTTCTGTTGTCTGTCATTGTGAATGAGGCAGCACAATTGACACCTGTAGTGGAGAGTTGGTGCCCATTCGAGGCAACCCTCAGAAATGCATCACTTCCTATTTTGGAGTAAAAACTCCGAAGATGTGCCCCTTGAATGGTTTATGCACTCGGGGAGCAGGGTTGCGGGCAGCATCGGGGATTCTAATGTTTCTGGATTGCTCAATGAACAACAACAACAACAACAAATTGTATTATTACAGCGCCTTTCACGTTTGGGAGGACATCCCAAGGCGCTGGACAGTCAAGGATTTGCACCCGGAAAGCGATCCGTCAACACAGGTTCCTACCTACTCCTGGGTAAACAGAGGCGTGTGGAGGAAAGAAATTTGCCTAAGGTTTCACCCTGCCCGGGAATCGAACCCAGGTCCTCTCGCTCGCTAACCACTATGCCGCTGGACTCCACATTAACGCTGTTGTTTTTGAGGGCCTGGAGCACTGAGCTGAGGTTGTGCTCCATTTGCAACCTCATCCATTTTCGCCATCTCTCGACGTTCCATCTGTTTCCCCGCGGGTTGCTTTTGCTGACATCAGCTGGGGATGGGGTTGGTGTGGGGGTGGGGGGGGGTGGGGGGGGGGATGTCAAGCTTAACCTTACCACTTGGTGGTGCTCTTGCTCCAAATTCCCAGGTTGTGGATGGAGACTGCAATGCACCACCTCCTTCCCTTATAGAATTCTGAACTGCAATCCTTCCAACGTGTTCTCTTAAGCAAATTGTTCTTTTATTTTGCTGAATGCATTTCCCACAAGCTCTCCAGTGGGAAAACACACCAGCCAGTAACTGAATGTTCATTCTCACCAGCCTTCCTTGGCCTGCTGCACAAAGCTTCAGACGTGCGATGTATGTCATTCTTATAGTCACTCTGCACTGCTGCGTGAAGTCATTTATAACCATAGTGAGATAACTGATCTACTTAACAGGCAAGGACTCATAAACGTACATGAAAGACACTTAGTTTTGAAGTATTTGAGGCAGTGAACATGTTGCTTTAAGCAGAAATGTCAACGCTGTCAGATTAAATTATGCTAACATGCTCGGTCTCACAGTTCGTTAATGAAAAACGGTAGGAGGAAAAATGCTTCTGGATCATTTAGTTGCCAGCAAAAAAGGCTGAGAGACTGGAGAGAAATGTGAATTTAGTTGTAAATAAATGCGTTTTTAATAAAAGTGGTTTTGTGCGGAGATGATCAGTTCAGGTGAAGAATTAAAGCAAAATAAACAAAAACATGGATTAATTAATACAGTAATTTGCCATACCTCATCACATACATCTCAAAGATGTGATAAGGCGCTATATCAAATGCAAGTATTATTACTATTATTATTATTATATATACCACTACTTTTTCTCCAGTATCTCAGATCAAATTCTATTCAGCTGTTACCCGGCATTGAATGTAAGAGTTAAAGTGAATAACCTTTGAAAGCCTATGATTTGGCTCACGTGGATGATATTTTAAGACCATAAAACCATAAGACATAGGAGCAGGAGTAGGCCATTTGGCCCCTTGAGCCTGACCCACCATTTAATAGATCATGGCTGATCTTCTAACCTAATTCCATTCACCGGCCCTATCCCCCTATCCCTTAATCCCTCTATCCTTTAGAAATCTATTAACCTCAGTCTTGAATATGTTTAAGAACTGAGCATCCACAGCCTTCTGGGGTAGAGAATTCCACAAATTCACTACTCTCTGAGTGAAGAAATGTTTCCTCAACTCAGTTCGAAAAGGCTGACCCTTAATCTTGAGACTAGAACCCCTAGTTTTAGATTCTCCAACCAGTGGAAACAGTCTCACGGCATCCAGCCTGTCAAGACTCTTAAGAATTCTATAGGTTTCTATAAGATCACCTCTAATTCTTCTATATTTTAGAGAATATAGATTTCTTCTATGATACCATAGAGCAGGTGGAGAAGGTTTCGGTCCTCTGCTTGAATGCCTGTGCACTATTAGTGCAGTAACAGTCATTGCGTTAAAGACCCTAACTTTTAATTGTTGGCAAAGCATTCAATTCTCGGTCATATATTACACCTTGCAGTTATTACCTACAAAATACACACAAACTGCACTACAGTTGTGGAGTCCTGCAGCTCAGTGGTTAGAGCCCTCGCCTCGCAAGTGAGAGCCCTTGGTTCGATTCCCCGGCAGGGCGAAATGTTGGGCAAGTTTCCTTACTCCATACACCACTGTTCACCTAACAGTCAGTAGGAACTTGGTTGTTAATCGATTGGCAGATGGCTTTTCCGGGGGTAATAATTCCTTCAAAAATAATAATAATAATTTGGTCACTCAATCCACGACTGTTTGTGGGACGCTGCTGTGCTCAATTGTCTGCCACGTTTCGCCTACAAAATATGCAGTCAATTCACTTTACAGTATATTCTGTGAAGCGTTTTGAGACGTCTCGAAGATGTGATAAGGCACTATATCAAATGTAAGGATTATTATTATTATTACTACAGTTACTCTTGGGAAGCGCTTTGAGACCTGCCGATGTAAAAAGGCACCGTATCACAAATGCAAGGAATATTAAAGTGAAGTTTTATTTTGTGAAATGAATTTTTTAATGGTTGTGAAACTGACCTATGGTTGACTACTAAAAAAAAATGGATTTTTTTTTTACTCTCTCGAAATAACTTGAAATATTTTCTTGAGGTTCAAGACGTCAATCTGATTGCCCGCTAATAGCAAGCATCTGATATCTGACAGGTTGCCTTGAAAATGGAAAAAGCACAGCCCCCAGAGGACACAGGTTTTTCATAACTCAATGGGGTGAAAATTATTGCAGATAATAATCACTGGCGCTAATTATCACATCAGAAATCTGGTCAAAAGCATCCAATAGTTATCACTTCCCTCGAAGCCAATTCCCTTAGAATCTTTGCAAAATGGTAGAGTCCCTGGGAATCCTGAATTGAATGTCCTTAGTGAAGAGTTAACACTGGATTCCACTGACCTACACCAGGATTCCAGGAGTGGGTGGGGGGGTTGTGGGGGTAGAGGAAGTGAGTGGTGCGTTGAGGATAGAAGGAAAGTGGAGTGCGCGTTTACCCCAGTGTCTGATCAAGGAACAAATTTGGGGTGTTCCTCAGTGCTCGGTCCTTGTGTCGATTAGCAACAACAGCAGCGACAACTTGCACTTATACAGCGCCCTCCACGCAGGGTAGCGTCTCAGAGCGCTTAACAGTGGCGGAGCCTGACTTCGAGCCGGGGGTGGTGGGGGGAGAGGTGACGCAAAGCATGGTCGAAAAGGAAGGTTTTCAGGCAGGACTTGAAAAAGGTGAGAGAGGGGGCAAAGCGGAGGGACTGAGGGAGATTAAAAAGGAACAAAGCAAAGTTTCCAGAGACAGTTGGGCTCCAACTTGCGCGATTTCTTATTGGGATTCCTTAATAAGTTGTGCAGGTTGGGATTCCTTCTAGGAATTGGTAGCACATTGGAATCTCCTGTGGGAAACATATCGTGCGCCTTCATGATCTCCTTCTATCGTGGAATACTGGTGGATTCCTATTGAAAGAATCCAGTTAATAAATATTATAGGTTAAGACCCTACTATGGGGTTAATGTTGTGATGAACAAGGCAGCATTGAGACCTGCATATAAATAAGACCATGTATGGAAATGAGAGAAGAGCTTGCTTCAATTATAGCCTGGAAAGCATACGTTGCATGAAAATAAATGAAATGTTATTATAGCAAGTAAAACTGTTGTCTCTGCCCATTACCTATCTTTGATTTTCCTGTTGCTCTCCTCGCAGACATCCTTGTCTTTTGGGATTTGCAGTCTGTCAAAAAAATTTATTTTTCAATTTTATGCAGATGTGGTTGCCTGCTGGCATTCCAATTAAAACCGAGAATTGGTTAGTTGAGTGACTCATTTAGGATGCAGCAAAGCACAGACACTGAGCCTTCTTACATGTCATAAAACCCGGTGACCAGGCAATAATAATACATGACATACCGCGGCCCTGACTTAAACCCGTGAATCTTGTTTAATATATTCTCAAATAAGCTGCCGCAGCAAAGTATAAACTCAATGAAGTAGAAGGTTATAAGCTGCGGTGGGACACAATCCCCGATTTACTCTTCCTGTTTTACAATAATAATATAACAATCCTTGCATTTGATATAGCGCCTTATCACATCTTCGAGACGTCTCAAAGTGCTTCACAGAATATATTGTCAAGTGAATTGACTGTTTGTTTTGTGGGCGAAACGTGCCAGCCAATTGCGCACAGCAGTGTCCCGCAAACAGTCGTGCCAAATTTTTATTATTTTTAAAAAATATATTCTTCGTTGAAATTTATTTTGTGTTGTTTCAGAGATGCTAAAAAGCTAGCGTCTGATGGACAGGACTGGGAATAAGGTTATTAAAGATCTGGACTTGTGACTGACTCGTTAAATAACATGTAAGTAATACTCTCCTGAGGCTTGCAGTTTCTAGTAGTTTTCAAGTGAGTACAGGTGAGTAATACTGGTACCGTCTTGCATGGTCTGCTTTTATGCTCAGTGTGGCGACCGAGCTTTCCCAGGGGAGTGGCTGCAGTACAATTGCCACTAACTCAACCTTGATTTATACTGTGTGTTTCACAATTAATCACCAGGAGAAATGTAGTCATTCGTCGCTCTACGTGCAGTATAACCCCCTCCACCAGTGTCTCTCACTGCAGGCCGCCGAGACCCTCATCTATAAATTTATCACATCCAGCCTCGACTCTGCAAACTCACTGCTTGTCGGCCTCCCCAACTCCTCTCTCCACAGGCTGCAGATCATCCAGAACTCTGCAGCCTGTGTCCTCTCCCGCACCAGGCTCCACGACCCTCCCTTGCCGCCTTCAAGGCCCCTCTCAAGACCCTCCTCTTCGACCGTGCCTTCGGTCACCTTCTTACCCCTACCTTCCCCGCCCTCCACCCCTCCTGATCCCAACCACCAGCTCGGGTGCAGATCCCTGACTGTCCAGCGCCTTGGGACACCCTCCTGACATGAAAGGCGCTAAACAAATGTAATTTGTTGTTGTTGTTGTATAAACACAGCGTTCCTTATTCCCGGGCGGGGCAAAACCTAGGGCAAGTTTCCTTACTCCACACACCTCTGTTTACCTAGCGTTAAGTAGGAACCCAGTTGTTAGTCGATTGGTGGATTGCTTTTCTGGGGGTAATAATATCTTCCCACAAAAAAATTAATAAATTGGTCACTTCAATCCACGACTGTTTGAATAATGCTGCGTTTCGCCCACAATATATACAGTCAATTCACTTTACAGTATATTCTGTAAAGTGCTTTGAAACATCTCGACAACGTGATAAAGTGCTATACCAAATGCAAGGATATTATTACTATTATTATTATTATTATTATAGTACAGCACATCTTATGTATGTGTCAGCCTGGCTCAGTTGGTAGCAATCTTGCCTTTGAGTCAGAAAGTTGTGGATTCCAACCCCACATTAGGACTTGGAACTCATCTAGTCTAAACTGACCCTCTAGTGCAGTGCATGGAATGAGACGACAAACCAAAGTCCCGTCTGCCTGTTCAGGTGGACGTTAAAGATCCCACGACGCTATTCGAAAAGAGAAGGGAGTTTTTCTCCCGATGTTCTGGCCAACAATCCCCCAAACAATAAATAACCTCCTGCATTTATATTATGCCTATAACCTCGTAATATCTCATACCACTGCACAGGTAATTGCTGTCAAGTGTATTTGTAAGTGAACTTGCTACCCAATTTGCATACAACCATGTCCTGCAAAGAGCTGTGGTGTGAATGACCAATTAATTTCGAGTACAGTTGGCAGGGTCAGTGGGAGAAACTCCCTTTTCTTTTCAAACGGTCTGAAGAGATTTTTAACATCCACCTGAACAGGCAGGCAGTCGGGACCTCATTTTAACATCACATTCAAAGCAACAGTACCTCCAACAATACAGTTCTCCCCCAGTACTGCATTGGAGAGTCAGTCCTAGAGTGTGAGCTCAGAGTCCCAATGTAGGGCTTTAACCCAGACAATCTGACCCATAGGCAAGAGTTCCACTCACTGAGCACAAGCTGACACCACTGTTTCCAGTGAGTATCTGACTCTTATCAACTCGCCTTTCTTGTTATGTCATTGACTACATCAATAGGCTTCTCATCTGTCTGTCTCTGACTGGCAATCCATAAACTAATGAGCGGTACTGCAATAAATTAGGTCATTAGACTCCAACAGCAGCAAATCTGTTGTCTCGTCTCACTCCCTTATTTCGCCAGGGGCATTCAGCACCATTTCCTTCACGTGGAATTTGTTTCATTTTCACGTTAAAATTAACAATAAGAATCATGTTTGCATTCGATATAGCGGCTTATCACGTCCTCGCGACATCTCAAAGTGCTTCGCAGAATATACTGTAAAGTGGATTGACTGTATATTTTGCGGGCGAAACGCGGCAGCCGATTGCGCACAGCAGCGTCCCACAAACAGGCGTGGACTGAGCGACCAAATGATGATGATTATTAATTAATAATCATTATTATTAATTAATTATTCTTCAAGCTCACACATAATTGTGGAAAATTAATATCAAACATCAAAGTCCTGTCGGTGTTCAAGAACTCGGATCCCGCAAGGATCCTTGACCCGGTCTAAACCTGGTTGGAATAGGTTCACGGATTGAAGGAGGGAGATTAAGAGGTGAGAGTTGAGATTCCAGTAACATAGTTGAGGTCAGGATATTCGACTCACTTACAAAGCAGCTTGGTACAGTGGTACAGGTTGAGATCTAATGCACCAAAATGACTTATTCACCTGAACTTCTCTTCCATTTTCTACTGTTACTGTTCCCTGCCAAAGGTGAAATGGAAACAACGCTTGGCTTTAATTATACACTGCTCTGTGGTATGTGGTGTGTGTTCCAAACTTGCTCTGTTTGCTGTCTAACTGCTTTTGGCAACAGTGCGAAGATGCTTACGGCACAGGGAAGGTGACATTTTTGACGACGTCAATGAGTAAAAAGGAGCCACGTGGTTCAGACAATTTGCAACTGCAACGACAACAAATTCCATTTATGTAGTGCCTTTCATGTCGGAAGGATGTCCTGAACAACAACAAATTATAATACCCCTCGCATTTGATATAACGTCTTTCACATCGGGAAGACGTCTCAAACTGTTTCATGGGGTTCACTGTAAATTGTGACTGTGGATTTTTTTTTGTAGGCAAATGCAACAGCCAACCTGTGCACAACAATCTCCCACAAAAAGCATTGAAGCAAATACATTTAAATGGCACCTTTCACTTAAGGTAACATCTTGGAGCGCTTGACAAAAAGCCGGAGAGTGAGGGAGGAGGGAGAGGTGACCATAGGCACGGCCGAAGAAATAGATTTTCATTATAACTGAGGAATGATTATATTGTGAAGTTTTTATTAACACTTTAAAAAAGAATCAGCCAACCTTCTAACAGCAGCACTTTGTTCTGGATGTTGCTGACTACTCAGTGGTTGGGTGAATGTAATGCTGTTATATATTTTCCATTGTGCTGCTATATTTGTTCAATAGTTCACATCATCCACTTATTGCTGACTGAATCCTTGATCACCGCACCGGAATGAATGTTTGCATCAAAATTTGGGTCAGAAATTCAGGAGTAGGGTTTATTTTATAATTTTCAATAGGATCTTTCAGCCTTTAACATTGGTATTGTTCGGTTTGGAAAATAAATTAATATTTCCAGAGACACGTGAAGCTTAATCCTTACAATGTGGAGGAGCTGCACAATTGCAAAAAGCAGAATGATAATTAAGCAGGAACACTAATGAATGCTATTCAAGAAGAGAAGCGTGTTTCTCCTTCCTGGTGTCTTGGTCAACTATCCCTCAGATTTAAAAATTAGTCTTACACCTAATGACTGTTTGTTGGACATTGTTACGTACAATTTGGCTGCCACATTCACCTACTCTTAAAACTCTTAAAAGTGTTTTCAGGATGTTTTGATACGTTAAGATGCTACACGACATGCAGATATTGTTATTGCAGAATAATAATAATAATAATCCTTGCATTTGATATAGGGCTTTTCACGTCTTTTCGACTTCTCAAAGCGTTTCACAGTAAAGTGAATTGACCGTATATTTGTGGGCGAAACACGGCAGCCAATTGTGCACAGCAGTGTCCCACAAACAATCGTGGATTGAAAATGACCAATTTATTATTGTTTTGTTTTGGAGGGATTATTATTTGGCGTGTGGAGTAAGGAAACCTGCCCAGGGTTTCACCCTGCCTGGAATTGAACCCAGGTACTTCGCTTGCAAGGCGAGTGCTCTAACCACTGAGCTACAGGACTCCACATTATCAGCACATGTTGTTTCTGGGTTTACTTTCTCAACACAATTTAGTTGTCACCATCTTAGTTCTAATCTCCTAAAGCCAGTCTCCTAAAAGAGCAGTACTTTAGGATGCACCAAGCAGGTTTAGAGTAGGTTAAATGCCAATTTAAGAATAGACATCAGGAAGGTTTTCTTTGCCCAGAGGGTAATTAACAACAGGAACAGGTTACCAGGAAATGTGGTTGAAGCGAGGACACTGGACTCATTTAAAAAGCATGTTGTGATGGGAGAACTGTCACTAGCGCTCTATAAATGCAATCTTGTTGTTGTCTATTGAGGGATGAGACCAGACCAATCCAAAAGTTTTTCTTCATTCAAACAAGATCATTCATCTTGCAAACACAGTGCTCCGTGATGCCACCTCTATGATTGCAAGCTGTTGTTATTGAATGTCTCGGGTAAGGGGAAAAGAGGAAGAAGAAAAACTAACTTGTTGCTATCTCCATTTTGCATTTGTAAGCGATAAAAGATTGTCACAGATTACTAAGAAATTTCCTGTTAACAGGGAATATGCAATTGAATGATTTGTATGCCTGCTGGTGTAACTGTGAGATTCAGATTTTAGGTTAAACTTAATATGTAAACAATTCTTACCCAAGTGCAATTAAATCCATGTGGCTCATTAAAATGCTCTTCAGGACATTAAGAATTTTAATTTTCTTTTTATCTTTTTCAGCTATTTTGCCAGCAATAAGGTGTTGACTGTGCAGATTGTATTCAGTCTCCATCAAAGCGAAATAAAAGACTTTTTTTGCTCTGCCTTTTTTGTAAAATTATTTAATCCAAAATGCCAGAAAAGCACTTTCCCTGAACTCATTCCATTTCATAATTGGATATCAGCCTGGCTCAGCTGGTCGCGCTCTTGTCTCTGAGGCAGAAGGTTGCGGGTTCAAGCTCTGTGTTGGGAATTTGAACTCACAGACTCGTCTGGTATTCCAGTGCAGTGCTGGGGGAGAACATGAGATGTGAAACCGTTTTTCACTCTTTAATTGCTGTCTTTGGGTTAAGACATTAAACTGTGTGTTCAAACAGACATTAGAGATCCCACAGCACTATTCAACAAGAGGAATTTCTCCCGGTGCCCTGGCTCACAAACCCCAGATTCAATCGGTCATTAATTTCAAGGATGTTTGTCGGCTATTTGTCGGATATTTTTGCAGTTACCTAGAAATACATCGTCACTGCAGTTTACAGTAAATCCTGTGAGGTGTTTTGAGATGTTTTGATGTGATATGGCACAATAGCAAGTGAAAGGATTGTTATTTCAATTAACAAGCTGAATGTATTTAGGAATACTGCAATTTTGACTCCCATGTAAAAATAGGCAGTTTACTGCCAAATAAAGTAGTATTTTCAAATGTAGCTACTTATTAGCCCAAGTTTTCATGTAGAATCACAATCACTACACTTTGCAGCAAATCCAGTAAGTGTTTTAAGACGCTTTGATGATGCAACAAAGCACTATATCAAATGCTATTATTATTTGGTGGGACAGAAGGATTGAATTGATCTCCTTGCTCTGTGAGACGGTGTGGACTTGACTGGCCGAATGGCCTCCTTCTGCCCTGTAGATTTCTATGTTTCTATGATTGATGATTATTATTAATTGATTATTATTTTGTTAATAACAATAAATTCAATATTACCATGACTGGAGGCACTTGCAATCTGCAGCGTTTCCCCAGAAGCAACGTTCAAACTCTTTGCTGCTCGAGCAGAGAGATCTATCCAAGAGCACAAATTAGCTTGGATATTCATTGTGTCAAATCTCCTGCTCAGGGGAAAAAGAATACTCAGTAGATATATCCAGATCAATTCCTGATCAGCTTGTCATTCATCTGAACATGAATTAGCATCCTTCTTAATGCTGTGGTCTGTCCTGCTGGTCAGTTTCCTCTATACATGTCATGTATTACATTTCACTTTATTATTAATATTGTTGATATGGAGTCTTGTGGCTCAGTGGTTAGAGCACTCGACTCGCAAACGAGAGCGCCTGGGTTCGATTCCCAGCAGGGCGAAAGATTGAGCAAGTTTCCTTACTCCACACGCCTCTGTTTACCTAGCAGTAAGTAGGAACCTGGTTGTTAGTCGATTGGCGGATCGCTTTTCCAGGGGTAATAATTCCTTCAAAAACAATAATAATAAATTGGTCACTCAATCCACGACTGTTTGTGTGACACCGCTGTGCGCAATCGGCTGCCGTGTTTCAGCCACAAGATGTACAGTCAATTCATTTCACAGTATATTCTCTGAAGCGCTTTGAGACGTCTGGAAGATATGATAAGGCGCTGTATCATATGCAAGGATTATTATTATTATTAAAACAGATGCAATGTCCCTTCAAGTGTGTTTAAATCTTGCATCTGCCATTACATCTGAACAGGCACAGACGGGGCCTTGGATTCATGTCTCTTCTGAAGAAAGGCATCTCCCACTATGTGGTGCTCCCTCAAGCCCTGTATTGGAGTGTCAGCTCAGACGATAAGAGTTTGATGTCCAGCTTAAGAAAATCATGGTGTTCCAATTCAATCCAATTCTTGTCCAAAATACAGAACATAATACTTCCCTGGTCTTATCTTCTTCGCCTAAGAATTAAGAAGCTCACTAATCAAGCCTTTGATATATTAATAATCTTAAGTCACTGTGTTCGATAACCCTGTCTAGCATTTGAAAGCATAACACAATAATATAACTGAATCGACAGATTTCAGATCTGCTTCAGTAGAAAAGCATCGGCAGGCGTCTTTTCTCTAACCCTACCTAATTGAACAGAATTTGGTCAAGGAAATGGCTCAGTTGCAGCTCACTTAATTTTATGCCGACTTACTTCACAGAGAGCTACTGAGTGTTCATCTCAATGGAAGTAATGGAGGATATCAGTTCTGTTATGAGTTTGAAAGACCTTCAACTTGAAGAGCAACCAATACAGAAAGGAAAGGAATCTCCATCATCCGTTGTGATGATGCCAAATGTATTCTGCGGATATTTGATTCTAATAGAATCTCAGTGGCTTTGGGTTTCAATTTTCAAACCGTGACTATGGTGAGTACCAGGCAATAGTTCAGATATTCTAATTAGTTTTGATTTTCACACATGTCAGTTATTTCTCCCAGTGTTGCATCTTCTCCAGCAGAAGATGGGGGAAATAGGGGAGGAAGGAAACAGGGTAAGGAGGGAGAGATAGAGGAGGAGAGATAGGGGAATAATGATGATGATAATAATCATAATAATTTGTGCATTTGATATAGTGCCTTATCACGTGGTTTTAGATGACTCAAAGCATCTCAGGGCTAGATAGAGGGGAGGGAGAGAGGGAAGAGGAGGAGAGGCAGAAAGGACGAGGTCACAAGAGGGGGGGGGTGGGGGGAAGAGAGAAGGAAAGGGAGATTGTCACTAATGTAAATTGCCATGATCTGAGTGCTGCTGTGAGGGCGATCAGTACTGAAGGCTTTCATTGGTAGTTTGTCAGCAATGACATTCCCAACTGATGATTGCACTGTTCTGAGTGTCAGGTTCACACCTCCTGAGCAGCAGTGTGTTTCACAGCTCACGCTGGGCTCCAGCACAAGGGCAGAACAGCTGATTTCTCCTTTCAGGTACAAGAAATCTTTCACTATTTTATTCCTCTATAAACTATACGAGTGGGCACTGAAATTTCACCTCCGAGCACTAATGTTCCTTGCAGTTCTGTTTTTTTTTCAAGTTCCACTGGCATTATCTAGTAGTCTGCAAGGGCCATAATGTTCCCCTTTAATGTTATGCTCTTACACACAACCATATTTTACTTTGATGATACCTTGCTTTTCCAAGGTTAGCCTTATTTTCGTACCAGCAGTGGACTTGGCTTGAGCATTTCATAGTCAGAGTTTAGCCAGTGCTGTGCCTTTGATTCTTATGCCCCATGAAAGACTTGATAATATTCCGGTAAATGGCATGAAAAGTTTTATTCCCCATTTACCCCGCCCCCAGGAGTCACCCGCAGGATGTTCACAAAGTCCGGTTACCCCCATTTTCTTTTTTCTACAGTGCACTGTACAACAACAGAAATAAGTGGAATAATGATGATAATTGTATCTACAAGTACTTCAAGTGTTTAGCTGTATTTTGACAGCCAGAGGAACGGTGTGTGTGAGGGCCAACATTTTCACGGCAGATAATGATCTGTCGCCATGTTCGGTGTGACATTTTCCGTAAAGATGGAAGGATGGGGTGAGGAGGAGGTTACTGGTATCGGTACCATTGTTACACTCGATTTATCTGCAACTGAAAATAAAAAATCATTGTAAGAAAAAAAACGGGGGTGGAGGTGTGGGGAGTAACCAGACTTTGTGGGATAACCTGGAGAGCACTGCATCTCGGCTCAATCCCTCCACCCTGGATTGTAGCTCGATCAAAACACGTTAACTGTTTGTTGCTCTTGGAATTATTCCTTCTGGTGCTGTGTCAATGCTCTTTTATCTGAAACATCCCTGAGTCTTTCCTTGCTCCACTTGCTTTCCTGGTGATTCAATTGCCAGATTTCTTAACAAGAAAGAATACCTCTTTGGCATCTCTTTGCTTCTATAACTCTAGTCTTAATAAACTTGGCAAAGAGCCTCGATCCATTGATCCATTCAGTTGCATTGTAGTGATTAACTGTGAGAGATGGTGGTGGTGGTTAGGGCCAGTCACAAACCAGTGAAGTCACTTTTGAGAAGTCAGATAAGTATTTTATTCATGAATAGAATTAAAACAAACCCAGATAGATACATATGTACGTGTAAATAATAATAATAATAATCTTTGCATCTGATATAGCTCCTTATTACGTCTTTGAAACTCTCAAAGCACTTCACAGAATATACCGTAAAATCAATGGACTGTATATGTTCTTTTACATAATAAAATAAGTTCTCTCCTTCCATTACCTCATTAGCTCCAGGAATGAGGTCTCAACATCCCACAGTTTTCTCAATTACGAGTAGTATCTCCCTCTCCACAGTGATCTTAATCTTGTGATGTTAAGAGAATATATTTTTTCTTAATTTACCAGGTACTTGAAATCTCTCATCTTCTGAAAATGTCACGTTATGCAAATGTTGGAAAATTGTTAGATCCAGTCTTAATTTAGAAGCCCTTTTTCTCTTTAAGAACTGCAGAAAAAGTGGCTTCCACATGAAGTTTCAATTGATGAACTTACCAAAGGTTGCGCACGCTTACATTTGGAAGACGGTGGTCCCAAGCCTCAGATCAGGAGAAATTGGGGTTTGTGGTCTTTTTCTATAAGCATTGGTCGTGTACTGGACTCTGAGCTATAATGATAACAATGATAATAATCCTTGCACTTGTTATAGTGCCTTATCACGCCATTGAGATGTCTCAAAACCCTGAACCTGGGTTCTGAATTAAAAATGAGACAATAACCAGTAAGTAAACCGAATTCCAGGACGATACATGGAATAGCTTTGATAAATTCAGTATTCAGCCTCATGCAATGAATCGCACAGTTGTATTTCAATTCAAGAATGTACTCTGACTGTACAAACAATATCTTTCACAGCACTGATACACACATTGATCACCATGTTCTCATCTGAAGGAGGAAGGTGTAATGGGACAATTACCGTTGCAGGTTCAGCACAATAAGAGCTTCACAAGAAATTGGTTTAAGCTTCAGAAAATAGAAACAATTAGTTTTCACAGCATCATTGGCATTTACTGAAACTAGGATGATTCAGAACTAGAATAGGAGCATTTAATGGGCAATGGAGCTTCTGTAACATAAACGTAACTGGTCATAGTTAGTGGTAGATCTAATAGGGAATTTAAAAGGAAATTCTTTTCGCAGAGGGTGGTGTGAATGTGGGACATGGTGCTGGTGATAGGGCATAATAATAATAATAATCCTTGCCTTGGGACGTCCTCCTCAATGCAACTGAATGGATCAATGGATCGAGGCTCTTTGCCAAGTTTATTAAGACTAGAGTTATAGAAGCAAAGAGAAGCCAAAGAGATATTCTTTCTTGTTAAGAAATCTGGCAATTGAATCACCAGGAAAGCAAGTGGAGCAAGGAAAGACTCAGGGATGTTTCAGATAAAAGAGCATTGACACAGCACCAGAAGGAATAATTCCAAGAGCAACAAACAGTTAACGTGTTTCGATCGAGCTACAATCCAGGGTGGAGGGATTGAGCCGAGATGCAGTGCTCTCCAGGTTATCCCACAAAGTTTGGACGTGCTATACAAATGTAATTTTGTTGTTGTTTGGTATAGCGTCCTTCACATCAGCAAGACATCTCAAAGCACTTCACAGGATTTATTGTGTATTTGTAGGGAAACAGAGCAGCCCAATTTTACACACAGCAATGTCCTACAGCCATGGAATAAATGACCAATTTTATTTGGGGGATTGTTGGCCAGGAAGCCGGGAGAAACTCCCTTCTCTTTTCAAATAGTGCCATGGGATCATTAATGTTCACCCGAACAGGCAGACGGGACCTCGGTTTAATGTTTCATCTGAAGGACGGCATCTCAAACAATACAATACACCCCACAGCACTGCGTTGGAGTGGCATCTCAGACTATGTGAGTTCAAGTCCTGACGTGGGGCTTGAACCCTCAACCTTCTGACTGAGAAACGTGAGTGTTACCAACTGAGCCAGACTGACACACAAAGTCTGTGAAGCACTTTGAGATTTCTATTCCTAACTTGAATGGAGCTACCTGGTTGTCAGTCGATTGGCGGATTGCTTTTCCGGGGCTAATAATTGCAATTGTATATCCACGACTGTTTGTGGGACATTGCTGTGTGCAATTGGCTGCCACAAAATATACAGTGGATTCACTTTACAGTGTATTCTGCGAAGCGCTTTGAGACGTCTCGAAGACGTGATAAAGCACTATATCAAACGCAAGGATTATTATTATTGTTATAGCAGGTGCGAAGAAAGACAAGGGTTATTGAATGAAAGGATTTCATGTGGGAATGTGCACAGCTTAAGCAAGCTGTGTGAATTAAAAATAGGAATGAGCAGAAGGGCATCATCTTATAATCCCGCTTCTGTGATTTGTGTCTGACGATTGCATTGTGTTGTTTTCTAAAGTGAATCCTCTTGCCGAGGCAGTTCAATGAAGAACAATTATGCTGTCAGATTTATTGTACCCTACCGGAATACATTTTTAATGTTTTTATTTAATATTGTTATGAATCAATTTGCCTCCTTAATTTTTGGCCTTCTGTAGCTGATTATCGAGAACAGTAGTTATCCATTTACAATAATCTCCATCAGTCTCAGACGTTTAATACTTTGGCTTTCGCAGCAGAGCAATGGGACGCATGGGGACTGATTTATTTCCCCACTCGCCACTTCTGGTCTTCTATAATTCCTCTTCCGAACTTATTTAATCGATTTACTTTTTCACTTCAGTCTCTTCCCACCTCCTCCTGATCAACAACTTGACTCTGCTCATTTTTAAATGAGTCTAATGTCCTGGCTTCAACCTCCGTCCTTGGCAACTTCTTGCAGTCATTAATTAACTTCTGGGTAAAGAAATACTACCTGGTGTCTGTCCTGAAAGTGCCCTTTACATCCTTAAACCTATGTCCTCTTATCCTCTCTTGGTGGATCCTAACTTATTGTTCTTATCAAACCATTTTCCTCCTCTTCCCATCAGATCTACTTTAAACAAGGTTTATTGATGTTTAGTCTCAATCTTGTTCTGCCCATCTCTTTGTGCGTAGACCAGCTTTTCCAGTCAAAACACCTTCTGTTTGGGAAACGTTGCTCAGAACCCCATAATTCCCCCTGGATTTAATAATAATAATATTTAATAATAATAATAATTTAGCCTTGAGCTCAAAATGTAATATTAATCATATTCAATATTAATAATATTCAATATGAATAACATTTATTATAATACTGATAATTATAATAATGAAATTAATAACATTTAAAGCCGTGATCTTGAAATTTCACATCGTACAGCTCACTCAGAACAGATCTCACCCACAAAACACACAATCAATCCACTTTACAGTATATGCTATGAAGTTCCTTGATATGTCTCAATGACCTGATAAGACGCTATATCAATGCAAGGATTATTATTATTATTCTCATTATTATTTCGGGGAACAAAGTGAACGTCTTTGAGACAAAAATCAGAAATATTGTACCTCAAACCAGTAAAATGTCCTAAAATGTACTGCAGGAGTCAGCTGTGCAGTTCAATATTCAGTACGAGTTTAGGTTTTCTTCCACAGTCAAAGTCAGCAGAACGTGAATAAATGGATCATGATCAGAAGACGTAGGTATATAAAATGTGACTGTGATATGAAAGCAAATCACTGCAACATTTCGCTGTTGTATTTTATATTGGGTTTGAAATGCTTCTCTGTTGCTGGTGAGTGAGGAAGGTACAGGATGTGATTGATTGACGGATAAGGCTTTGGATCCTGCATTAATGAGAAGAATATTCATGTGTTGATCTGACGCCAGTTTATGTTTTTATGAAGTTAATTACATTTATTGGAATCCATTGCTTATTTTTGCTAAATTGATGATTTCATAATCCAGTTCATCTCCGTAAATAACAGGGAAGACAAGAACATAAGAACTTGCTAGGCAAAAGAAGACAACAACAACAACAAGATTCCATTTATAGAGCGCCTTTCACGTCGGGAGGACGTCCCAAGGCGCTGTACGGACCAAGGATCATCTAGTTCACCTTCCATCATCCTGGCAGTCACTTGACATGTTGTGTCCCAAACTGTACACTGTATCCTGAGATATTATTTTCGAGCAGAAATCTATTAGAAATCAATCCGCATAGATTGTTGCCATGAAGTGTTGGGCATACTGGGGGCAAAAGGGGATCGATGACTCCAATCACCTATTCTTTGGGGGAGCATAGCATATAGGAACTTAGGGGAACAGAACCAGGCCATTCAGCCCATCGAGCCTCTACCACCAGTTTTAGTTCTCGACAGATCTTTTCATAATAATAAAATAATAATTGTTGCACTTCATAAAGGGCCTTATCACGTCATTGTGAAGTCTCAAAGTGCTTCACAGGATACAGTGTAAAGTGTAATGACTATATTTGTAAGAAAGCTCCCAATGTCCTGCCCTTAATACCTCTACTGACCAAGCATCCAATCATCTCTCTTTTAAATACCTCTATTGATTCTGCTTCTATAGCCTTCCTTTGCATAGCATGACAGATCTTCACAACCCTTTGGGTGAAGAAATGTTTCCTGAGCATTTGGCTCTGATTTTGAGGCCATGCACCCTTGTAATGGATCGGTGTCCCAAAGGTGCAGTATCTAACCCATCAATTCCCATAAATAGTTTTATTTTAAATTCCTCAATCAAATCACCCCTTAACCTCCTCTGCTCTGAGTAACATTCCGCTGGGAGAAGGTGAAGATCAGAAAGCGAAGTGATGTCTATAGAGGATAATGAAACAGGTTTTTGGGTAACTTTGGTTGGCAGAACTTGAAGAAAAGGTTTCTGTGATTCAAAAGGTCAATGGGAGACAAAATATTTTAATTTGTATGTAGGCTCTGAAATTTTAGTGTGCATTTTTTCTCTCTCTCTCTCTTTCTCTTACCATCAAGTTTAATTGCATATGCTGGGTCTGGTCAATCTTTGCGCGTGTGTTAAAATGTTAAAGGAACAACAACTTGCTTCAACAACCTTCATGTAGGGCAACATCTTGTGGGACTTCACAGTGGTGGAGCCTGATGCCAAGCTGGGGGGAGGTGCCCGTAAACATGGTCGAAGATGAAGGTCTTCAGGCATGACCTGAAAATGGGACAGAGGCGGGCAAGTGGAGGGATTGAGGGAGAGTAATTTGAGATGTTTATAATAGTGAAGGGAATTGACAATCTAAATAGTGGACGACTGTAGAGATAGTCTAAACGTCCGTCCATGCACCCCACCATTCCTCCCTCTCTCCCTCCCTCCCAGCTGCCTGACCCACTTAAAACTGACTTGAGCACATTAATTCACTGCCACATTGTCAGCCACACGCCAGGAAAATCCCTGCAAACTCAATCTCCACAGTATTCTATCTGACAACCAATTAGTGCACAGAGGATTACAGGCAAATCCTGGAAGCAGTCATAGTATCTCAGTGTGTCGCCATTACACCTGCCAGCCACAAACACCTTTTGTGTTTTTAACAAATTGCTGATATGGATTTAATAGCCGGCTCTGAGGAATTCAATCAATTGCTGAATGGCAGCGATGAGTTGCTGGAGTCTCAAGGTGTGCATCAAACTGAGCACTTGTGTGTGTGTGTGTGAGTGTGTGGGGTGGGAGTCACTGTGGTTTATTTGAATAGAAGCTGTCCTTTGAGGGCTTTCCTTGCATCTGTTATCATACGTAGAGATTTCCAAACTGCAGTTTTCCGACCAACAGTTACAAACCCTATAAACTCTTTTATATGAAGTATTTCTTCCCAGGGTACGTTAATCCAATCCACAAGTTTGTGGGGCACTGCTGGGTGCAATTGGCTGCAGTGTTTCGTCCACAAAATTTACAGTCTATTCATTTTACGGTATATTCTGTGCAGCGCTTTGAGACGTCTTGAAGACGTGATAAGGCGTTACATCAAAGACAAGTATTATTATTTATTATTATAAGTGCCGATTGTATATATTTAGGCTTTCGCCACGTAGCGGGCATGTTTCAGTGACCAAATAGAAAGGACTACAAATGGGCAGTTGATTCTAATAAAGTTTGATTGTTTTGTTCAGACTGCACGCTACTCCTTCAAGTAATAATCCTTACATTTATTAATCTTGATATCAAACATGAGAATTATTGTCACTATTATTTATAACGTCCTCCCGACGTGAAAGGCGCTCTATAAATGGAATCTTGTTGTTGTTGTTGCTGTATAATCTAAATAATGGCTGTGAGACAATGGATTAGTCGGTGAGATATTTAGCGGCCAACAAACGTGACATGTGATGTGATAATAATCACCAGTAATATTTGGAAAATTGCATTACTGTTGATGCCTGATGTCGCCCTTCTCCGCCCTCTCTCCCTCCAAACGCCCCCATCAAAACACACCTTACCCCACCTTTAGATTCCTGACATTGAAATTGATCACACTTATGACCCATTCACAAGAAACTACCATTAATAATAATAATAATAATCCTTGCATTTTGATATAGCGCCTTTCACGTCGGGAGGACGTCCCAAAGCGCTTCACAGAACACACTGTAAAGTGAATTGGCTGTATATTTGTGGGCGAACGCGGCAGCCAATTGCGCACAGCAATGTCCCACAAACAGTCATAGATTGAAAATGACCAATTTTTATTATTGTTTTTGGTTTTTGGAGGGATTATTATTAGGTGTGTGGAGTAAGGAAACTCGCCCAAGGTTTCGCTCTGCCTGGAATTGAACTCAGGTCTCTCGCTTGCAAAGCGAGTGCTCTAACCACAGAGCTACAGGACTCCAAACAGGATTTGCTCCCAACAGTAGATTAATAGTAGACTCAAACATCCACCACTGTTAAGCGCTCTGAGACGCTAACTCAATAAAACACGCTAACTAAAAAAAAATTCATGCAGTAGAAAATTAAGTGTATTTTAGTGAATTACTGACAGTTTCTTTATTTGAAAGTTTGTGAAAATAACAATAACACCATATAGCTGAACACTGTTTAAAATGAAATTGCATAACATGTGGTTGACTAAAATGTACATTGCCCCCAAATATACATTGCCCCCAAAGGCCACTAGAATAGTCCTCTAATGCGCTGCCAATGCTACCTTGTTATTAATTTGTTGGAGCTATTAAGAATTTGTCTGCCATTTCCTCAAACAAAACACTAGTTATTTAAATGGAGCCAGCGAGGTGCAGCCTTAATTAATAATAAATAATCCTTTGTATTTGATGCAGTGCCTTTCATGTAAGCAGTACATCTCAAAGCACTTCACAGGATTTACTGGAAAATGGAGTCGCCGTATTTCGCAGGCTAACAAGGCAGCTAATTTACACGCAGCAATGTCCCACAAACAGCCATCATGGAGTGAATGATCAATTTTGTCCAGCATTATTATTCGGGACTCTGGTAGAAATTCCCTTCTCTTTTTCAGCAGTGCGCCAGGATCTTTAGCATCCACCTGAACCGGCAGAAGTGACCACTGTTTAACGTCTCAGCCAAAGGATGGCGCCTCCGACAATCCAACATTCCCCGAGCATTGCATTGGACTGTCAGCTCAGGCTGTGTGAGTTTAAGTCCAAAAGTGGGGTTTGAACCCACAACCTTGTAACTCAGAGAGAGGTGAGAGCGTGTCCAACTGAGCCAGGCTGACACACATGTGACGATTTGATTGTTGCAAGCTTATCCCTCGTTCCGACTTCGCTAACGTTGAAAAGAGCAAATTGCTTTGTAATAAATGGTTGTGTTGATTTTCAGCTGTGATGAACGGTTAATGCTGGATTAAATACCACAACGGAATAGAAAGAAGGATTGCACTAAAAGTACAATTATTTCCAGAGTAGAATATTCTAATCTGTTGGCAATTAAGCTGTAGAATCACTGATACCTGCAACCTGACTGCCTGTCCTTTTAATTACCCGTGGAAGCTTTTACTGTATTTCCCTCAGTTTTGAGTATTATAAAGCCTGTGTTATTTTTAATTGAAATGAAACATAAGTAGAGTATTAAAACTAGCTAAATGTAATTGGTAGCTGGCATAAAAGGAGCTGAAAAAATAAGCTAGAGGTAACTGGAGGAAGAAGACAATTTCGCTAATATAAGCACATTATGTACTTTTGTAGACTGGATAATAATTCAGCCTTGATCGCAGCATACCTCTTGCAAGGCTTTTGTAATAAACATAACGCCTAATAATAATCCCTTCAAAACCAAAAACAATAATAAATTGGTCATTTTCAATCTACGACTGTTTGTGGGACATTGCTGTGCGCAATTGGCTGCCGCGTTCGCCCACAAATATACAGTCAATTCACTTTACAGTGTGTTCTGTGAAGCGCTTTGGGACGTCCTCCCGACGTGAAAAGCGCTATATCAAATGCAAGGATTATTATTATTATTATAATGCAATCAAGGCAAAGCCTCATGTTTGCTTCACGTAAACATGAGGTTTTTAACAGCAATAAAGTTCTGGCCACCTCCAATGCCTTGTTTGAACCCACACCTGTTTATCTTATGGTTCCTTGTCAGCCTTGTGAGAAAACTTGCTGACGTGGAAGGCAATGTAAGTTGTCATTGTTCTGTGGGAGAACCCAGTATAGGGGAGAAGTGTTTTTGATTGAACTCATACATCTCGTAAAAGCTATAAGTAGTTCTGCACATTCATTAGAGGCTCTGTGGGAACAAACACTTTAGGACTTTCCCCTGCAGTTCTGTTCCAGTGAATTCATTGATGAATCATCATTGTTTTCTTTTAACACCTGTTTCAACCCCTTCCCCCACTCCCCACACGATTCTTTTTCCCCTTCCAGTTCTCTGTGTTGACTTCTAACACACGACACAATTAGGAGTCGCCCGCTGTTACTTGCTCAAGAACAACAACTTGCATTTAGATCGTGCCCTTGTTGCTGGGTAGCGTCTTTGGAGCGCTTAACGGTGCCTGACGTCTCACATTCTTCATGCGGGTTGCATCTCTCCAAATGAGTTCCAATTCCAGAGCGGGAAGATTATGGATCTGTTCTCAGTCTGGGAGCAACGGGTCCCAGGGCTGTTACGTTATTCGGGACTTCTTGTTAAAATGGCTGACTTTTGAGTCATCTGATGTCACTTTCTGTGCACCACTCACGGACTGACGACAACTTGACGACCAGGATGTTGCCCATTTTGACCTCTCACTTGCTGGCTGGTGATTTGAAGTGCTGATAGACCTGGTCTGCACAATGTGGATGTCTTGGGTAAGTAAGTGTCTGGGAAGAGGGGTTAAACAAACCCAAGTCATAAAGAAACATGTTTAATGATGTTCTACTGTATTTAGTGTCCCAATGTAACATTTCCCACACCTAACACTGGTATTGACTGCATTGGTGGCCTAAAGACCAGCAGATCAATATTGAGTGAAGAATTAGAATACACTTATTTGTTACTGTTAGGAAAAGAAAATTGATCAGGAAGTTGGTAGATTGATTTAATGCTGCGAGTTATCCATGAACATCTGTCAAGAAGAAAATCAGGTTATAATCTTCCTTTATATTAATACCTTGTGCTATATAAAGGTCTTATTAGTATTCACATGTTCTTCTCAGAGAATTGGACCGGAAAATTGCTTAAGATATGAAAAGATGCTGTTAAATATCTTAATTAATGGATTTATGAAAAGCAGAACTTGCAATACTCAATGACTTTACCCCAACAAAAAACACAGGTCTCGCTTACAAAATACGCAGTCACTTACACTGTACAGTGTAACCTGTGAAGCGTTTTGAGACCTCCCAATATGAAAGACACTATAATGCACATGCAAGGATTCTTATGATTTATTATCATCTAAGTCCTATCACCAGTGAAATATTGTTGAAATCTTCCCTACACCACCGTCCTGGTTTTTCATGTATTCTTACCTACACGCAGACAAGAGCAAAGACACAGACCATAAACTGATTAGGACAATTACAACTGGTTGAGGTGGATGTACCTCATTAGCCAACAAGTCCAATCTCCTTAATGGCTCCTAATTTTTGAAAATTACTGTTTTCTTGATCATCCATTAGGAGCAGGCAAATCTATTTGGACATTTGGTTCAATCATCTTGTTAACTAGCTATTGATGGGATGTCGGGTTTCTCATGCACTCTCAATGACTCAGTGAATGAATCACATTCCCGTGATCTTAGCTGTATCAATAACACTTGTGTACAAGTTTTCTTGTGTACAAGCTGCACGTTTTCTTTTTAAATCGGCTTCCTATTTTCAGATCATCATATCCGATTCTAATAATACTTGCATTCGATAGAGCGTCTTATCATACCGAGAGGACGTCTGAAAATATTTCATAGAATTTACTGAAGTGTGTAAAATACAGTGATTGTGTATTTTCAAGGTGAATGCAACAGCCGATTTGACTCAGTAATGACCCACAAACAGCCATGAAGTGAATGGTCATTTTTTTTAAGCTGGGGATTGTCGGCCCGGACACCAAGAATGGTGCCATGGGATCTTTAACATCCACCTTGACTGGTACGTCCCTTACTTTAACTTCCAACAATGTGCTGCATTGGGTGTGTCAGCCTAGATTGTGCGAGGTCACAGTCCTAATGTGGGGCTTGATCCCACAGCCTTCTGTCTCAGAGGCGAGAGTGCTACCACTGAGCTAGTAATGATTAGCTTGTGCTAACACTGGAGGTAGTGTTATTGTCGCATGCTATCTGGGCTGCCGTGGAAATGAACGGATGCCTATTGCACTGGCAAAAAGTGTTGGATTTGTAATGGGGGGAGAAGCATCTAGACTAATTAAAAGTTTAATCTTCCATCGTGATCCCTGTTCATCGGAACTAGTGCAATTAAACACCTTCTGTTTCCTGGTGGTAGGAGAGCAGAAGTATTCCGTTTCCAGGCCCTGTGTTTATTTCACACTAGACTTCTAGGATCTTTAATTAGATTGAAGATTTGTTAGCTTAAGGTTGAACAAAACAAATCCCCTCCCTTCCCCCGCATCAATGGGCTTTTTCAAAAAAAAGGAGAATAGATGTACAAAGCACATGTCATTTAGGTTTGGGAAACACATGTTTCCTATTCTCAATCATCGGACCTGATTATAATAATAATAATACTTGCATTTGATATAGCGCCTCGTCATACCAAGAGTGTGTCTGAAAGTACTTCACATGATTTTCTGAAGTAAAGGTACAGTGACTGTACTTTGAGGGCAAATGCAACAGTCGATTTGACTCAGCAATCACCCACAAACAGCCATGAAGTGAATGGCCATCTTTTTTACACCACCCAGGGTTTTGACATTTAAAGAGTGAAGATCCCATGGCACCATTTGGAAACAAAAGGAAGACTTTGCTGGTGTCCTGGCCAACAATCTACAAACAAAGGAGAGCAACCATCGTCTTGTGCTTGACATTGGTGCATCCTGCCTATCTGAACATGAAGTGAGCAAACACGTGAAATGGAGAACATAATTGGAAAGATATTAGGATTTATATGTTGAAGGCAAATTGGGTAGCAGAATTTGATTCCGGTGTTTATTAAAGTTTGCACGTATTCAGAAAGAAACATTACAATATAATTTGTCTTCCCCCATACGGTGCATGTGGATAATTGATAAATGAATACATTAAAGTCTTATTTGCTCGCACACTGATGCAAATGGACCTATTTGCCCACTCATGCCGTAAAAGCACATCACTTGTGACAGTGTGATAACCCTTCGCACTCTGTCATGCTGTGTATACAGCTTGCTTACTGTCCCCATTAAACAAAATTATCAAAACAGACAATGCGTTTTGACATCTTTGGACACTTAAATGAGTATGAAATCCCAGTTTCAGAGACAAAGTGGTAAAAAAAAGTTCTTATCCTTTTATTCGAGGGCACGATTCAAAAAAGGAAAGGAGTTTTTACGCCATAGTTCTGGCCAACAATCCCCCAGATAAAATTGGTTATTAATTCATACAATACAAAATTACATTTGTAAAGTGCCATTCACGTTGGGAGGACGTCCCAATTGCTGAACTGTAAGGGATTAGGACTCAGTTGGGTTGGCATCAGGGAGGGTGGAGGGCAGAGAGGGTAGGAGGGTGGCCGAAGGCATAGTCAAAGAGGAGAGTCTTGAGGCAAAGGAGAGAGTGAGGTGAAGGGAATGTGGGATGCAGTTCCAGAGGGTGGGGGCAGAGAGGCTGAAAGCCCGATCACTGATGGTGGGGCGGGCCGGGCGGGGGATATGGAGCAGGCTAGAGGCTGCTGAGCGGAGGGAGCAGACAAGTTGATAAGAGGATAGCAGGTTGGAGAGTTAGGAGAGGGCAAGGCCATGGAGGCTCGTGAAGGTGAGGATGAGAATTTTGAATTTGATCTTCTGAGGGATGGGGAGCCAGATGAGCCGGGCGAGGGTGGGGGTGATGGGGTCACGGAGACTGGTGTGGTAGAGGACATGAGCTCCAGAGGTCTGGATGATCTGCAGCTTGTGGCGGGAAGGGTTGGTAAGGCCGACAAGCAGGGCATTAGCATAGTCGAGCCTGGATGCAATGAAGGCAAGTATGAGGGTTTCAGCGGCCTGAGGGGTGAGGCATTGGTGAAGTTGGGCAATGTTGCGGAGGTGGGAGATGGCAGAATGGGTCATGGTATGGATGTGGGGGAGAAAGGACAGTTGAGGGTCGAATAAGAACAAGGCTAATTTATAGCTGTTTGCGCACATTGGCTGCCACATTTGCCCACAATACACTCCACTTTACAGGATGTCCTGTGAAGCACTTTGGGACGTCCTCCTGACATGAGAGGTGCTATACCAAATGTAAGGATTATTATTACAATAATTATTATTCCAACTATCTTCACTTGCAGAGATGCCTGGCAAGGCCTCACTCCATCTTAGAGATGATAAGTCTGGTTTTGATGACAGTTGATGGTTTCTGATGCAATGAAAATAGGAAGATGCATGCGTGACCCTCAGTACTTTGTGGTCAACCACATAGTGCTCTAAAGGCAGAAAACCTGCTGAAACATTAAGTAACTTGCAGTAGATGCTCCTGACTAAGGATTTTATTCTGCATCACTTGTCTCCCTGCCAAAGTGTCAGCTTCTGTTACTGTAAGTATGGAGTAGTTCAATTACAAATATAAATCTAACAATCCTTTTTTAAAAATCAATAAACGTGTCCTTATTCCATCCTTTACAAAAAAAATTCCTTTGAAAGTTATAGTTATCCCAAATTCATGTATGTTCTCCTTTTCACAGTGCTCTGATATTTTAGTTGTGTGAAGGGCGCTACATGAATGCAAGTTGTTGTTGTTTTAATAATCTCATATGTCTAAACTTTCAAAGCCATTCTTGAATTCTTTCGTTCTTACTTCTAAAGTAATATCCAGTCAGACATTTGCCCCACATTGGAACCCTGAGCTTGTAATGTGGGCCTGTGTTGCAGGGCATTACTGAGGGTATGTTGCATTGTTGGAGATGCTGTCTTTTGGATGAGACCTTAAACTGATGTGCCCATATGTCTGTCTGGTAGGGGTTAAAGATCCCATGACGCTATTTCTTAAAAAAAAAGGGAATTTCTCATGGTGTCCTGGCCAACAATTTCCCAGATAAAATTGGTCTTTCACTTTATAGCTGTTTGTAGACACTACTCTGTGCAAATTGGCTGCTGCATTTGCCTACACATACATAGCCACTATGCAATAGAGTAAAACTTTGTTTGGGTCATTTGGATCACATACGGAGCAATATCAAATGCAAGGATTATTATTATTATGCATTATTATCCTGATTGCCTTTAAACTGTGGTTACTTTAAACATACCTAAGTGTACATCACATAGCAGACAATTTAGTAGACAAATTTACCTCAAACCCCTAATGATGTTTTAAATCAAGCACTTGTTGAATTCAATTATCGTGGCAATAATAGAAGAAAAGAAAACTTGATTCAAGGAAATTGTGTTTCTGCGAGTGGAGCTCAGTGGAGTCGAGATTAATATTTCATGACTTTGTATTGACTGCTACGTATTGCTTAACCATGAGGTTTTATAAGATTGACATGAATAAGTAAAGATATTGATTAACTCACCCTAAGGCGTCTGAATATCCAACAAATGTTGATTTACAAAATGACTGTTTTCGTACTGGGTTGCTTGAGTTCACTTTTCTTTTCTGGGAAGCGTTGCTGACTTGAGAAGTGTTTAAGCTGCAGGTGTCATTTGCAATTGGGATGGACTTGATCGCATGATTTCCTGGAGTCAGTAAAGGGATCCGTCTCTCTGTGTAAGATCGCGTGGCTTACCTGAGAGTGCTTCCAACAAAATACCCTGCAATCATTTCACCTACGGGAATAGGGAATACAACACTGTAATCATCACTGGCGATAATACAACAGCAACAGCAACCTGCATTTCCATAGCATACTTAATAATAGTAATAATAATAATCCTTGCGTTTGATCTAGCGCCTTGGGACGTCCTCCTGACGTGAAAGGCGCTTTATAAATGGAATCTTGTTGTTGTTGTTGTAGCGCCTTATCACGTCTTTGAGACGTCTCAAAGCACTTCACAGAATATACTGTAAAGTCAATTGACCGTACTTCACACGGGATAGCATCTTGGAGTGGGTTCATAATCCCGTCACACACCACAAATCCCCCCTTATAATTCTAAATTTAGTTTGTTCCGCTAACGTAAGCAGAAAAGGAAAATCCATTTTTATAGTCATGGCAGATAAGTTTATTTTATGGATTCATGAATCAACAGTGAATTCAGTTCTGACTGGTTCTAAACTGTTTAATTGAAAGAGGAATATGCAGCTTCAAGCTCCAGTAACTGGTGTTATCCCTGCAGAATTTCTGAGCAATGTATTCAAGAAATGAGATTTATGAAACTATTATTGGTCAGGAGACATTTAACTCATGTTCCTTATGCAGATATATATATAAGATATATATTAATGACTTGGGACAGGTTTCCAGCAAAGGTATTTGATACCAGCACACTGGACTCATTTTGATTCTCTATTGGACTGATTGGGAAGATGGTAGCATGGGTATTCTGGAAGGATGAGATCAGATAGACCAAAGGGTCTCCTTCCTGACATGTGTCCTGAAATTGCCATTTACAACTGTAAATTTATGTCCTCTTGTTATACACTCTTGATACATGTGAAAGTATTGATCTGGGTTTACTTTTTCAACACCATTTAAAATTTTGTATACTTCTACGGGATCCCCTCTGACTAGCAGGAGTTTTGAAACCAAATCTAGAAATAATACAGTCGCATTCTGCCCCAGAATGTTGCATGAAGAAATCTTAGTGCTCTGTGTTGGATGCGATTTGAAGCGTTCTGAGATGTCGTTCTATGGAAAAATACTATACTTCGTGGCTGTTTGTGGAATACCACTGTCTGCAAATTTGCTGCTGCGTTCGCCTACAAATATGCAGTCAAAGCAGTTTGCAGCATATCTTTGAGGTGCTTTGAGAATATAAAGTATATTCAATTTTCCAGGTAAAGAGATTCCATCACCAGGCATGTAGAGCTCAACTGAATCCGAGTCAGAATGGTATGCAGAGAACTTTACTGGTGAGGGTTTCTGCAGCTGAACTTGCAAGACATTTACCCAGTGAGAGGATTATTGTTGTTATTTGCATTGCAACATTTGCTTCATTTCTAATTATCATCATTTTGTGATGCTCTTTGAGATATTCATCCTATGGTATTGTTATTCTTGTCACTAGGGAGTAATGGAGATCAGGATTTATAACTTTGTTCTCACTATGTCTCAATGGCAGTCAATCAGTGGTTCCTTCTCAAACTATTTCACTTTTTTGTGGTCATTTGGTTGCTGTTTTTGTTTTACATTCAATTCAAGGGACTTTTGCACAAAAACCTCTTGTTGCAGATCAGAGGAGACTATACGTTGAGCCGTGCAAAAGGTTAATTGTGGTACTTATCCACAAGGTCCTTTCAACTCAGTCTAGGCTGAATTTCCGACACAGTGCTGAGGTTGCGATTTCTGAGACGCTGCTCTGTTAAACCGTTAAACCGTGCCTATTCAGGTCGATGTTAAAGATCCTAATCCTATTTAAAAAGAGAAGTGAGTTTCTCCCAGCGTCCTGGCCAACAACAACAACAACAGCAACAACAAGATTACATTTGTATAGTGCCTTACACGTCGGGAGGACATCCCAAGGTACAAACCCCCAGATAAAATTGGTCATTTACTTAATGGTTACTTGCACATTGCTGTGTGCAAATTGGTTGCCTACAACTGCGCTTTACGGTAAACCCTGTGAATCTCATTGAGACATTTTGCCATTTAAATTAACACTTAAGGATTATTATAATTTTTTTTGAAATTATTTTATTTCTGGGCCATTTAGTGACACATTCTTCAGAGGGCAAATAGAAGAGGTTGAGCCAATGTAGCTCAGCATATTTTTCTGAATCCCATATTCTGATCCCTTTGATGTAAAGAGCCTGCAGAACAGATTAACAAGCCTGATTTCCAGTGTTAGCAGGATGTGCTATGAGCGACAACTCAATAGGTTAGGGCTATTCAGCCTTCAGAAGAATGTCTCATAGGTATATAAGATGCCAAACAGGATAGAGAAAGTAAGCCTAGAACAATAATTTCAGATATGTCAAGACAGCAAGACAAGAGGGCAATACTTTATCAGTTTGCAAGCAAGGTAGTGCGGCTCAAACAATCTGTTCAATTATAGATTGAGAACTATACTGTTGATTTAATTTAAACACCCAAGTACCGTTCATAGCTCTGAAATTGGCATTATTTAACCAACGGCTATATACAGCCATGAACAGAAGTGAAAAATATTGGACAGATGATGCAATATTAATCAACACATCCACTTTAATTAACTAGCGGTTGCTTTTTATCACCTGCTAGATTTTTCATTGGAGTGCAAAGCTTTGACTGCTCAAGGACTGTCATTAATAATCATTTCCAGTGACTATTCGGTGCAGTCGAGTGAGAGATGTACCTTGAGAGCAAATGCTAAGGTTACAGTTTTCTCTGCGTGTAACCTGACCTGGGTCTTGTGGGAAGTAATAATAGCTCCAAGTTATTATATTCATGTTTCAGCTGAGCAAACAGCTTTATGAAGTTACATGGCTTTCCATGCTTGCTTAGCAGTGTAACATTGATTGAGATGGCACATCTAGACATTTGAATGTTGTTGAGAGGAATGTTTCATTTCATGGCGTTCTGTTATCTGCCAGATGCTGCGGGAGGGCATTCAAATTGCCAAAAGGCTGTACTCTGGGCAGTCGTGAATAATCATCCTTGCATTTCATACAATGCTTTTCACGTCGGCCTAATGTCTCGAAGGCCTTCACAGGATATACTGTAAAGTGTAATATGGGTGAACGTGACAGCCAATTTGCACACAGTAATGTCTCACAAACAGCCATGAAATTAATGTTAATTTTTATCTGGGGGATTGTAGAAACAGGGAGAAACTCTCTACTCTTTTTGAATCATGCTACGGGATCTTTAAAAGTCTATCTCAACAGACAGTTGAGTCAACCGTGACGCAGGAACATGTTTCAGGGTTTCAGAAATGGAGTGTGGACAAGCAGTTAACATTTGAAACATGTCACTGTATCATTGAAAGATTACAAAAAGTGCTTCATATGTAGTTGCTGTAAAGCTCACTGACTCTTCAATTTGTACACGGACTTGGCAGCCAGTTTACACACAGTAATTTCTCACAAAGCACTTCACAGTTTTTCAGTATAATGTATTTGTAGATGAACCAGTTTGCGCACAGCAATGATCCACAAACAGCCGGGAGTTAGATGACAAAATATATTGTTGGCCAGGACACCGGGAGAAACTCTCTTCCCTTCTAGAATCTTTGACATCCACCTGAACAGTCAGATGGGACATCGGTTATTGTCTCATCCAGAAGACGGCACCTCTGACAGTGCAGCACTCCACCAACACTACACTGGAGTGTCAGCCTAGTCCACAATTATCCTTTATTCTGTCAAACCCAATTCTTTGATTTGATGTGACTGCATGTTCAGATTGCTTTAAGCTGTATTTTTACTGGCTGTGCCAGCCTGGCACCTACTTCTCTTCATCTCATACAAATCTTTTCTCCCAGATCACTTTCATTACCTTTTCCGAACACAATGAATACAATCAATTTACTTTCACTCTTGGCCCCTTTCCTTATGTCAATGTGAATAAAGAGTAGATCCATTGTACTTAAAGCCAGAGTATCTGTGAGCCAGGAAGTAAACAACTGGTAGGAGTCTATTCAGTGGATATAATTGACTCGGATAAATAATCCTTGCATTTGATATAGCACCTTATCCTGTATTCGAGATGTCTCAAAGCGCTTCACAGAATATACTCTGAAGTGAATTGACTGTATATGTTGTGGGTGAACATAAAGCATTTGATAAAGTTCCACTTGTAAGATTTTGAAATATAGGTGAAGAATTATGAAATGTATAGCTAATTAGCTTATGTATGTGGATCGAAAACTAGTTTAGTAATAAAAGAATGAGGATTAGGATAAATGGAAAAACATTTCCTTCATCTGGTGGCAGTAACTAATGCAGTTCATTGAGGACCCGCCTCATCAATACTGCGGTAGAACCTTGTTGTAACAAGCTTTGTTTTGCCCAGAAAATATACAGTCAATTCACTTTACTGTATATTCTGTAAAGCGCTATATCAAATGCAAGGATTATTATGATTATTATTATTGTAACGCAGGTTTCCTTACAGTATAATTGGGGTTTGAACTCCAGGATTTACTTACAATAAAAGTTATAGAGAAAGCAGCAGGCTGTCTCGCTTCCATTGTGCTAAAATGAATTACTTCTTGGTCATCAAGTCAATATGGAAGGGAGCTTTCTCCGGCGTCCTGGCCAACAAGTCCCCCAGATAAAATTGGTTATTAGCTTGTTTCATGGCTGTAACATTCGTGGGACATTGCTGTGCACAATTGGGTGTCACATTTGGCTATAAAGGATGCAGCCATTACACTCTACAGTATTTTGTTCGGGTCAGCCGGGTGCCTGACACATGCGGAAACCCATCACCGTGCTTAAGAGTATCTAAAGCAGACAGTGTTCCACATATGTATGGCAATTGCACATGGAAATTCTTTTTACTTATTGTATATCATGTGAAGCACATCGAGATCTCCTCCTGATGTGAAAGCATCATATCAAATGCAAGGATTATTATTGCTGTTATATGCATGTAGAATGCTTCTCTCTTGTTAGTGCCCAATACATCTGTGCTGTGTTATTAGGCGTACGGTGCTAATGTGTTGATGAAAATTGTAGTCTAAATCTATTTGTCTTCACAGCGCTACTTGGGGGTAGCGTAAATATTTCTAGACTGTGAAATGACTCGGGTTTACAGCCATCAGCCACAGATGCTCATTAACGCAATTCTGATTTTTAACAAGTGACAGTTTTCTCGGAGTTGCCATTCCGGTTAATAACATTTACAAAAATAAATGGTGCAATCGTCTGATCCATTATTTCCAGTCTCTGTCTTTCATCTATGGCGAGCCCTAGATTTCCATTCAGCATTCAGAAAGACTCTTAACAAACCTCCTTACAGCGACAAGCATTAAAGATTGCACAAAGTTGCTTTTTGACAGATTGAGTTTAGCCTCCAGTAGATGTGAATTTAACAGATATAAAACTGCCTTGGTTATAATACTAAATTCAGAAGCATCAGCACTGATTAGGAAAGCTGTGTGTATAATACATCTATGTTGTATTGTACATCAATGCTGAGTCACCTTGAGTAGAAGTGACAATCTATAGGTAAGAGGAAGAACTGCTTACCACAGATTTGATATTAGACACGGAGATACGGTTTATGATTAATCACTGACTGAATACTATTACATTTTGGAGCGACAGTGGATCCTGTAATCGCAATTTAAACTTCAAATATTCCACAAATTTTAAATTGACCCTCTCTGGTTTTTTTCACTATCATGCCATTCCAGATCAGACCAAATGTAGGATTGAAGTTCAGCTGAAGAGAATGGAACGAAATTGCCGGCATTTTGTAACCCGTTCAATGTGATAAATGAGGTGTCCAGTAGCTCAGTGGTTAGAGCATTCGCTTTGCAAGCGAGAGGACCTGGGCTTGAATCCTGGGCAGGGCGAAACGTTGGACACGTTTCCTTACTCCACACGCCTCTGTTTACCTAACAGTAAGTAGGAACACGGTTATCCGTCGATTGGCGGATCGTTTTTCCGGGGGGAATAATCCCTTAAAAAATAATAATAATAATAATAATAACTTGGTCACTCAATCCACGACTTTTTGTGGGACACTGCTGTATGCAATTGGCTTCCTCCCGCAGTCTACCGTTGATGTGGTTTCGCCCAGCGGAGTTTCAAAGCTTGCTACTTTTAATAGCGGGTTGGTGAAATTCTATCAGAGAGCTGGGATTCATGTTCGCATTTCCAATCCGTCAAGAACAATGCGATTTATTTATATTGCCTCAATCACCGAGTGATGTTCATCTTCCCAGCAAAGGCAATCTGAGTGAAATGATTCAGCCCTAATTACACATCTAATGTCCCCATTATTCTTCGCTACCCCCCAGCCTTAGCTCTCTGAATTTAACTGATCAATTCCCTCTGTCACTCTAATGTCTGAGCCAAGAGGCGATGGTCTCGGCAAACCACATTGAGCCTGCTCCTATACAACAGTGAGCACCTCATATCAATCCACAAATAGATTGCCTACAAAAATACAGAGTGACTATACGATACACTAAATCCTGGTCACAGCACATCTCTCTGCACTTCACAGGACTTGTAGTAAAGTGGATTTACTCTGTATTTTGCAATTGAACTGGGAGGTAAGGAGAGAGGTAGGATTGGGTCAAGGGAGCAGATGGTGGTCTTCATTTTGGACAAAATGGAGCGGGGAGGAAAGGGGGGAGACAGAGTCAAAGGTGTGAAGGGAGGGATGGGTAGGGGCCGGAGTGTGAGGGGAGATGGGGAAGGGATAGCAGTAGAAAGGGCAAAGGCAGCTGAGTGAATTCTCTTGATTTTGGACTCGGAAATCCAGCATCTCCTCGCAGTTGGAGTTGGAGGAGAGGATGGGTGAGGCATGAGAGGGTGGACAGAGGAGCCAGTTTTTGGTCGAGAAGGGGAGCCTGGGGATGTCTTGTACAAGTTATTGCTGTTCATTTTCCAAAGATCTTAAAAAGACTATGATATATTTTGGGGCCTATAACTAATTACATTTTAAATGAAAGCAATATTTGTACAATACTATATTAATAATAATAATGCTTGCATTTGACGCAGTGCCTGTAAAATAATGTTGAAATATCTCAAAGCCCATTACAAAGAATTACTGTCAAGTGAAGTGACAGTAAATTTGTCGGTGAGCCATAGCAGTCAATTTTCACACAGCAAACAGCCATGAAGTGAATGACCAATTTTTATAACGACTGAGCGTCAGGAATCTTCTAAGGTTTCTCCTGCAGCTTTGCAAAATGAAATTTAAAAATGAATATAATAAAAATACTTTGCATCGATATGGTGCCTTGCCACGTCTCCAGAGCATCTATGAACGAAGGTGAGACAGGATTTACTATGGTGAAAGATTGCATTGGTTGCAGCGTTTCTCTCTGGAGGTAAGATGATTGAGAGACGTTTAAGATTGTGAAGGGATTCGCTAAGGGGATTTTGATGGGTTGTTTCCACTTGTTGGTGAGTCCACACCAAGAAGGGGCATAAATATAAATTGGCCAGTAGAGATCGAATGGAGAGTTTAGGGAGGAATATCTTCACAGAGAATGTTAAGAATGCAGGAAGCTGTGGTTGAAGCACAAAACAATAATATGCTTAAGAGAAAACTTGATGCTCACGTGAGGGGGAGAGGAATAGAGGCGTGTAAGTGAGGGGAACAGGAGGGATGGAAGCTCCATGTGGAATATAAATACAGGCACCAATTAGTTGAGATGAAAAGCCTGTTTTTGTGCTGTATTACGTTATGTAATTCTAATGTAATCCTGTGTATTTTGTATATTTTTGAAATAAAAGATAATAATAATAATCCTTGCATTTGATATAGTACTTTTCACGTCTTCTAGACGTCTCAAAGCGCTTCACAGAATATACTGTGAAGTGCATTACTGTATATTTGTGGGCAAAATGCACCAGCCAATTGCGCACAGCAGTGTCCATAAACAGTTGTGGATTGAGTGACCAAATTATTTATTTTTTTTAAGGATTTTTATCCCCGGAAAAGAGATCCACCAATCGACAAACAACCGGGTTTCTACTTACTGCTAGGTAAACAGAAGCGTGTGGAGTAAGGAAATTTGCCCAACATTTTGCCCTGCAGGAATCGAACCCAGGTTCTCTCGCTTGCGAGGCGAGTGCTCTAACCACCGAGCTATGGGACTCCACAAGATGCAGCAAAACTCCATTTTAGGATCTTATTTTCCAACATTTTCCGACGTAGCCCAAACTTTTTCACTTTTGGCGTATTTTTCCGATTTTTTTCATATCTTTGACAAAGTGGTCTCTCCACAGCCCAATGGTACAGCATAGCAAAAAAACCTAGTCTGTCTGGCACAAAGCATTCTGCTCAGAATGCCTCTTGCGTTGCAAATCTTGTTGCTGTAAGGTGGGGGAATGATTATAGATTCAAGGTGAAATGAGTAATGAGGGTTCATGATGTATTCGTTGAATGATTTGCCAAATATTAATTTCACAGAATCTGGCGTTACATTTTTGTTCTTTACAACACGGCCTGATACAACATGTCTACTTTTTGTGATGGGATAATACATCAACATAAACCAGGAATACCTTAGCATGAACCTGCACAAACCCAACTGATATTGGTACTGGTGCTTTTGGTATAAAACTGACGTGTGACAACGCAAGTTCGGAACAACAGAGGGGGTAGTTTTGAACTGGATTTGCCACTGATCTTGTTCAATCAGGACAGATTACAAGCGAGACTTGAAGGGTTCCATTGAATTCATAGATGCATGATCTTCAGTGTAAAGAATGGTCTATAATGCTACTAAAACAAATTTAGCTGGAAAAGTTGCGAAATGGATTGAAAAATGGCTCCCAACACTTAATGGAACTATTGTTGAGATATTATCTTTTAAACCACGCAGTTAAGGATAAATGGGGCCAATGGTGGAATAGAATATTGAGGATTCCTTTTAGATTGGATTAGAAGGTGATATAAACAGCTACTTATAAATGCCGTTTTGGTTAACCAAAATTTAAGCAAAACAGAAGCGTACCCAGGAATACATGGCCTCAAGATTTGGACAACGTAAACTTAGAACAAGATCCAATTTAATGATAAAGCCAAATAATTATCCTCATTCATCTGCTGTTGATATCTCACGCACTCTCCAGGGAATTGCGAGTTAAATTCTTCATTGGGGCACTGTCTCTTTCTATATCGATTCACTTATCTTGCTGGTGAGTATAAATCAGACGATTGATTTAGTTCCTTGCTTGTGACCACAGCAGTCATCTGATTGCACTTTGTTTTGTTTCTTGGGGGCCGTTGCTTTCAACGGATATGACTGTCTCCCTTTTCTTGTCATTTATACGGTCTGGATGCTTTTGTGTTGCAATTAGTGCTTTTATTGACTTCATGAATCAAATTTGTTGTCACTTAAGGAGGTCAAGACAGTTCCCGTATGTCCCTTTCCAAGATGCATATTTTTTTCCAAGATTCCCTGTTCTGAATTCTGCCTTGATGTTGTTGCCTTCACAGCTGAAGGATTGAGAAATCAAGAGATCTCCCCAGCTGTGAATATTGTTCGTATGCTGCCTGAGAAGCAACTCCAGTATTTTGTGCATCTATGTTTTTTCATTGTTTTATATAATAGACGCCATTATAAAGAGCTTGATTGTAAGTGGTTAGAGTGCAATTGGGATGCGCATGCTGACATTTATTAACTCAAGAAATCCAAACTGCATGCATTGAGTCCATCATCTCTTTTTTGGCATGGCAAAGCCAAAATGTCCGCCTTCAGGGTCATTAACAACTTCACTTCCAGCAGTAGCCAAATGCCCCGGAAGTCATTCGTTTCAGCTTCCATACGAGAAGCCCAAACAGACTAACCCACGGGCAGGATTGAAGTATACATGCGTCCATGGCTGAGCTGGTTTGGCATAATCTGTAATAGATGTACATAGCCGCAAACACACTTAATATCTAAGAAGGAATCCCAGTGGAATCATCAGTTTGTTGGCAGGATTGCTTAGGCCATAAGACTGAAGGTGTTGAGTTTTCCAGAGGAGAAACAGTGACAAGTCTTTCTTTACATTCGTTAAAATGAACTGAGCTTCTTTTCTTTAGGTTGAGAAAAACATATTGTGTTTCCACAATTATACAATGACTTGTACCAGCAGTTTAAAGCAATTCCTGGCTGTAATAGGAAGTGCATCAAGTCAACCCATGGGCATCGCAGCAAATACATAATAGTAAGAATAATGCTTATATTTGGAAAGTGCTTTTCAAGTCAGGAAAACATCTAAAGTGCTTCAAAAGATATTCTAAAGTGACTGTGTGTTTTGTGGTGAACGCTACAGCCCAATTTGCACACGGCAATGTCCCAGAAACAGCCATGAAGTGAATGACCAATTATATTTGGGGGATTGTTGGCCAGGAAAAAGTTGTTCTCCAATAATAATGAAAATAGAAAGGATCCTTGCATTTTATGAAGCACCTTTAACATCGGGAGGATGCCTCAAAGAGCTTTACAGGATTTACTGTAAAGCGTAGTGACTGTGCACTTTCATCATGGCAGAGTAGCCTTCCCTATTGGGTCAGTGTTATGATGGAAATTTCTCTCCACTGAAGCCATAAACCCAATTTTGAGACACCATCAAGTATATTCGGATTGATTGTTGGATTCCTCTGAGGAAGAAATGAAAATCATTAAAAAGAAAAAATGTATTCAGTATGCCATTCAAAGAAAAGCATTGAGAAGTTCAATTCGGGAGAACTTCAAAGGACTACTTTGGTTCTTTGTCCTTAATTTACTATATGTGTAGACTAGTAAATATTTCAATAGATTTTGAAAATAAGCCTAAATATATTGAATACACTTGGGATATTCATCCTCTTTCATCATTTACTCATTAACTTTATTACACAATCACCTTGAAGATCACCTTGACGCAGGTATTAATTGATCTCAGAATGTGGAGATGATTGCTTCCCAGCGATATGTTTTAAGACTGTCGTGCTTGTAAAGGCAGCACAACAAAACTCTCACAGAGCTCTGCTAACTCTACTCAATAATAATAATAAAAATCCTTGCACTTGATATAGTGCCTTATCACATCGTTGAGATGTCTGAAAGCGCTTCAGGGAATCACAAAATATAGTGTAGTGTGGATTGTCTGTGTATTTTGTGGGCAAAACTGCAGCCAATTGCGTTGTCCACTGGAAATTAATGGGGAGGATACCGGGGAAAAATTTGTTACATAGAATAAGACACAGAAACAGGTCACTCAGCCCAACTAGTCTGTGCTGGTGTTTATACTGCATGCAAGCCTCCCTTTTCTCGTATTCCCCTCTCCTATACACCCGCCTCTATTCCCTTCTCTATCGTGTACGCATCGAGTTTCCTCTTCAATACGTTGATGCTATCTGCTTGAACCACAGCTTCCGGCTTAAGTATCTGAGAATGATTGCCCAGTGCATTCTCTGTGTCATCTTTACAACACACAAAAAACAGCAAGGAACAAGTTACTGAGTTTGTTCTTTACACTTAAATGGAATTTAAGTTAAATTGAATGCAAGTATAAAGTTGTTGGTATCTTATGCTCTCCTCAGTAGTGCGTTGTACCTCCAGAAGCCAAAGTCTAGACGTTTATGAGATAGAAAAAGATTTCTAGCTTCGTCTTCATGTCTAGGATAATAAAATCTGGAACAAAGCAATTATTCTTTATGGAATAAATGCAGACACCAGGGCAGAATTTTAACAAACTTTAGTCTTTACATCGGAGAACTTTTACTTCCTTGTTATCAGTTCTTGTCAGATCCTATCCTCACCCAGTGTCCGTGCTCACATACCTTCCAAGAGGAGTCTTTGGGGAATGATGAGAAGCAGGAGTCCCTAATTAAATGATACTGACTCCAATATAACCTCCAATTGCTCTACCAGCTAAAATCAACTAAGTCAGCACAGGTTACGATTGCAATCTCAGTCTGCGCTCAGTTAGCTGATACATTTTGTTTAACCCTCACCTCTCCTTTAAACCTATCATCAAGATCAAAATTACTTTTCTCCAAGTCTGCAACATCACCCGCCTCCCCCGATCTCCCAGCCCTTTCCTGAGCTCCCAATCCATCTCTATGAAGCCCTTTGAGATGTTGTCTACATGAACAAGTGCAAGCCTTTGCTGTTGCAAGCTGTCTTCTGTGAGTGTGCGCTGCACCAGGGAGTGAACTGACTACACAGAAGCCATAGGTCGAGTCAGCCTCTTGAAAATGTATGCGATGTCTGGTGCAAATCCTTGACTATCCAGCACCTTGGGATGTCCTCCCTACGTGGAAGGTGCTCTACAAAAGTAATTTGTTGTTCTTCTTGTTGTTATTTGGTTGAAAAAAGCCATTGTTGATTGCCACAGGATGTATAATAATAATATCAAATAATAATTATACTTTTAAAAAAATTGTTTTGGAGTCTTAATTATGTATGCGGCGGCGGCTGCTTTTCTGGACCTTTCAAGTTTATCTCCTATTGGAAACGATTTGTGTATGGAACCAAGTGTGCTTGACCATTGATTCTCTTGGCAGCCTCCCTGAGCAAGATTAAAGCCAAGAATTGACCTGAGCTCAGGTGGCACTTACAAAGCAAGTGCCACTTGTGTAAGAATCAATACATTCTGTAATGCACAAAGACTTCTGAAGCCCACTATCATTCATCAAACACTACAGAGCACTGTAAGTCGGGCATCAAACAACATAGTTCAGGGCAGCATTGCCCACAGACCAGTGAGCTGAAGCCTACGCATTTGAGAATAGGACTCTTTGATGGTTCCAATTTATTTCTGATTTACATCTTGCTACATGTAAGAAGATTTATTCCCTCAACCCAGAGTTTCTTTGAACAATGTTGATGTGATTGAAGCTCTGGGAACACGAGTGATCATCCTCTATGCATTTCTAAATGTGCATTTGCCTTCTTAATTCGTGTCCAGAAAAATTACTGTGTCTGTGAGTGAAATTACTGGTCTGACAAGTTTTGCAAATTAATAATAATATTATTACCTTCACGCTACCCCACGTGAAGGGCACTATATAAATGCACATTGTTGTTGTATTAATAATAATCCTTGAATTTGAGATAGTGCTTTATCACGTTGTTGAGATATCTCAAGGCGCTTCACAGAATATATTGTAAAGTGGATTGAAGATTGCCTATGTATTTGTGGGCGAAACACAGCAGCCAATTGCACACTTAGTTTGTGCACTGAGTGTTTTTTCTTCCACCAACAGTGTGCTAGAGAGTCAACCTAGACTATGAGCTCAAAGTCCTCGATGTGGGGGTTGAACCCACATCTCTCTGACTCACTGGCAATCAACTGAGCCCGGCCAACTCCCCCTTTCAAAAGTTGTGTCAGTTAAAACATGCCCACCAATTGAAAACTAAAAGTGCTTCAATAATGAAAGGGTCAGATTAATGGGGCAAGCGAAGAATGCAACGTTTCACAACAGACTCGCAACTTACTGATTCTTTTATGAAACATTGGATTTTTCGTAAAATTTTGTGACAGGATCAACCTATGCAAGATATTTCATCAACTGAACTGCACCCTAAGAAATCCAGCTGAATAGATAACTAAATGTGGGAGATTGTGACTGCTTTGAATCCTTTCCAAATGCTTTGTACTTGGAAAGATTTTTTTTTAACACTGTTTGCCTTGCTATGATACTGTATTCTGTTGGTTCCAAAAGTCTATATTACAAAGAATGGTTCTCTGTGCAGAAGACATAGAACTGTGGACATTTGTTCAGCAGTGAAGTAACTGTAATTGGTTCCGCATTATAATTTGCTGAACAGAGGGTTCATTATGTTTCTGATCAATGCTGCAAGAAAAGTTCCAAATTTGTAGGTATTTATGACAATTGTACAAGGGATTCTGCGCCTTTGAGTAGTAATGAAGTGATGCATTATATTGAGGTCAGCGTGCTGTGTGTCACAATGGTAGGATGAATGTTGATTGCCTTATTATTAATAATAATCCTTGCAATTGAAATAGTACCTTATCACATTGTTGAAATGTCTCAAAGCACTTGACAGAATTACTGTGAGGTGGATTGACTGCATTTTGTGGGCAAAAACAAAATAAAGATAAATATGCTCCTATTCTGAGTCCCCGCTCATACCAGCACAGTCAGTAAGGCATTGAGTGGGTCCTGTAAGAACCATCATTGGAATTGGATCGGTACAAGCAAAGGAAAAATTGCAAGGATATGCAGAAAGACCAGGGTAATGGGACTGATTGGGTAGCTCTTCCAAAGTGCCAGTACAAGCACAATGGGCCAAATGGCCTCCTTCTGTGCTATAATATTCTATGATTATATTTTCTATGATTCTTACTTCTTAGAGGAATATCCTACAGGTTCCTTTTAGAAAAAGAGGGTCACATGAAGGATGAGCCTTCCTTAGATCATAGAATCGTAGAATTATACAGCACAGAAGGAGGCAATTTGGCCCATCGTGTCTGTGCCAGCTTTTGAAAAGAGCTATCCAAATCAATCCCACTCCCTGCTCTCTTGTCATAGCCCTGCAAACTTGTTCTCCCCAAATAATTATCTACTCTCTTAAACGTTGTTAGCAATCGGCTTACACCACGCTTTCAGGCAATGCATTTGAGATCCGAAAAACTCGCTGTGTGAAAACATTTCTCCACACCACCCCTCTCTTTCTTTTAAATCGGTGTCCTCGGGTCACCCTATCGAATCCCCTCATGATTTTGAAAACTTCTATTCAATCTTCTCTTAGCCTTCTTTGCTCCAAGGAGAATAATCCTCGCTTCTCTAGCCTCTCCTGATATCTGAAGTCCCTCATTCCTGGTACCATCCTGGCAAATCTCCTTTGCCCCCTCTCCAATGTCTTGACATCCTTCCTAAAGTGTGGTGCCCAGAACTGAACACAAACTCTGGCTGAGGCCTAACAGTGTTTTATAAAGGTTCATCATAACTTCCTGACTTTTGTATTCTTTGCCCCTATTTATAAAGTCTAGTATTCTGTATGCTTTTTTAACAGTTTTATTTACCTGTCCTGCCACCTTCAAAGATTTACTTGGGTGAGCTATTTGACCTTCTGAAAGGGCTGCTAATGCAGAGCATCATCTGCAAAGGTTTGGTTACACTTTGAGGTGACTATGACAGGTGACAAAAGTACAAGTCTCAAAGTTTATGTAGCAATTACAATCATTAATGTATAATGCCACATTATGTCCATCTGTGAGATCCATTTCTAAGCTATTTGATCTGTATTATCAACCTTTTGGCATTGCACTCCTTTCAGTGTTATGTTATAGGGTCTTCACGATGGAGGTTATAGTCTCATTATAGAATATATGATACTGAGGCAGGGATGGAAATATATGTCCGGATTTGTACCAAATATATTAAAATGAAGAATTAAATCAATGCTCAGGGTACCACAAAATATACAGTCACTACACTTTACAGCATATAATTTTAGCACTTTATTGTTGCAGTGAAGTCAGGAATCGGTTTCCACAGCGATGTAGCGCTCGCAACATTTTGCAATGCTGCTTTTGTTTGCAAAAGTGCACACTAACAACTGGATCTCTGGTTCCAGGTCCATCTTTTTTTACTTCAGTTCAAGGATTGTGCTCCATTCGGTGTTCCTAATGGAAATGCAATCCTCTCCCAAAATGACACCTCATTGCAGTATTAGTTCAGTATTGTTTCATTGTGAGAGGTGCAGAGTACTACTCAACAAGTGTCCCATTCTCTGTAATTTTAACGATCCTGAATCGATGTGAACAGGGTGTTTCAAGAACATAATTGGGGATGGGTTGCTCGCTGATGCGTGATGGTACACCATCTCCTTGTGTGAGCAATTTCTCATTTTGAATTCACACATCAAAGATAGAGTACAAGTTCATCACAAAAGGCAATTTTCACTTATGGTTACAAACCCGAACTCAAATGAGCCATTATGTATCAAGGCAGCGACTATGGAATGCTATATCAAACAGCACTCGGAAATAATTCGCTCCGAAATGGAATTCTTACAAACCAGCCTTTAAAATCCTTTTATTCCTTGTAAACCTGGGTGAGGTTACATTACATTTCACGCAACGCTGATTCAATGTCACTGTTACAAATTGAAAAAAAAAACTTAAGGGCTGGAAATAAAATTTTCTAAATGTTTCTAGTGAAAAATTGCTAAATTAAAAGAAATTGCCAGGGTTGAGTTATTGCAACCATTTTACAATGATTGGGTTCCATTGTATCGGTTGGTTTAATGCAATATCAAAGCAGATGGGATAATTGAATTCCGGTGCGATAAGAGTCCACTACCCCCTCTGCACTATTTCATATCTCAGGAGGGTAATGTTGAAAACGATAGCCCACCTTAAACTGTGTCCAGGCGATGGATGTGAGATTGGCATTGTACAATGAAGAGTTTTTCAGCTGCAACATAGTTTATGTGCAGCTAATTGTAATGCCAATCATGCAGTGCCAAGGGCACTTTCCTCCCCAAGCTTGGGCAATTTAAAGTCGGACTGCTTGAGTTTCTCTTCAGCTTTTTCAATCTGCCTGATTCTGTCAAGGTGCTTCTTCGAAGAAAGACATTGCGAATGTAAACACTGAAAATTTATTAGGTCTAATTTCTACTGTAGATCCCAGTTTCAGTTAACCAGTCCCACGCTGGGCCGTTCCTGGAGCTTAGTCTATGGCACTGGATCGCTAACACAGGGACCCCGGTTTCCATCTCACTGGTCACCCATCTATGTTTAGGCTTATGTGTAATGTTCACCTACCTTGGAGTGGTTGGAATTTGGGTGAGACATTAAACCGAGGTCCAGTCTGACCTGCTGAACACAAAGCATTCCATTAAATAACAGAAGGGAGTTGAATAATAATAATAATTATAATAATAATAATTCTTGCATTTGACACACAACCTGGTCACGTCCAGGGCACCGTAAGAAACTTTCTTTCCTAATGCTATGGGATTAGCGTCCACATAAATTTCTGGCAATATCTCAGCCAACAATCCCCTGGATATAATTGTTTGTTAGCCGTTTCTGGGTTATTGTTGTGCGTAAGTTGACGGTTGCATTCCCCTTTCCCCTAAAAAGATACACTTTCACTATACTTTACAGTAAATCCTGCTTTGATATGTTTTGACCATGTGATGAGACGCTACACCAAATGCAAGAATTAATTGATTAGAATTATAAAATGCATTAAGTTGTCTTTAATTATATTTTCCAAGCCCATATCTTGACAATTATCTTCTTTTCTCCACAGACTGTGTGAAAGTAGATGGTGAGCTGACAGCATAATGCTAGGGTCTAACTAAAAAAGAAGAGGGAACAAAATATTACTTATTTCTGTATTGAAGTTCTAAGGATTTTTTTCATGAAAAATTATTCCTGTTCATCCATATTGGCACTGCCTGTAATGGAATCAGATAATGGATGTGGAACTGGAGGGAATGCAATGATACCTTTTCGGAGTGCAGAATGCATGAAACAAATGTCTGGTATTGATTTCAGACCACACCAGTGGACTGGAAGATATTTAAGAGGTTCCAAGGTTGAAATTGTATTTAATATTTTGCTGCTGGTGGAGAATCATTCAATGTCACAATAGGACTAAGTTAATAGCAGGTTAGTTGCAGAAACACATGCAAAGAGAATGGGTGATGAACAAGTGGGAGGTACCATTTTAAGTTATATAATAATAATAATCTTGCACTTGTTATAATGCCATTCGCATCAGGAGAAAATCGCTTAGTGCTTCACAGGTTTTACTGTAATGTGCAGTGGAGTCCTGTAGCGTAGTGGTTAGAGCACTCACCTCGCAAACGAGAGGACCCAGGTTTGATTCCTATTCAGGGCGAAATCTTAGGCCAGTCTCTTTACTCCACATGCCTCTGTTTACCAGCAGCAAGTAGGAACCTGTGTTTTTAGTTGATTGGCAGATTGCTTTTCTGGGAGTATTAATCTTTCAAAAAAAATGTGGTCACTGAATCCACAACTGTTTGTGGGACACTGCTGTGCACAATTAGCTGCCGTGTTTCGTCCACAAAATATACAGTCAACTCACTTGACAGTATGTTTTGTGAAGCGCTTCGAGAAGTCTCAACGACATTATGATTATCATAGTGACTGTATATTTGTAGTTGAATGCATCAGCCAATTTGGGTACAACAATATCACTAACAGCCATGAAGTAAATGATTTTTTTCTTATGTCTGGTGAACTTTTGGCCAGAAAACCAGGAGAACTTCCCCTCTTTTTCGAACAGTTATGCTGCTTGTGTGACTTTTTTTTTGCAGTGATGAATACTTGTCATGAAGCATTCCTGAAAGTAAAATTTGATGTGATAAGTGAGACCACCTGGAAGGCACTCGCTAATGTTATTTCCTCATTTAGATTCATAGTGAATTAAAACATAAATTCTGACTTCCAAATGGTAAGAACAACAACACTTTGCCTGACTACGTGCATTCATGTTGTCATGAAACAAATGTTGCAAGATCAGGAACCTGAACTCGATGTAAGTGATGCCAGGGACTACAATTCACAGTGCTTCCTATAACTGTTGTTCTACCCGCCGTTGTAACTCCATGCCGTTTGCTTGCAGTTTCCGAAAATAACAAATATCCCAGCCAGAACAACAGCAGCAGCAACGACATGTTCCTCACACAGGGTAGTGTCCCATAGACAGTTCATATACAGTAGGTTGGCCGCCCATAATCTTAGCTGGGGAATGGTGCATTTCACGAGGTGAACGGACTGGAGGTGAGCACAAAATGCACATTCATTTCAAATCTTGAACAATTATTCCAAAGCCAGCAGAGAGCATGGATCATCCACACAATCTGCTTGAGTCTTGTAGCTCAGTGGTTAGAGCACTTGCCTCGCAAGTGAGCGACTTGGGTTTGATTCCCGGCAGGGCGAAACGTTGGGCAAGTTTCCTTAGTCCACACTTCCGCCTGTTTACCTAGCAGTAACTAGGAACCTGGTTGTTAGTCGATTGACGGATCGCTTTTCTGGGGGTAATACTTCCTTCAACAGCAAAAATAAATAAAAATAATAATCATTTGATCATTCAATCCGTGACTGTTTGTGGGACACTGCTGTGTGCAATTGGCTGCCGCGTTTCTCCCACAAAATACACAGTCACTACTCTTTATAGTATATTCTGTGAAGCGCTTTGAGACGTCCTAAAGACGTGATAAGGCGCTATATCAAATCAAGGATTGTTATATTTATAATTATCTGCCTGTACCAATGCTAGTTAGCAATTCACTATTCATAGGTAGTATTATTGGTTCCTCTTTCATACTGTATTTGATTGTGAATGCCACAGTTAATTTGCACACACAATTGTTCCACATTCTGCTATGAAACGGATGACTCATTTTTATCTTGAGAATTTTTGGCCTTCCCTTATCAAATAGCAGAATATTGTTGCATTACTTACAGGGATGTATTCATACAAATGTAATTTTATATTGTATTAACAAGACGATCTCCTACCTCAGAGAACAACAGAACAAATGTTAACGCCTTTGGCATCACTGAAGGGTGCTGGATGAATACATGTACCAGTACATCCACAGTGTGTGGTCGCAGAGCAGGCTTTCCTGTGGCAAATGCAATAACAGAGACTTGATATTGGTTATCCTAATGCCTGGATAGCTTTGGAAGTTGACTATTCTCTGGAGATATCAGAACAGACACTAGAAGATTTATTGCATCCAGTTCGGGAAAGACGTTAGAGCTTTGGAGGGAGTGCGGAGGAGGATTATGAAAATGATTCCTTGGATGAAGTGCTACAGAGACTGGAGAAACTGTGCCTATTTTCTTTGGGGCAGAGACGTTTTGAGGGGGGTGGCGGAGGGGGGATCTGATTGAGATGTATAAAATCATGAGGGGTTTTATGAGGTAAATAGAGCTGGGTTCAGGGGGGAGAAGGGAGGGGAAGGGGGGTGGTCAATGGCATGGTCGAAGAGGAGGGTCTTGAGGCGGGACTTGAAGGAGGCTAAGGAGGGGGCGAGGCGGAGTGATTGGGGGATGGAGTTCCAGAGGTTGGGGGCAGAGTGGCTGAAGGCTCTCCCGCCAATGGTGTGGCGGGTGGGTCGGGGGTCGTGGAGCAGGCCGGAGCCACATTAAGTGGCAGTATGGTGTGCTGCTTAATAATATGTCACATTTCAGGACAAACAATGCTTTGCCCACGTATTGTCTCTTGGCGCCAGGTGCTGTTACCATTCCGTGCTGCTTCAGCCTTTGCGAAACACTAATATATCCTCCAGTAATTATTTAGGGCATTCTATTTGCTGTGGTGTCACTGGAAGTAGATTAAGACTAGCGGACTAAATTTCCTTTCAACTGCTAACAGGTGTGAGATGGATTCAAATTCAGATCTTCAGAGGTCAAGGACAGTGAGCGGCATGCTTTTTAAGTTGCTGTCTGAGTCTAGACAGCTAACCTCTCGATAGCCCCACATACCTTGTTACCAGCTGTCACTTGCTGCTCTCTTATTGTGTTTTCTTCAACAGAACCTAATTGTCATCTTTGTTCCCTTGGTGATCCAGATTCAATTACCTGCCAGCTTTGTATTCCACACTGCACCTCACTGCTTCTACATTCCTGCTTGTAGACATCACCAAATTGACCCATTGAGGCATTTTTAAAACTTTGGTGCTTCTGAATGTTGAATATTTGATCCCACGATGAAAGGAAATAGAGCGTTGAAAGGAAATACCATTTGATCATTGAGGAAATCCATCACCGCGATTAAGAGTAACCCATCCAGACTAAGAGTTCCACGCATGCCACCTACACACAGGAAATGTCCATGTTTGGAATGGAATGTGCACCCCTTCCTGTTTACTTAATCCCTGAAAATATTGGGTACAGTTTGGCAAGAGCCAAGGCTCATTTAAAAAGCAGCTTGATGCTGTGATGGGGAACAGGGTGTTCTGAAGGGATGAGATCGGATGAGCTGAATGACCTTCTTCATCCATACAGACTCATCTTGTGTTGATGGCTGAAGGATGATGGAGTGAAGGGATGATAACTGAGCAATAGACTGGTTAGCTATGGACTGGAATTTCTTTATTAGTATCTATTATGAAATGCCTGTGATGTAAAATAATGGATTTTATCGGTTCAGAAAACATGTCCTTTTTTTTTGCAGAGGAAAAATGACCAAATTTAGGAGACTGGAAAGACAGCTAAAAACCAGTGGGCCATTACAGTGCAGGTTATTTCAAGCAACAGTTCTTTCTCAAGTAATGTGCTGTTAGAGTAAAACTTCAAGGTGACTGATGTGCTAGATTGGTTCATTAAATATAATGCTTCATGTAATCGCCTATGTGTTGAACAGATATGCTGATTTCTTACGCCGGTCACTGTTAACCAGCTGGTCACTGTTAACCAGCTGGTCACTGTTCCGAAGGGCTAACCAGAGTGAAGGACATTATGCGAACGCAAGTTGTTTTTGTTGTTGTTGTTAATGATTTTGAGCAGTAAACTGGGCTAACTATCAATTAGCGTTCAGGTCGGTTGGTTCAAATGGAGTTTGTTATCCTTTTGCATTTGCATACATTGAAGGATATTGATCAATAATGAGCATCGTGCTGAACCGGGTAACAGGGATAAACTGTATGACATAAAGTAAAAATAATAATCCTTGCATTTGGTATAGCACTTTATCATCTCATCGAGACATCTCAAAGCGCTTCACAGGATGTACTGTAAAGTGGATGGACTGTGTATTTTGTGGAAGAAACGTGCACAGCAATGTCCCACAAACAGTCATGGAGTGAATGGTGATTGCTGCGTGCGAATTGGCTGCCTCGTTCACCCAGAAAATACAATCACTGCACTTTTTTTATTATTATTATTATTATTATTATTTTCAGTAAGCCATGTGAAGCGCTTTTTGATCCGCCCTCCTAACATGAAAGGCCCTGCACCAAATGCAAGGATTGTTATCATTAAAATTTTGAGGAAGGAGGTGGGTGATTTAAAAGAAAACCCGGTTGGACTCATTCTTTGAGTACGTTGCTGTAACTCTTATCAAATCTTCTGTCGATAAGCCTGATATTGTAGAAGCAAAGCTTGGTTTTGCGGTATTACAAATTTCATTACTTCCCTCAAACAATCCATTTCTGCCCCACTGGGGCTGTTCCAAAATGTGTGATGTTATTTACGCATTAAGTTCCACATCTCAAACAAAACGCTTTTGATATGATTCTCGCCTTTCATTTCAGCCTCCATCAGAGAGGTGCTGTTTTGCGCTGGGAGGATTACATTCAGACTTATAATTTCAAAGATCTGCAGGGTTTTGTCTCCTGTTTAATCCTATGCCGTTTCACCGAATTTATCTCTCGTTCCTTCAGCATTTGACCGACTGTTTAAAGTACTGGTTTTAATTGGTACAATTGATCCTGCCTCTTTACTGCTTTATCAAATTAAACTAAAATAAGTTCCCTCAGAGTGCAGCAATTGTGGTTTCTAGCCCACTGCAATGGACATTCGACTAATGACACCTTACAAAGAAACTCCTTTCCCCCACCATTACATATTGCCGTGCACCAGATGTGTTTTACTACTTACTGCAATAAGGCTGCTTTCTGAAGTTACTCATGTTAGTTCTTTCAGTTTGTTTGACTTGACCTGTGTCATTCTTTTTCAAACCTTTTTCAGACTCTTTTATGTAAGCAATTTCAGAACAAGGTTTTGGCCTCAGAAGCTTTAATTATCACAGCTACCCATTGAACAATAATATTCCTTGCATTTGCTGTAGTGCCTTATCACGTCTTCGAGACACTTCTCAAAGCACTTCACAGAATATACTGTAAAGTGAATTGGGTGCTATATATTTACAAAATACTGTATATTTTGTGGGTGCAACATGGCAGCCAAATGTGCACAGCAGTTTCCCACAAACAGTTGTGGATTGAGTGACCAATTCTTTCTTTTTTTTTGAAGGAATTATTGCAGCCAGAAAAGCGATCTGCCAATTGACTAACAACCAGGTTCCTGCTTACTGCTAGCTAAACAGAGGCGTGTGGAGTAAGGAAACTTGCCCAACATTTTGCCCTGCCAGGAATCAAACCCAGGTCCTCTCGCTTGTGAGGCAAGTGCTCTAACTACTGAGCTACAGGACGTATTGTTGTAAGGAAGGAATGGAGGCACATATTCTGTTCTGAGAAGCGTATCCATAGGAAAATTAATTATCAATTATTAATTATCGAAAATGACCCATTTCGCCTTATTGTGCACAACAGTTGTTGTCCAACCTGCATGCGAGAGGGCTTCAAACTAAAGTTGAGTTATGTTTATGAATCCAGCCACAGCACATTGCAAGCCTTGACAATGATCTGCTTGGTTTAACAACAAGGCCTTGAATACTTACCTTGATTCCTCCAAAGACTGCCTGAAAGGAAATGAACTGCCACTTTAGCCACCATCGGAGGACCACTAACAGCAAAGAACGCGAAATCAACGGCAGATGTTCCTTGGTCCCACTGTGATATTTCACGTTGCCGCAATGCTGAACAGCCTGTGCAATGTTTAATTCTTATTAAAAGTCAGGGTAACAGATGCTACCAACATCCAGCAATAAGTCACGCTCCTGCTGTGTGTTTTAGCTGGAAGATACCGCTACAAAAATCAAATAGAGGAGGTGCGTTTAATGTAATGCGTGGATTCAATGCTGCACCAATATAAACTAGGGGACCAAATAACTATATTAAAATTGCCACAGCAAACCGCCTATTTAACAGCAGCTCCTGATAAATCAATATGTTGATTCTAATAACATGTGATAACTAATTCATGTTAAGTAATAAAGACAAAGTGCTTTAATGGCAGGTCCATATGTTGTTTTTCGCTGAGGGTTGCTTGCAACTGTTTCTCTGTGCGGATCTGCCAATGGACTGATAACATGGAGTAAGATTGTGTTCAAATAGAAACAAATACCTGGACATAGCCATGTCTTTAATTCACATGTTCAGGTTAATTTGGAGCACAAAGAGTAAAAGCTATGTTTGGAGCATATTAGAAACCTCAGTTACCCCAGCTTCCTTCAGTGAAAGAGCTTCACTGAAACAAAACCTGTTCATAAAACTATTGGCCTTATGGTATCCTTTCTGTCTTCTCCCTGCGCTGAAATGCAAACTCCATGCTGCATTGCTACGTGATTAGACTGATACTTTGGGTCAAGATGTACACGTTCTATGGGAATGGAGTTTTACAACTGATCTTATTGATGGTTAGCCCAGTGTCTGACATATGCACATGACACCTCCCCTACTTTACATGCAAGACACGTCATCGTGGAATGGAGTGTGCACTGCCTCCCCGAAGGGACATACACTGCTTACCTAATCCTGGAAATTACTAGCGCCAGTTGGCAAGAGCCAAGGCTCAGGGAATGTGGAATGTGTGTTAAGATACTGCTAGAGTTTAATCAGCTAAAACCAAGCATCTTACCTTTGCGAACACAGCTTGACAAGGACTACCTGCCTACCGGCTAGGGTATTGGGTTGCAGAACGACTCGTGGAAACAGGAGGAAAAAGTTTATTTGTTGGCCAAAAAACACAGCATTGAAACATGAAAAACCCATCATTAGTAGACTTTCCCATCTACGTACCGACGGATACTGTTCCACTTGGATTCCTTCAAGAGTAAGTATAGGAAAGGGGTGATAAGTGCAATGTATCATAATGTCAGATCGCTTATGAAAAGGCACATGTTTCACTGTAACATAGCAAAACCTTTTAAACAAATGTAGTTACCTGCACAAGGAAATGCCCTCTGGACATCACCCAGTCATTAATACTTTAAAGAAAAAAACATTTCACTCTAATAGGACATCTTAAAGCACATCACTGGATATACTGTACAGTGTAGTGATTATACTTGAGTCTCTCTTTTAGAGAGAGAAAAAGAGTATTAATATCCAAGCTATAAATATCAAAGTTTTAAAAACAACCACAACTTCAACGATATGCATTTATATAGTGCACTTCATGCAGGATAGCGCCTCGCAGCTCTGTAGTGGCTAGGTAGTGCGCTCAGCAAGAGAGAAGGGGGAGGCAGTGGTGGGCATAGGCGCAGTGGAAGAGATAACTCTTCAGATAAGATTTCAAGACAGATAAAGAGCCGGAGAGGTTTAAACACGATACCCTTGCACCACGCAAGCACGCTTCTCTTACCAGAGTAAAGAATTGAAAGAATATGAATTCTTTCCATTTTGGAAATACCTGGTATACGTTAAATATCGGAGGTGGATGATGTAGATCCAATTAACTTAACTCATGTCAGTTGTCTTTTCTTGAACTCCTCCAATGTTGCATAACCTTTGACTACTGCCACAACACCATGCCAGTACATTACAGATCACTAGTGTCCAGCAAAAGAGATTTATAATGGGAGGATTGCTCATGCCAGAGGCTGAGCGTAATGTAAGTGTCATGAGAATGAAGATTTAATCCATCCCATCAGTGCTGTGTGGCCCTGGGGAATAATATGTATTTGGAGTTGAGCGACTATTCACATATTTAAATCAAATAAAATCTACTCTAAGTCACCCTCTGCCTTCATTCAGCTTTTTGCAGCTTTTTGCAGCCTTCAAAATATTTTGGTCTCTCGTCTAACCTCTGTCCGTCTTTCCTCCACAGAAGAAAATATTTATCCAGCCGCACAGCAAGGCTGAAGTGAATACTGTCTGTTACTGTAGGGGTGAAGTTTGCGACATGTGACTGGTTATCATTATCAACATCGAACAAGTTATGAAATGGCAGCATATTTATTTCTTGGCTGTGGAGTATAATTTATTTGTCTCCTCCCCACCAAACACACACACACACACACACCTGCGTTAGTCTGCCCCCTTTCGCACTGTCTTACAAAATAAGTCAGCAATTAAACACCCAGATTTCACTCCCACCAAGTAAAAGAGGAGAAAAACTTAACATGTATTTTTTTTTCTGTTTGTGAATTTAGAGGGAAAATTAAAAATCTTTGGAAGACTGAGCGAGGGAGGGATAGCAGGAGAGAGCAAAAAGAAAATTCAGAGTTGCCAATGTTTTAAAAGTTATTTAAAAGCACATTTGGCCCAGTTTTGATCGGTATAGCCCATACTGTTTGACCGATTTACACTTTATAAACAGATTTGAGTGAGCTACAGATTGATGAAGGCTCCATTCTATGGGCGTCCGATGTCTGGCTGCAGGCAAGTTGCCGACAAGCAGCGGAGGCAGGCTGGGTGTCTGAAGATGGCAGCAGAGGGCAAGAAAAGGTAATGGGATCATCATTGGAATGTTGATCAGACTATACTTTATAGTTTTACAGCCACTGAATCCTTAATAGACGGAGCGCAAAGCATTTTGTTACTGCCGCGCCTGCACATTTGTGAGCAACTAACGTAGCTTAAGTGGGAAGAATGATTCTATCAACTTTCTGACTGCCATTCTGACAATGGGAGAAGCGTGCAAACGCAGCTGTAATTTCTCAAGTACACAGTCATGCAAGCTTATTATATTCACTCTGAAGCATAAAAGTAACCGATTGTGTTAATAAATAGCCCACGGTGCACTTTAGTGGAAATAAATTACCTTGAAAATCAATTATTTACCTGGAGAGATCAGGGGAAAAGAAGAATTCGAGAGGTTTCTGCTCTTCCTTTAGTTCCCAGTCACTCAGGGGTGACATTCGATCTGACTTGGACTTTTACCTGGGTCAGGAGGCAAGCTCAGCACCAAAAACACAGTCACTACACTCCATAGAAACGTTGTGAGGTGCTTTGGGATGTTCTCCATATTGTAGGTGTTTTGTCAACTGAAAGGTTTATTATTATTATTATCATTACCTGCTCAGCTGCTCTGGGAGTCAATATATTGGTTCCAAAATGAATTCAATTTTCCCTGTCTTTCTCTCCCTTACTCTTCTTCCTTCCCACTTTCCCTCTCTCACTTCCCTATCCGTCCTTCCCTCTCTTCCTCCCATTGCTGGCTTCCTCTGCTCCCTTCCCTTCCCTGTTTGCCCATTCCTCACTTTCCTCCATTCTTTATTCCCTCGTTTTCCATCATTGAACCATTCCCATCATTACTGTTTGTGCCCCAGCTTTTCCTCTCATTGATTGTTGCTACTAATTGTTCCCAGAAAGCTTGATGAAATGTGCGTGTCAGATCTGAGTCCCACACCTCCGCAGCCCAGCACTGTGAAATAAGCGATTTAACAGCTACCCTGCTGGACTGTTTTGATTGCATAATTTATGCTTTTCATCCTAATTACCAAGAATGATCTGCCTATTCTGTCTAATGTCCCTTTCTGGCCAAATTCAGTTTGTGTATTGGTTTCAGTCTGTTGCAAAACCTGATATCACATTTCACAAGAGGCAGTCCGGTGGGTCAGCACACAAATCTACGATCACTTGGCAATGTGCCGTGTTACAGATTGGTAAAAATAAATAGGCCTTGTATTTGGTACAGAACCTGTTGTTAGAATTTACACTTTTTGTATAATGTTAGAATCACAATAGATGTTGCGAACGGGTTAACTTTTAAGTTAAGTGTGAGGGACAACTGGACTGACAGTCATGGGATAGGACTCATCTGGTTTTCTCTGTTTTTGAAAGAATAACGGACAGCTTTGGAAAAGGACAGGGGGTCACCTCTTATCAGTAAATGACAACAAGCCCACAGAGGTAACGGTCCAAGGTACCAGTCGACACAGGATCTCGACTGAGCAATAAGTCGCTAGATTCTGACAGGGCCAACCGACAGAGGGCAACCCTCAAGAATAGCAATTAATGAGCAAGTTGCTTAAACTAGAGGACCATCCCGGGATACTGACAAGGAATAACCAGTCACTTAAAAGGAATGTACTAATGATCCCACACCACAAAATAATGAGCAGCAGATACAGCCCTAAACTGATCAATCCTCTATCTTAGACAATTAAGGACAATGTGTATGTGGGCTGAGGCACGTACACCCCATGAGGTGCTCACGTACACCCAGCATGATTTCGACCAAGTGATCTAATGTCCGCACCATGATTGGATGAAGATTGGTATAAGAGTTCCGTTAACTTTGTGAACGGGGCCGTTCCGGGTCGTGGAGACAAGGGTACGGAGATGGAGCCATCCCGGGCTGCGGAGACGAGGGTATGGAAGATGGGGCCATCCCGGGTCGCGGAGACAAGGATACAGGAGATGGAGCCATCCCATCCCGGGCTGTGGAGACAAGGGTACGGGAGATGGAAGACTGAGAGCTGGAAACACTAAGACTAAGGATATCAGATGGAAGATTGAAAGCTGTAAGCAAGAAGACTGAAAGCATGAAGAATCAAGCTTGTGTGCTGGAAAGACACAGTGTTGAACTCTTGAACTCGAGTTATCTATAGTGGTGTTATTCTGTTATAAGATCTGTTGATTGTACCGGCCTTTGGTCTGACCCATCGGGATATTGGGGAATAACGAACGAATAATAATAAAACAGTCTGATATCTGGTTAGAGGAATTTGTGTTATTTCCTTACAGATTTGGCTGATTTTATTTTCTAACACTGTCACCACATGGAGGACGTCTCAACCTGCTTCACGTGATATATTGTAAAGTATAGTGACTGCGTATTTTTGTCAGTAAATGCGGCAGCCAATTTGCACACAACAATGTTCCGCGCAGACAAAAATAGTAATGATCATTGCGTCTGATATAGCACCTTTCATGTTGGATGGAACTCTCAAACCTTTTCACAGGAGAGAAGACTTTCCTCGTCGACCGTGCTTGTGGTCATCTCTCTCCTTTCTACCCGGTTCGGGGGTCAAGCTATGCCATTGTTACATGGTCCAAGATGCCACCTCGCATGAAGGATGCTGTATAAATGCAAGTTGTTGTTATTGTGAATTGCGGTGTCGGTGTACTGAGCCTTGCCAAAAGTATGCAGTGCAACCCTTTACTGATGAATTTGCAAAGCAGCGATGATTCCCCTTAGCTCTCATTGATTCAATGTGATCATTGGCCCTGACTGTAATAGATATACAAGCAGATAATAGTGTCGTTTCTCCAGTTGCATTCTTTTGTCATAAGCAATTTCGGAACATTTTTACCAAAATACAGTTGATTGCTTTTTCAACGAGGTGCTATCTGAAACAAATTTATATGCGCAATCCTTTTGAAACCATAAGTTTAAGCCTTTCAATCATTAATTTTGTCTATTTGTGATCTGCGAATTCTCCGATTCAGCTTGGGTTTGTGTTGGATACACAATAGTACTCCTGTGAAACCTTCACTGCCTGCACATTTAGTCTATCAATGGCATAAAGGTTTTCAGTGAAGTGAAAGAAGAAATGTAAGAGAAAGCTTTGGCCAACGTTATAATTTCTGGTTCAGTGGAGCAAATATTTGTGGGTTATTCCTTAGTACATTCCTTATCTAAACGTAAGGAATGGGTTAGAAAACAAGGAATGGGTTTAGTGGATTAATGAGTACTGCAATTGTTGCCTCAAGGGTTTAAAATGCTAATATCTACTTACAATCACATTCCAAGTCTATAAATATATAAGTATATAAGAAGGAAGTTTAATGTGTTCCCATACTAAATACACAGTCACTACATTTTACAGTAAAATCCTGTGAAGCACTTGAAAATGTTTTGATGTGTGATAAAGCTCTGTATCAGATGCAAGGATTGATTTCATAGAATCATAGAATATTACAGTACAGAAGGAGACCACTTGGCCCATCGTGCCTGTGCTGCCTCTTTGGAAGAGCTGCCCAATCAATCCCACTCCCCCGCTCTATCCCCATATCCTTGCAAATTTTTCCTTTTCAAGTAACTTTCTAATTCCCTTTTGAAAGTTGTCATTGAATCTGTTTCCACCGCCCTCTCAGGCAGTGCATTCCAGACCATAACAACTCTCTTTATTCTTCTCCATGTGATCATGTTGTTGGCAAAAATGATTGGCTCAAAATATTACAAAAAAAACGCATTGGGTAGTTAATTTTGGTCTGAGTTTAGTGTGTTAGAGAGATGCTCAAGAGTTAAACAGTTCACAAGTTATTTGTTTGCTTTGAATCTGTTTATATGGCCTCTCACGATGAGAAAGCCGTACATTGAGAACAATTCTCTTTGCTGCGGATATCATCCGCTGGGGGGAGATCAACATACTTTAGAGGTTGCCCAAACACAATCAATTTCGCTCCTCTCACAACAAAGCGCTAAGTACTTATTCTGTTCCGTTTGCTGCGTTTGGTGAATTTGTTACTATTTGCTTATCATCAAGCTTCATGTTTTGATGGTGGAGAACTTGAAATTTTACGATTAAATTGGATATAAATTTGCAATAACAAACGTTAGGCAAATGTAACAGCGTAGCAATTGAATCAAACCAGTAAACGTGCTTCAATGAGCACAATTTACCCCTCACTCTCAGCCAGGAAATTTTCTCCAGGGTAGTGGCCTTTGCTGAATGTATCGTGCCCCCACTAGCACAGGCCACTGGGCTGAATATAAGGCACAAAATAGTTTGAAGCTTTCTGCACAAATACTGCAATCACACTTTCCTTGTACTGCATCACACTTTCCTTGTACTGCATCAAACTTTCCAGCGCCTTGAGACGTCCTCCCGACGTGAAAGGCGCTCTATAAATGTAATTTTGTTGTTGTAATATTTCCACTCTGTGTACTAATATTAATGGTCACCTCATTTGGAAATAAATATCACTGGGAATTATTGTTGCATTCTGTGACAACTGTCAAAGCACCAGTAATGCTAGTGACAGCCCAGAGCTGATTTCTGAGTAATGCAAATAGTATCTATGTAGTCATGATTCGTATTCCGCTTGTCCATGTCTACCCAGTAATTTTTTATTCCATGCATCAATGCACGCGGCAAGTTTATGAAATCGCCTACACAATTATCATTAATCAGAGTTGTTTTATTAATACATCGGGTGAGCAAATGTGTAAATGGGAGATGAGTAATATTTATCCAGAGGGACAAGTGGCATCTGCCCATTAACCATAACTGCTCACGTTCGTGAAGACAACCAATGTGGTTTTACAAGAATGCTGAAAATGGGAAGGATAAATAATAAATGAGGAACACAGAAGTACTTACATTGAAGCATGAGGTTAGACGAGAGGAAGAAAACTAATGCAGACAATTTGATGTGTTGCTTACATTGGAACTTCAGTCATATTGTGGAGTCCCGTAGTGTATTATTTAGCATGCTCGCCTCGCAAACGAGAGGATCCAGGTTCGATTCCCGGGTGGGGCAAAACCTCAGGCAAGTTTCCTTACTCTACGCACTTCTGTTTACCTAGCAGTAAGTAGGAACCCGGTTGTTAGCCGATTGGCGTATTGCTTTCTGGGGCTAATAATCCTTCTCCCCCCATCCCAAAACAAATGTGGTCACTCAATCCACGACTTGTGGGACACTGCAATGCAAGGCTGTCACGTTTCCCCCACAAAATATGCAGTCAATTCACTTTACAATATATTCTGTGAAGCACTTCGAGACGTCTCGATGACGTGATAAGGCTCTATCAAATCCAAGAATTATTAAATAATACATTATAATAAGACATGCTTGTTACATTGTTGAACTTGACTACACTGGGGTCAAACTTGAAGTATTTTTTAACATGATACCTTAATAAGGGATGTTGTCTGAATTCCCATTGAACCACAGCAACTCTGGCAACAGATTGTGTGGGAATGGATTTCATGTGGTTTGGCATGATATGCTTTTGACACCAGAAGGAGCCTCCATTAGCCAGACTCAGATTTCTTATTAGGAAATTCTGTTACATACTCAAAATTAGACCCCCGTTGGAGTGTGTAGCTCAGTGGTTAGCACGCTCGCCTCGCAAACAAGAGACCTGGGTTAGATTCCTGCAAGGCAAAATATTGGGCAAGTTTCCTTACTCCAGACGCCTCAGTTTACCTCCGTAAACAGAGGTGTGTGCAGTAAGGAAACTTGCCTAAGGTTTCACCCTGCCCAGGAATCGAACCTGAGTCCTCTCGCTTGTGAGGTGATAGTTATTATAAAAAACATTCTAAGCTTAGCACAAGCCTGTTGTAAGTTGCTGAATGACCACCTGGGAGGCAAAGTTAAATTGCTTGCGGGTTCATTGAGAAATGAAGCAGCTTATGAATTGACTAATGGATCTGGCACTGTCGCTCCTCATGGTAAGGGTTGAAAACTGGAACGAAAAGGACACTGTGAAAACTGGGCACTAAAATATCTGACGTGGAACTTGAATAGCTCCAGGCTGAGAGTTTGCTTGCAGACACAGGTTTGCATTTTACACAACCTGGGCAAATCACAAATTTAAAAACATTGTCCAAGCAAAAAGCTAACACCAGCACGAATCTCAATTGGGTCCCAAACTGTGCTCCAGAGATAATTTGTCATAAACAGAAGAGTGGAATGTGTTGGACAGGGGAAATGTGCTTCCATACATGCATTATCATCCACAACACAGCTGAGCTTTTGGAACATTTTGTATTTTAAACCTTTGTGTTCATTTAGATTTGGTAGCATTTAATGTGCTGAGAAAGTGAATATTCATGTCTGTTTATCTATGTAGAATTGTCTGCTTTTCAAATAGTGTCAATGGACTTTTAATGTCCAACACAACAGGCAAATGGGACCTCTTATGTCTTATCCTAAAGATAGCACCTCAGATAATGCATTGCTCCCCAGCACTGCACTGGAGTGTTTGCCTTGACTGTGTTCAAAGCCCTGATGTAGTGCTTGAACCCACAGCCACCTGGCTCAGAGGCAAAAGTGCTACTGATGAGCTTCTAACTATCAACAATTAATACTGGTAACTGATAATGGTCTTGGCCACTTTTGGGGTGTGCTCTGACTCTGACTCAGAGATCATTACTAATAGGTGAGCGCGAAGAAACAGTCGCTGTGAAGGGGACATGTAGAATTATTTACTTATTTTTTGGTCAGCTGGGTGTCTGATGCATGCAGAAAGCCATCACCATGCTTTAGAGTATCCAAACCAGAGGAATCCCCAGAGATAGATTGTTGGAATGGAATGCGCACTCTTTCTCCCTGGAGGGCCGCCTCCTGCTTACCGAATTCGAGAGAGTATTAGGTGCAGATTAACAAGAGCCAAGGTTTTGGGACCCCAGAGTAGGCATTGGGGTACTCCTGGAGTTTAACCAACTAAAACCACATAGCTTGCCATTGATATTGCTGTCTGGAAAGCTTACCCGCTGCTTGTCCAGCTAGGTCCACCCTACCCGTTAGGGTTTTGACTTACAGGGTTAACAGGAGCTGAGTAGGATGATGCCCTGCCCCTAGTGAGTGGTCTGTCCTTCCAGGTCCAGTTGATGAGCCAGGCTGGCTGAGCTGTCATCAGCAGTGCCCTGGAATATTGCAGACCCACCTGATTACATCGACCGTACAACATGGAAACAATCCTCCAGATAAAAGTGGTCACTTCACAGCTGTTTGTGGACATTGCTGTGTAACAAATTTGCTACCATGTTTGCCTACATATACACACCTCTCCACTTTATAGTAAAATTCTGTGAAGTGCTTTGAGATGTCTCGATGGCATGATAAGGTGCTGTATCAAATGCAAGGATTATTATATTAACACTTGCTCTTATTGATTATTCTTCTATTACCTTCATTAGCCCCCTCCCCATTAGGTGATCTTCAAATCGGCAATGTAAAACTGCATGATCCAATTCACGGTTGCACTGTTTAAAGTGACAACTCACTAGATTTGTCTTCCCCAAAGCTCTCAGCAGCAAAAGCAAACACAAGAGGATTGTCACAGCTTGGATGCTTTTCCCCAGGTTCACTCAGTTGTAGAAATGTCAAACTGTTATAACTCCAGGCGTTTGTATTCCATAATTCGGAAGGGTTTTGCTTCATGAAGATTACAGGCTGGATTTGATACCAAAGGTACTACACTCAGCAATCTGTTGTCTGCCAACAAGCTTGCTGGCTTTCACCAGGTGCTTTGAGAACAAAGATAGCTTGAGCAATTGGCTCCAGGGTATCTGCCCCTTTGAGCACATGATTGAAGATTGCTTATACCTTGCCTTACAATAATAATCCTTGCATTTGATATAACGCCTTGTCACGTCTTCAAGGCATCTCAAAGCGCTTCACAGGAAGCTGTAAAATGAATTGACTGCATATTTTGCGGGCGAAACGCGGCGGACAATTGCGAACTGCAGTATCCCACAAACAGTCGTGGATTGAGTGACCAAATTATTATTGGTTTTTGAAGGAATTATTACTCCAGGAAACGCAAGCGCTAATTGACTAACAAGCAGGTTCCTGCTTACTGCTAGGTAAACAAAGGCGTGTGTGTGGAATAAGGAAACTTGCCTAAGATTTCGCCCCGACGGGAATCGAACCTTGGAGCACTTACAGTGTCTTAGCTTACAGTATGTTGATATTTCAGTTGTCATTAATCGTGAAAATGCATTGAGATGCAGCAGATCACTGGAGGTAACTAAGTGTTCAAACCTTTGCATTGTCGCGCACTTTGAGATGTCCTCCTGAGGTGAAAGGCACCATGTGAATGTAAACTGTATTGTACTCAGACGAGCCTGAAATATGCTGCAGCACGTCCCTTAGATGTCTGGCCACTTTGTGACCTGCTATTGTACCTTCAATGCCTTGTGTAATAGTCAAGCCTTCCTTCCTATAAGTGCCATGTACCTGTAATGATTGGACAAGCTGACAAGCTGATGGCGTACAATGTAAAGGGCATTTTTAACTTGGATAGACTAGACCTTTGTCACTGGTATTATTAAGTAGATGGGGCAGTGTAGGCTGTGAGGAAGGGCTGCTGTTTCGTATCTTAGATCTTTAGGGCAAATTCTCTTTAAGCTCCCAGCTGGAAAGCTTGCCGGACAGCAATATCAATGGCATGCTACACGATTTTAGCTGGTTAGACTCCAGCAGTTACCTCAACGCACACTCTGAAGTCCCTAAGCCTTGGCTCTTGCCAACCTGCGCCTAATCCCTTTTCCGGAATTAGACAAGCAGGATGCATCCCTCCAGGGAGAGAGTGCGCATTCCATTCATAACATAACATAACATGTAGGAGCAGGAGGAGGCCATTCGGACCTTCGAGCCTGCCCCGTCATTCAATCATGGCTGATCTTCTAATCTAACTCCAGCTAATAACCTGACCCTGCCTTATCCCCATATCCCTTAATCCCTTTAGCAATAAGAAATCTATCTATCTCAGTCTTGAATATGTTCAAGGAAATCGATTCCAACAATCTATCTCTGGGATTTCCATGTGTAGGTGGGATGCCTGCACTTCTCAGTTTGGCTTGGATACTCCTAAGTATGGTGATAGGTTTCCGCGTGTGTCAGACAGCCGGTTGACCAAAACAAAAACTGTTCACGCTTTCTCGCTTGAGAGGATCTGTGGAATATTAAGCAATTTGCCAGAGACTCTCACAAGACGCCTTGCTCCCAGTCAAACATCATGTGAGCCTCCCACGAACGGGTTTAAAAATATCTTTTGCCTTCCACTGTATGACCCAGTTCTTATTCCGCCTACAACAAAAAGTTCTTCCGTTTCTACATCAGAAAAAAGGTTTTACACCTGACTTTGCAATACAGCGCAGGCGTTGTTTATTTCTTAACAAGCACGGTTCCTATCAGTTTGGGAATTTTTAATTTTCAGTCAGATCTTCTGTTGCTGTTCACGCAAGGAAGGAGTTGGAAAGATCGCCTTACTTGCCCAAGGACATGGATTGGAATCTAGTCAGTCACATCCACCCATTAAATTACACCATGCAAAATCTTGGAATCTGCATTGCAGATGTGCCTCGGGGAGCGTGAATCACACACAATTGACTAAGCTGGAGCTGGAATGTTTAAGTGACTTCATTATTTATAATAATCATTATAACAATAATAGCTGTTGCACTGGATTCACTGCTTTATCAAGTCAAGAGGACATATCAGAGTGCTTCACAGGATATACTGGAAAGTATTGTCACTGTCCTTTTTTTGTAATAGGTGGAACGCAGCAACAGATGTCCCGCAACTAGCCACATTTGTAAATTATCAATTTTATCTGGGGGATTGTTAGCCAGGATGCTGGGAGCAAGCTGGTTCTTGAATAGTATCAATAGAATCTTTAACTTCTGCCTGAACTGGTAGAGAGGATCTCGGGTCTTATCTGAAGGATGGCACCATTGACAATACAGTGTATTGAAGTGTCGGCATAGACTCTGTGAGCTCAAAATCCCGAAAGTGGGGCTGAGAGTGCTACCAAGTGAGTAGGTCCTTCTCAATTCATTGTTCCCATCAGCGAGACTGCGTGGCTTCTTCTTTTACCTTGGAGCTAGTGTTGAGTTTCAAACACCACATGTGAGAAAGGAGAAAGGATATACAGTAAAACATAAGTCTGATCTGTAAAAATCATATAATTACCTAATTTGTACATCTGCCCACGTCCTCTTGAATCTATTAAAGCCACTGAAATTTATTTGCACTCATCACCTTAACAATAGCACAGTGGAGTCCTGCAGCTCAGTGGTTAGAGCACTCGCTTTGCAAGTGAGAGACCTGAGTTCAATTCCAGGCAGGTCAGGGCGAAACCTTGGGCAAGTTTCCTTACTCCACACACCTAATAATAATCCCTCCAAAACCAAAAACAATAATAAATTGGTCATTTTCAATCTACGATTGTTTGTGGGACATTGCTGTGCGCAATTGGCTGCCGCGTTCGCCCACAAATATACAGTCAATTCACTTTACAGTGTGTTCTGTGAAGCGCTTTGGGACGTCCCGACGTGAAAAGCGCTATATCAAATGCAAGGATTATTATTATTATTATTATGTTAGTGTTTCTTGTCTCAAAGCAGAAGGTGTCAGTTCAGCTAAAACATACTGCGGAAGATTTTACTGTGATCAGGTAAAGTGTGCCAATATGTTTATCTGCACATCTGAGCCTCATCATCCATCTGGCTATTTCTTTGACACAACCACAGACGCTGCTTAAAGGAAAACACAAAATATTTAATGCAACTTAAATGTAATCGTTTTCGAGCTAAATAATTAGGAAGATGGTATCTTACAAATATGGCAAAAAGAATGCATATAAGCAGAGGTAAAGTACAACAACAACTTGCATTTATTTGCACCTGTCAACCATAATCCCATTACTTAACTCTAACAGCCTTTTATTTTATTTTGTTTTCTTTTACGTTTTCTTTTCTAAGCGTTTTCTCTTTGGGAAATTATTTTTTAACTACACTACAAGGTCTTTGAAGTAATAGAGCAGTTCTCCTGAGAGTGGGGCAAGCAGTGATCTGCAAATCAACAGGCCTGTTTGATGCCAAATTCATTCAAGCAAGAGGTTGCTTATATTTGGGCGAGCTTTGCAGTGAATATGTTACGAGTGGTTGCTAGCAGTGCAGGTGAAAAATCAAGAACTTGTGAACACATGACCTCTACAAGGTAGAATCGTCCTTCCTTAAAACTCTTTTCGAACTGTGCCTTGAGAACTTTAATGTCCATCTCACCAGGGAGACAGGACTTCAGTTTCACGTTTAATGTCTCATCCAAGGGACGGATGAGATGTTAATCTGTTAAATTTCACCTCTCATGAAAACTGCCTCTCTGCATTGGATAATTCACCAAAGCAATTGGCAAGTGGACATCACATTGCACAAAGCATTTAATCTATCGTGCGTTTGAGCTGGGAAAACCGACAAAGCATTGACTTAAAAATGTGTTTCTATCGTTCAGATTCCCATTGTGCTAGGTGTTCTCTACTTGCTCTCTTCCAAATCGCTGGTGTGACTAAAAGCACAGATGAATTTGTGACTGCTTATCAAATAAGTGCTCATTTTTCATAAGCAAGACCCGTCTGACAACACTGTGTGCCTTATCAGCCAAACTGCAGTTTCCCATAGATGGATCAGCTGAGGCAGTGGGGATTGTAATCCAAGAATGGGTTTTTATCTTCAACCTGTCAGTGGCAATGTCCCATACATCTTGTAGGGTTATCTTGCTAAAAAATAAGTAAATGAGTTATTGGCTTGCTGAATCAGCCAATCTGGAGATTAACTGCAAAATAGAATGCACGGTGGGCTTTGTTAAATGTAAGCAATATATTTTATATACAAATCAGAATATCTTACTTGCCTTTTGAAATTGCCTTGGGTTAAAAAAATACCCGTGTAAGTTGGTGTATTCATGGCAGAACAGGGAAAGCGACAAATCCCCAATTTATGCAATGGTCGTCTCTTTTGCTTTCAACAAGGTCTTTCAACAATCCATGGAAGAAGTCCAATGTTAATCGCAGCAGAAGCTGCATTTTAAAGGCTGCCTACGTCTTCAAAAAAAAATTGTAGAACTTTAAATGTAACTTATCTGGGGTTTTTTTTCACCTGTTAATTTTTTTTCACCTGTACCATTGAAGCCCTGCATAAAGTACCAGTAACACAATGTCAACAACAACATTGCACTTGTATGGAGTGCTTCTTCGTGTAGGAAAGGTTCTCTGACTGCACAGTAGTAGGGTTGGAGAGGAGACCATAGGCGTGGTCGAAGAGGTAGGTTTCATTGTGGGATATAAAGATCCCACAAAATATACAGTCAATTCATTTTAGGTGGGTTCTTAAGCAACAAAGATTAAAAGGTGGATGAATGAAATACGAGAGGTCTCCCTTTTAGCTCGAGAATCTGGTTAAATGGTGTTTGCCTACAAAAATACAGTCACTACACTTTGCAGTGAATCCAATGAAGCAATTTGATATATTCTGCATTCTTGCAATGTTTTGCAATAATGTTTTATATCAAAGGGAAACAATAATAATAATAATTGTTATCATTATTAAAGCTGCAAATATAGAACTAAATCTGATTTACCTTTCAGGCTTTTTGTAACAAGTGTTAACTGAACTTTATGGTGATTAATGACATGCTCACCTCAGAGACCTTATGCAATCAAGTTGTTCAGCAATGACCTTAAGATTTCCTGTGAAATAACTGCAATTTAACCAGGATGGAAAATAGTAACAATAAGTACTTTGACCATAAAATATTTGTCAGTCTATTAGACAGATGAGCCTTTGAGTTTTCCTCCATTCTTCCCCGTGGCATTTATGTAATTGCAGCTTTTTTGTCTAAAGTCCAAATTCTGTTCAATGAGTACATGATCCATTTGATATTTGTTCACTTCTGCCAATTGCGAAGGATGTAAAATAAAATACACATTCCCTTGCCCCACCCTCCCCCACCCCGACCCTCAGCTTGGGTGCATAACTCTGTCTGTCCAGCGCCTTGGGACCCCCTCCCGACATGAAAGGCGCTTTACAAATGTAATTTTGTTTTTGCTGTTGTTGATGTTGTTTAAAGGAAAATGCCAGATATTTTACACAACTTAAATGCAATAGTCTTGAGCCAAATAAGAAGAAAGGCAGTCCCTTACAATACGGCAAAAGGAATGATTGTAAGCAGGAGTAAAAGTATTGGCAATACTCGTTGCAAAATCCATTGAAACATCTGTCAACCGGAATCCTGTCACTTAACTCTTAACAGCCTTTTGTTTATCTTTTCTTTATCACGGCATTTATTTGCCTACAAGATATACTGTTCCTACCATTGTAGAGTAAATCCTGTGAAGTGCTTTGAGACGTCCTCCCGACTTGAAAGGCGCTATATTTCAATACAAAGGTTATTATTATTTTATATATAGTTAGGATAAAATAGTCAATTTATTTGACCAACAAGAATGCCAACTGTCGGTAAGTAAAGCTGAATAACTATGATCTAGGACACTGCGGGAACAAAGAAGAACTGTCCATTTTCTATTTATGTAGCAGCCGAAAGTATTACGATTCGGTGGTGTATACAACTAAGCAAGACAGACAACGTTCAGAGGTGAACAAGCCCTGTTGCAATCTTTTTGATGATGAACATGAAAAAGTTACACTAGTGACTTTGATGGCAAGTCATTTTGTATTTCCATTGGATTTTCGGATTCAGTCAATCAGCATTTGTCTTGGTTTATGCTGAGGTCCAGCGGTAGCAATTTAGAAGGAGGTGCTTGAGCTCTATAGAAACGGGCACTTGCTTTGAAGTCCCTGATGTGCAAATTGTTTCTTATGCTGATCAAACAATTTCCTGCGTTGCCTAACGTGTTATTTTTCTTAGAACCACGCATAATGATATCTCATTCTCTCATCCATGCATTGGCAGGCGGGCCTTCAGCCTCTCTGCCCAAACCCTCTGGCTCTCCATCCCACAGTCCCTCCACCTCTCCCCCTCCTTTGCCGCCTTCAAGACCCGTGTCAAGACCCTCCTCTTCGACCGTGCCTTGTCCCTTTCTATAGATTTAGTTTTGCTGCGTACACCTACTTGTATGTTTCAAGCACTTACTAAAAAATTGCATTGTCTATTAGTGAAACAACTTTCAGTGTAGTTAATTTGTGTTGCTGTGGATATAATATTAATAATAATAATAACCCTTGCATTTTATATAGCGCATTTCATGTTACTGTAAAGAATGGGAATTGAGTATTTTGTCGAGGCACGCAGCAACCAATATTGCTTGTTTATCATTTAGACACTGTTAACATTTAGGCCGGTTGAGTCTTTCTTTTTCAAGAACCTTAGCAGCAGCAATACCACTGAGGAATGTGTCAGCATACGACACGTGCAAATTATCAATGCAGATGTTTTCAAAAATTGTCAGCGCACAGCTAGAAGGGCAACCTGCAATAAATGTTGGATTGAGACACTAAATTCCACTGCAGACGAAGCCTATTGCTTTTCTTCTCTGCAATATTGTTGGCGATGTCCTGCCATGCGAAGTGATCTTCAGGCGAGCAACGTAATTCGAAATGAACATGTAAATGTCAAAACACTGCAGTCTGCAATGTGACCTTCTGGTGGATGAATTTACAGGTCTGTCAGCATACTGTGGTAAAACACATAGATCTGTTTTGCACTAAAAGGCAAAAATCAATTGAATAAACACACAAAAGGAAGGATAGTCGAGAGAATAAAAAAAGTAATAGAATTAATGTGATTTTCATGAGATACTGCAGCTTTACAACTCCACATTTTATTGATCAAACGTACCAATCGCTTAGGTCCACATAATGCATAAGTAAATAAAAACCCACAGGACCTGGGTCTGCGCTGTGGCTTTTGCAAGTTTTCTTTGCACTTTGCAGGCTCTGATTTATGACTCTTCATCTGCGATTTCACCATGAATTTCACAAGGGGGAAAGTGCGATTTAAGGCAACAAATCTAGCCTGCGAATCGTGTCAGAATTTACGCCCAGTCACATCAACATCACTTCCAAACGTAGCTTCATTTTTGCGGGGGAAAAAAAATAGTGGTTTGCATGCAACATCAGCTGCTCAATAGAGCAATTGGAGAAAGGAGACCTCAGTGGTGTTGGTAAGCAGTTTGAAATGCATGCCAAGGAGCTGAGCCAAGCTAGTCAGTGTATGACTACCATTGTGAAACTTTGATTACGTGGGATCAAAGAAGACTGTTGGGGAATACTAAGCGAAACCTTGTCCAAAACGTAAATCAAAAGGCCAGCATTCCATCTCGATCGCCTTCCAAATTTTAGATTAAGCAGCAGTCGACCTGGCGGGTGTTGAATCCATTGATCGCCAGGGAATTGGGATACCACTGCCAAACTATCACCGGTTTATCCTTGGGTGCTTTGTTGTGCGGAAGAGATGCTGTCTCTCTATGAGGTGAGCCCAATGTACACTATAAGGATTCACCACAAGGGTCTTATTCCTCTGTGCAGAATTTTCGAATCCAACATGTGGTGTATATTTTTGCCAGATTTCAGAAATTGTATCAACAAATTCCCCTCTCCTGGCATCCATTGCGATCCATGTGCGCAGGACTACTGCAGCAAAGCACAATCTGTTTGCCATTCTGTGTAAATCTTTCTCAGCGCTTTGTGCCATTCTGCTACAAAATAGAACTGCAAATAGACTAGAATGTTCTGACGAAGGGCCGTGGACCCAAAACGTTGACTTACTTTCCTTTCTCCATAGATGTTGCCTGACCTGCTGAGAGTTCCCAGCAACTTCTGTTTTTGTTCCAGATTTCCAGCATCTGCAGTATTTTGTGTTTTGTTTAGACTAGAATGTACTGCAAGCCAAACTCAAGCAGATTATTGGGGGGTTTTCTTCCCAGTTTTCTTTCATCTCACCTGTTGCTCAAAAATGGATAGACTTTCCTATTCATTGAGAGATGACTATTGACGAAAGAATGTACTGATCTAGAAAGGACCACTGAGGTCCATCTGGCCAGTTCCAAAACAAACCCCATTCAACCAATTCCATCCCTCTCTCATACCTTTCAATTAAATCATGCTGAATGCCTGCTTCTAGGACATTGCTATGTGCAAATTGGCTGCCGCATTCGCTTACAAAACACACAGTCAACACTTTACAATAGATCTTGTGAAGTGCTTTGAGGGGTCCCCCTGATGCTAAAAGTGCTGTATCAAATGCAAATATATTATTATTATTGTTATTTATTATCCATTGGCTACAGAATTCTCTGGCTAGAATTTGCTGTCACAAAGCAATCCCAGCTTGCAATGAAACCAAGGAGAGCAATGGCAAAAAACTTGGAGGCAAAGACAGCTGTCTGGGTATTTAGTCCATCAGCTATTTGTCTAGTCATTCAATAATATTTTTTTCTCTAAGTATTTGAAACGATTGTTTGCATAAGAGATCCATTATATTAGAAGTAAAAGGCTATCATATAAATGTCTTTGAATTAATGGAAGGCATTTTAATCAATTTTATGTAATTTTCTTCGATACAATGAATAATCATGTTTGTCAAACAATATAAGCGTGGTGATGAAGGTGTCATTTGTACAATAGGATTATTATTCATCAAAAGCTAAACGAGGTCTATATTTATAAATCGGAACCAGATTGAAATTTTCCACAAGGAAGATTTAATTACTGTTAACCTATTTAATTCAGTGGCTGTTCATATAACTGGCCTGAACCGTGCTTCACTGATGCATGTTCCTGCAGAGGGCTTCGCTTGTCCATCCCATCAAAGTCAATGCTCCGCTGGCCAGTAATAATAATAATAAGAAGAATCCTTCCATTTGATATAGCGCCTCATCACGTCTTCGAGACGTCTCAAAGCGCTTCACAGAATATTAAAGTGAATTGACTGTATATTTTCTGGGCAAACGCGGCAGCCAATTGCGCACAGCAGCGTCCCACAAACACTGATGGGATGGAGTGACTTCAATACCCCAAGTAACATCAGTCAGTAACTTCATGGCTGTTTGTGGGACATTGCTGTGCGTAATTTGTCTAATGCATTCGCCTACAAAATGTACAGACACTTTACAGTAAATCCCGCAAAGCGCATTGAGATGGCCTCCTGACATAAAAGGCACCACATCAAATGAAAGGATTATTACCACAACAACAAAATTACATGTATAGAGCGCCTTTCACGTCGGGAGGATGTCCCAAAGTGCTGAACAGTCAGGTGTCGGGGCCCGAGCATGGGGGAGGGATAGTGTAGGGGTGAGGGAAGGCAGAGGGGTGGGAGGGTGACTAAAGACACAGTCGAAGAGGAGGGTCTTGAGACCAGCCTTGAAGGAGGCGAGGGAGGAAGTGAGGCGAAGGGACCGTGGGATGGAGTTCCAGAGTGTGGGAGCAGAGAGGCTGAAAGCACGGCCAGCGATGGTAGGGGCAGTCGGGCGGGAGACGTGGAGCAGGCCGGAGCCCGATGAACGGAGGGAGCGGTCAGGTTGGTAGGGAGTCAGCAGGTCAGAGAGGCAGGAGGGGGCAAGGCCTTGGATGGCCTTATAGGTGAGGATGAGGATCTTGAACTTGATCCTCTGGGGGATGGGGAGCCAGTGGAGTCGGGCGAGGGTGGGAGTGATAGGGTTACGGAGCCCTGGTGCACGAGAGTACATGAGCTGCAGAGTTTTGGATGATCTGCAGCTTGTGAAGGGAAGAGTTGGGAAGGCCGATGAGGAGGGAGTTCCCTTAATCGAGCCTTGATGTGACGAATGCGTGGGTGAGGGTTTCGGCAGCCTGAGGGGTGAGGCAGTGGCGGAGTCTGGCAATGTTGCGGAGGTTAAACGGTCAAGTGCAATTTATTTTTCACGCCCTATATCATTCTGTGCAAAAACGTCCGAGCTTGGGAACCGCGACCTTCAATTTAAGGATTTGCACCAACAAGTCTGCTTCTCGTTGCAGTGATTAATGCCCGTTGAATGTCAATGAATGTGTGGATAGTAATTGGAAGACTCGGACCACAGAACACAAGATATCAATACACTTCTATGTATTTAGTCCATCAGCTGACTGAACGTTGAATTTATGAACGGACCTGAATTTGACAAGCCATTCACTGGATAAGGAGTGTTGCGTCTTAAACAAACTACCTCTATCTGCGTGACGTGTATATCAAATTGATGGGCAACTGTCTGGGAAGCCATGCTTCTGACACATTAATTAAAAATCGCGCAGTAGAAACAGTGAGCAGTAAATCTATTCCGGGCTTTATAATGACTAGTTTTATTGATTACTCATTAAATAGCAATCTTTCCATCTATCATTTGGACACGATTAAATTGGATTATTCTGGTGAAGTAATAACCAAAGTCTATTTAGCATGGACTCCACAATCGGACTTAAAAGAGTCAAATCCTGCTCACTGTTCCCGACTTCATATTACATCCATAATTGCTTGCAGCATCGCTGTCAAGTACATTTGCTCGTATCTAGAATCTGCATGAATAAGCTAAAATCACTCATAAAGGGCTGGAAGCTTACTGACTGGAGACACCTGTAATTAGGAGCTTCCTGGCAGTGCCTTACTGACATTCTCGTTGGCTGACATGCGAACCAGCCTATGCCAGCAACAATAAGACTGAAAGCTGTATTCGAAAGTTTGATAAGCTCCAACACAAACCGAGTCAGAAACTGGCATTTCAAAGGTTTAATGCTGGATTTGCGCTTTCAAAGGATGTGTAATTGTGACCACATGTGCGTTTAGGTCACAGAGAAGCCAACAACAACAACAATACCTTGAATTTATATATTTATATATTGGTTTATAGTGGAGTACCATAGCTTCGTAGCTGGAGCGCTCGCCTCACAAGCGAGAGGACCTAGGTTCGATTCCCGGCAGGGTGAAAGGTTGGGCAGATTTCCTTACTCCACATACTAGCAGTGAGTAGGATATTCTGTGAAGCACTTTCAGACGTCTCGAAAACGTGATAAGTCGCTCTATCAAATGCAAGGATTATTATTATGATATAATATTTATTCTATTTGTATTATTTCTATTTCTATGTATAGTCTAGATAAAATTCTATATTTATATATAGATTATATATGCTATACTGAATACAAGGATAATTATTATCATTTTATAACTTCTTTGCATAGAGTAACAGTTCAGTGTGTTTTACCGAGATACTGACAGACACTGAGCAGTGAGGAAGGGGTGAGAACTCCTCATCTTTCTTGTAACTTTCAGCGCCTTGGGACGTCCTCCCGACGTGATGGGTGTTATACAAATGTAATCTTGTTGTTGTTGTTGTTGTAACTGGTTATTGTCCTCTCTCCTTTTCAGCTCTCCTGTGTTGCCTGGTTTAACACCAGACATGGGGAACAATACAATACGCTACAGCTTACATTTTTATAGCGCCTTTCAAGTCAGGAGGATGTCTCAATGTTCTTGACACTGTTATCAGTAGGTTCAAGGTTAATAATCTGGGCGGATCCCTTCAACCTTTTAGTCAGTTGAAGTTGATGAAATAAACTCTAATGTCTAACGAAAGCATCCTCTGTGCGGCAGAGGACACGAGGGGGAGTGAGTCTCCCTCGGGGCAAACTGGAACCGTTATTCTGTTGGCAAATGGGAGTTTCACTGCGAGTTATAATTTCCTTTGGATCTTTGCATTGCTTTATATTGCAAGAAATATTGTTAGCTAGATCATTGCAGCATGATGCAGTGGAATACCAGATACTGCACTGATCTTAGGACTGATGATATAGTCTATTTCCTGATGCTATTTATTTCTAAGAATTAATTTTGATATATTTTTCAAATATTCTGTAGATATTTGTCTTGATTTGTTTAGTTAGTGATGATATTATTGAGGAATAGGTTTTTGGAAGAGTTACTGAACAAAGAAATATGAAGGTAGTGAATTAATAGGCACAGTTGAAATTATAATATCACTGAAGCTAATAACTATCTCTGCTGATATTAATTGGACTGCTTCACACCATTGGGTTCCATAAATCTTGATGCTATCAGCATTCATTGTTTTTGCAAAACTCCCTTCAAAACAAACAGAAATAATTATGGTGTTGAAATTAGAAAAAAGCTATTTGCTATGGATGAATTAATACTAATTCATTTATATTAATTGGTATGGATTAATTTATATATTGTTTTATTATATTGATATTGATATATAATTATATTATTATATATTGTTATATATTATTATATATTGTTGTATATTATATGTATTATATGTTAGGCATGTTAATTACATATTAATTATCTATTTATTATATATTGTGAGAATTACATCTTTATGTGAAGAAGCCCAGGCTACAGCCTCAGCATCTGTCACTGTTTGCTTTAAACCTCCGTCTCATCTTTAAGTCCTGCCTAACAACCTAACTCTGTAACTGCGCCTGCAGTCCCTTCCAATTTCCCCCTTCTCCCCTTCTACCTTGCTCGGCATCCAAACCCTTACGTTCACCTCTCCTCTCCCGCTTCACCTTGACTCTGTAATTAGCAATTGGAACAGGTAAGCAAGAAGAGTGGTTGAGGACGTATTTATAAAAGAGCTTGCTACTATAATGAGAAGATCTTAGGCTGGTGTTTCGGAGAGGTGAGATTAAATTAACCAAAGGTCTTTCCTCAACTATATCACTGGTGAACTCCTACCATTGGAATGATTTAACTCTGAGGCTTAGAGTGTGCTTTCAATCAGACTATCCACATCTTCCCCACTGACTGTTGCCAGGAGGCTGCTTATTCTTACTGCCTTCAGGCAAAATGGACCCAGTTTGACAGACGCTCATCACGTAACAGGCCTGACAAAGACCAAAGTCACGGTAACAGTTGATTATCTTTTGCAGAACGCTATCCCAGAAAAAACTCAAACTTGAAGTATTAACAATCCGATCCATAAAGCGATTATTCCATTGATTTCAAAATCATATTCAAAATCATAAATCATACACAAACACAATCAAAATCATACATTGCACAACTTCTATGGAGTTTTTTTTATTAAGGAACAGTTACTCTGGAGGTGAAAATAAAACCATAGTGAGTAATTTATTTTTAAATTATGTGCAAAATCACAATAAGATCTATGGAATTGTCATAAAGTCAAATCTTCCCTCTTGAAATCTGGTAACTTAAGGTCCATTGGTATGAAAAACTGATATCTGTCTGTACCTGATCAGGTGGACGTTAAAGATCCCATGGCCCTGTTTGAAAAGAGAAGCAAGTTTCTTCCACTCATTTCATGACTGATTGTGGGACATTGCTGTGTGCAACTTGGCTGTTGTGTTGGCCTAGCAATTACAGTCACTACGCTCTATAGTACATCCCATGAAGCACTTTGTGCTATCCGCCTGAAATGGACTGTAAAAAATGCAAGCATTATTACTAATAATATTATTTATGAAAAACAACTGCGAGTCAGCACAAACAGAGGAAGATATTGAAAAATGCAAAAGCAAACTGTGGATACCAATGCAAAGGTAAGAGCAAAATGAATCATTTGTTTTGCCTGCACTTTCTGAGAAAGGATGTTTGTTAATTTGCTGGCAACTGGTTATTTTCTCAGAATGCTGCATTTATTGAGTGAAGAATCCATGCCAGAGAATTAGGAGCACTGGCGCTTAAGACTGAAACTTTGCATATCTTTACAAGAATTTTGTCTACCCAATATTTCAAAGCTGTGCAGGACGCTTTGAAATATTTCAGTGTTACAGACACTACAAGAATGTTTTCTTTCCTCTTTTCTTTCCCTCTCAGTCGGGTATCTGACACATTCGGAAACCCATCACCATGCTTAACGAATATCCAAACCGGGCTTGAGGATTGCATGCATTCCACCTACATGTGCAGATTCCTATCTTTGGAATGGATTCTCCACTTGCTCACCCACGTATTAGGCACAGAGTTGGCAAGAGCCAAGGTTTAAGAACCCCAGAGTGTGTGTTGGGCTGTCACCGCAAAACTTGCCATTGAGAGCACTGTCGTTTCCGGACACAATTTTTAGACACAAAGTTCTTTTTCTCCAATAACACTTGTATAAACTTTAGAATGTCGGTCGTTACTTGTTTGACCTAAAACCACCTATGCATTAAGTAGATATGCCCCATTTATTTTTGTTCAGTCATTTCCATGGGAGCGTGAAGAAATCCAAATGTGTGTTATTAAAGAACAATTTTCTCCCCTTTGAATTTTTTCCTCCGGTGTGAATAATTAAGCCTTTCAAGGCAGCTTGAGTTTGCGTGTGTCTGTGCGTGTTTTTTTTCGCCCCTGCTTTCCTCTGGCTTATAATTTCCCTTTGTCCCTACCAGCAAGCAATGCTGTCTCATTCCATCCCATTTCTATAAAGCTGCCAAGTCGAGGTGACCCAATGGATCTTTTTCAGATAGTGATAATTAAACGTGATTTTTCTGATATTTCATAGGGACCCAGAGACCTGTATCAACTGTTTGTGGATTAATCCATTCAGGAGCATCATTGTGATCCAGAATGTTAATGTACATAACAAATAGCAAAGGCTGAGAGGCAGTGCACGAGCTGTTGCATTTATTTATCATTGCTGTGTTAAAAAATGTGCTGAATGAAGTAATCACCTCGGCCCTAGCACAGTTAACGCTGACTTGACTGAAACATACTGAGAAGGAAATGGACAAAATCTGTCTTCTATTGCGAATGAGAATTTTACTGACACGACAATATGAGTCGGTTCACAAGATCGCAAGAGAGATTTGGGTGAAGAGGGCCATTCGGCCCATTTGATCTCCGGCTATTACAGCTGCTTCTTTGAATAACCTTTCCATTGTCAGGAGCGCTCTCTGTTCTTTGTATGTGTTTGTAATCTAGCCACCCTCCTACGCTCTTTGGCTCTGAGACAAATCATTTGGACTCTGTATGAACTTTTTTGTCACCTGTAGCTTATTGGAAATAAATACAAGCTGTGGGAAGAGAAGCACACGATACTCTAGTCAGGCAATATCGCGTTATAATGGCCTTTGCACCATTGTTTACTGTTCTTCAATATTAAGAATTTGGAACTGGCTTACAATCCCCCGAATACAATTACTCACTCACCTAATGGTCGTTTCCAGGACATTGCTGTGCACAAATTGGCTGCCGTGTACGCCTGAAAAATACAATGACTTCGCTTTGCAGTAAACCGCTTTGTGACAACCTCCCGACGTGAAAGACGCTGTATCAACTGTAAAGAGAGTTATTACATTTATCATTACTTTAACATTCCTGAGTTGCTTGGTTAAAAAAGCTGAGGAGTTGGCTGTTGGGAGAAACATTGGGCAACAAAAAAGTTCTATCGGGTACTCTGTAAACTGGGGCCAGTTGTGGTGATCCCTTTCTGCATTTCCTCCTGAGCAACAGCAATCTATGTTTTGCTTATTTGTTCTTCGGGATCCATGTCCGCTTGGGGTGAAGAGCTGCAGATTGTGCTGAGAATGAATTGAGAGGAGCTGAGTTTGCAAGGTCAACAAGTAATTAAAATCTTAGTGTCGCCCTTGATTGCCTGCAGTTGTTGCTTCTCATTATCTCAGAAGCTGTGAAATACGCTTGAGCATCATCATTGCTGTATAGTTGCTGTTTAAAAATAGGATGCGCTGTGTGTTTTTCTGTGTTTTTCTCTACTTTTCTGCTGCTTGACATTCACCATGAATAATAATAATCATTTGTAATAACAATTATTTGACCAACCATACGGTCGCCTGCCGCAAGACAGAAGATCAACTGCCATGAATCAGTCATGAATTGACTACAGTATTAAAGTCCCTTAAAAAGGGGGTTATATTTCCCATCTTCGGTAATAATATCGCAATTGTTTTAGCCACAGACTGTAATAAAGAACATAGCCGTGTTCAAGCGCTAAAAAAATGGGTTTCAATGCTACGTTTTCCAAACCCCACTTGCACACAAAGCCAGCTGTTAAAAATCTTTAATTGAGGCCACTCACATCACATGGGTCCTGTTGTACAATTTGCAGTTCAAAGAAAATGGATTTAATAGCTTTGAAACAAAAGATAAGACTGAAATAACCTGCAATTATCAACAACAAAAAAAACAAACGAGTTGAAATGTTTTCGAGCGCTGTGGATCACCAACAAAACACACAGTCACTACATCTCACCATATCAAATGCAAAGATTATTTTAGAAAGGTCCCTGCATGTGATATAGCGCCTTATCACGTCTTCGAGACGTTTCAAAGCGCTTCACAGAATCTACTGTAAACAACACAACAACAACAAGATTCCATTTATTGAGCGCCTTTCACGTCGGGAGGACGTCCCAAGGCGCTGTACAGTTGGGTCAGGACCCGAGCATTGGGGGGAAATGGTCAGGGTGAGGGGAGGGAAGGGAGGGAGCGAGGAGGGGGTAGAGAGTCGAGAGGGGAGCTGAAGGCACGGTCGAAGAGAAAGGTCTTGAGACCGGTCTTGAAGGAGGAAAGGGAGGAAGCGGCGAAGGCACTGGGGGATAGAGTTCCAGAGTGAATTGAGCAAAGTGAATTGACTGTGTATTTCATGGGCCAAACGTGGCAGCCAATTGCGCACAGCAGTGTCCCACAAACAGTTGTGGATTGAGTGACCTATCTATCTATCTATCTATCTATCTATCTATCTATCTATCTATCTATCTATCTATCTATCTATCTATCTATCTATCTATCTATCTATCTATCTATCTATCTATCTATCTATCTATGAAGGGATTATTACCCCTGGAAAACGATCTGCCAATCGACTAACAACCGGGCTCCTACTTACTGCTCGGTAAACAGAAGCGTGTGGAGTAAGGAAACCTACCCAACACCCTGAGGTGACTGTCTCTCTATATACTTATACGCGTTACACTTCTTCAGTAATAAAAAAATCTTGGTGAAATCTAGCGGAAAAAAAATTAGGCTATTATTTTCTCTATTTACGAGTAGTTGGGGGACGCAGTAGTGTAGGAAATAACAAGCCCAAGCTATTTCAGACAGATTACTGTTCGGGTTAATTAATCAGCCGGAGGCAGCTCGCATGTTGATCACCTTGTGCTTGACACTTTTTCTTCTTTGTAGGCGAGTTTCTTCCGTGTAGACAGCAAGGCACGAAGTTATGATCTGTTTGCCATCTCTCAACAACAATTATTAAATAAACTAGGAGTAGTACTTTGCGTGGCTCCAAAAATAACCCAGCGCAGAAAATCACAAACCATTTTTAAGTGAAACACATTTTAAATGAAATGAACTTGCTGATTTGTCACCATTTTCCCTTCAGAGCGCAGAAGTATATTTTGCTGTCCTTAATCGGGTTTGACTAATTTTCTTAAACAGTGTATTATATGTACAGGCAACCTACTTATACAATGTCTAGTTACATGCTCTGTGGGCTTGTAGGAAATCTATTAAAGAGTGGCAATACCCTGCATGCTTTGTTAACTTGTTAAAGCAGTCACAACAACCAGCACTTATACAGCGCTATTCATGTAAGATAGCATCTCGGAGCACTTCATAGTGCTGTGGTCGGGGGCCACGCAAGGGAGAAGAGGAAAGAGGAGGAGACCCTAGGTACAGTCAGAGAGAGAGGTTTTAATAATAATCCTTGCATTTGATATAGTGCCTTATGTCTTCAAGACGTCTCAAAGCGCTTCACAGAATATAGTGTGAAGTGTAGAGCCAATGTATTTTGGGGCAAACCAATTGCGCACAGCACAGTCCCACAAACAGTCGTGGAGATATACTTTAAGCAAAAACGGGGTTAAATTTGAAATTTAAACTAAATATTCCCCTTTTTCATCAATCTTATGCAAATTACTCATAGAATTATACAGCACAGAAGGAGGCCATACATCCCATCATGTCTGTGCCGGCTCTATGAAAAGAGCTATCCAAATCAATCCCACTCCCCCGCACTCTCCCCATAGCCCTGCAAACTTGTCCTCCCCAAATAATTATCTAATATAATCCCATAATCACATCTATGGCTATCACCACTTCCCCACACTGCCTTATGCGATTCCAAGTCGCTATCCAAACCGGCCACTGATAGGAGACCCTTGTGGCTGGGTGGTGGACAGCAATGCAGAAAGAACCGAGGTTAAAAATTTCTCACTGTCTTAGCCTTTTAACACCGTTCCCTTAACACACAGTGCGGAATTTTGCAAATATTCTTAAGCTCACGTCTCAATTTGGAAGATATTTTTCTGCAGTCGTTAAAAAATAATACATAAAATTGCTCCCGTTTTCCATGTGTGAAATGAGGTACTCAAATGTTTTCTGCATGAGCTGCAATTGTATTGAGGAACCTACTATCGGGTACCACTGAATTTTCAGGCATCGCTTGTTTCAGCTATTTCTGGGTGTCAAGACTGAACCAACATTTTGTGAAGTTTAACCACTGATATTTAACAATTCATCAGTATGATTATCGTTGTGCTTTCAGTCAATAGCTCCGAATGTGTTTTTATCGCAATAATGTGACAGAGAGACCTCTCTCTTGAAGTATGATTTGTGCACCCTTCAGGATGGAAGAATTACAGAGGGGATCTTGTCAAAACGATTCTATTTGAAATGTATCATGAATTAACTGGAATCCACGGAAGGGGACCCGTGAATCACACTCACAACAGAGCTTCTGAGAGGCCGATGTCAGAAAAAATAGCCGCACCCATGATAAGCCAGATACAACAACAACAACTTTCACCATACAGTGCTCTTTGCAAAGAATTCACAAGGACAATCCATTTAAAAAAAATAATTTCACGTACAATATTTCAAAATGCTTCCTCCACTTACTGCAGAATGCAAGCACCAATATGGATTATTCCTCAACTACAGTTCCAGGTATGACATTCCATGGCATAACGACTCTCTGTGCCAAGAGAAACGTCTCTTAACCTCTCCCTTTCAACTTGTGATAATCATCTTAAATCTCTGCCCTCTGGTTACTGACTCACCAATGATTGGAAGTATATTTACACTGTTTGTTTTATCAAAACTCCTCTTGATTTAAAGACCCTCTCTGTTCTGTAGAGCAAGGAATCCTGCAAATGGCTATTCAGCCAGAGACTATAACATCTGGAAGGGAATTGGGTAACATTTTTAGAGAGAAAATATAGTTCAAGCTAGCATAAGTGAATTATAGTAATAACAATAATCCTTGCATCTGGTAAAGTGCCTTTCATGTCAAAATATGCAAAGTGCTTCATAGGATATAATGTAAAGTGCAGTGACTGTGTATTTCTAGATGAGTCCAGCAGTCCATTTGCACACATTACCCCAAAGCTAAGCAAGGGACACATTTATGGGTATTCCTTAACTTGTTAACTTGCCCAAAGACGAAACCTTGGGCAAGTTTCCTTACTCCACACGCCTAATAATAATCCCTCCAAAAAAACAATAATAAATTGGTCATTTTCAATCCTCGACTGTTTGTGGGACGCTGCTGTGCGCAATTGGCTGCCGCGTTTCGCCCACAAATATATGGGCAATTCACTTCACAGCATATTCTGTGAAGCGCTTTGAGACGTCTAGAAGACGTGAAAAGCGCTATATCAAATGCAAGGATTATTAGTGTTATTATTATTGTGCTAAGTAAGACAAGCAAATGTTTAAGGGATGCCTTATCCTTTACCTCAGTGTTTCCAAAAAATAATGACAGACTGAAACCATTTACTTTTCCATTACTCTTTTTTTACACTGTTGTTCAGGGGATTTGCTGTTAGGATTTTTCCTCTTTGACATTTAAAAGGTGTGTATTAGATTATTTTGGGTCCTTGGTTGGCAGGTTAGGTCAGCATACTTTTTCCTTTGAAGAATGAGTGGGAGCACTGTAATGAGTACAGTGGTGATATAGAGTTTTTGCATTCAGTGCCTGAAACCACTGCTATTTTCAGGTTTGGTAGCTGATTAATTTGACATAGACTCTGCATCTGTCACCAAACAAAAAAAATCACTGCTTCCTGCTCCTTGCCTATTACCTAGTGAAATTTTCCAGTATGACATGTGGGAAATTGCAGTGGATCTGACTCAGCAAGAATAGCCATCAAGTACGTGTCATTAAACTGCAGATATATTTGTGTGCAGAATATACCCCTGTAGCAATGACCTGTGGACTAACTTAATAATGTTGATGAGAATGGATGTATTGACTTTTGCAAACTTCTGCATTTTGGTTGGACGGGGCTTCAAATAAATATATAATCCAAATTCCGCAGAGCACCAACCAAAAAATAAGTTTTGTTCCAAAACAAATTGGCTGTCAATATGTCTTTGTTCCTTTCTCATTATATATTTGACATCAAAGTGTCGAATTAGCTAAGTTGGCATCACTCTTAACTAGGAATCAGAAGTTCCTGGGTTCGAGACTCAGATTGAGACTCGATTTGACATTCCAGTGGAATAGTGTTTGGTCAGAGGTCCCGTCCTTTGGGTAAAATATTAAACTGAGGTTCAATCCTCCTGTTCAACAACAACAACAAATTACATTTGTATAGCGCCTTTCATGTCAGGAGAACTTCCTAAGGCACTGGGCAGTCAGGACTTTATGAGTTTAGAGATCCCATTGTATTAAAAAAGAGAAAGGTGTTTCTCCTGGTGTCCTGGAGAACAATCCTCTAGATAAATTGGTTATTCATTTCACAGCTGTTTTGGGGAATTTTGCTGTGAGCAAAATGTCTGCCACATTTGCCAACAAATAGACATGACAGCAATTCCCCGTGAAACATTTTGAGATGGTTTGTCATCATGGGCATTGTATCAAAAGCAAATTTATTTTATTATTTTGAGTGACAGACAATTACCAAGATACAAAATATAAATAAGGCTGCAGTAGATATGCAGATAACAATATAATTAAAAAATCATTCCTGGAGTCAAATGTAATTTTTTTCTCTCTTTCGAGCTGGTTAATTGTTCAGCTGCAAGAAAGAAAACTAGACCGGTATTTGCATTTCAAAGAGAAAAAGGTTTCCCTTTTCATTCCTATTCATCACATAAACCTTGTTTAGGTTCAATTACAAATGGCACGGAACAAAGCAAATGCTAATCTGATAGCCTCTCCTGTGTGATGTGTAAATACTAATAGCCCTCAACTCTCAATAAATCAACCTGCGCCTATTAAAATGACTGTAAACTATTTCCCAGGGTATCTTTTGCTTAAAATTAGTAATGTAGCACTAAAATCGCAGTCTAGGCGGATGTGCCAGTGTACTAATTGGGGAGGGTTGTATTGTCAGAGGCGTACTGCCTTTCAGGTGAGATATTAAATCAAGGCTCCATCTGCCTGTTTAGGTGGATCCTAATGATCCCATGAAATTATTTGAAAAGAGAGAGGAGTTTCTTTTCTCTCAAGGTCCTGACAAGCAGTGCTCCAGATTAATTGATCAATCACTTCATGTCTAAGTATTGGACTTTGCTCCGTGCAAATTGACTGCTGGTTTTGCCTACAAATTATGCAATTACTAAACTTGACAAGAATTACCTATGATGTGTTAACACTTTGATACATTTCAACATTATAGACACTATATGAAAGGCAAGGATTATTGTTAATATTAATAATAATGTTGAGTAATAAAGTAGTGGTCAAAGAATTCCTCTTTCCTGAACTTGAGATGGAGAAATACTGTAACAATACACAAGATACGGAACCCAAATGCATATTGACAATTTATAGCGTGTTGAACTAAACATTGATCAGAGAAGTGGATTGGAAGATCACCGAATAAGAAAATAATAATCAAAATAATGAAATAAAGATATAGCGCCTTATCACCTCGTCGAGGCATCTCAAAGCGCTTCACAGATTATACTGTAAAATAAATTGACTGCATATATTGTGGGCGAAACAGGCAGACAATCTCATCAAAGGAAGAACCCTATTCTAGTCATAAGCGGCTTATACAATGAAAGCCATGAGAAATTCCACAAATCTTTTAAAATTGGTCACTCACTTCAAGGCTGTTTGTGTGACATTACTGTGCGTAAATTGGCTGTAGCATTCGCCTACGAAATATACAGTGACTACCCCTCACAGTAAAATCCTGAGAAGCATTTGAGATATCTTGACAACATGATAAGGCACTACAATAAATGCAAGGATAAAAANTAATAAAAAAACATTTTCGAACAAGGACCAAATATTTGGGTCCACGAGGAATGATGCAGAATGCTCGGGTCCCGTAAAACGGAAGAAGTAGAAAGTGTTTCAGCAGAAATACAATCCCGGCATAAGGATTAAATGCCTGCAGCATTGATCTCAAGTTTGCAACTTGACTGCTCATTTCTCTTAATCGATTTGCCGGTTTCTACTTCTGTCCCAGAAGATGAAAAGCTAGTTCCAGCTGTGAACTAGATCAATGCAGCAAGTGCATCACTTGTCATCCACACTAATATCTGAAGGATTCTGAGGAGAGAAAGGTTCCTCACAAGGTTGGAAATTTGGATGTGTGAATGGTGAAAATCCCCCACTTTTTCCCCTATTCTCTGGAACACCATCTCCAACTCGTCCCTCTGACTTGCATTCCTTCCTTCACCTTGTTTAAGGTCTGTCTTAGGACTGACCTATTTGACTGTACTTTTGTACTTTCAAAACCGAAAGATCATAGACCTGAAACATTGATTCCCTTTGCTCACTCCATAGATGCTGCCTGACCTGCTGAGTGTTCCCAGCGACTTCTGTTATTATTTTAGATTTCCAGCATCTGTAGTATTTTGCCTTTTGATTATAGATTCCATGGCAATTTTTCAAAAGAGAAGGGAGTTTCTCCAGGGGGATCTGGGCATGCGTAAATTGGCAGTGTGTTTGCCTACAAATACACAGTAATTACACTTCACAGTAAAATCCTTTGAAGCGCTTTCAGGCGTCTCGACGATATGATAAACGCCATACCTAATGCAAGGGTTACTATTATTATTTATTCAGTATGCGAAAGGGGAATTACACCTATTTGTTCCAAATCGTTTTCACTGAGGCCTGAAGGACAATCTTGTGCAGGGACACAGCTCGATTAACCAGCACCGAAAACAAATTAGTTTCTTTTAATATCATTCAGGAGTCAAGAGGGTGAGTGGCTCATTAGTAACATCGAGACGGTCCATTTCACCATCCAAGAACATTTCAACCCAAGGTTTGCTTGAATTAGCTGTGGCAAAGTAACACATGGAGTCCTGTAGCTCAGTGGTTAGAGAACTCGCTTTGCAAGCGAGAGACCTGAGTTCAATTCCAGGCAGAGGGCGAAACCTTGGGCAAGTTTCCTTACTCCACACAGAGCCTAATAATAATCCCTTCAAAACCAAAACCAATAATAAATTGGTCATTTTCAATCCACGACTGTTTATGGGTCGCTGCTGTGCGCAATTGGCTGCCGCGTTCGCCCACAAATATACAGTCAATTCACTTTACAGTCTATTCTGTGAAGCGCTTTGGGACATCTAGAAGACGTGAAAAGCGTTATATCAAATGCAAGGATTATTATTATTATTATCTTTACATTAAATGAAGTTACAATTAATAATAAGGGTGTATATTCATAAAAAGCGTAGCAAAGGTGCGACTAGCCTGGGGAAACCTTGGGCAGAATTGAATAATTTGTGTGATGCCTGCAAAATGGACAGGATGAAACATGGAGCAAATTGTTTTGGTGCTGTTGGGTAGAATATTCTAATCCTTCTTGTAGCAGTGCTGTGATTTAATGTTTCACCTCTGGGAGGGAACATATTATGATGATTTATGCAGCAGATTAAGTGATGGTTTTACTATTCCCTGTAGGAAAGGGCTGTTGGAAAGTCTTCAGCCCAATATTGCTGATGGCATCATCGAAGTGGTGACATTTTATGAAGGAACAAATGGTGTGACATAGTCGGGCAATGTATCAATGCGTCTCATAATTAGCCAAGAAAGGACTCCCTTGCCCTATGTGATTGTAAAAGCTTGAACTTTTTTTTAAACACACCAGAACATTTATAGAGCTGTTATAAATACAAATGGAAAAATGAAATGTCCTTAAATGTAATCTATATCCGCCCTGCCTCTCTTGTAGATGAGCATTGCATTAGGGCTGATGTGCTTAACTGCACTGGAGGTCTATTTAAATTGATGAATGCCTGTGGCTGTGCACATTTAAGAATTTCGAATATTATCATGCGATTTACAAGCTTGGAATTTTTACCGCAATGTATTTTGGAGGTTCTGAGGCATGGGGAAGTAGTTGATATAAAGGATGGAATAAGAAACTACTTGCCTGAATATAAACATCAAATGCTCTTGATAGCTAAACCAGATCGAAAGCCCCAGTTCTCTCTTGTCCCGATGAATGTGTCCTATCTTCCGAGGAGGACCGTCATTTCCCCACTGTGATCTCTAATAATAATAATAATAATAATAATAATCCTTGCATTTGATATAGCACCTGATCACGTCTTTGAGACATCTCAAAGCGCTTCACAGAATATACCGTGAAGTGAATTGACGGCATATTTTGTGGGCGAAACGCGGCAGCCAATTGCGCACAGCAGTGTCCCACAAACAGTCGTGGATTGGGTCAGGGGAAGCCTTGATAAAGCTAATAATAATAAAGCTAATACTAATAATTTTATTTTTCATTCCAGTTGTCACTCTGTTCCTCAACCAAACACCGCTTCCCGAGTTTCACTACCGGTCACGTTCCTCCTTTCATCCTGTGGCAGAATAAATTTGTAAGATTTCAACAGAAATCTGCAGTGGAAAATGACTGTGGCAGATAACAGCTCCTCTGGCTGCTAGGATCTTACCACCCACGCACTCCAATATCAGGCCATTAAATCAATACTTCCATAGAACACAGTGAGAACTTGGAGCAATTTTTCATGAATGAATTATTTGTGTCAAGCTTCCTGCTGCCTGTCCGAACTCTTCCCTCCACAAGCTGCAGATTATTCAGAACACTGCAGCTTGTGTCCTCTCCCGCACTGAGCTCTGTGAATCTATCAGCCCCATCTTCGCCCGGCTCCACTGGTTCCCTATCCCCGATAGGATAGGGTTCAAAGTCTTCATCCTCGCTTTGACAGAGGCCTAGTTACTTCAGAAAGGTGCTATATAAATGTAATTTCTTGTTGTTGTTGACTCGATTCCAACAGTCACTATATATGTTTTGTACATAACAATTCTGATGCATGCGAACGTTTGACTCGTGCCTCTTAATTCTTTTCTTTGAACTAAACAGAAATGTTTACAGAAGAAGATGTGCATGGATTAGCAGATGAAACTGGTGACTGGCATTGTGCATTCTGTAACTGTATGCAACTAAAATGATGAGCATTTTCAAAGTGACATTAGACCCCCACCACCTCCGCTTTCCAATAGGTGTTTAAATTAAAATTATAACTCGCTGCAACTCACAATGCTTCACGCACCATAAACAATTCTGAATCATTTCTTGGTTATGAGGAACTTGTTACGTTGATTGAAGCACATTAGTAAGCGCTCTTAACATATCTGCTGGTTGGAGGGAAAAATATGTTTGCGGAAACTGATTTACATTTTAATTACAGTGACACAGATAAACCTGAACCGAGCAAAAAATCAAGATGCTTCTCATAAATCAAGAACTCAATGAAAATAATACAACCAAGAATTACACTTTATTCACTCACATCACAGCGAAAGCATTGTGCGAATGTTATTTATTGAGTTGTCTACCTAATGTCTGTCTATCTCACGAATAACAATTGCCCAGCAATCGTACTGAAGAGTAAATTGTAAATTAAACCCAGGCAGGGGCTGAGGAATAAGTCAGACGTGTAATCATTTTCAAAGTCGTACCTATTTTTGCCCACCAAATGCACAGTACAATTCACTTTACAGTATATTCTGTGAAGCGCCTTGAGGCGTTTTGAAGATGTGATAAGGCGCTATATCAAAGGCAAGGATTATTATTATTATTATTATTATTATTATTATTATTATTATTATCCAGGCCGCGCTTTCGATCCCTTTTCCTCTCCCATACCCTCTTGGCACCCAGCTAACTGGGTGAAGTGCTTTGAGACGTCCTCCCCATGTGAAAAGTGCTGAGTACATACAAATTCTATTGTACCTTTGCGATCTTTTTTGAGAGAGAGTCTAACGTGGCTCAGGATGGTTGGCCATGAGGAAATGGATTGTCTCTTGTTGTTTAGAAACCTACGTGATTTTAATGTTAATAATAGTTTTACCTGATTTCGACTTGGCAGTAGCTTTCCATGCACTCCATCTTCTATAAGTTCAATAATGTTCCCAGCGGAGATTCGATGGGTGTGACATACACTTACTCTTTAAATTGATTATCAGAGGAATTTCCACATTAGAGACTGTGGAAGTATCGATTGCTCTACAATGACAACAAGGAATCTTCAGAGCTGTAATGAAAACTAGTTAGTTTCTCCCCAATTACCTCTTACAGCATTGCTGTTCTATATATAGATATTGCTGCCCCCAAATACAGATTTTTAATTCAAACATTTTGAATGGATTGAATATTTTAATGGAATATTCATACATTGTATACCAAAGCTAGCCTTTGCACTGTCATGCTTTTTAAACCCGTTTACATGATTCGCTATCAGAAAATTATCAAAACCTTTAATGGATCGTCCTTTGGATAAGACATTAAACCAATTCTGTGGTCAGATGGGCTTTACTGATCTCATGGCACTATTTCTAAAGAGAAGGGAGTTTTGTCTGGTGTCCTGGCCACCAACACCCCAGAGAGAGAAAATAATAATAATGAAAATAATCCTTGCATTTGATATAGAGTCTTATCACATCTTCAAGACGTCTCAGAGCACTTCGCAGAGTATACTGTAAAGTGAATTGACTGTTAAAAATAAATCATTCACTTCATGGGGTGTTTGTGGAAAATTGTTTTGTGCAAATTGGTTGCTGGGTTTTGTTTAAAAATATCCAGTCACTACACTTCATAATAAATCCCGTGAAGCGCTTTGAGCCGTCCTCCCGATGTGAAAGACGGCAACAAGAGCGAGGATTATTTTTATTACACAGAGCCATCCTAATTCTGTGTTTGATGAGCCTTGTCAATTCCTAGGCAGAGTGCCAGGTGAGCTAAAGACCAATAAAACACATCCAGATTCCAGTAAACCACAGCGTCACTGAAACTAAGATTGATTTCCGTGGCAAAATTCTATGAAACAAATCGAGCTTCGTATATATTTATATATATATATCTATATATATAAATTGCCAGCAATATTCTGCTGGGAGTTATTTGCGTCAAATTTATATCTAGTCGATACATAGTGAGATAGTCCCAGGAAGTATTTGGATAGATATTTTGAAAAAAACTTTTGCAGTTAGTTAATACTCTCTAGTGGAATAGAATTCCCTCAGTAACTGAGCAAATGTATCCACATCTTCGAGAACATACTGTAAAGTGAATCGACTGTAAATTTTGTGGGCAAAACGCAGCAGCCAATTATGCGTCACTATTAATTTCTACATAACACATTCAATCATCTTTATATTAAACTTTTGGGAACGAAGAGAAGAGAGGTTAATTTACACATGTTAAGTAAACTATGCGAAAATTAATTATTGTGATTAACTAAATACAATGACTATTATTATTAACCTTCGAGGCATAGAAATGTAAACATCATGTCCATCATGTCTGTGCTGGTTCTTTGAAAGAGAAATCCATTCAGTGCCATTTACCTGCCGTTTCCCTGCACCCCAGCAACAACAACCACCATTTGTATTACGCCTTTCACGTCAGGAGGATGTCCCAAAACGCTATATCAGCACGTGCGCAACCTGTCGTTACTTTTACCTTCTTGACAATTTTCTTCTCTGTTTCATTATTTCATTTGATCTCTTTTCTACGTGTTCCCTCTCCACCCACTCCCGTCTCTTAAATCCTGACCTTTACTCTCTTTCGTTCCTTCTTGCTCCCAGCTTCCCTTTTGAAAGACGGACGACATCTTTTTTTATTACACTCGCAATGTCAGTGAAAATCATGCGTTGCTACAGCAGGTACGTTTTATGAATGAAAGGGCACACATTCAATTAAGCGTTTAGCAGCTGAGCAACCAGTTCCCTTTATTATTGATGGAGTTTTATATTGCTGGAAGGAATGGAACATCGTTTGCAAGAATAGAGCGATTCAGAGTGAAAGCTGGATTTTCACTGCATGCTTACAATTTCTTTTCAAGGATCTGAAGAGAGCTACGTACATGTGGAAATAAAAAACTGCTCAGAGCTCTGCTAATGGTTAGATTTTAAAGTGCTATTGAACAAACAGGGGAGCCTGAAATTCTACCTAATTTTATCTTTAAGACTTTCGGAGAGAGAAAAAAACTACTATGCTTTTAGCTGCTGTTCTTATAGGTTTTTTTTTAGGATTTGGATTCAAATCCTTGAGTTGAAATGTTAAAAAGGTCTTATCTGGGTGAAGTTAAAGTTCTCCTGGCACTATTGGAAAAAGCCCTGTGTCCTGGCCAATAATATACCACATAAGAAAATGGTCATTTCACTTCATGTAAGCCCAAACTCTAATGGGTAGGGTGGTCCTCGCTGGACAAACGGTGGGAAGGCTTGTCAGTCAGTGCTATCAATGGTAAGCTGTGCGGTATTAGCTGGTTAGACTCCAGCAGTACCCAACACACCCTCTGTGGTCCCCGAGCTTTGGCTCTTGCCAACCTGTGCCTAATATTTTCCAGAATGAGGAAGTTTCCCTCCAGGGAGACAGTGTGCATTCCATTCCAACAATCTATCTTTCCATGTGTGGGTGGGATGTATGGAACTCAGTTTGGTTTGGATAAACATGGCGATGGGTTTCCACATGTGTCAGACACCCAACTGACCCCCCCCCCCCACTTCCCCCCCACCACCACCCTAAAAAATCACTTCACGGCTGTTTGCGGGACGTTGCAGAGTACCCATTGCCTTCCACGTTTGCCTGCAATTGAGCACTTTGCAGAAAAAATCTGTGAATTGTTTTTAGTTGTTACGAATACAGGCATTATTATTGTCAGCCTGCAGCCAGAGTAGTGTATTTGGCTGTACACTAGGAGGCGCCTTTGTTACACAGGACAGAGAATTCTGCCTCTTCAAGAGATTAGCAAACGCAGCGCTAAGGAGGGGTCGTGTGTTTCAAAGTGGGACTTAAATCAGGGTGACTTAGATGAGCGTTGAACACTGAAGGAGAAATAATCTGCTTGCCCTCAATTGTACTTTTGTTTTTCCACACACCTTGTGTTGCAGTATCGAAACCAAAGGTTCTGGGTCATTGTGTGCTCTGAATTTTTAGTGCATTAAAATATAAACTCTGTACTCACTCGGTCGACTGTATAAATGAGCATAAATTGATCAAGGAATGCACCGAGGCTAGTCAACACAAGCTCCAAGGTGGAATGAGCAAATAGCAAATAGGCTTAACACATGTCGAGATAACTGGCCATGAGGAATCAGTCAGTGCTAAATAATGAACTCTTTACATTTCCACATTGTGACCTTGTTTTGAACCTAGCGCAAAAAAAAATTGAAAGGTAAATTTAATGGAGATGACTATGGGTTTGGGATCATCCTTCATGTGCTTGGCTTATTCTCCTCTTTGTGGACGTAACTGCTTTCTGGAATGTGTTGCTTCAAAAGGAATGGCCGTGGGTTGCTGTGTATTGAAAGGTTTGCTTTCAATACAAGTTGACTTGCCTACTCTCTTAAGTGTCCTTCAGGCATAGTCTTACGTATACACAAATCTATCGATCTGGAAATTCGGATAGAGTTTCAACATCAAAAATATAAATGGTCAATTTACGTTTTGATCAACTCTGTCTTACTCATAGTCAGAGAGAGGGAATTTCTGTTGTGATCAAGTTATTGTCCGTATTTAAATATTAAGTAAGTGCTTCTCCGAGGCTGGACATCTTATAAAAGCGCTAATAAGATGAAACGCACTATCTGGAATTTGCTAGACAGGGTTGCACCCTGCCCACAGCACAGAGATAGCGCTGGTCAAAGTAACACATTACAACCTCTCTCTCTCTCTCTCTCTCTGTGACCAGGGCTCCCTCTGCCTCCTCATTCTCCTGGACCTCTCTGCTGAATTCGACCCAGTCGATCACGCCATCCTCATCCGCCTTCTCTCGTCCCTTATCCACCTTAGTGGAACCACACTCGCATGGTTCAAGTTCTGCTTAACAAACCGACAACAACACATCTCGACAAACGGATTTTTCTCCCGCCTTTGCCCGGTCACCTGTTGTTGTCGTTCCAGGGAGAGAGCGAATCTTCCATTCCAGACATAGGGACATGTATGCAAGTGGCATGTGCATATGAAACTCTCAGTCTGATTTGGATACATTTAATTATTATTATTATTATGTAAACATGGTGATGGGCTTCCAGATGTGTCAGACACCAAAAAAAAATACCAATACGAACAATGGAATTAAGACTTTTACCACATTAAAAGTATAATGTAAAGTGTAGAACAATTCGACAATTCAGAGAAACAAGAATAGGTTCACAGACACAAATAGCTACAGTCTCTTCCCACACAGACTCCACACAAATGGCTTCTGTGTGACAGCCTGATGGTGATCAAGATTCAAAGCTTCGCGTTTCAAGTTGTTCCAGAGGAGGTCAGTGTCAGAGATCAGCATTTCATCAAAAAAAGCCCCTTCCTACGTAAATTAGAAACCAAACAGAACTTGCTGTTCTTAGAAGTGGAATGGGCCGTGATGATCTGCCAGTAATTCATGTCCATTATTGTCTCAGAGGGTAAATATGTGTGAGCGGCAGAGGGAGAACAGGAGTTGATTGGAAATCGCTGTGAGTTATGTAGATTATCTGAGTGGGTGTGAAGTATTCTGCTGCTCGAGTATTATTGGAATGAGCCAAAGGAACAAAGCTCTCGACTCACCATGTTTGACAGAAGAGGCTGACAGAGCTTTTTTCTTATATTACCTCAATGTAAATTAAGTTTCAGCCCTTAAATGGAGCTGCTGTTGTCAAATTAATAAAAATGCTGATTGGAGTCGAACAGTGATGGAAGAGTTAGAAAATGTGACAGTATCTTGATAAATTTATTGCAAATGTGACAGGACTAAAACCTGCACTGTGTGAATGTTATGCGTTGCAGCTGTAAACTAAGGACAGACATCAAGCAAGAAACTTACTTTAAATCAAAAGGTTGCAGATTATAGCCCCACATCAGGACTTGGAGCTCCCAGGCTAACCTGATGCTCCAGTGCAGTACTGGGGAAGTGCTGCATTGTAGGAGATGCCGAACTTCAGGACGAGATGTAAAGCCAAGATCCGTTCTACCTGTTCGTGTGGATTGTAAAGATCCCATGGCACGACTCAAAAAGAGAAGGGAGTTTTCTCCCGATGTCCTGGCCAATAATCATTCAAATCAAATTGGTTATTCACTTCATGGGCGACTGCCACATTTTGCCCCTCAAAATAGACAGTCACTCCAGTTTACAGTGTATCCTGTGAAGCGCTTTCAGGTATTGCATTGACGTCCGAAAGAAGGCACCGCTAACAATCCCCAACACTGTACTAAGTAGTCTGTTGCATAAGTTGTCTGCTCATCTACTGCCTACTTGTTGTTGTTGTTGCCTACTTTACTCTACAACAACAACAACTTGCATTTATATAGCACCCGTCACGCAGGTAGCTTGCCAGAGCGCTTGATAGTGACTTCCTTCTTGTCACCTCTTACCTTCTCCAACCCCCTCCACTCCCCACTCCTCCTGGCGTTTAGTGAAATTTGCATTTAATATTCTTGCAATCACTACTGGCTTGGCAATCACTGGGACATGATTATTGATAACATGTTAATGAGTGGTGAGTGAGTTGATTGATGCCAATACATTTCTCTTTTGTAGTTTTTATAAATCAGAACTGGATTCATCAGTCAGGACTTTGGATTGCAAAAAAAAAAGGTAATTGAAAAAACATGAGGAATACATTAATCAATATTATCATCCTCAAAAGACTGAACTTTTAATAATGTAATTTTAATGCCATCTTGCTGAAAGATTTATGTCCCTTGCAGTCTAATTATGTTCGTCCACTTAGCCTGGTCTGGATTCAACTCTACTGTCCACCCCTTGTTCAAGGCCTGTCTCAAGGTTTGCTTCTTTGACCGTACTTTGCTTATCTTCCACTTCTCCAGCCCCTTTGGTTGCCCCCTCCTCTCCAACACTGCAACTCGGGTGCCCAGCAAGCAGTGCCAGGCTCCGTGACATATCCTCACCACGTGAAAGGCGAGGTACAAATATAAATGGCATATCCCAGAGGTGAGACCACATTTGACTGATTGCACAATTGATGGTTGAACAGTCCTGCACAGACAGAAAAGTCCAAAAAGTCCAACAACCTCACCAGCGGGTACAAACCTAATCCTTACATTTTGATACAGTGTGTTTCACGTCTGGAGGACGTCTCAAAGCGCTTCACGATTTACAATAAAATATGGTGATTGAGTATTTATCTGCTACTGAGTATTTTAATATAATAATAATAATCCTTGCATTTGATATAGCGCTTTTCACGTCGGGAGTACGTCGCAAAGCGCTTCACAGAACACACTGTAAAGTGAATTGACTGTGTATTTGTGGGCGAACGCAGCAGCCAATTGCGCACAGCAATGTCCCACAAACAGTCGTAGATTGAAAATGACCAATTTATTATTGTTTTTGGTTTTGGAGGGATTATTATTAGGCTCTGTGTGGAGTAAGGAAACTTGCCCAAGGTTTCGCCCTCTGCCTGGAATTGAACTCAGGTCTCTCGCTTGCAAAGCGAGTGCTCTAACTACTGAGCTACAGGACTCCACTGAATATGAAATCTAAACCCATTAAAACATCATCGTGTAAGCATCAAAGCTGAATAGTTAATGCATTCTGGAAATCCAAGCTCAAATATGTGAGGAATTATTCAAAAGATTGGTCAAAGAATTGTCTTTGCTTCCGTGGGTCCAAGTTCATGATGAGTCAGTAACATTGAAGTATAGAGTGACATGTTATCTGTGTACACTGGATTATTTGTGGGCATTTCACCTGCACAATAATAATAATAATAATAATAATCCTTGCATTTGATATAGCGCTTTTCACGTCGGGAGGACGTCCCAAAGCGCTTCACAGAACACACTGTAAAGTGAATTGACTGTATATAATACACAGTTACTGCACTTTATGTCCTGTGAAGCACTTTGAGATGACTCGAAGAGGTAATAAGGTATTATATCAAATGCAAGGATTATTATTATTACAGTATTATTTAGCTTCCAGTAAAAATTGAGAAAGAAGAAAAGTTACATTATAACACTCTTCAAGTTGCTCTTCATTTGAGCAATTTTCACCCATCAGCTTCGCTCCTCAAATCATTGACTTGTTCAGCTCCGCAGGTTTCTGGGACTGAGCAGTGATGTCCCCAGCGCTGCATTGGAACATCAGCCGAGATTGTGAGCTCAGAGTTCAAGTTGTGCTTATTTCTAATGGTTTAAGTCTGGAATGCAATCACTGTCGGAAAACATTTATGTGGTATTTTCTTCGGTCTCAATGGAGCCAACGCATTCGAAATAGCAGAGTGAGGTCCTGGATGTTCTGCAGTGCGCTGTCAGTCAAACAACTCGACTTGAAATGGATTTTGTCCTCATTAGGTGGTCAGCTTGCTGTGCCATGGAGGCCTGTGAGAGCCCAAGCCTGTCACCTAATTTACTGTATTGAAGTAGAGATAATTGAACAGTTGATGCATAGAAAAGTCCCCAAAAATCCTACAACCTCAATGGAGAATAATTCAGCTTTAACGAAAAGCAACGAAACACATTTCATAATAATCATCATCATCATAAAAAGAATTCCTTCAAAAAAAAATAATAAATTGGTCACTCAATCCACGACTGTTTGTGGGGACGTTGCTGTGTGAAATTGGCTGCCGTGTTTCGCCCACAAAATATACAGTCAATTCGCTTCACAGTATATTCTGTGAAGCGCTTTGAGACGCCTCGAAGACTTGATAAGGCGCTATGTCAAATGCAAGGAATATTATTATTATTGCATTTGATATCGTTCCTTTCACGTCGGGAGGATGTCTCAAAGCGCTTTGTAAGATATACTGTAAAGGGAATAGACTGTGTATTTTGTAGGTCAACGTGGCAGACAATTTGCAAGCAGCAATATCTCACAAACAACCATGAAATTTAATGGAGGAGATTGTTGGCCAGGACGCCAGGAAAAACTCCCTTCACTTTTCGAATATGCCTTGGGATTTTTAACATCTGCCTGAACAGGCAGACAGGACCTCGATTTAACATTTCATCCAAAGGACCGTATGTCTGACAACAGAGCAATATGAATTATGAGACCCTTTTGCATAATATTCTGATATCAAAGACTGCATTTCAAAGAAATAGGCACAGTTGCTCCCTGACTAGAGAGCTCACCTACATTGCAACAAGGGTTAAATACGTATTGAATATTCTCCCTATTCTTTGAAGCTTTTCATCCATTCAATATTTATGGTGCTGCTGTTCCAAATACCCTGCTGATAAAGTGGACAGTTACCAACTTCCCTTCTGCTACCAATGTCACGCTGTTTCCAACTGCTCGTAAACGGATGCTTCGACTCTTTGAGGGGTGCTTGGCTCAGTGGATCGTACTCTCACTGTAGATGAGAAGGCTGCTCCAACACTTACTTTATTTCTTTATTTATCCAGGCTGAACTCTCCTGGTGCTATGTTGAGGGTGTGCTGTGTTCCGGGAATAAGTGCAGTGTATACTCTCTCAGGTCGTAAAATGATGTCAATGCCCAAACTTTCCAAAGTACTTTCCAACAGATATTAAATCCCATAGGCTCCTTCCCCTGGTTTCACAATGTCCCTTTCATATCTTATCAGCAGAGAGCAGCTACGCTGTCTTGCAAAGCTCATAGAAATTGACGTTCACCCCTTTGTCAAGCCTGGGGACCAGAAAGAAGGGATACATTTTCAGCCTCTCTGAAAGAAAAAAATTCAGTCTCCCAGTTTCTACTTGTCATGCCCTCATAAATATTCAGGATTAAACAATGTTGAGCTCCATTTTTCTGTGGTTCTGTTAGAGGATGTGCGGGAAAAAGCAGGGGAATTGGCGCTGTGATAGTTAGCTTCATTGGATGAGCAAACACAGACTCTAACAATGCAATGGGTTCAAAGGCCTTCGACTGTGGTATAGATTTCTATGGTTCTATTTCAAAATTGTGGCTCATCATTTGACAGGTCTTCTTTCCAGTGGGCAGTCTCTGTACAGTGATACGATGAGCCACTGGCAAAGGTATTTTGATCCAAGCATTTTATCCCAAATAGCACTACTCTGTAGTAATCTATCATCGGCAGCCATGCTTTCAGCTACACTCTCTGTCTCAATCTCTCTAACTTACCCCCTCCTTGTCCATCTTCAGATCACACCCAAAGACATTCCACTTTGGCTGACCCTCTCTCTCTCTCTCTCTCTCTCTGGCTCAGCACCAAGCTTCGGCACTGTTAAGCGCTCCAAGTCTCTGCCCTGCGTGAAGGGCCCTATCTACATTTAGATTATTGTTGCTCTGCCGGAAGTGGGAGGGTAAGAGAGAGAGTTACATCATTTAGTCCATGTTATAATAGTTGGAATTCCATCAAGGAGCAGAATTTTGGAGACTGCTTTGAAGAAAATTCCTCCTGCCATCATTTGAAGAAATACATACTAATAATAATCCTTGGGTTTGACACAGCACCTTATCATGTCTTTGAGATGTCTCAAAGCGCTTCACAGAATATACTGTAAAGTGCATTGACTGTACGTTTTGTGGGCGAAATGCGGCAGCCAATTATGCACAGCAGCGTTCCACAAACAGTCGAGGATTGACACTTTGTCATGTCATCAAGACATCTCAAAGTTCTTCACAGTATTTTACTGTAAAGTGTAGAGACTGTGTGTTTGTTGGCAAATGCAGCAGCCAATTTGCACAAGGCAATGTCTCACAAACAGCCATGAAGTGAATGATCGATCTTATCTGAGAGATTGTTGACCAGGAGAAACTCCCTTCTCTTTTTGAAGCGGTCGATCTGGACTGTGCACTTAGGTAAGATGATGTTGTCAGGCCTTTATAGATTGAGAAAAATTATTTTGTGTTAAGAGAAAAACTAATACATATTGCAAGGGGGAAATGGTGCTAATTAACACGTTTCACACCTCATTTTCCCCTGGATAAATAGACGGAGAGGTTAACAGATATTCTTGGAGCAAAAATAAGTGCCTAATATCCAAGAGGTTACAATGCAACAAGATTGGAATCAATTAACTGAGCATTTTCAGTGATTAATAATTGAATAAATACGAATCGAACTCCCTAAGGTGGTAACGAATCCAGAATCCATTTCCGTTGCAGTATATCGTGCTTTGCAATTACAAATTCAATTCTGTGGCAGGTAAATAATGACTTTTGATATGTTTCCCAGCCTCTTACAACCCCCAGCCCCGCCCTCGCGGTGAAAAGTGTTGAAATCTAATAACAGATTTGATGTACTAATTATCGACGAGGGTATATTTTTCACTTCAATATATACATTTGCTGATTTCAAAGCTAGTGGGCTTGGCTAGTGGAATGAGCAATGAGCAATGATTAGGCAAGTAAGTGTTGTTTCAGTCTTGAGAGAAGTTAATTCAGAGGGGACTGTATAGAGTTATATACTCTCTTCCTCCCTCACTCCCTCCCTCCCTCGTTCGATCCTTACCTCCCTCCTTCCTTCCCTCCCTCACTTCCTCCCTCCCTCCCTCAACCATCTGACCCTGGGGAAAGTGTTATTTTAAGCAGTGATGCTCAAATGCAAATCATCAACCATCTTTTACAGGTCCTTTAAATGGGGCATTGAACACAGTTTATTTTTCCTAGTTATATTCCAATCCTTTTCTCAGGGTGGGGGTGGTGAGGGGGAGGTGGAAATCTTATTCGGAACCTCCCTGCAACTCGGGCATGTCACTGAAATTAATTTATTGATTACAAGAGATCTTTCGTGCTTTATAAATAGTACACATTTTGTTGTTTTCTCTCTCTCTCTCTCTTTCTCTGTCTCTCTCCCATTCCCCCTCTCTCTCTCTCTCTCTCTCTCTCTTTCTCTGTCTCTATTTATCTCACTGCCCTGGTATTCATAAGATTTATTGGCCTCAGTTAATTGGTTCCTTTGCCGGATGATGTACAGTTGTTGTTTTGGTAGGCATGGAAGGTATTCCTGAAACCTAATTGAGTTACTCGGAATCGGTTTCGAAACTTGCGGGAGACCTTGCAATACAATGCAATAGAAAATTACACTCGTACAGCCCCTTTCGCGTCGGGAGGACGTCCCAAGGCACCGAAAAACATCAACTTTGCAGTGACGTGTTTTGAAACAAAACAAATATCACTCTTCACTTGCCGAGATTAAAGGAATGAAATGTGACAGCCCATCTCTTTGATGTGCACCCATTAGTTGTCTGAAGACGTAAGCATATTCCCCTCAGGCAACCAAAATGCATCTTTCTGTTTTTCTTCAGCAAAACATTGGGAGAATTCCTCCCAAGGCACTGTGTTATTTTAACTTGACTGGATCCATCAGAACTTTAAGCAAGACAGGGAATGGAATGACGGACTTCAGTTAGGTGAAGAGACTAGAGAAGTTGGGATTCTTCTTCTTAGAGCAGAGATGTAATAGGGGTTAAGGGGAGATTTAGTAGAGGTGTTCAAAATTATTAGGGGTTTTGATAGAGGAAATAAGGAGACACTGTTTCGCCTGGCGGGTGGGTCGGTGTCCAGAGGACACAGATTCAAGGTAATTGGCAAAAGAAACAAAGGGTAAATGAGGACAATTTTTTTTCACACAGAAATGTGTTAGGATCTGGAATGCACTGCCTGAAAGGGTGGTGGAAACAGATTCAATAATACTTTCAAGATTGAATTGGATATCTTTGAAAAGAAAAACATTTGGAGGGCTACGGAGAAAGAATAAGGGAATGGGACTAATTGGATAGCGCTTTCGAAGAGCTGGCACAGGCACGAGGAGGCCGAATGACCTCCTTCTGTGCGGTATGAATTCAATGATTCTATGAAAAGTGTGGCTGACCAGGGATTTGGGAAAGGGCTACATTTTAGTTAGGCCTCCATGACACGTGTAAAAAGCCACGACACACATGGCTTTTATAAGCTACGATACCTTTCAGTCGGGTTCATTGGACTGTGGAGATCCCCTTTTTTTCCCCCCCGAAAATCCTAGTTTAATGAGTATTTCATATCTCAGTTGGGTCTGGCACATTAATGTTAGCTCTTCTTAATAATCAAATTTCCCAAAATGGAATGTTCGCCAGTGTTAGCTTCCAGATAGGTTTTAGACAACGACAACTTGCATTGTACGACATGATGATATGATCCCTACACCCCTGTTCGGGTCCAAATCCCTGACTTGGGACATCCTCCCGACATGAAAGGCGCTGTACAAAGGTAATTTTGTATTGTATTTATGTAGTGCTCTTCATGTGGGGTAGCACCAGAGCCCTGTGAGTATCAGCCACGGGTTCAACCTCAGGCCATCATATCTAAGCCTGATCCTGACTTCTCTATATACATATGCTTCCAGCAGGAGTCTTGTAATTGAGGTGCAAAGGCATTTGGCGATAGGGCAAGGCTTATGACGATCCAATAAACTGGTGGAACAGGCTGGAAGTCTGAATGACCTCCTCTTGATCCTGTTTTCCTATGATGAAACTCCAATCAATTGCTTCCCTCTCTAGTGCTGGGACACTGGATCTAATTGTAATAGTTCACTTGCTCTGTAGCTAAGATGGGAAATCAAACATAGTTATCACATTCTGCAGGCAATGCACTGACATAAATACTCCTGTGTCTCAGCTAAATTACAAATGATTTACCAGTTTGTCCGATATTTTGCTGATTTCAACAATTCTCTCAAATGGGGGTTAATTGATGCCCTGGATTATATATTTATTTATAAATAATCCTTACATTTGATAGAGATTTCATGTCAGGAGGCCATCTCAAAATATTTCTCAGGATGTACAGTAATGTGCTGTGACTGTGCACGTTGTAGGTAAACACGAGAGACAATGTGCATGCAGCCATGTCCCATAAACTGACCAATTTTATGTGGCAGATTGTTGGCCAGGACCCGAGGAGAAATTCCCTTTATCTTTTCACGTAGTACTGCGGGATCTTTAACATACACTCGTTTTAACAGCTCACCTGAAGGACGGGACCTCCAACTATGCAGTGCTTCTCCCAGCACCACACACAAGTGTCAGCAAAAACATTACGACATTTCACAGTGCCAGGTTCCAATTGAGTATGTATTATTATTCTATGCAAGTTATGTACGATGACAATCATTATTATGTAAAGAGTAAAATGGAACTGCAACAAAGTGATGGTCTTTGGCATTGTCGCACTAGCTGTTGTAATTACCATTGTGTGCAACCAAAGATTGTCATTTTTAAGTAAAACCAAGAAAAAGACACTTATCGTTATGGCTCAGAGAAGAATAGCTGGCAGTACGTGAAACTGGCTTGATGTTTTTGAACAATAATAATAATAATCCTTGCATTTGATATAGCGTTTTTCACGTCGGGAGGACGTCCCAAAGCGCTTCACAGAACACACTGTAAAGTGAATTGACTGTATATTTGTGGGCGAACGCGGCAGCCAATTGCGCACAGCAATGTCCCACAAACAGTCGTAGATTGAAAATGACCCATTTATTATTGTTTTTGGTTTTGGAGGGATTATTATTAGGCTCTGTGTGGAGTAAGGAAACTTGCCCAAGGTTTCGCCCTGACCTGCCTGGAATTGAACTCAGGTTTCTCACTTGCAAAGCGAGTGCTCTAACCACTGAGCTACAGGTCTCCACTTCCAATAATATTTGGAAGAGGTACCTTGATTCTGACAACAATTTATGTTTCTGTTTGAAGCCCGATTTCTGAGCAGCATTGAGGCTTGTTCACCAGAATGTGCTTTCAAACAACATTGGATCAACCACCTCTTCACAGCTCGATTTGGAGAAAATAAAACCTGTAACAATCTGAAAAACTCAAAACCAATTCATTAAAGTACCAAGACCAATTATTCCATTCATTCAAATTTCCTAAATGGGATCAGGATTTGTTTCTATGTTTTACAAATATTTTAAACATACATTTATATTAACTCCCATCGCATAGAATAAGGTCTCGGAGCAATGTATCTATGTCACCATGTATTTTGTTTAGAAAACCAGGTAATTGTAGGTCTTGCAATGGAGATAGCAGGTGATGAAATGGATGTGATTTGCTGCCTTCACAAGGATCTGCATTGTTGCTACTCTTGTTTCATGTGCGACCTGAAAAAACAGAGAATTGAGGGGCAGATGATATTCTACTAACCATTGAAGAGACTTTGATGATGTGCATTTTCTAATAGCATTGTTGTCAGTATAAGTAGATGGCTTCAAAGACTCTCTACTTTTCATAGCAGAATAACTGGGCAAAGGGTTGCCTATCCCTTTATTTGAATTGAGACGCCTCGTAAAAGTGTAATCTACCAAGTCTGCTGAATCATGGGTCTATAGGAAATATTATTCCTGAGATATTACATTATTAATATACCTTAATTCAAATTTTCTCTGTTATGTTGTACCTGCAGGAACTGAGGGACAATTTTCAATAGGGTGATTCATGTTAATGATGTCCATTCATTATTGTTTTCTTGCTTCTGACAGACTTTAATAGTGTTTTAAATACCCAAACTGTCACAATGCACCTTGTTAGTGATTAATACTCTGTGGTTTTCCTTTACAATATTCACTCTATTTAGAAACGGTCACAGAAGGTTAATAATCACTTGATGTGAAAACAGTCTATTAAGAAAATACCCATTTTTTTAAAAAAACAAGGAAATGTTTTGTAGACTGAGCCTGTTCTTTTGCAATATATACAATCAGCTGAGCAATCATATTTATTCTTGCAATTTTTTAATTTATGGAAAACTAATAATGGGAAGTGAGCTTGACCCATGAATCACATAATTGGGGTCCGAGTAACTTAGTAATTCAGTGGAGCTCAAGCCAAATCTAGGGGACAGCTAGAACATTTTTCTATATGTGGTTTCCGCTGTGAAAATTGACGAGATGGGTTCATAATTGATCATTATTATTATTAATGTAAGTTTTCACCCAGGAATTGTTTCTGAAGAATTGCCCATACGTCACACAGAATAACTGAGCGTATGAGTAACTGAAACCACGTATATACCCTGGTTTCGGGCTGATGCCCATTATTCTGTATAATGAAAAGGAGGCAGTACAATATTTACCTGTCAGAATGTTTAAAGCAGCACCCATCTAACCTCTGCCTCGAGCTGTTGGTTCCAGAGGCTTGATATTTCCTTTACAAAGTGTTTCAGATTAGCTCGCAAGGTTTTCAGGTCATTTTTTCCGCACGACACCGTTAATAGTTCCATCGACCTGACTACAGATCTGGGTGCATATCTGTTTTTGAGCCTCGGGGAGGAATTTCATTCCTGAGATTAAAGAGGGCTTTCTTATGTAGCAGCAGGAGCTCCACAGACACATTAGCTTCCTGGAATGTGCACGATGCCTTCCAGCAGCTTACACTGGTGTCTGCCACTTCTAAATGTTCCTGCAGTCGTGCACCATACTTTACAAGGGATATTTTGCAGAGAAATGTTCCGATGCTATGGCTGCCTTGCACTGCACCGCAGTTGATAATGTCACAGTACACAGATCCTGGGGTCGGAAGTGTGGTTCGTGTTATATTTATCACTTTGAATGGGTGGGAGGTGGACTCTTTTACTCTTAACTCTGTCAGATGGGGATTCCCTCCATCTTTCATGATTTGTTACACCCCTAACCATGGGAAGTCCCTCTCTCTACCCATCCGTCTCACCCTTCTCTTTCTGTCTTTAAGTCCCATCTCAAAATTTACATCTTTGATAATAATAATAATCCTTGCCTTTGATATAGCGCCTTATTACATCTTCGAGACGGCTCAAAGCGCTTCACAGAATATACTCTAAAGTGAATTGACTGTATATTTTGTGGGCGAAACGCAGCAGCCAATTGATGATAAATAACTATGTCATTAATATTATAATGTTATTTTGATATTAATTATCATATTATTATGATATTAACACTAAGGCTCCACAAGGCCACCTCCCCTCCTCTCCCCCCTCCCCCTTTGCCCGGTTACTTAAGTGATACATATCCAATCCCTTTTGAAATGCTTGCTTGTGAGCATGAGAATGAGGAATAGAACAACATCACTGATCGATGTTATGGAGGGTGGGGTGGAGAAAGCGTTATAATAAATTGTTGCGTTTCAGATTCTAACTTACTTTGTGTGAGTTAGTGGGCCATTAAAGGGCAGCACAACCTTCAGAATAAATGGATTAAATTGGGCATCTGATCCTTTCCTTGTAAAGCATCTAAGGTTTCAGCCCCCTGGGATGTCTTTCCGACATGGAGAGTGCTGTACAAGTGCAATGTGTTGTTGTTTTCATAGAATCATAGAATTATACAGCACAGAAGGAGGCCATTCGGCCCAAATGGTCTGTGCCGGTGCTTTGAAAAGAGCTAAGTTGTTGTTGTTACTCTGCCTGAAGGGCACTATATAAATGCGAGTTGTTGTTGGTGTTGTGTTATCACCGGGTTCAAATGCCTGTTACAACAATTCATATATATTCATGTAGTCTTTTCGTTCTTTGGGATGAAAATTAGTGGGGAAGACAATTAGAACGAAAATCAAATATCATAATAATAATCCTAACATTTGATACAGTGCCTTTCACATCTGGAGGATGTCAAAGAACTGAAGGCTAATTGAAATAGCAGCTTGTTGCAGTGATAGGGGAAGGTAAGGTGGGTGTTCTGGATGGATGAGATTGGATGAGTCGAAGAGCCTTCTTTATCCGAAACAATCTTGTGATCTTATGTGTGATATAACAACATCAACAACTTGCACTTATATAGCGCCCTCCATGCAGGGTAGCATCTCAGAGCGCTTAAGTCTGACTCTGAGCCAGGGAGGGGGGAGGTGAACGTAAGCACGGTCGAAGAAGAAGGTTTTCGGTGGAAGGAAGATATACCGCATATTTTGTAAGCAAACTATAACTATAAAGCTGTAATTCTATTGTGCTTTCAAGGAAGATGGAATTAAAGGGCAAACATTACCTGGTTCACACTCTGTAACTACCTCTAGAATCTATCTCGCTCTGCATTATTATTATTATTATTATTATTATTATGCAGCATAGTCCCAAGCACATTTAGTTTGTGAGCCAGTCACTGAGCACAGTCAGTACTCCAGTAGCAGGTAGCTTCTGTACTGTTCTGCCATTTGAGATATTTGACAGCAGCATTATTCAACAAAGTTGAGTAACAATCTTAACAGAAACAGTTAATCAAAAACAAAGTCCTTCAGGCATGTCATGTTTGTGATATTAAAGTTTTAAGATTTGCACTTCAGGCCAGATAAAATAGATGCTTCCAAGGTTTATTTTTGGCATAGATTTACAGGGCATAATGAACATTGCTCTCTGTGATTTATACTTAAGGATTTTAAATGGTTCTGTATTACATGCATTTGTTTTATTTTCGAAAACGAATACATCAAAGGAGCACAAAACTGCTCTACTATTAGTTCCCAGCCCTGTGCTCAGCTGACTCATTATTAAACACACATACCACTGAGCGTTAGAAATCAATTTAATTTGCGTTCAACCACTTTAAGACGGTGGATAATAAATAAAAAAAATTCTATGCCTGGGGCTTAGCATAAAATAGTTCCACCCAAAGAAATCTTTGTTTCAGATCAGCCCTGATGGTTCAGTGGATGAAATTGACAGACCAGGAGCTCGCTGGTTTGAGTCTCAAACCGTGCTGTGTTTGATTGTTTGAGGTTGGACTGGAAAGAGCTTGGGTTAATTATCAGGAAGGATAAGTCCTTTAACAACAGCTCAACCACCCGCGGCCTTCGCTCGGCTGCCTCCGGCCTCCTGCATGTCCCTCGTGCCCTCCGTTCCATCATTGGTGGCCGTGCCTTCAGCCACTATGCCCTGCACCTCTGGAACTCTCTCCCTCAATCCCTCCGCCTTGCTCTCTTCCTCCCCACCTTGAAATCCCGCCTAAAGACATTCCTATGTATCATCTTTATGATCACCTCCCACTTCCCTCTCCCCCTGGCTCATTGTCAGACTCCGCAACTGTGAAGCGCTCTGGGACACTACCCCGAGTGAAGAACGCTATGTAAATGTAAGTTTTTGTTGTTGTAGCTTAGCTTAGCTTAGGATAAGTTTGAAGTGGCAGAAGGGCCTTCTTTATCCAAACCAATCTTGTGATCTTGCGAAATGGGCTGCAAGGGTTTGTTCATCGACACCTCTCTTCTCACTTCGTGAATATTTACCAACATTCTGATATTTCCATGTTCCTGTTCTCTGTCCCTATATCCCGTACAACAACAAATTACATTTCTATAGCACCTTTCATGTCAGGAGGATGTCCCAAGGAATGCTATATGATAGAAATCAACCAAATGAACCACATCCCAGCAAGAAGCCAGACCAGAAGCAGAAAGGCCTACTCCAGTGGGGGAGAAAATTTTAAAAAATTGGCAATAAATTTAAATAAAAGAAACATGGAGTGATTTTATGCAATGGAGGATCCAGTTAGTCAATTGGGGGATTACTTTTCCCAGGGTAATAATCCCTTCAAAAACAATAAAAATAATAATAATTTGGTCACTCAATCCACGGCTGCTTGTGGGTCACTGATGTGCGCAATTGGCTGCCACGTTTCGCCCACACAAAATGGAGTCAATTCACTTTACAGCGTATCCTGTGAAATGCTTTGAGACGTCTCGAAGACGTGATAACGCACTATATCAAATGCAAGGATTATTATTATTACTATTAATAATAATCTTTACATTTGGTGTAGTGTGTTTCATATCAGGAAGGCATCTCAAAGTGCTGATTAGGATATACTGTGAAGTGCAGTGACTGTGTGATTTGTAGGCGAATCTATCTTGGAGAGACAAACACTTTAAATGCTGGAGAAAGATAATAATAATAATCCTTGCATTTGAATGTGCCTTATCATGTCATTAAGACATCTCAAAGCACTTCTCAGAATATCTTGCAAAGTGGATTGACTGTATTTTGTGGGCGAAACGCTGGGTTTCACAAAATGATCGCCCCTTTTTGGCCAAGATGAATCCAGTAATGATCATAATGTTTTATTGGACCCTTTCATTCAGGCTGACTATTTAGGATTGTGCCAGGCACCTGAAGGGAAAAATCCAACATTTTCCTACTTCGGAAAATGGTACGTTCCCTGGAAACGACTGTAAAAATATTCCATTGTCTTCAAACCCTTTAATGATTATGACATTTCAAACGAGATCCGTTTTTGTTCGAAATTTTGACTTTAAAAGGTCAAGTGGTGAGGCTAAAATGTTTTGCAGAACTCTTCAAAAGCTATGAATAAAAATGTGATTTTGCATTCTATATACCTTAATGCTGTAATATCGATCAAAGAGGAAAATTAATTTTACATCAATATAAGTGAGGCTAAAGAATTACTTTAACAATTAGACCTCGTGACCCACCTATTCTATCCATTTTAATGCCAGGTTTATCGGCAATTCATCCTAAAAATGTCAACTCCAGGTAATACTTAAGTGCTTATCTAATGCACTTGATTTTCTTTATCAATAATTTCTAAAAAGATAACAATCCTTACATTTGATATGGCGCCTTTCACGTCGGCACTGTGAACTGTAGTAACTGCGTATTTTTGTAGACAAACCAAAGTTGAGATTGACATATAAGAAGCAAATACATTTAGAAGTTCGGAGTGCACAATGGTAGCCATTGCAAGTCTTCCATTGGTATTAAAGCCTTAAAACCTTTTCCGCTAACTGTTTGCTTTTAATATCACGATCAGCGTACTGAGCCATATTACTGTTACTACACATCATCAGAAGGGTAAAACTTACCTGTATGATTCTTTTGTGGTCAGCCGGGTATCTGACACCTGCAGAAACCCATCACCAACCTTGGGAGTATCCAAACCAAACTGAGAATTCCATGCATCCCAACGACGCATGGACAGATTGTTGGAATGGCATGTGCACGCTCTCTCCCTGGAGGGACGCAGCCATCTTTCCTAATTCCGGAAAGTATTAGGCGCAGGTTGGCAGGAGCAAAGGCTTGGTGACCCCGAGTGTAAACTCAGCTCTCACATTATACAATTTGATATAATGCTTTATCACCTCATCGAAACATCTCAAACATCACAGGATTTAATGCGAAAGACTAGTGACTGTAGTATTTGTTGCAGCAGCCAATTTGCACATAGCAATGTCCTACAAACAGCCTATGAAGTGAGCGACCAATTTCATCGGCAAAAAAAGAACTTGCACTTAAGACCGAATTTACCAAATTTCTGCGATTTTCAGACAAAATCGTCTGGCAAGTTAAGACTAAGTAGGACTTTCGTGCGCAATTGAGTAAATAAAAGTGTCATCGAGTAGTACAATTGATCAAAGTGATGAAATGAGCTTTTAAAAGTGACACTTTCTTTAACACGAAGCAAGACAGGCAATAACGCAAAGTATCTCCAGCTCCTCTGAATCAAAGTGTGCCATCCAAATCCATATAAATATCCTGAAATGAAATATTATATGCTTACACCAACTTCTGGAGACTGAGAAAAAAAAGGTTCATTTACATTTAGATGTAGTAATGAAAGGAAATGTCTTTGTTCAAATTGCATTTTGATCAGCCAAATATATTTAAAAACCTACTGTGATTAGCACAGGATTTTGTAATATTTTACGTATCCCACATTATATTTGACCGTGAATGCAGGAAAGAAATTCAAGCCAATTCGTGTTTGGGTTCGAAGTTGCAATAAAGACAATGCCACAATAACGTTTCAGTTTCTGGTTACAACAAGAAATGTGGAGGGTATCGTGGAGTTGGAATACAATTTACATTTATATTGTGCCTTTCACATCGAGGGGACATCTCCAGGCGCTTGACAAGCTGGATGGGCATCCAAGCAGAGAACATAATCCAAGATACATGTATTTATTCTGGGCATGTTGCAGAATCAGTGGTGTTTGTTGCCAATGTTTTTCTTCATTACATCCCCGTTGAGTGAATATTCCTAGGCATTCAGCTCAATCATCACATGGACCTTACTCTATTGCTCCTGTGCTTATAGTTGTTTGCTTTGGTAAGGCCTGTCTGGTGGTACAGAGCTGACCATTCCTCATTGCCAGAAGGAGAGGCACAGTAAATATCACACAGAAATAACTGAGAAACAGTGGGTGAATTGCATGAGGAGCAGGTTGCATTCAGAGTTACAGGACGGTAATTGAATCCATGGTTCTGATGGGATCATAAGTGTGGGAGAGAAGATCAGAGGGATTCAGAAATGTTACTGCAATATCAAGTTTCTCTATCATCCAAGTTATTTGTATTCATAATACATAGCATACACTGAATATCCATTAACCTACGTACAGCCAAGAAAACAAGAAGGTCTTATTGTTTTGACTTAATCGGTTTCAGAATTCAGTTGTTTTCTTATCAAATTTAACAGGGTTAATCAGATTGTTTTCAGAGTTCCTCAGTTACGAGGTGTTGAGATGGATCTTTATCTGGTTGTAACAGCAGCAACTTGCAGTTATATGGACCCCTTTACGCAGTGTAGCGTCGTAGAGATGTAAGGCTGGTGCGCTTGAGAAAGGACAAGGCTTCTATTGTATTTGCTCACAGTAACTGTGTTCATCTGATGGGGCAACGAGGACAATAATATTTGTATTCTGATCAGAGTAAGCTCTCAGTGAGTCATCGCATTTGTGATATTCACGTTAGGGGTTGCACCAATAAATTACTAACTAATTAAAACATGTTTTGACAAATGTAGCAGTTATTGGTTTGTAAAGGATTGGCACACAATCAGAAAAACTGCTGAAATATACTAAATAAATAACAAATTTAACAGAAGTGCCAGTGAATGCCTTCCCCTGAATAAGATCAATTTATCATTGGTTGAACTGCCCGCTGTAACTTGAAGTGCACTTTGCCACTGAGACGCCGAGGCATTGATGATTCAGAGGGTAAATAAGCATGAAAATAAAATGACATCCGATGCATTATGCATGGACTGAAAAGGGTCAAACAGTAAACTGCTTATAATGCTTTGCTTTCTAAATTACAGCAAATGAAAATTGGATTCACATGTGCAGGCAGTAAGTCGTTAGCCTCCAATTGTGGAGAAAAAATTAGCTTAATAGTTCACTGTTTTGTGTATTTTACGGGTTAGTGAACGATTAATTTCTGACATGCTGCTGAAGACGTGCTCTGATGTGCCATTTGATAAATGACGCGTGTGCGAATAAAGGACAAAACAATCTTGCAGTCATTAAAATTACATTTCCAATTCCAAGGTGACGGTGCTTTCTGCTTTCACTTTCATCGGGTGAATGATTTAATCAGGCATTTGTTAATGCGCCCGACCAGCTGATCCCATCAGAGTTTGTGCAGATATGGTCCAGCTCCACTTTTGTATGGCTGAAATTAAGTGAAACGTAATTTTCACTGAGAGTGTCACAGATTCTTTTTCTTTTTTTTTGCTTCCTGACTGGATTAACATTTTATCTCAAAAGCTTAGCTCAGGACAAAAAGAGTTTGATTTAAATTGTTTCTGTTGACTTGCCAGTACTGGTATGGCTAGAAATTTCTTATATTAGCTCAGTTGGTAGTACTCCTACCTCAGGGTCAGAAGGTTGCGAGTTCAAGCCACACCTCAGGCATTGAGCTCACAATTCAAGGCTGACACTCCAATGCAGTGCTGGAGGTGTGTTTGCAATGTAGGCGGTGCTGCCTTTTGGATGAGATATTAAATCGAGGTTCCGTCTACCTATTCAGATGGACGGTAAAGATCTCAATGGCGTATTTGTTAAAGAAGGGATGGCCTTCTTAAGGCGTGTATCACTTTCACTTCACAGCTATTTGTGGGAGATTGCTCCGTGCAAAGTGGCTGCCGCACTCGCCTACGAAATACACAGTCACTACATTGTAGAGAAAAACTCTGTGAAGCGCCTTTCGAACATGATATATTTTTTACATGCGAGGATTTTAATTATTATGCAAGGATAATTCCTGTTTTTCTTTTTTTGTAGGAAATAGCCATATGATTATCCTTTGGACATTTTGCAGTACTAACCAAGCTATCAACATGTTAACAATTTTTTGATTTTAAAAAGGTTTATCTTTAGGCTCAAATTCCTATGTAATTAGTGAATATTCTGGCAGACAAATATTCTGCTTATGCAGCTTTTTCAGCTTCAGGGCGACTTGATTGCTGGTTACTGTTCAAAATGACTAGTAGTAATAATATATTGATATAGCGCCTTGTCACTTCGTCAATGGATTTACTAAAAAGTGGATTGACTGGGCAATAATAACCGCAAGTCTGAGAGACCACCACTCCACACACGCACACACACACACAGCTTCCCTTTCCACCAGATATAGTCAATTCACTTTATAGTATATTCTGTGAAGCGCTTTGGGATGCCTCAAAGACATGATAAAGTGCTATATCAAATATAAGGATTATTATTATATATTATTTCCTCTGTCTCAGGCCAAAGAGGCAAGGATTAGATGCTCTGTGTCTACTTGGATCGTTTATTGTTGTTACCACACAAACCATGCTCCCATCCAACTCCTCTCCTTAACCTCATGAATCTATATCCATCCTGTTATCAGGGTGCAACGTCAACCAAGAAAGATATGAGGCCCTTTTCTTTCAACAGCAACAGGTGTTTAAACAGTAAAGGTCTTGTTAGAGGTTGAAAGTGACCTCTCTCTCATTAACAGGTCAGATGAACACATTTTCGACACGCTTCCCTTTGGCAGTACAGGGCTTGGGTTCAAGCAGATTAAAAAGGATGCTCCTGATCCTGCCGTTACAACACAACACAATTTACATTCATATTGAGACTTTCACGCCGGGAAGGATGTCTGAAAGCGCTTTACACAGCTGGCTGGACACATTATGGTTGACTGAACTATAGAGGGATAAAACAAAGGAGTTTCCACGTTTCTACACCGTACACTTGGCTATTCCAGCTCCAATTCCATACAGTGCAGTGGGAATCCCTCTCATCTGAAATAATATGTCTGCTTGCTAATACTTATCTGCAAGCGAATGTTGGTTTAAAACTGAATAAACTCAATCGTAATGTAACCGTCCTCATCAGGGAAATCTAATTATTCCTATTGACCATTGCAAACAATTTCTAATGCTAAAATGTCACATTTGGGGACTACATATAACCACTGAACATTCAGTGCCTCTTTAGTGCAGGACACAATTTTTGGATCATAACATCTGAGAAAAGTGTCAGCTTATCTTTCCAAAGGCAAAGTTCACGGAGTTCGCAAAATAAAATTAGCGAAACTTCCTGAACTGTTAAATGTGTTAAAATTTTCACTGTAAGAACATCTCACTGTGGCTGTCCTGTGGCTCAGTGGTTAGACCACTCGCTTTGCAAGCGAGAGACCGGAGTTCAATTCCAGGCAGGGCGAAACCTTGGGCAAGTTTCCTTACTCCATATGCCTAATAATAATCCCTCCAAAAACCAAAAATAATAATAAAATTGGTCATTTACAATCTACGACTGTTTGTGGGACATTGCTGTGCGCAATTGGCTGCCGCGTTCGCCCACAAATATACAGTCAATTCACTTTACAGTATGTTCTGTGAAGCGCTTTGGGACGTCCTCCCGACGTGAAAAGCGCTATATCAAATGCAAGGATTATTATTATTATTATTATTATTATCTCAAAAAGTGTTATTTGCTATAGAAATTGTATTTTTCTAAAACTTACGTTCTGTTATAACTGGAATGAAAGAGCACTTTGCGTTTTGACTTTTGGTTGCTGAGATTGCGCTCCTATTAATCCTAATGAGTACGGTGGTCCTCGCTGGACAAGCAAGTGGCAGGTAAGCTTCCAGCAGTACCCCAATTCACCAAGCCTTGGCTCTTGCCAAACTGTGCCTAATGCTTTCTGGAATTAGGTAAACAGAGAGCGCATTCCATACCAACAATCTATCTCTGGGATTTCCATGTGTAGATGGGATGCATGAAATTCTCAGCTTCAGCATGATGATGAGTTTCCGCATTGAGTCAGACACCTGGCTGACCAAAATAAAAGCTCAGCACATATTTGTCATTTAAAAGAGGAATGTGTTCTTAATAGGCATGTTTGGTTAGCAAAATTGTTAATGTTGCCCCGTGTATTTTAACTTGGTGCAGCCAATCTCACACAGACTGTGTGGTTATGAGGCTGTGATGTAAAATCGCACACTGGTGCAGTAGAAAACGTTTCCTAGGATGAAGTTAAGTGAAATGTACTTAATTGGAAAGTTCTCCCAACACTCTACTAATGTAATTCTGCCGTTATTGTTGTTAATTGTCCTCTTGGCATCCCAGCTCTATTGGGAAGTAATTTGTAGGTGAAAGCTGCAGCCCATTTGCGCACAGCAATGTTCTAGCTATTATGTTTCCTGTGACAGTATTACTGCATTGGCAACAGGGGGAGACCATTATGTAGAGGTTCCAAGGAATTTCAAACGTTGTATAGAATGTGGATGGGATAAAGAAAGATATTCTATAACATAATACATGGCAATCCCACAAAATGATCATTAACGTAAAGCTTAGCTCGAACACGCAACCTAATCCGTTAACACAATTTTGGTATTAATCCACTGCTTTGCTAAACAGAAATGCAAGCCAATGTTATAATAATTCAATATCTTTAATAATGTATAATGAGGGCTTTCCTTTGTCACTGGTGGCCTTCAGCAGCAGAATATTATGGTTTTACAGCCATTGTTACTGTTTCAAGGCTTTCCAGAAATTAGAGGCTACATTCGCATAATTAAGTCTCGCAGACGTTCCATTGATTGAATAGTCCATCTTGCAATTACACGATAGTAATTGGAGAATATTCTTGCCGTGTTGTACTTGAGGGTGTAATAAGCAAAATATTTTGCATTTGTCAAGCAAAGTTGCACAGGAAATAAACGTCTTGCATATATCTTCAAAGTAGTATTAGTACAATCGTATAATAGAGTCTATTTGAGATATAGGCTTCCTCCTGTGCTGAAAACTTCTGTATTTTGAAACCCATCTTGTACCTGCGAGGAACGAAGAGCTAGAGAAACTCCCACTGAGCACCTCTCTCTGTCAGGTCGTCCCCACTGACAAGGCAATGCTTCAGTTCGGTATTGATTTGGAAACAGATCATTCACATCATGGCTGTTCGTGAGCAAATGGGCTGCAACTTTCACCAAACTGGCAATACTGGGCAGCACGGATCAGAATGAGAACCGCAACGATAATCTATTTCAGCGGCTTGAAAGGCGCTCTACAAAGTAATTTGGTTTGTTTGTTTGTGTTGCCTTAAGACTCAGCCAAGCAAAGAGCGTGCTTCGTTCCAAACATGGATCGAGCCCACAAAACAGCTCATTTTTGAGCGGAAGCTTCTTTTGTGTTCGATATTGCAAGTATTCGTTGCTGGACAGCAGTTCATTCCCAAACTGTAAATAGGAGCAAAAAGGATGCTGTATAACTCGGGTTCCTTCTTTCACAGCTGACTGCTCTGTTATTACACTTGCACGTGACATTCCAACCAATTTCGTCCGAGCTCAGCATTGAAGCGGTGTCAAGTACGTTCCTGTTACGGCTGACCTCATTAGAAGGCAGCCTAGAGGAAAATTAAAATGCCGTGACACCTCTCACGATCCCAATAGAAAATGTGACCAGAAATGTTCATGAGCCTTCGGAAGTTAGGTAAGTGCTCTGTGCCTATGTTTATCAGCGCACTTTCATTACCTCAGCACAGACAGCTGACAAATGGCTTTGCTCTGCCTGGTGCAAATCTGTTCGGTGTCAGGCTTGCCATTTGCACCTTCCTGAAAATTATGCAGTGTACACAGTCACTACACTTCACTGTGTAGAGTTTTGAGACATCCTCACGATGTGAAAGCCGCTATAATAATACTACTACTGCTAATAATAATAATCCTTGCATTTGATATAGCACCTTATCACGTCTTCAAGATGTCTCAAAGTGCTTCACAGGATACACTGTAAAGTGTAGTAACTGTGTTTTGTGGGCCAAAATATATAAGTATATCAAATGCTCAGATTATTATCGTGATGTAAGGATTTGGAATTCTGGCTTTTTGGCAGTGATGCAGTAAAGGATGGGTCAATTAGGTGACATGTAGAAGTGCTCTTTAATATGAGTGTTAGTTTTGGCAGGTTCGTAGTTAGGAGTTTGTGGTATAGTCTTTAGGAAAGACAGCAGCTTTACCTACAGACAACTGATGGTTTGCCTTTAATTTACCCTCCAGCTTCTCCACCCATTGTCACCAGACTCCATCGTCGGCAGCAGAGACCACGAGCATCACTGTTAGTCATACTTGCTTTGCGTGGGAAATATAATAATAATAATAATAATAATAATAATAAACCTTGCATTTGGTATAGAGCCTTATCACGTCATTGAGACGTCTTGAAGTGCTTCACAGGACATATTGCAAAGTGGTGTTTTGTGGGCGAAAAAGCGGCAGCCAATTGCACACAGCAGTTTCCCACAAACAGTCGTGGATTGAGTGACCAAATTTTTTAAATATATATTAAAGTAAATTATACATTTCCTTTTAGGAGTGAACAGACTCTGAGAGTCAGATGAGTTGCTGAGTGCCTTTCACATCAGATAGCGGCTTGATTAAGGGACTCAGCTGCTTCTGACCCATTAAAGCTGAGATACAAGAGACAATTTTGATGTCTATACCGTGTTGAAAAGAACAGATGATTTATAAAAGAATGTAGACGCCTTTGTGACTTTCCTGACTTGCCCAAGACACCTTGTAGTTCTAGAGTGCAAATTCTCAAGCCATTGCTCTCAAAATGGCAATTCTTCCTTAAATAATCACTCCCTCGAGAATAAATGATACATTGGAATGTAGACTTAGATAACATCTTCAAACCTTCAGTTATTTTTGTCACTTGGAAGACGGATTGTGGGAAATACTGCATTGTCAGAGATGCCATCCATCAGATGGTATATTAATCGAGGTCTGTTAAAGTGGACATTAAAGTTTTGCTCACAAAATATATAGTCAATTCACTTCACAGTATGTTCCGTGAAGCACTTTGAGACGTCTCGAAGATGCGATAAGTCTCTATATCAAATGCAAGGATTATTATTATTAAAGTTGTTGTTGTTTCCAGTTCATTCACTCTATAGTTTCAAAGCAAATACAGTGTCAATGTGTTGAATGGCCGACAGACAGAGTATGTATTGGGAGGAGGTAATTTAGCTAAAATGTATACTTCCATTTAGTTTTTAATTAATAAAGAAAATGAAAGTAATCGGAAGAAATAATGGACAGAAATAAGAGCTAGCATCCTAGGAGTTCACTTAGAACTATTTTTCCATCTTGCACAGGTCATAGTCATGCGATCACAGTTAATAAACAAAATAGTGAAAATGTAGAAACCAAATAGTGTATTGATTGGGCTTCACAGTATCAACTATCAAATTTAATAAGAATAATCCTTGCATTTGATAATGGTCAAAATTACCGCACATTATCATAGTCTCACCGGGCGAGCTTTCAGACATTCTGTTCCCGATCTCTGGAACTCCAACCCAAAGTACCCTCGCGCCGGCCATCCTCACCTTTAAAGCCCACCTTAAGACCTTTCTTCTCAACTGCGCTTTTAGTCATCTCCCCCACACACGCCTCCCTTCTGCCCTCCTCTCCTTCCTCAGATCTCCCACCTCCAAGCTCATGCTTTTAGCCTGCTGTGTGAAGCACTTTGAAATGTCCTCCCGACGTGAAAGGCGCTGATTATAAATGTAATATCATTGCAGCTTCTTTGTAAAATTCTTTCGTTTCCTACCTTCGCAGAGAATTCGTTACAGACTTCAACCTCAGCTGCAATCATTAAAATCACTCAGCATTCATGAGATGTTGAAATGCAGACTGAGTCATCATTTAAATTTTAAGATGTATACGAGGGACTTTTACTCTATTCAGTTCACTCTGGCTCCCGTGCAGATGCTAGCGAGTGTCAATTCCAACTCTGTACAACTGATGAAGTCGATCCATAAGGCTGCCACTTTGAGCAGTGTTTTGTCGAAACCACAAGTGTTTAATCACCGGTTGATTAATAGGTGGAGATTACAGCCCCCATTCCCTGATAGGATCTTCAATTTAGAAAGTGGATATTCTGAGCAGCATTAAGTAGTATTAAGGAATAGATTGAAGCATCCAAACACTGAGATGATTAACCTTAGTAAAAGTGTGTGTCAGCCCAGGGCCTTTCTGAAAGATTTCCTGTGCAGTTTGGATACCTCTAGTTCAGGATCTGCTTCAGATGAGAGTTACCAATCCATCAAGGCAATAATTTATTATCAGGAGCAAGTGATTAGATGTTTGTGCTACATTAATACCGGGTTCATGTGTAATTTTAGACAGTGCATCAACACTGAGCATCTCAAACTGGATGAAGGCTCATATAAGGTGTAAAGCAACGATTCATTCATGCTATTCATTTTCCTGATGATCCAAGAAAATTATCGGCTCATCACGTTAATTTTATTGGCAGGTTAGACAGGCAGGATCCATTTCTCTGGGAGTTACAGCGAGGAGTTGACTCTTATCTTCTTCTAGGGTTAGTCACTCATCTGTCAGCGCCTTGGGACGTCTTCCCAACGTAAAAGACGCTATACAAATGTAATCTTGTTGTTGTGGTTGTTGTTGTTATAGGAAAGCTTCTGGTTAAAAACATTTATCACTTTGGTGATTCAGGAAAATGGTTTGTTTATGCCATACCTCTGGTAAAATACACAGTTGTTGGACTTTACAGTATCTTCTGTGAAGTGCTTTGGGACGTCCTCCTGAAGTGAAGTGTACAGAGTATAATAATAATAATCTTTGCATTTAATATAGTGCCTTATCACATCTTCTAGACGTCTCAAAGCGCTTCATAGAATATACAGTACAGTAAATTGACTATATAAGGATTATCATTATATTGGAAGGGTATTTGACCTCAGTGCTTGTTTCATTGGTGATATAAGACTGATCTATGAATTCATTTCTCTGCTTATGGAGGACAACGGAGAAAGGAGGAAAGAATAAAAGAGAATTGGAGAGGGGATTTGGAGGATTGGAGGCTCGTGCGGAATAAAAACCCTGGCACTGGCTAATTGGGATAAATGGCTTCTTTCAATTATATGTAATATCTGTCCATGCTTCAGTAGTTCAGTAGATTTTCAACTGATCCCTCCCATGCCAACAAGTTGCTCATGTCACTGATTCATGGTAAAGCACTGATCAGTCTCTCTGTCTACCCAACAATACAATGAAGTAAACTTGTCTGAAAGACCAATCCATACATGTACTTGTGTTTTATTCAGACTAATTTATTCAATATTATAAATGCCTTTCAACCACAAGAATTTATTTGACTTTCTGATAGAAAGTCCACCTCAACAAATGTAATTTAAGTCATGCTGGTGGCTGGCTTCTGTATGAATCACATACTCTATGGGTTAACCTTTCAGGGCATTTTCCAATCCATACACAGCTCAATATCGTTATTATTCAATTATTCCCTGTGTGCTAAACACATTGACGTGATGTTTTATTAATGCCACAATATGGGTTTCGGTTCTTTACCTTACCACTGTACTTAATATATATTTTACTTTCAGTTTCTACTTCATTTTCTTTTTAAGTCAACTTCGTTGATGCACTTCAAGAACTACAACAACAAATAATGCAACTTACTGCAGACTGACAGATAACTCATTGCTTCACAATCTGAAGAAAGTTTCTTGTAGTTTCATAAATATTTGAAACACCTCCGCATTTGGATTTGACGTATCTATAGTGCCCGTTATCCATCTTATGCAACGAAAACTTGAGGTTGTCATTCTAAAAGTTTGCCCCAAAGCTAAAGTTTTATGAGGGAGTTTGGCTTTCAGCCAGCTTAATTGCAGTGAAATCCTCCTTGGAAAGGGGGATGTAAGAGTGGGTCAACTTGGGAGCTGAGCTGGCTCCAAGGTGAATGTTGGAATCGAATCAATTCTCTGTCTTGGTAATAATAAGAATAATTGTCCTTGCATTTAATATAGCGCCTTATCATGTCAGTGAGAAGTCCCAAAGCGCTTCACTGGATATACCATGGGTCCAGGGAAGGTTTTTTCAGGATGGGGTTGATGACGGCTGTTTTTAGGGGGTTGGGAACTGAACTGGTGGACAAGGAGAGATTGTTGACATCGGACAAGAGAGGGGCCAGAAGGTGGAGCTTGGAGATGAGGAGAGAGGTGGAAATAGGATTGAGGGAGCAGATGGTGGGTTTGAGTTTGCGAACGATGGCGGTGAGGGAGGAGGGAGAGATAGGGTCGAAGGAGTATAGGGGGGAATGGGTGGGGGGTGGGTCATGAGGAAGAGGTGATGTGGGGGGGGGCTGGTGGTGGACAGGGCAGAGGTGACTGAACGTAAAGTAGATTGACTGTGTATTTTGAGGGTGAAACGCGACACCCAATTGTGCACAGGAATGTCCCACAAACAGTCCATTTAATATAATAAAATTTAATTTTAAAAAATACTCCATTTCCTAAGACACGCGGGTCCATGGCACTGCTGATGACAGAACATGGAAAGAAACACCGGGGTAGAATTGATGTGCTGAATGGCCTGTTTCTATGCTATAACATTCTCTGTGGCTGCATCCTAAGGAAACAGCAGGTTATTTTCATCTGGCAGAAGATGCAGCAAACGAACAAGTTCCAGTGTACAGTGAAGCCCTTCGCTGCAAGCTTCATAGATATCTCTTTTGTAAGTGTTTCTCATTGTCATTTTACACGACTGTGTCTTGAATACAAACATTTGGAACGCAGTTCATTCTGCCTCACTTATATTCAGGTCACAGAACACAGGTGCATGCGCATCAATTCAATCACTGTCTCTATTGAAAATCCACATCATCAGGTGCCATTGCCGCTGAACTATTTTACATCAAATGTGCTAAAAGTTGCACATTGCGAAAGTAAATAGCAGATACAATACATTTGTCAATCCAATCCCGCCACAATCTATGATATGATTACAGCAGCAAGATGAACAAATCTCCATACAAGCAACAGATCCTTCAAGCCATAGAAAAAAACAGATGAGTTTCAAATAGGACAAGAATCTTTCCTGTATAACAATAAATAATCCTTACATTTGATGTAGTACTCTATCACATTGTCAAAATGTCTCAAAGCACTTCATAGGATTTATTATAAAGTCCCTTGAGTGTTTATTTGTAGGCAAACGCAGCAGTCTATTTGCACGCAGTCATGACCAACAAAGAGCCATAAAAGGGGACGATCATTTTTTTTTCTCTGGAAGATTGTTGGTCAGGACATTGGGAGGAATTCACTTCTTTTTCTTAATATTTCCATGGGATCTTTAACATCCCTTTCATCGGGATTTTGGTCGCAGCTCCAACAATACAGTACTCCTCCAGCAGTACATTGGAATGTCAGCTGTGACTGTGAGCTCAAAGTCCTGATGTGGGGCTTGAATCCACAACCTTTCGAATCCGAGACGGAAGTGCCACTCACTGAGCCGGGCTGACACTTAAACATTCGACCTTATTTGGAAGCTGCTTTCTCCAGTTGCTAAATAGCAATGGCTTCCAGAGTTACACGGAAGTGAAGACATTTCCATAATTCTGACTGACCCTAAATTAGAAGCCACAATGCCCTTTCACAAGCTTTCCTTTCCTTGCTTTTAAATCTTTGCAGAAAACCTGAAGTGCATCAGCAAATCTTCACATTTTCATTCTGCAGTAAATCAATAGGGTTAGAAGGGCAGGCAAGGGGAACTCTGTTTAATTAACCTTACTTAAGGCAGGAAGAATTCTGCTCAGCAAACTATTACCTGGTCAACTACTAAATCATATTGGCTTATGATTGACAGCGGAAGGCTACAGGCTTAGAATTGCTCCATAGGATTGCTGGAGCCACAAGTTGCAGAGAAAGATTTTCTATTGGAAAGAGGCCCATACACTTTTTTGTTGTTATTCCAGTGGCTTCATGTCATTTTACAACTGCAGCCACTGATAACTCCTCAGATGCTTAATAAATATCGGAAATAAACATGACTTCCTACAGTTGAATTTGAGAACCAAGATTTTTTTTATAAAAAAAGAGAATTGTAGCAGAGTTTGAGTTGCAGTAATCTGTTAAGCGCTTTACGATCTATAATGGTAAGATGTAAATGGTTATCTTATGAATGTTATCAAAGTACATGGTTTGGATGATCGCACTCTTGCCTGAGTTAAAAGATTAAACTCCTACATTGGGATTTTTCAGCTTAATCTAGGCTGACACTCCAGTGCAGAGGGTTTGTGAGTGTGTGTGTGAGTGTGTGTGAGTGTGTGGGTGGGTGTGTGTGTTGGGGGGTGGGGGGGGCTATTGCTTTGTAAGTGATGAGATGTTAAACTGGATGTCTGCCGTTACAGGTGGAAATTAAAGATCCCATGGCACAATTCGAAAAGAGAAGTTTCACCCAGTGTCCTGGGCCATCAAAGTGTTAGCCTAGCAAGAGAACATTGCGCAGTCAAACTCTATGACAACAACAACAACATCTAGATGTTAATCCCCACAGTAGGCAAGTGGATTGGCTGTAAATTGATCCTCCCTCCAGGGGATAGCGTCGGTCCGTGGCTTGTACATACTGAACCAGCCACATGTTCCTAGTTATATTTGAACAGCAGAAACAGCCAGCTCCGAGGCTGGATTGTCACCATGGATTACGACTGCTTCACACAACCCAAATGTCAGCTGAGAAAATGTGCCGGCACAAATCAAGCCACTTCCATTATATATAGAGCAAAATGTTCTGTTGAGGGAGAAATGTTACAAGCTCCAATCTCCCCAGTGGGACAAACATTCCAGTGTTACACATTGGAACTTTGTTTGAAAAACGTCCATTGTGTTTTATTACTTTGTCCCGGGATATCAGGTAATGGAAGGAGTCGCATCGAAATGGGAATGATGGAGATCTATTCATCAGTTCGTAATGTCTATGCAACATTCTACAATATGGTTTGAGCCATTTCAGTGGATGGTTCGGTGTGTACTATAGGATCTATTGCACTGAATAGTCAGTGAAGAACCTTTGGAATATTTTGTATTAGTGATCCAACAATAAGCAATGCTGCATAATTCTCCAAAAGGCCCTCACACTTGACAGCCCCAAGGGCTCTTACTTTCAGGAATTGTTATATTTTATTGTCGTGTGGTAAAAAAATATGCATCACAGCTCTGCCTTTTCTTCACAGTCTGCTTCCATTCACTACCTCGCTTTGCTATCCATCGGACTTTTTTTTTGCTGTGTCTTGGCGAAGGGCTGTAAATTTAAATCAATTTTTATTGAGTCTTGCTGAAATAAATAACATATTGCTAATATGTTTTTGTCTCTACAGACCCGTTACCGTGGCCATTCATTCCAAAACTCTAAATTCACTGTCAAATGCATTTGATACATTTATACTTCAAACCGGGATCTTATTAACTGTAAAGGTCTCTGTGATGTTGTGGTGCATCACTTACATTTAAGAGAAACAACTAGACTTGATTCCACTTATTTCACCTGTTACTACCTTACGTTTTTTTTTGCGACTTTGAATTCTGCATTTTGTCTGATATTGATCTTTTAAAAATTGTGAAACTCCCATCAAATGAATGAATGAATGAATGAAATGAATGAATGAATCGATCAGTGTGTCAGCCTGGCTCAGTTCATCGCACTCTCTCCTCTGAGTCAAAAGATTGCAGGTTCAATACCCAAGACAGGAATTATATACCGTGCTGGTGGTGTGCTGTATTGTTGGAGGTACTGTCCTTAATAATAAAATTGCTCATTTACTCCTTGGCTGTTTCCGGTTGCATTTGCCCACAAAACACACAGTCACTCCACTTTACACTGTATCTCGTGAAACACTTTGAGATGTTCCCCCAATGTGAAAGGCTCTATAATGTCAAGATTTTTTTACCGGATATTATTATTTTTACATTCCATTTGCCATCAAACTATCCAAATGGAAAGAACACCACAAACTATGAAGATAGCACTGTTTGTGCTCCGTTTATCAAAGCAAATGTGAGCTTTAAGGGCAAATTAATGTTCACTGCTCCACTCGTCTAATCACTATATTTAACTGCTAATTGCTTTTGTGAGGCTGCACTCTGATTATTTTTTTTAAAAATGTTTCAATTAGCTTGAACATTTAAAATATTTAAACAGTTTTCATTTTCTTACTGATCAGATTAAAGTAGTATTTTTTTTCTCTTTTCTGTGTTTAATATGGTAGAAACATATGTTTTCTGTGTTGTACAGACTATAATTAATCTAATCATACTCAATGAGTGAATGCAGCTTCATAAAGTTACCAGAGATTCCATTTACCCTGACGGTATTTGATTAGAGTATGACCACCTCCCTAGTCAATGACTGAAATGTTTAGATATCTGATTAGAGTTCCCAGTTTGTGGTTATTTGAGAACATTAATTATTTCTGCATTACTTTTGGAATCAGAGAGGGCATTTCTTGGAGAATTAGCATTTGCGATAATGTGACGAGGTTGAATAATCAAGCATTAAATACAAGGGTTATAACACAAGAATTATAAGTCATATGCACGAATACAATTCTGCTCATATAGATAAACTTCTCAGATCATTATCCCAAACCCCATTCTACCTTTCACTTATTTGTATGAATAAACCCATTTTAACTGTACAAAATACTTATCAATAATGCCCCTTTTTCAAAATACTATTCATAACTTAGCTGTTTAACTGTTTAACTGTCTAAGCTTTAACTATTTTGATTTAAGACCATAAGACAATAAGACGTAGGAGCAGGAGTAGGCCATTCGGCAGTTCAAGCCTGCTCCGCCATTTAATAAAATCATCTTCTAACCTAATTCCATTTACCCGCCCTATCCCCATATCCCTTTATCCCTCTAGCCTTTAGAAATCTATCAACCTCAATCTTGAATATGTTCAAGGACTCAGCATCCACATCCTTCTGGGGCAGAGAATTCTACAAATTCATTACCCTCTGAGTGAAGAAATGTTTCCTCAACTCAATTTGAAAAGCCTGACCTTTATTCTTGAGACTATGACCCCTAGTTTTAGATTCTCCAACCAGTGGAAACAGTCTCATGGCATCTACCCTGTCAAGACCCTTAAGAATCTTATAGGTTTTTATAAGATCACTTCTAATTATTAGCTGTCAATGAGCTTATTAAATTACATTAAGCTGCAAGGCATAAAGATCTCACTATCAAAAACAATGTCACTTTTATTCGGGAAAATTACCAGCTTCTAAATTAAACCACTTTCCCACAGAAAGGTATGTCTACTTTAAGCAACTAAGCCATATTTTAAAAATAGGGATTTTGGCAGTGTAAATCGAAAATGTGTAGCTCTAAACCAACATTGATCCATTTCAATTCAGGAATTTATTACAAACGTATAATTCTGCAGCAGGAATAAAGCAATATACAGCACCTGTGCGCTGACTAGTTAACTCACTGTCAAATTTCCAGCTTCATCCATTCCTGTCGTGACTGTCAATAGGTTCAGACGTATTCAGCAGAGAGGTGATTCCATGGGTCAGCTCTCATTTCACAGTGTGTAAGTTCAGTGAAGCTGCTGGCTTAGCTTTCAGGGAAGTTGTGTTGTTCACAATCCTCACCCAGTGAGAACCTATTGTGCAGAGGTTTGGAATTGAAAACCACATAGGAATCTGATGGAAATATGTCAGGCATCTTCCCAGAATACATCCATAGCACCATAGAGATTTGCAGCAAGTTAGAAGGCCATTCGGCCCATCATATCTGTGGCTGGCTCTTCTAAAGAGCAATCCTTTCAACCCTTTCAGTAAAAGTCATCTTAGGTGCAAACACATGACTCCCACGGAGAAGGAAGATAGAGTTTTGGTAAATTCTGGCAACGAATATGACTAACTCCGATTAACCGCTTGAAGAAAGAAGAATGGGCTGTTGGATTGTCACAAAAAGAGTCGCATTGAATCTCTTTGAGAAATGGGAGCATTATAATGCAGCTCAGGGTAAAATGACATAACGTCAAATGCTTATAAGAAACAAGAGTGTGATGGCTCATCAATGTGACAAAGGAAAATATTACAAGGAATAAACTCGAAAGGGCATTCTCACATTGAATCGCAATCAGCAACAAGTGTCACTGCGAATCAGTGATTGGAAAAATCAGAGCGATTGCTGGTATTTTAATGAAAGTTCTATAGTAAATTGCAGTGAGATAACATGTCTCCGCGAGATTTTATTTCTGTGGTGGAAACCTTTAGAAATAGAGGCAAAGAAATGAATGAGACAAGACAAGCAGAACCCAGGATCTAATCCCATTATAAACTCTTCCTCTCCACCACCCCACCACAAAAAAAATGACAAAGGCTGTTACTTATCCTAAAGTACATCTTTCTGTCGAACTTTCAGAAGCACCAAGACTATTTTTGGATGCAACCACGTAGCAGATAATGAAGAAACAGATTTAGAGTTGAAAGGAGCAATTTCAGGACAGACACCAGGAAATATTTATCAAATGCAAGGATTATTATTATTATCAATGGACAAAACAAGAATTTGACTCAATGAATATCCTTTTTCGAATGGACATTGTTATACATTTTGCATTGTTGTGAGTTCTTCCCAACTTACTTCTTAAGCACAATGTACTCTTTTGGAAGGTTTCTTGTTGGTTTTGATGCGTGAAAGGACAATGGGGATTGATCTGGTCACGTCGATGATCATGCCACGAGAGTCTTTTTTTACCAATAAGATATGATGTAGGGTTACAGCGTGATGTAATCCAGGATATACTATACTGCACTTTGAGGTGGAGGGGGGATTTAACTACAATTTTATTATAAGAATTAAATTCTGCTGTTGACCAAACCAATCTTGTGTTTGTTTATTTTAATGTATAAATCTGGCAAAACAACGGTATTATTTTGATTTACCAGAGGATAACAAACCCCCTTCAAAGGACTGTCGTGTTCATTGTATAATTGAGAATCTCTCCCACGGGACTTTTCATTATTATTTTAATCTTTCATTATTCAATAGGTGAAAGGCTATTTATACAATTAAATGCAGCAGAAATTGCCACAATCACAGCAGTCTGGTACATTACAATCAGTCTATTAGAATCCAATATTTGTTTCTGCAAATTCAACAATTCTACCAAATATACTCATTTGGAAGAAGAAAAAATTAATTTGAATTTGTAGATCCATATTAGTGATTCTGTGTAGAACCTTTAAGACATGTGATTAAAGAAAAACCTTCAACTTACCTAGCATACTGGCAGTTAACTAATGAGGTGAAATTCAATCCTAGTTTTGTAATGTCTGTGGAATAGAATATTAGCTGCTTACAATGTGTAAAACATTTGAGATTTGCACAGTTTCATCATTTGATGCTTGTTCGGGTCCCTGATAATATCTGTGTGTCAGCCGGGCTCAGTTGAATACTCTCTTGTCTCTGACTCAGAAGGCTATCGGCTCGAGCTCCCTGTTGAGGTTTTGAATTCACAGTCTAATCTGACACTCCAGTGCAATGCTGGGGGAGGTGCCGTTGGAGGTGCTGTCCTTCAGACGAGACGTTAAACTGAGGTTTGATCTGTTCAATTGGACATTAAAGATCCCATAGCACTATGCAAAAAGAGTAGGGAGATTCTCCCAATGTCCTGGCCAATAATCCCCCAGTTATGTTTGACCATTCACGGCTTGACTGTTTGTTGGAAATTTTTCCCGTATTTCCCTACAATCTAACACGGCCACTACACTTTAATTTAAATTCTGTAAAGCCCTTTGAGATATTCCCCTGATGTGAAAGCCTCTATATCAAATAAAGGATTATTATTAGTATAAATGGTGTGCAACCAAATATTCCAAGGGATATCTTAGCATTAGAGTCTAAATCATTTAAAAGACTTCATGCAGTTTTCGTAATAATTGGCCATTTCAGTACTGTATTTCATGTCCACCAAATTAAATGGTGACTTACCTCATTGACTGTTGTGAGACCTTGATTTTTGCAGAACGACTGCTGTGTTTGCCTAATACTTGACAGTAATTAATAAAACAGTTTTAGATGTTTCAGCACGATAAGGTGCAAAAAAACCCCACATGTTCCTTCATTCCTTCCACAATGACAGCAACTCACGCCATGAAAGCAAAAATATTTTACGCATGGCCACAAAGCACTTAGAAGCCTCTCAGTTCAAAGAGATCAGTTCAAAGACTGTTCACCAGCATTGCAGTAACATCTGCACTTTCCAGGGGTGGGGTTTACCCAGGGAAAAAAGATGCTGTGGTCCACAAGATTTTTTAAGGAATTGGCAGGTCAGAGAGGACAGTTGATACTAGTACATAATTTTAGAATTAAATAAATTGGTTTGACGGCTTGGTGTCATTCAAGAAATATGATGGGAAAGAAAAAAAAAGACTTTCAGGCACTACTCCATCTATAATCAGCAATTTCGTTTCACGCTGAAATGTTTAGGGTTTTTCAATGGAAATCGAAAATTGCTATTTACTCACTGTAGCTGTTGGCTGAACAGCGTTACTAAGGAACAGCCTGAAGTTAGCACATCTTTCTGACGATACATTAAACCCCGACAAGATCAACTGACTTCATCTTGCCAGGAAAAGTTAATTTAGGAGAAAAAAAGTTACTACTGCAGCCGATTAGTGGTTCATTTTCAAAAAAAGTTTCTCCAACTTTACATAATTGTCACTTGGAGTAAATCTGGTTGTTAAATTGGTAGCCTTATCTGGTTTATCTTAAATAAACTAAATTATCTTATATTGGTTTCCTTGGTTTGGGATAATTGGGTTGGATTGCGTTATTGTGGATTGGGATATGTTGGGCTGGATTAGTTTGGATTAGATTATGTTGGATTAATATTTATTTCAATCTCCTTTGCCACAAACAATAAATAGGATTATGAACTGATTAGTCACAGCATCCTATATAACCAAATCTTGTGTAGCTTAAAGCTCAGTATTTACAATTGATATTGTATATGGGGTGGGAATGATGTCTTTTACAACTTTGTTTTAGTATAATAATATTAATATAATACTTGCATTTGATATAGTGCCTTTTCATGTTGCTGAAAAGTCTCAAAGCGCTTTGCATAATATACTCAGAATATGGAACACTTTGCTCCAAGTCACCATTGAGACCATAACATTGCAAAAGGAATAGCATGTGCATTTGGAGAGGAAGAATAAGAGGGTTTTGGGTGGGCGAAGGGATTTGGGATAAGAGCAAACAGCTCCATGGGAAGAGCTGATATCAGCACAAATGGGCTGAATGGCTATTTTTTTTGGTGTATATTTGGTGCTTATAGCAAGAGCTGATAGATTTTCTTTTCAACCTGTCAGACGTCCACAAAATATATAGTCAATTCGCTTTACAGTATATTCCGTGAAGCGCTTTGAGACGTCTTGAAGATGTGATAAGGCACTGTATCAAATGCAAGGATTATTATGATTATTACGTCACAATGTTATTCAACCGCTGGGTAGATCTCAGCTTTGGAGAGCCTGAAGTTGCCAATTGATAATTATTATTATTATTATCTGTGAATTTCCTTGTAGTAAAACTCTGATAAGGCACATTCTGTAAAAATAGATGCTATGAAGTAGGCCCATTGATTCTGCATTGCCATCCTATTAGTTAAAGATATCTCTTTATCTATTCAATCCATTTCCCTGCCTTTTCTCCAAATGCGTATTACGGTTTTACTGTATTTCCAAAGCACCTTATCAATCTCTCTTTTTAAATGCCTCAATTGATTCAGCATCTAATTGCAATTCCCCCTTCACCCCCCATTCTCATATTGACAAAGTTAAGTCTGAAATTTTAATGAAATTTACGAAAAGTTTGGTGTCTAGAACTCTCTCGATTGCGATTAAATGAAAATTGATTTTAATTGAGTTTGGGCAGATTCAATTGGTTTCCAGCGAGTACAAGATTGCCAGTCTTATTCAGACATGCTGTAAGGTTAGCTTCTGTAGGAAATAGAAAGATTAAGCTGATGGTACAAAGTAGGAGGGGAGGAGTGAGAGGAGACCGGGTACTTTAGAGATAGGAGATCCCGTCTTCCTGTTAAGATGGATGTACAACAGTGGTCAATGTTGCTGTGTGCAAATTGGCTGCTACGTTTGTCCATAAAGTACACAGCCACTTCACTTTACAGTAAATTCCCATGAAGCACCTTGAGATGTCTCGATGCCACGATACGGCACTTTGTTAAAAGCAAGGAATATTTATTACATCAGCTGAGTGTTTCCCAACAAATCTGTTATGGGACAGATTTATTGGTTGGACACACTTATTCTGTATATACATGAAACATTTCTCTAAATTGTTCATACAATGCAGACAGCACATAACTAATAATGGGAGCAATCAATCTTACAAGATATTTTTCCCATGAATGCTTGTATAAATTACACGTTCTATTCCCAAGTGGATTACGTTTCTCTATTTTGGCTTTAGTTATAATCCACATTAATGTTGCCACTGAGACTTGAGTGTTTCTTTACATAGCGCAACTGGAAGCTCAGTGTGTTAAAAAGCAAAAATGTTGTGTCCAAAGAGGATAAACTCAAGAGCAGGCCCATTGCACTAGTGAGTCCTGGCAACATTGATCACCACGGTGTCAAAGGATTATTTAGTGACAGTTTATTTCCAGATTTGTGAGTTACACGTCATTAATATAGTGGAAAGTCCCAGTCAAAAGGAATGAACTGCAACATTTCAATAAGCCGGAATGAAGACTTTTCCTATATATTGATGAGATGTCTTGGTTAAATACATGAAAATCGATTAATAAAGGAATATATTGGAACATCATTTTTTTAAAAAAACATCCTTGAATCTGATATAGTGCCTTTCATCACAAGGTTACAAGGCTGATTTGGATGAAGAACATCTACTCATGTCGGGAGAACGTTTCAACGCACTTGAAGATTTGTTGCAAAGTGTAGCGACTGTGCATTTGGTAGTTGATTACGGCAGCTACGTTACACACAGCGATGTCCCACAAACACCCATGAAGTGAGTGACTAATGTTATGTGGAAGATTGTTGGCCGGGACACTGAGAGGAAATCCTTTCTCTTGTCCAATAGTTTCATGGGATCCCTAATGTCCACCTGAACATGTACATATACATGTTGTTAATTTTACTCAATACAACACAATTTACACTTGATTAGTGCCTTTCATGATGGGAGGATGTCCCAAAGCGCTTGATAGTTCTGGCTTGGAACCAGAGTTGAGGGTGGGAGCTGTGGAGGATGAGGAAGAGAAAGATCCAGGTATGGAGTTTCAGAGAGCGTGCGCCAAATAGCTGAAAGCCCGCCTGCCGATGGTGGGAATGTTATCAAGCACTACCAAATAGTCTGTTGGATGCTAACAGATGTGTTTGTTAAGGATTCAGGGCAATCAGAAGACGCAGTGAAAACTAAGTCAATGTGCCCCGAGGCACGTAGCAGAGGTTCTCTTCTCTTTGCCAAGGCAGAATAATTCATCCACAACAGCAAGGAGTTTAGCTTGATTAAATAATTGGCTTCCCCAGTGTTCTAGGCTCCATTGATGGAATCTGTCCACATTGCCATCCAGACACCAGCTGGTTCTCTCATCATATTCAACTGTAAGGGCTACGCTCTATCAAGATCCATATCATTGCAAATCCCTACATGAGTATCGTGTATGCAAACACACACCATGTGGCCACTGTTTTTATGCCCAGCACACAGTGACCAGACACTGCCTTGGTAATTTCCTGTATGCTCTATGCCCCCTGATTAATTGCCTGAGGATTGCTCCCAGCCACTGGTACAATGTGATGTCTTTGACTCAGGTTAGAGTTGAAGACAGCATTGGTAAACTTCAAGGTGGACTTTAGCTTTGACTGTGTTACAAGATTCGGGAACCAAACGCAGGGTCACATACATACATAAACACACACGCACACACACATACATATATACATACAGGCAAGCACACATACATATAGATATACAGACACATATATGCATGCATGCATAACTCCAAAACAATTCCCTCAATCATGCATGCAGAGAGATTTGTTGCACTATATCTGTCCAGTGATTCATAGAATTATTTATAAGCTGACCAAGAAATATAAACCCATTAATAAGAAATAAATGAATGAAGGCACTTGTCAGAGGGACCTCACTTCAATCAAGTGCTCTGATCCAGTTTTAACCTGGGATTTTGTTTTCCATTAAGTGTGAATACATCAACACAAAATGGGCCAATTTAATATTTAAATTCAGTTTAGGTTCTTTATTCCCGCCACGCAAGAGGATTTCTTTTTAACTGCAACATTAAAGAGGAAATATACTATTTTTTTTTAAAAAAGGCACCTTTGGAACACACACCACTGAGTAAATTATTCCACGGTTTATTGCAATTGTGAGGAAAATCACTTCCATATCGTGGCTTTGTTTTTCCACATGGTTGTTACCATTCTACTTCTTACTCGCTCCCCTGGCTTCATTCTACTGTATCAAGTAATCCCAGTGGGAAGAGTCCCAGTTGGTACACATTATTCAAATTGTATGATTGCAGAATCCCATTAATTAGCGAGGTAAGTAGTTAGCAGTCCATTACACTGGATTTCATAGCCCACATGGGGCCTTAGATTTTTCCTTGGGAACTTGTATCATGTCACCACCCATGAGAAGTAGGATTACATCTGCACAGACTGTTTATTCTCCAGCGTAACAGTGCACACAAGCATAGAATTCCATGTGGTTGGCAGAGATCACTGGAAGAAGCTTTGTAGCTCCTGCCTTTATTTATTCCACCGAACAGTTGAGAATCTTGCATTTAATTATCATTGCCATTAGTAATCAGCCAGAACTCTGCAGCCCATGTCCTTTCCCACACCAGGCGCCACAATCCTATCACCCCCATCCTCACCTGCCTCCACTTGCTCCTCATCACTCAGAGGATACAGTTTAAGATCATGGTCCTCACCTTCAAAGCCCTCCACGGCCTTGCTCATCCCTACCTCTGTGACCTCCAACGCCTTGGCATGTCCTCCTGACATGAAAGGCACTATACAAATGTAATTTGTCGTTGTTGCATTTGACAAAGTGCCTTATTGCATCTTTGTAATGTCTCACAGCGCTGCACAGGGCTTACTGTAGAGAAGCAGAATGACTAATTTTATCGGGGGGGTGGCAAAACTCACTTTTCTTTTTAACTGTGCCCCAAGATTTTTAAGATACACTTGTACAGGCAGACAGGTCTTCGGTGTAATAATACTAATAATAATAATATTTATTGCGTTCGATATAGCGCCTTTTCACGTCTTCAAGATGTCTCAAAGCGCTTCACAGAATATACTGTAAAGTGAATTGACTGTATATAGTGTGTGGGCAAAACATCTTGTCCAAAGGACGACACCTCTGACAATGCACCCTAATGTCAGTTACTAACTTCAAGGCTGTTTGTGAGATGTTGATGTTTGCAAATTGGTTGCCACATTTTCCTATGAATACACAGTCACTACACTTTACAGTGTTAAGGTGCTATATCAAATGCAAGGAATATTAATTTGTGGAGAAAAATGAAATACACAGTTACTCCTTAGAGGCAATGACAAAGTGAGTTCTGACAGAATCCTTCATGAGGACAATAATTCAGGTGTAATGTATCCCCACTGTGTGCTCTGTGTGTACAATAGTCATGGAGAAAAATCTCTTTCATTTCAATTTAATGCAAATTCTCATAGACGTAAAAGGTGCTTTACAGCTCCTCATTGTGTAAAATCCGAAATGTTCACAGCAGGAGTGAGATATTTAAAAGTGTCTTGTCTATGTTTTTTATTACTTCCCATTCTTCACAAAATAACTAGGAGGCATTTCTTTTGGGGTGTTACTTGTGTACGTCTCACCCAAAGGATGATATCTCCAACAATGCAACTCTATAATCTTTGCCTTTGTTATAGTGCCTCATCACGTATTCGAGACATCTCAAAACGCTTCACGGAATATACTGTAAAGTGAATTGACTGTAAATTTTGTGGGCGAAATGCGACAGCCAATTGTGCACAGGAGTGTCCCACAAACAGCTGTGGATTGAAAAGCGCTCCCCCATCACTGCACTGGAATGTCAGACACAACTATGATGGAAAAAGATGGAATATACCCACCCAAAAGATGCTTTAATAAGTATTTTTTTTCTTATCAGTGCTACAGTTGAAATCACATGCAGCAGACAGAGGAATTGGATTGAAACCAGACACACACAGACCCACACACAAAACTATCAAAGCCCTTCATCCCATTGATCGGACTTAGATTCAAATGCAGTTCCTGGAGTTAAGAAATATTGGACTCTTGAATCCTACTTGTTGTTTGTACAGTTTCAATAATCTGGAAATAATTCAAATGAAACTGTAGACAACAAAGAAATCTCCTCCAAAAAACAGGAGATAAAATATAAGTGGTTAGAGCACTCGCTTTGCAAGCGAGAGACCTGAGTTCAATTCCAGGCAGAGGGCGAAACCTTGGGCAAGTTTCCTTACTCCACACAGAGCTTAATAATAATCCCTCCAAAACCAAAAACAATAATAAATTGGTCATTTTCAATCTACGACTGTTTGTGGGACATTGCTGTGCGCAATTGACTGCCGCGTTCGCCCAAAAATATAATATATAAATTTATTTATTTAATAAAAAATATGCTGGTTTTATGAAACAAATCCTGCACTTGCACAAAGAGATTTCAATAAGTTCAGGAATGTCATTAATGTATGGAGTTCATACCACTTCCACTTTAAGCTACAGTATTTGCTATCTAACAGGGCAGACTAGATAGATTAAGCCTTACTTTGCTAGAGAAGGGATGTTTGAGGGTGGGAATCTAATAGAAATGTTTATTATTATAAAAAGGTTTGATAAGGTTTAAATGAACTGTTCCCAATGGTTGGGGAGTCGGTAACCAGGAGCTACATATGTAAGATAGTGACTAGGGGAATTTAACAGAGAATTTAGGAGGAACTACTTCACACAGGGGATAGTGAGATTGCAGAACTCGCAAAATAGACCTTCGCATCAGTGAGAGGGGATTAGAAAAGTAAGGGAGAGAGTAAGGAATAAAGACTTATATAGAATATCAATACCGGCATGGGCTAAGTGGCCTGTTTCCATGCTGTACATTCTTTGTAAATCTTTGTAAATCTAGTAATAACGTATGCCTAATATTACATTTTAGTCAATACAGTTAAAGGTCTAATTTCAAAGTTATGTGTTATTTTAACAAAGGGTTCAATAAACCCTTGAATGTTCAAAAAATATTTATCTGTGAGAAAATCGGGAGAAAGTTGTTCGCTGTTGGAGAGCTCATTCTGGTAAAACTCACACTCTGCCAATCACACCAATAGATGGTGCAAAAACTCATTCAAAATGCGTGGTTTAAGAGCAACAAAAGACCTTGGAAGTAATACAGAGAATTTAAATATTAATGTTTAATGTCTACAGCATTTGAGTCAGCAGGATTATATTGAATTTTAAAAGATCTGCTGAATATTTTTGCATTGTAACATAACACAAGAATATCTGATTATGCAGCAGATATGAGCTACAGGATCCCAAACTTCTTAACTTGTGTCATCTCTTTTTGAGTATTTCTATATATTCATCTTGACAGTATGAGCACGTGATATTGATGGTAAGCATCTGAGACGCCACCCTGGGTAAAGGACGCTACATAAAAGCAAGTTTTTTTATAATAATAATAATAATAATCGTTGCATTTGATATAGCGCTTTTCACGTCGGAAGGACGTCCCAAAGCGCTTCACAGAACACACTGTAAAGTGAATTGACTGTATATTTTTGGGCGAACGCGGCAGCCAATTGCGCACAGCAATGTCCCACAAACAGTCGTAGATTGAAAATGACCAATTTATTATTGTTTTTGGTTTTGGAGGGATTATTATTAGGCTCTGTGTGGAGTAAGGAAACTTGCCCAAGGTTTCGCCCTCTGCCTGGAATTGAACTCAGGTCTCTCGCTTGCAAAGCGAGTGCTCTAACCACTTATATTTTATCTCCTGTTTTTTGGAGGAGATTTCTTTGTTGTCTACAGTTTCATTTGAATTATTTCCAGATTATTGAAACTGTACAAACAACAAGTAGGATTCAAGAGTCCAATATTTATTAACTCCAGGAACTGCATTTGAATCTATGTCCGATCAATGGGATGAAGGGCTTTGATAGTTTTGTGTGTGGGTCTGTGTGTGTCTGGTTTCAATCCAATTCCTCTGTCTGCTGCATGTGATTTCAACTGCAGCACTGATAAGAAAAAAAATACTTATTCTGTTCTGCAGGAGTTTGATTTACATGGAAACACCTCATCATCCTCACAATTCTCCAGTTGCAGCTAACAGGAACTCACAGAAGCAAGAGTTTCAGTTCATTAGTTCTGGAACTTGTAGCTTCTCCTCTGGGAAGAGAGTGGTGAGAGATTCACTCTGTTTGCTTATGCCCACAGAACACTGGTACATGTTGGTAAAAGAATATATATATATCATATATGTATATATATATGATATATATAATACCCGTATCCAAGTCCTACTCTTGAGCCACTTTTTATGTGTTGGAAAGATATTTCAAATTGGGTCACAAAATTTGATGTAAAATGTAGTGACTGTATTTTATAGTGAACCCCTAGCAGCTAATTTGTGCACAGCAATGTTTCACAAACAGCTATGAAGTGAATGACCAGTTTAATCTGGGGGATTGTCCACCAGGACACGGGGAAGGACTTCCCTTCTCTTATCAAATAATTCCATGGGGTCCTTAACTTCCACCTGAACAGGTTGACAAGACCATGGTTTACCATCTCATGTGAAAGAAATAAACACCGCGAGGCTCATCGACAATCCAAGCCCAACAGGTGGCTGAACCCACACCTTTCGGACACAGAAAGGAGAGTGTTACTAACTATATCAAACGCAAGGATTATTATTACTATTATTATTATTATTATTATTATTTCTTGGTCAATTCTGTGTGCAAAATAAAATACACCCATCACAGTAAATTGTGCATTTCACTGAGAAACTTGGGTTTTGTTTTCTAAAATTGTAAACGGAGTGATTTAATTGACTTGTGTAACAGGCTCTACTTCGAGACTGTTTGGAGACCAAGCAGTTTGGCTGCCGCGTTTTGCCCACAAATATACAGTCAATTGACTTTACAGTCTATTCTGTGAAGCGCTTTGAGACGTCTAGAAGACGTGAAAAGCGCTATATCAAATGCAAGGATTATTATTATTAATAGTCGGTATTTTATCAGCTGGATTTATAATTTGAGTTTTACTAACTTTTTACTGAAATTGGAAATATCTTCACGTAAGAATTTCGATTAAGGATTTGCTCATGCTTATAACATTTTACAAATCAACAGTTGAGATAAGTGGTCGAAGCGAAATGTCAATATGAAATCCAACAGTCTAACCGAGTGTTAGTTCATTACGAACAGGCAGAAGTTAAATCTCATTTGAAGGATATTAAATTAAAATGTCTGGGCTTCTTAGTGAGTTGAGACAGACAAGTGACAGTTTTCTAATTTGTTAGCTCATTTTCTCTGCTAAGTAGCCCACTGTTAGTAGGTCATGGTGAGTCATAAGGTATTATTTCAGTCCGATAACAAAATGCCTCGGGAGAATTTATTAATTGACTGTAAGGCAGATTAAGGCAGAGTGAAATTCAACATGGGAACATTACAAAGTTAAACTTGAAATGTCAGAAAGAAAATTAACAATCAGTCAATAGTTGGTGCATATAATAATGATCTATTCAGCATTGAATATTTTTATCTTTAATCCAGCCATTAATTTAAAGATCATTTGAATAGGGAGTCATGATTATATTCTAAGCATAATTTGGGGCTTAATGTTTCCTGCTCCTAATATCATGGGAATTGTGTATATACAGTACATAATATAGATGCATTTTATTCAGATACCTCTTTAAAACAATTAATTAACCTTTCATGTAATTGCTAAATGCTCATTATTTGAATATATAATGACAACAAAATAGAATGGGAAAACGGCTAAGAATGTAATCCTTTCATGATACTGGATTAATCAAATGTATATTGTCACTGTAAACTAGTCTGGACTGGTGTGAATAGTATATCAGAATTATATTTAAACAGATTTTTTTTTGTCATCCAGGTAGTTGTCTGACACATGCGAAAACCCATTGCCTTGCAGACCAGACTGAGTTCCGCATATTTTGCCACCTACACACGGAAATTTTCCTGTGACTGGATTGAAATGGGCACTCTCTCCCTGGATAGACACACCCTGCTTGCCTAATCCCAGAGAGTATCAGGCACAGATAGGAAAGCGCCAAGGCTTGGGGACCCCAGAGTGTGCGTTGGGGTACGGTTAGAGTTTGACTAGCTAAAGCCACACAGCTTGCCACTGTGAGCATTGTCTGGCAAGCTTCCCACTGCTTCCAAGTGGGACCACCCTACCCATTAAGACTTTGGCTTGAGGAGTTGACAACAGATGATTGGGAAGGATAGTTAAACAGAAATGTGAAAGCTCCAAAAGGAAAATTTCCGTAGAAGATAACATAATAGTGCTCGTATAATAGTGATCTCATACCTTAGCTCGCCCGTGTTCAACAAATATTATTCTTTGTTTACGTACAAGTAAATTTTTTTGCCACTGACATTTCTGTGCTTTTACCTAATCTACTGCTGTGTTAGATCGATTCAAATAGCTGTTGCCCTTTCCTTACTGTCAATCACCGAGTTAATCTAAACTGTTCTTTGTCTAAGCAATTAACCTGTCTTGAGCATCTATTCACAGCGAGAACAATGTTGCATTGCACACAAGGCAAAAATACCTATCTGCGGTGCACAATCTGTCAATGTAACATTGGTGCTGGGTGCTCTCAACCCCAGAAGGTCTAATTATTTTAGAATAGTTGTTACCACATTATGAAGTGCTCAGATTTCAGACATTAATCCCATTCACCCTGAAAATAGAAACACACATATTCGATTTGAATTTACCAATCCGACTTATTCTAAATGAATGTCACTGTTTTACGTTGTCTGGCTGGGTGTCTGACACATGTGGAAACCCATCGCCAGGCTTACAACTGTTTGTGGGGACGCTGCTGTGCACAATTGGTTGCCGCATTTCGCTCACAATGTATACAGTCAATTCATTTTACAGTATCTTCTCTGAAGATCTTTGAGACGTCTCAAAGACGTGATAAGGCTCTACAGCAAATGTAAGGATTATTATTATTATTATTAAGGTTCTGGGTTTAAGCCTTGAATTGAGCCCAAGGAACTAATGCCTCCCTATCTCACTGATATACACAGCAAACATCATCCTTGTATTCAATGACTTATTAAAAGAAAGTCTAGTGATCACAGTAGAGACTATAACTAATGAAGGTAAATCACAACAACAACAACTTGCACTTATATAGCGCCCACCGCTAAGGGCAGAGTCTCAGAGCACTTAACAATGGTGCAGCCCAAAGCCGAGCCAGGGGGAGGGGGAAGGTGACCATAGTTGCAGTCGAAGAGGAAGGTCTTCAGGTACGACCTGACAATGGGGAAGGAAGGGGGGGGAGGCGAAGAATTTGAGTGAGGGAGTTCCAAAATCTTGGGGCGTAGTGGCTGAAGGCACAGCCACCGATGGTGGAGCGGAGGATTCGGGGGACGCGGAGGAGGCTGGACCCAGTAGAGTGGAGGCAGGGGGTACTGCTTTGGGGAGAGAGGGAAATCACACATTTGACTTAAAAATAATATATTTTTCTATTGTGCCCTCGCTCACACACTTTAACTTCAAAAGTACATCAAATTTAACTGAAAAAAGTTATAGCACAGCTGTTTGATCATATATTTTTTGTCGCGTGTTATATAATAATAATGATGATAATAATTCTTGAACTTGATATTGCACCTTATCACGTCTTTGGGACGTCTCAAAGCGCTTCACGGAATATACTTTAAAGTGAATTGATTTTAAAGTGTATATTGTGTGGGCGAAACACGGCAGCCAATCTATAAATATAAATTGTATAAAACGGGCTTCAAAGTTCAAACTGAATTCAGCAATTTACTACTTTAATTATGGGTTCTGGGGACTCTAAATCATGGCATGACATGCACATCATTGGCTTCCCGTCTCTCACAGTATAGATGCAACTGGTGGGAAACAACTTGTTAAACTAACTCAAGGTGGAAAAGGTACTTGCATGATGCATTGTGTCATCGTTAAATGATCTTTACAAAATGTTCTCTCTGTTTGCTCGATCAATTAATGAGGAAATAGTGTAGGTATGGGGTTGGATTCAACTGTTCTTTCCCCTTCCCCTCAGCCCCCACACTCCTCCCTGAATGTACTGTATTACTATTCAAGTAAGTGCTTGTTAAAACTTTCTCTTTGTCTTACTTTAGCAATCTAGGATAAACTCAATTCCTCTTTCAATTCGCAGATAACAGCAAACAGTTGAAAACTACTTAACGCTTATAAAATGACAATATAACTTGATTCAGTGACAATATGATTGGTTTATCAATTGTGTTACATTTAGTAAAGGAAAAACTTAATTTCATTCTCTGAATGGCTGTTAGGCATGGAGAATCAGCTTCACTAATAAAAGCCAAGAGCGTCTATTGATTATTTTGTGTTCCACGAACATTGCGTGGAGTTCTTTCAGTCTTCTGGTGAAGAAATTAAATAATATGATTTAGGTATAGGTATATATTCTATGTTATTAATAGAATATTCTGAGGTTGATATAAAGGACCCCAGACATTATGTCTTCCATTCCTTTCTGATTTTGATTTCACTGTTGACGACATTGCATTAGATAAATAAACACAATAGTAAAACGTTTCAAACTGATTCCATCAATCAAGGAAAATGAGTCTCTGTTTCACTCATCCTACGCAGTTTGAAATATTCTTTTCAAATAAAATATGACGGCTTTCACATCAGCAGAACCCCTCAAAGGGAGATTATGAAGTGCTGATGTTTCTCCTGTTATTTCAAATGCAAATTTAGCCACTTAATGAAGTAATGTTTCTTACATACCACAGTCACGCGTGTCAAATTTACCCCGAGATTCATTCCCAACTTACTTTTTTACTTTTCTGTACCCTTAACAATAAACACGATGGATAGAACCTAAGGTAGCAATGAGATTCAGCTTTAAGAACAAATTGAAGATTAATTGTGGTAGACAGGAGTGAATATCAATGAATTTATGTATTTGCTTTATTTTTAGGAGTGCAGCAAATGGCATCAAATGCAACAAGAAAGTTACACTGTACCCTACCCGCTAGGGCTTGCAGAAGCTGAGTTTGAAAATTCTCTGCCCCCAGTGACTGATCTACCCTTCCAAGTTTTTCTGATGAGCCAGGCTGGCTGGGCTGTCGTCAGCAGTGCCCTGGAGTCCTGCTGACCTGCCTGGCTCAGGAATTGGAGGGTTGGCTCGATTCCAACATTCTGACATTCTGTTGAATTCTAACTTCATGTTTTAATGCTGCATCTGTTCATTCTGTGATTCATATCCTTTGGGCTTAAAATACAATAGATACGCTATAAGATTCATGAAGGAAAACAGACATTTGAATTCATGTTAACGTCAAAGGAAAGCAAACTAAATTCATGCAGTTAAACAGTTAAACAATTGCCTACCAAAGTGACCAGTTGTCTTTTCAGGCCGTATTTTAATCTTTTGTGTCCCAACGAACATAATATCATTTCACAAAGTAGTTTAATCTAATCGGCAGTCATGACCGCCATCTTTATTGCTTTACCTTACAGTAATCCATATCGACCAACTAACTTGTTTCAACTCTTCCTGAGTCAACTTCTCAAAGGTTTCAATGAAAACAAGAACAGATATTGACCATCTCATCTTTAGACCCTGAAAGAGATATTCCTTAGCTCCAATAATGGGCCTACCTGGTCATCAGAGATTCTTTCTGAATCTGCTGTCTGCTACATTGAGCCTGATGCTCAATGCCTTTGAAGATAGATTCTCTATTGTGATGATGATCCTTCCTTTAGTCTTCAAAGATGGATATTCCAGTGACCATAACGATCCTATTTTTAAGCCTTAAAAGCCCGTAGCTCTGAAGACAGGTCACATGGTCTTAAAAAGGCAGAATCTTTGATGATGGCACTCCATTGTCAATTCTTTCATCTTCACATTATAAATACGGAGTTGACCTGACTTTTCAGCCAACATTTCTTAGGTCTTACAGATGGATGTATATTGATCTTCCACGTTGTCAGTTCTGTTGATCTTCCATTTAGATCAAGATGATATATACTCTCTGCTGCTTCAAAGACAGAATCATTCACTTTCATCAATCTTGATTGTTACACATTGTTTACAATGTTCTGCTGATTACTTTATCATAATATCAAAAGGAACCCAGAAGAGTACATGCTTCACACCCGCAACAGTATAAGGTGTTAGCTTGGCTTATTGGGTAGTGCTTGATGCTTCTGGGGCAGAGGGTTGTGGGTTCAAGGCTGTATCTTTGGGTTTATACAGCGCCGACATATTATTGTTATTTCAGCACAGACTGAATTGGGGAGCACTGCCCTTCAGCTCAGACCTGAGTTCGATTCCCGGCAGGGCGAAGCACTTGACAAATTTCCTTATTCCACACGTCTCTTCACCTAGTAGCAAGTCAGAACCCGGTTGTTAGTCAATTGGCGGCTTTTCCGGGGGTAATAATGCCTTCAAAAAATAAATAAAAATAATAATTTGGTCACTCAATCCTCGTCTGTTTGTAGGACACTTTCTGAGTGCAATTGGCTGCCATGTTTCGCCTACAAAATATACAGTCAATTCACTTTAACACTGAGTTGAAGAGTCCCGTTGATCCATTGAAGAATTTGCCCCCAAATCTGCGCACTTGGAAATGTTAAGAGGATGATCAACCTGTAGAATCATGACTTTTCAGCCCTGGGTCTGGTGAACAAGAATTAATAACGTTATTAAATATGACATTGCGTAAAGCTCAAATAAAAGCCCTGGAAAGATCTGAGTTTTGTTCACACAGAGCATGGAATGGCAGGTAATCCTCTGGCAATGTGAGTGAAATCTACACTGTTGATTCAGGAAGATTACAATCTTGTTTTAAAGGTAAGTTCAGCCGTTATGTGTATCGGAACATCAAGCCGTAGGTGCTGAAAGCCGCAAATTATTCACCTGAGTGAGCAAATCCAACTCAGGATGGTTTCGGGCTTCCTGTATGATTGAAAAATTTGCCGAAAATCAACAACCAAAGTCTTTGTAAGAAATGCAGCGACTAGTTAATGGGAACCATTTCTTGCCTGGAGCCATTCCCAAATTGTGGCTTATGGGATTCTACTTATTGGAGATGATCTGATAAATGGGACGATTTCACTCTTAAAAGTGTGTTACAATTAGAAGGGTTCAGCCACATAATGGGGCAATTCACATTGCTGATATAGCATGTGTGCCACGCTCTTTTAGAACCAAGTCACGTAACCACGTTTGACTCAAATAAACACCGGCACAAATTAGTTGGATTGAATGGCCTGTTCCCTTGTTGACAGTCTATATTAGTTTAAGGCGAAGGAGATTGCAAATTATAGCTGGAGCCTATTCTGAGAAGCGACTAAACTCGGAATCTACTGAGAGAAGCTTGAATTATAATTCCCACTTTACTCGTGTCTTGACTTAAACAATGAAAAGCCTGATTTAGCTGCTAGGTGAACATCTGAAATCATGTTTGGTTTTTCAGAGCTATCAAAGAGCATTCAAGGACTCATATGTTTCCCGACAATTATCTGCAAGTGCCGTGGCAAAGCAACAGTGCTCATTCTTAAAAGGAATAGTTACTGCCTTCAGAGGAAGGAGGCAGGCAAGTTTAAAGAAAACTGGGAATAGAGAAAAGGAGATGAATGTAATCTGGTCAGGCACATCTAAACTAATCGTGCCATAGTTACACTGGGCCTGCAATTCAGTTTTCAATTTTGTTTTACTTTGTGAACCACTAAACTAGGTTTTGCTGGCAACACAAGAGCAGTAATACAGGACATGCACACTTTTGTGTAAAGACAAACACTTACACACATTTAACATGGGATACACAGGAAAGGCATACATTCCAAGTGATACATGGGCACAACCCTTTACTCAGCAGCTCTGCTCAGGTCTGAGTAGATTAATCCACTCCATTTCAGAACAAGCCTCTTGTGCTCTTCAGTGCTCTGAGTGCTTCGCTATCACCTAACCTAACTGATGTTTATTGGGGGGATATTTTTCCCCATATCAGCTTGAAAATAGGGAGTGAAATTTGCTAAAAGCAATTCTCCCCCTCCCAACCATCGGGTCTTTAACTCACAGTCCAGTCTGTGACACTCCAAAATGATGCTGGGGAAGCCTTGCATTATCCGCAGTGCCGTTCTTTGGATGAAATGTTAAACCAAGGTTCCACCTCCTCTTCAGATCCCTGTTAAAGTTCCTGGCCAACAATCAGCCAGATAAAATTGGTAATTTGCTTCATTGCTGTTTGAGGGACATTGCTGTGCGGCAAATTGGCTGCGGCATTTGCACAGAACTTCTTTGAAGCGCTTTGACATGTCTCGACGATCTGATAAGGTGTGGTATCAAATGTGAGAATTATAATATTATTAGTAGAGTCTTGGATCCTGAATGAAATAGTCACTATTGTGTGTGCTCTTCCTCTGAAAGACCACCCCTAATTTTGAAATCATTAAAACTTCACTCTTATTTACCAGTATAATGTAATTTGGAGATGCAGTTGAGACACTAAGGTTTCAATCTGATGATTAATGACCAGCTAAAACCTTGTTAGAGTCTTAATTTACAATAAGCCCAATGATAGCTTGATAAGAGTTCACCGTCCAGATGGCTAATCCCTGAATTTTCCTCAATGATTTATTAGTTTGTTGTGTAAGAAATTCTTTCTCTCTGTTTATTCTTTTCAATTAAATGTATTGGCTTGAATTCAAGCAGATAAGAGACTCGGAGTAATGGGGCTGCTCAAATACAATGCATCCAAAAAACAAGTCAAATTACACAAGGGAAAATGCTGGATATTTTTGTTATTTGCCTTTTGCGGGCCCAATGACTTTCAAACTATGAACCCGTTCAAATGGCATACGTATTTGGCAGCATTTCAGGAAAGATTCTATGTGGTCAGTCAGAGATTTGAAAGAGGATGAGGGCTGAAATTCTGGTAGCTGAGCGTGGAGAACATAATGGGAACACTTGTACTAAAGTGCAGTGGAACACCAATTATCTGCATGTCACACACATGCATTTTGTTCAACTCAAATATATGCAGGACCCTCTGTGACAAGAGCAAGCAGGATGCCTGGACAGTGGACTGCACAGTGTAGAAACAAATCATATCAATGCAGTGCATTCAATCTCCTCCAATTAAGCCTTCTAGAGTAGCAGCAAGAAATTATTTCACCATTTGAAAAATATGCCCCTTCTAATTTATCAACAAATCTTGCCCAAGACCATTGTATACAGATTCATTGAGTCTGATCAAAAGTGTAAGCAACAACAACAAAATTACATTGATATAGTGCCTTTTAACGAAGACCCTTCTTTCCCTCCCCCCCAAATCCAGCCAGGTCAGGTGCAATTTAAACTTGTTTAAAGTTTTAATAAATCTACTTCATAAATTTACTCCCTGCTTTCAATCCAGTGCAGTGCCAATGTGCTTTAAATCACACAGATGAATCTGTTTGCAATCTTCCAATATTGAATGAATCCATAGTTGTTATTATTTATAACTCACCTTATTCTCAGCTGTAAAGTGTGAAAGAGCGATAAAGCCTGCCTGCATCCCCTCAAACCAATATTGCGTTCAGACTTGCTTGTCTTTTTAAATAATATAAAATCTCTTCTCTGCAAAAACCTATTAACATTAGGAAACTCTACAAAATAGTCAATGAACTCGAAAAACCTATTGAAAAGTCAATGTGGAAAATCAATTGGAGAGCAGGAGTGGGAGTGAGTATAAATCACTGATTAAAACTGTCGTCTTTTAGAAGGAACCTTTTTTATCTGTTAAATTCTGTTAATGCAGAGTTTATTGCGACAGATAGACATATACATCGAAGACATAACAACAATACCAATTTACATTGATACAGTGAATTTCAGAACGTCTCAAAGCGCTTCACACAGCTGATTGTGAACCTGAGCTGGAGTTGAGTGGAGTCCTGTAGCTCAGTGGTTAGAGCACTCGCCTTGCAAGCGAGACACCTGGGTTCAATTCCAGGCAGAGGGCGAAACCTTGGACAAGTTTCCTTACTCCACACAGAGCCTAATAATAATCCCTCAAAAACAAAAAAAACAAAAATTGGTCATTTTCAATCCACGACTGTTTGTGGGGACACTGCTGTGTGCAATTGGCTGCCGCGTTTTGCCCACAAATATACAGTCAACTCACTTTACAGTCTATTCTGTGAAGCGCTTTGAGACGTCTGGAAGACGTGAAAAGCGCTATATCAAATGCAAGGATTATTATTATATTATTATTATTATTATTGAGTGTGAAAGAGTAACCAAAGGGTGGTCGAAAAGCAGGGTTTCAAAGTGGGAAGGGAGGGGGTAAAGGCAGAGGGATCCTGGGATGGAATTCCAGTGAGAGAATGGCTGAAAGCTCTCCCGCTGGGGCGGATCAGGATGAGGACATGAAGAGTACAAGCGCTCTGGGACGCTACCCTGTGTGAGGGGCGCTATATAAATGCAAGCTGTTGTTGTTGTTGACTGCTGTTCACTGGGATGGAGGGAGCTTGAATGAATCCACTTGCATTATGCTATGGTCACGCTTAATTCTATTTCTAAGCTGAAAAGTGTGAACGAGTGATAAAACCAGTGAGCTTCCCCTCAGACAGGAAGGTTGCAGGAGTTCACAGAGGTAGAGTGAAGTCCAGGTCGTGGAGGGATATGAGAGAGAGTACAAGGAGAGGGGAGAGAGACAAAAACATTGCGTGTCAAACTGAGCGAAAGGTGCACAAAGTTTATTCAGTTTTTTTGTTTCCACCTGAGAGGAAATCAGTCAATCCATGTTAATTTTAGATGTGCAATTCTCTCCCGTCCACGTTTCGGGAGCTGTCATTAATAGGTTAGAGAAAGGCTTCAGGTAACAAGAGAATTGATCAGTAATACCGCTGACCTTCAAACAATTATTTTCTCTCCGCGCCACATAAACTGGCAGATGAGGTCAGTCAGTGGTTCAGCTGATGTTCTGGCTGTGGTTTGACATTCATTAGCCTTTAGGGCAGATGAACACTGTAACCATTCTGGATTTCCAAAAAGGATTAAGTCCAGGCTAAAGCACATGGTTTGTGGTAATAATAATAACAATAATAATAATAATCCTTGCATTTGATATAGCGCCTTATCATGTGTTTGAGACTCAAAGCGTTTCATAAAATAAATGCAAATAAATATAATGGACACGCATAAATATAATGGTAACAGACATAATGGACGAAGTAGCCTTCCCTTATATGTTACCTTTTTACCTACATTGTACAAACATTCTAAGCTCACGGGTACTGTTATGTGTTATTATTTTCACATTTATTTATTTCACTCTCGAACCTATTCCCAACATCTAATATAACCTTGGCAATTTATTGCAGCAGCCAATATTTGATTGTGATCAAGGATACATCATAGTCTTCAGGGGGCGATTGAGGGGAGGGAGGAGGGGAGGGGGGAGTGAGGGGGAGGAGGGGAGGAGGTGAGTGAGGGGGAGGGGGGGAGGTGGGGAGTGAGGGGGAGGAGGGGAGGTGGGGAGTGAGGAGGAGTGAGGGGAGGAATCAGTGCACAATGACACGAAAAGCTGTAGACAAAACAAAATAAATTCAGGCAATATTCAATGGGAGGCAATGTTGAAAATTTTTGACAGATTTGACACATCAAACTCAAAATTTCCACTAATCTTAACCTGTAGGACCATTTTGCTTTACAATTTAAGATCATGCAGAAATTGTGGGAACATTCCTAAAATCGGTCTTAATCTGGTTCAATCGGGGAAAGAGTAGGTAAATAGGACTGAAAGGATTGCTCTTGAGGGAGTGGCACAGACACAATGGGCCAAATGACCTTCTTCTGTGCCGTGGATTTCTATGGAAATCTTTTTTTAAGTATCTTGGAAAACTCGCCTGTAAATGAAGACTGAATCTAAGAGGTCTGCACCATGTTGCACTTTAAAACAAACAAGATCATGAAAGAGGTTGAGATGAAGGAACCCCTTGAGCCCATTTGATCTTGTCCTTCCAGATTACCCACTCATCTGCCAGCTCCCTCCCTTCCCTCCCCTCACCCTGACCATTTCTCCCTTACTCGGGTCCTGACCCAACCGTACAGCGCCTCGGGACGTCCTCCCGACGTGAACGGCGCTCTATAAATGGAATCTTGTTGTTGTTGTTGTCTTCTGGCTGTACTGTATTAATTTTTCATGAAAATGCTACAGGTATTTTTTGCATTGCATTGATTTTTCTCATAAAGCTGCGCAAAATGTTTTATTAATAATAGATATAACGCAATAAAAAAAATTACATATTTTAATTTCAACTACTGTAATTTTCACAGCTGTAATTGCAATTCTGTTTGCTGCTTAGAGTTGTTTGCTTAATATTTATTGTGAAGAAATAATGTGTGCCATTATAAAGCAATCAAAATGTATTGTATGTGTTCTTACTCTCAAAACGACTCAAAGTATCCAGAAATGCAGCTACACATTTGTAAAATTCCACTTGTGTGAAGGTTTATTCTATTAACGTAGCATTTCAAACCATCCAGAATTTGGGAAATTGTTGAATACAGTCCTAACTTTCAAGACAATTAGTTCTAAAAAATAACTTACATAAGAAATAAAATGGCAAATACTGTACATTACATATAGGAACATAGGAACAGGAATAGGCCATTCAGCCCCCTGAGCCTGCTCCACCATTCTATTAGATCACGGCTGATCTGTAACTCAACTCCAATTACAATAAAAAACAGACCATATAATAAAAATAATTATAATCCTAGCATTTGACATAGCCCCTCATCACGTAATTGAGATATCTCAAAACGTTTCACATGATCTTACTGCAAAAGTCAGAGTGTATTTGTAGGCAAACACAGCAGCTAAATAACACAATAGTACACAGTAAAGTCCCACAAACAACCATGAAATGAAGGAACAATTGGGGGATTGCTGGCCCAGACCATATCATTAAATCTAGGAGAAACAGTCAGTCAATGGTTCTATACATGATTAGTGAAGTACTTTGGACCAAACAATTAATGTATCACTGAAGCCACTTATTTGACGTTTGCATATTTCTAATGCACTGAAAGCCAACCCAGTTGCTCAAGCATTACTGAGCACATATAATGCTGTGGAATAGGGGAAATCAAAGCCAATAATTGGGGAACGTATTCACTGAGGGGGAATTGGTTCAACAAAACAAATCCTGTATTGTGCAAATTAATTGGATAAATTAATAGCCTTCCCGCCAATGAATTGCAGCTCGTGATTGATTGCTTAATAAATGTTTCAAGCTCGGCCCCTTGTGATTCATGGACAGGTTCAGAAAGGTTTCTACAAGCAAACGGTCATGATCGTGTGCTCAGGTTGGGTTAAGTTAAGAGACGGGATTCATCAATAAACAAATTACTGCAACAGAAAGCAAACAGGCATTGAAAGGTGATAGGCGGGAATAGATGAAATGAAGGAGGCACAGAAATTCCAAAAGTGAAAGTAATAATAATAATAAATAATAATAATCCTTGCATTTAATGTAACACTTTATTACATAGTTGAGATGTCTCAAAGTGCTTCACAGAATATATACCAAAGGAAATTGACTATATTTTGTGGGCAAAATTCGGCATCCAATTGCACGCAGCAATAAAGTGAGTGGATTGAGTGACCAAATTATTATTTTGAAGAGATTATTACCCCTGGAGAGCATCTGCCAATCGACTTAACAACTGGGTTCCTACTTACTACTAGGTAAACAGAGGCATGTGGAGTAAGGAAATGTGCCTAAGGTTTCACCCTGCCTGGGAATCAAACCTGGGTCCTCTCGCTTGCGAGGCGAGTGCTCTAACCAATACGCTACAAGATTCCACTAAAACATGTGATAAAAAATTTCAGTCTGAGCTAGGGGAAATGCAACCTTAATCCTTCTGAATCCCGGACTTAAAAGGAAACCCTTTATTTTGTAAAATCATGGCACCTCGGCTGCCAAAATGCTGGAACAGTACAGTGTACACCACAGTATTTGATGCTCGGCCTTATTAATTGGAGGAAAAAGGCAATTATTGATGCTTAAAATTCATGGATTCCAATAGTTTCTGTTCTCTGAAAACTGGAGTAGCTCAAGGGAATCGGTAGCATTTTAGTCATTAATATCCCTAGGATCTGTCTTAATAATAATTTCAGCCCAGATTTTCTGTATGCATATACGGCAGCAACTTTGCATATTTGTTTTCGTGAAGAATAACACCATCATGAAATTCCATTTATTTACAGTTGCCTCCGGCAGTAATGCTCATGCGTCACTCTCTCTGAGTTTGTAAACTACAAGTTTATATAGCTGCTTAACTCAGCGATAAACCATCTAATAAGCAGTCTCATTAAAACATACTATTTGGTGGCTTCCCACAGGCAGAAATAGACAGTCCACCGTGATTTAATTTTGCAGATGGAAAATTTTCAGATTTCAAAGTCAGAATTCTATGTCGTTAATTCTTTGAACGCCGGCAAGAAGCACTTATGACTGTGTGCTGCCAAACTGATTCAATAAGGGGGTAATAATCCCTTTAAAAAATGTGGTCACTTAATCCACAACTGTTTGTGGGACGTTGCTGTGCACAATTGGCTGCCGCGTTTCGCCCACAAAACATACAGTTAATTCACATTACAGTACATTCTGTGAATCACTTTGAGACATGATAAGGCGCTATATCAAATGCAAGGATTATTATTATTATAAGTTGTCACATGCAAAATACCTTTATGACAAATGAAGATAACAGAAACATAAAAACAGTTGATGTTAATCAGGTCCTAATCGATTGCTACATTACTGGTCCCGAGTCTGTTACAATTGGACGGAGTCCATAGGTGAGAGAGACACATCTATCACTGAACAGTAATGCATAAAAATTCTTGCATTTGATGTAGTGCCTTATCACATCATTGAGACGTCTCAACGTGCCTCACAGAACATATTTTAAAGTGGATAGACTGTATACTACCTATCTTTTAGTGCTTCTGTCAATTTATAGGGAGGAAAAATTGGGGGAGGTGGGGGGCAAAAGAGGATCAGGGCGGGGGGGAGATGGGTGTGGAATTGACATAATATGGCAACCTCCCGAACAGAGCAAAGGTGATGTGAGACATGATCTGTGAGTTGAACTGCCAAGAGTGCGAATATTACTGGTTGCAGAGAAATTTATGTTTGCCGTCGGCAGAGTTTAATTCTCCTCTTTCTGTTAATTCTATGCTAGTTTATGCAGCAGCTGGTTATCAAATCTAAAAAAAAACCTAGCAAGCAGCTTGTGTCAATCAATAAAACTACCTCTCGTCTGCTCATGTCTCTTCGCATGATGTTCTCCTGCTGTTTGTTTGGTGTCACTATCCAGCTGCCTTCAGCCTTCACCATCTCGAATATGTGTAACGGTCATCTGATTTTCCTAATTTACCCTGAAATTGAAGTCCTAAAGAGTAGTCTTTAAACGTGGGCCAAATTTGCTCTATTTGGAGCTCTTAATTTCAGATACGGTGCAAATTATACCACTTACTGCTTACAATTCCAATAGCACCAACACTGACGATTTAATAATAGGTGCTGGAACCATTCGAAATGCAAGTACTAAAATATGATGTAGTGGATCGCAATGACATAAAAATATTACGGCCCTTTCAAAAATGGTCAATATCTAAATTAGCACCAATGAAAAGCTAACAATGCACTGTCCCCCAGTTACACTGCACTCTCAACACCCTGAGAAACAGGACAGATTCCTGCCGTCCAGAGCGTGTGCACATTCCATTCTAGTCACAGGGAAATTTCCATGTGTGTGTGGAGTACGTATATGGAATTTTTCGTCTGGTTTGGATACTCTTAATGCAATACAATACAAATCTACATTTACATAGTTCTTTCCACATCGGGAAGGACTTCCCAAAGCGCTTGACATTGCTGGCTGGGCACTCGAGTGGGCGGGTGAGGGTCGAGGGGGGTGGGGAGGGGAAAGATGATCAAAAGCATGGTCAAAGAGGTAGGTTCAGAGCATGCTGATGGGTTTCTCTATATGTCAGACAATTGGCTGCCCACCAAATCAATTACTATTTTGGAGGTGCCACAGCTGTCACTTTTTACTCGCAGAAGCTTTGCTGCTTTGCTGTTTACTAAAACGATCCTATGGCAATAACATTTTAAAAGAAAAGCATCTGAAAGTGAGCTGGTTTCAGAATAAAACAAAATGCCTTTTCTCTCTTTATCGGAGAAGTTGTCACTCTCTCTCTCTCACACACACACACACACACAGTGGAAACAGTAATTACGGCTTGCCAGTCATGTTTGTTTTGCATCTGGAGAATTTGTCCTGCCCATTGTTATGCGTAATGACCACATTTAATTGGAGAAAAGGAACCAGTCTCTTTGCCCACAACATACAATTTTGGATTTTAATTCCAGGCACATACTGGAAACACTAATAAGACATGGCAGAGCTAGATCTTAATTGTAAACAATAGGTAAATTGCCACCTTTCAGGCAAGGAGGAAGAGCCTACAATCTACACAAGCCAAAATCCACTATGTTTTGAAGGATTCCTGAAGGAATTTCCAAACTGTTCTCCCTTTTGCTTGGTTATTTGGGTGGCTGACACAGTGAAAACCCATTGTCATGGTTAAGAGTATCAAAACTGATGGACTGAGATAACCACATATGCTGAGAAATTTCCCCTTGTCAGGAAACGGGATGCGAACTCTCTCTGTGGAGGGACGCACCCTGCTCACCTTATCTTGGAAATTATTCGGGACAAGTTGGCAAGAGCCATCAGCGTGCGCATTGAGGCAGTGCTGGAGTCTAACCAGCTAAAAATACACACAGCTTGCCAATTTGAAGCTTCCTGCTGCTTGTCCAGCTGGGAACCACCCTATCTGCTGGGGTTTTGGCTTGCAGGGGTTCAAAGGAGCGAAATGGGAAGAATCCCAACCACTAAAGACTTCCTGAGGCCTAATTAATAACAATAATTATGATAATAACAATAATCATTGCATTTGATACCACGTGTCTTCGAGACGTCTCAAAGCGTTCCGCAGTATACACCGTAGAGTAAATTGACTGTATATTTTTTAATTGTAATTCAGTCTGCAATATATTCTGTGGGCAAAACGTGGCAGCCAACTGTGCTCAGCAGTGACCCACAAACAGTCGTGGATTAATTAACCATTTCCATCAGCACTACGAAATTCACTGAAGTGATCCGTTATAAGTTTTGGCGCCAGGACATAATGAGCTTCTTATTAAAGGAGAGATAGACTCATCGCTTGGTTGCTACATGACACCCTCATGGCCATCAAATTGGCTTCACTCTCGACTGTGTTTATCCTGTCATTTTATGATGTCAGATTGAAAGATAAGTTAATATGAAGCGTCGAAGACGTGATAAGGTGCGTTTGACATTCAAGTAGCTGGGTTAAGAGAAACATAATGTGATACCAACCCCCACCCCACCCCCAAAAGCTGAACAACTTTCCCATGCGTGAAAGACTGCCTGCTCGGGGATAACTAATCCATCCGCTCAGTCTCGCCATTGCGGTGCGTCAAAGGTAACCACGGCAACCCGCTCGCCACAACAGCCGATCAAGTGATGCTCCGATGCAAAAATGATATCCCACAAGGACTAAAGTAGCTGACACAAAACACACGTATACTTCCCGAAGGAAACATATTCCACCGTCATTTTTGAGCAGCGCAGAAGTTCGCCCACAACTACACAGTCCCGTTGTTTCACAGTAAATTCAGTAAAACACATGAAACGTGGGGTCTATATCACGTGCGAGGATTGTTATTTCACTTTATGGCTGTTTGTGGGATATGTCTATGCGCAAAATTGGCTGCCATGTTTACCCCCAAAAACACACAGTCATAATGACCGTGCCTTCGGTCATCTTTTCACTCCCCACATCCCCCAACCACCCTCATCCCTCTCACCACCCCCCCCTCACACCACCCAACCACCCTCATCCCTCTCACCCCCCCCCCCCAACTTGTCCCCCACCTCCCGAATCCGGCCACCAGTTCTGGTGCAAACTGTCTAGCGCCTTAGGACGCCACCCCCCCACCCCAATTGAAAGACAATTTGATGCTGTTGTTGCCATTTTATTTCTTGACGCAAAGGGAAAATGCAACCATTAATAATAATAATGGTCTCTGGAAAGTGCCATTCACATTATCACAACAACAACAACTTGTATTTATATAGTGCCCTTCACGTGGGGTGAGGGTGACGTTTTGGAACGATTATAGCAGAGGGGAGTGGGCGGGTGAGCAGAAGCAGACTACATCAAACAACAGAAAGACTAGCGACTAATGAATAGGCATCAGTTCTGAAACTAATAATAATAATATTTGCATTCGATAACAGCACTTACCATGTCAATGACATGTCAAAGTTTGTAGTCATTGTGTATATGGTAGTGCTGAGATGATCTGCTCAGCATAGACCTGGGTAATTTTCCGTGTGATAGGTTTCCAAGCTCCAACTGGCAATTACTGAGGATGCTCTTTGAAGATTTGGAGTCTGGAGTTTCTCCTTTTAAATGAAGGATACTGGCAGATTGTCAAGAGACAAACACAGGAGCCAGCAGAGCATCACTCTGTGTTAAAAGACAAAACTCCGCTGGATACCTTTGATCCCAAGAGAAGCGAAAGATCTTCCTCAGACAAAACGTGATTCAACCCAACCTCCCACAGCTCCTCATCATTATTCTGTTCTATTAATTCCCCGGCTTCTCAGTTTTGCATTGGAATTGGAATTATTGAGACATTAATGCGGATATCAGGCTCAGTTTCGAGCTTTGGACCACAGAGAAAGGGAATGATTATTCTGGTATATAATCCCGTTCACCTTATTAGTTTTGGGCCGTTCTATTTTAGATTCTTTTTGTGTGCAAATTACTGTCGCTTGTTAGCCCTTTGAATGCAGGGGAGGTGGCTGTAAGGGCAATCAAAAAAGTAGGGTTTTTGTGTGGAATTTAAAGACAAATAGAGAGGGGCGGGGGTGGGTGGGGGGGGGAGGGGTTCAGGATGGAGGTGTAGCGTGAGAAAGTTGCAGAGGTTAAGGGCCGATACAGTCCAGGATGGGAGGCATTGTCCCTATAATTCTTATTGATCTGTGAGCAGCCACTGCCACCCTCAGCCCATTCTTGAATAAATACCTCTCGCCCATTCTTCCATAACTGAGACATCTTTCAGTGGGTCAGAATCCTTTATCTGCACGTCAAACAGGGTGTCTGAGCATACATTCACTATCAAATACATCAGATGGCCTCTGGAGTTTGCCTTCAAAATTAACAAGAGCAGCTGTTTCTGAGCAGAGATCTGTTCTATTTATTTTATAAGAGAAAATCTACCAAGCATTGGAATACACCCACAATTAGAAGATTATTGCTGTGCCAGGCAGCCGTTCAGTTCGTCCCTTGTTTGTTCTTTGCTTCACTCAATCTTCTCCCTTGAAGAATAAAAGGTGAGGGCTCCAATTAGTTATGATGTGGTGTACCGCATTTGGTCCATGAGTATTCTATGGTCCATGAGATTAATAATAAAAATAATAATAATCCTTGCATTTGATATAGCTCCTTATCACATCATCGAGACATCTCAAAGCGCTTCACAGAATACACTATAAAGTGAATTGATCGTACTTTGTGAGCAAAGGTTACACAGAATTGCATGGACTGTAGAGCCCCATCCAGCCCAAGTAGTCCATCCTGAGTATAGTGTTTATGCTCAACACAAGCCATCCCATTTGTCAAATCCCTCTATTCACTTCTACCTCCAGAATGCAGAAAAATAGCTTGCTAGTAAATAATAATGATGATAATAATAATCCTTGCAGTTAATAATGGCATAATAATAATCCTTGCATTTGATACAGCACCTTATCACATCTTCAAGACGTCTCAAAGCACTCACAGAATATACTGTAAAGTGAATTGACTGTATATTTTATAGGCGAAACGTAGCAGTCAATTGCGCACAGCAGTATCTTACTAACAGTCGTGGATTGAGTGACCAAATTATTATCTGTTTTTTAAGGGATTATTAGCCCTGGAAGAATGATCCATCGATCAACAAAAAACTGGGTTCCTGCTTACTACTAGGTAAACAGAGGTGTGTGGAGTAAGGAAACGTGTCTAATATTTCTTCCCGTCCAGTTAAAATAAAGCCTTTCATGTCAGGAGGATGCTTTAAAGTGTTTCACAGGTCCCACTGCTACGTTTAGTGTACATGTTGTAGTCAATTTGCAAACAGCAATAACCACAAAGTGAGCCATTAATACTTATCCATATTTATCTGTCAGATTGTTGACCATGGCACTAGGAGAAACGCTTAACACATAGTACCATTGGAGGTTTAACATCCACCTGAAGAGGCAGAGAGACCTCGGATTAACATCTCAGATAAAGGATGGATAGAGAGATGAGTGCTTGTTCTGCTCAACACTGTACTTCTCAAAATCAGATACATTATGTATATAGTATTTAGTGGAGTCCTGTAGCTTAGTAGTTAGAGCACTCGCTTTGCAAGCGAGAGACCTGAGTTCAATTCCAGGCAGAGGGCGAAACCTTGGGCAAGTTTCCTTACTCCACACAGAGCCTAATAATAATCCCTCCAAAACCAAAAACAATAATAAATTGGTCATTTTCAATCTACGACTGTTTGTGGGACATTGCTGTGCGCAATTGGCTCCCGCGTTCGCCCACAAATATACAGTCAATTCACTTTACAGTGTGTTCTGTGAAGCGCTTTGGGACGTCCTCCCGACGTGAAAAGCACTATATCAAATGCAAGGATTATATAGCAATACAACAACAACAACAACAACAAGATTCCATTTATAAAGCGCCTTTCACGTCAGGAGGACGTCCCAAGGCGCTGCACAGTTGGGTCATGACCCGAGCAGGGGGGAAATGGTCAGGGTGAGGGAAGGGAGGGAGCAAGGAGGGGGAAATGGTCAGGGTGAGGGGAGGGAAGGGAGGGAGCGAGGAGGGGGAAGAGAGTCGAGAGGGGAGCTGAAGGCACGGTCAAAGAGAAAGGTTTTGAGACCGGCCTTGAAGGAGGAAAGGGAGGAAGCGGCGAAGGCACTGGGGGATGGAATACAGGGTCAGACCTCCATTGTGAGGAAACAATAATAATAATAATCTTGCATTTGATTTAGAGGCTGTTGAATAAATGTATCAGACATACTGCTTTGACTGTGATTTGGTCATCTTTCTTTCCCCACCCTCTATGGCCTCCACTCCCAGCTCAGGTACTCAGTCAGCATGGTGAAATGCTTTGAGATGTCTTTCTAACATGAAGGCACAATGTAAATGTAAATTGCATTGTATCCAATGTCGGCCCAGTGTATATTTTCTCGGTTTGATATTACACAAACTACCATTTTCATGTCCTTGTGAAGCGATGCAGTAATTCTCAGATTCCAGAGAAACTAGCTTATTGATGGCATGGCATTCAGCTGTTGTTTGTGTGCTTTAACGTGCTATAACAGAATCATATCACATTTAGGTCTAGTCGTAAACTGATTATTTTGGCATTAAAGCTGCTGTCAATGGTAATACCTCTAAGCCACATTTAGCACTGTTAATTAATCACTCGCTTTAAGCACTACCAGCCAAGCAGCAAAGCAGTATTCAAGACAATCATAAAATAATGAAACATAAACCAATTTGACTAATATTTTCTAATTTCCCACAATTTTCCTGTGCACTAAATATGCATGCAATTAGGGTATATTCGAAGTAGATCTTAATGTTTGTCTTTAATAGAGAATGATTTAGTCACAAATACATCTAATAATAATAATGCATTTGACACAACACCTTATCACGTCGATGAATCATCTCAAAGCGCTACAAAGGATTTTACTGTGTAAAATTTTACTGTGTAGTAACTGGAAATTTTGTAGGCAGTCTTCATATTTGATTGCACATCTGATGATTCTATCACCTCAGCCCTTTGAGATGTCCTCCTGATGTAAAAGGCACTAGATAAATCTATTGTATTGTATTGCACCTGCTTTCTATTATAATGTTGCTATTAATGCATATTATTTTTTGTAATTTGCTAACATTGCACATTTAGGATTTGAAAACAAGCATGATTTTTTATGAACAAGCTATAAAAGTAAGCTTTGGATCTACTGGATCTACGCTATACTTAAAGTTGCATATTACAAATATCTCGCAAGTACAAATATTGTTCTGATTAATTTCATCTGAATTATCTGACCCAGGGCAAAATATCTTTTTTTCATGCAGACATTAAAGAAAGACGTGATAAGGCGCTATATCAAATGCAGGGATTATTATTATTATTAAATGGAGCTTCTCAGCATACAACATGGCATATGTCTAAACCATCAGCTAGAATTCAAGTGCATAACCTGGGATACGTCAAACACTGTAACTGCAAAACACATTGGTCTATTTTGAGCTCATAATCAGTTTCCCAGCTGCTGGAGTGGTGGAAACTGAAATAACCTTCTTATTGAGCAAATCATGAATAAATGATGGTGAGATTTTATTTCTCTCTCTCTCCCTCTCTGCGTTAAATGTTTTGCGGCTAAAACAAACTCATTGCTGGAGATAAATGAAAAGCACCATTTGAAGAAGAGTACTGGAATGACCTGTGGGCGGAAGGGTCCTTTGCAAGGAGGGGAAGATCAGCCACCATCTGCTGGAGCCCACAGAGAGCTACAAAAACAACAAAATTAAATCTATAGAGCACCTTTCACGTTGGGAGGACGTCCCAAAGCGCTGAACTAATTGCAGTCTGCCCACTGGGAACCCAACTGCAGTCAAACCGTAACAGTCCTAGGATGTTAGGTTGGCAGGTGGCAGGAGTAACCAGAGAGAAGCCTGACTTCACTGGGAGCGTCCAGACAATTTATGTGATACAAAGATTTAATATCCCCATTTGGCTGATCAAAGCCAGCCATCCCAACAACAAACACGTTCTGATGCCTTTGATTCTGTGAGACCTTCTGCCAATTTTCTTGCCAATTTTCCGCCCTCGCCCCTCTTTTCCTCTTGTTTTCTTCTACTGGACATAATTTCACGTGTGCCAATTGCTCTCCCAGTGTCTGACTCAAGTGACTATTATCGATGTGTGAGCGTCCTGACTGTCAATGGTCCTGAGCATTATGCCACTCTAAACCCATGTCTTCTTTTCTACTCTCTTGGTGCATCCTAAAGTAAATGGAGGTGCTTCTTTTAAGTGCACTGAGCAGAGTAATTACATAATAATTATAGGGACCATGTATGAATTTTGTTTTCCTGTTCCAGTTAATCTCATGGAAACTCATCCACGTTGCTAATAATAATAATAATGATAATAATAATAATAATAATAATAATCCTTGCATTTAATATAGTGCCTTATCACTTAATTGAGACGTCTCAATGCACTTCATACATAAACTGCAAAGTAAATTGGCTGTGGATTTTGTAAACTGTGTTGACAGAAATTGTATCCGATCCATATTGTCCACTATTAGGTCACTAAGCACGAAGAAATAAGCAAAGCACTTTGCACAGACATGACCTAGCATGTAAGTGCAATTGTCAGTGACTAGAATTCCACTGTCAACTTAATGACATGATTAAATATTAATTAATGTCGTTACCAGCACGACTCAACTTCTGATTAAAAAGTTCTGTTCATTTCACTTTCCTTGTCTGCTGTTTCCTTGTTGCTTTTGAATATGTCTTGTCATATTTGGCATGCAGCGTGGGGCCAACATTTCTGGCAAAAATTATAACAGTAGTGAATTTGATGACAGGATTATTGGACCCTAGTGACTGCAAACTGACTGCTTTGGCAGATAATAATTGATTCAATCTGTTTGTTGTTCAGTTATCGGACGATCAATAGCTCATATTAAATGTGGTATGGACATTAACAAACTACAAGTATTAGCAGTTTTAATACTTTGTATTTCTCCCACAAAATACACAGTCAATTCACTTTACAATATATGTATTCTGTGAATCGCTTTGAGATGTCTCAACAACATAATAAAGTGCCTTATCAAATCCAAGGATCATTATTATTAAAATTAATACATTATGAGTAGATGTCTGTCTGTCTGCCTGCCTGCCTGCCTGTCTGTCTGCCTGTCTGTCTGTCTGTCTTGCCTCTAAGTCAATAAGGTGGTGGGTTCACAGTCCCACAAAATCAGCTTTAGTGCGAGCTGAAACTCTACAACAACAACAACTTGCATTTATATAGCGCCCTCCATACAGGGTAGCATCTCAGAGCACTTAACAGTGGCAGAGCCTGACTCCGAGCCGGGGCGGGTCGGGGAGGTGACCGTAAGCACCATCGAAAGGCAAGGTTTTCAGGTGGGAAAAAGGGGAGAGAGTGGTGGGGGGGGGGGGGGGGGTAAGATGGAGGGATTGAGGGAGAGTGTTCCAGAGTTTTGGGGTGTGGTGACTGAAAGTATGACCTTCAATGGTGGAGCAGAGGGTGTGGGGGACAAGTGGGAGGCTGGTGCCAGTCGAGCAGAGGTGCCGGGTGGTGGATTGGGGAGTGAGGAGGTCGGAGAGGTAGGGAGGTGCCAGGGAGGGAATGGATTTGAACATGAGTGTGAGGATCTTGAAGGCCAGTGTTGGGGAAGCCCGGCATTGTCGGAGGTCCCATCTTTCGGATGAGACATTAAACTGAGATTGTGTCCCTCTGTTTAGGTGGACTTTACAGATCCCATGGCACTGTTAGAAAGCAGAAGGAGTTTTTCCTGGTGTCTTGGCCAATAATCCTCCGAATAAAATAGAGAAGTCACTTCATGGCTGTTTGAGATATTGCTGTGTGTAATCTGTCTGCCACATTCACCTACAAAATACACAGTCTTTTCACATTACAGTAAATCCCGTGAAGCACTTTTAGATGTTCTGCTGACATGAAAGGCACTTTATCAAATGCAAGGATTATAATTACTTATTATTCTGAAAGCACTCAGAAGGCTGTGAGTAAGAAAACAATGCTATTAATATAGCTTTTGGAACTTTGAAAACATTACGTAATATATTAAAACTTTTGTGCACACTTTCTGCTGCTTTGCAGTCATCTGTTACTGTTAGAGTTGATAAATGTATTTAATTGTGTTTCTGTCTCGTTCACTAAAGTTGCTTTGTACTGCTTTATTTTTCACACAAAACACTTCTTTTTTGTTCAAAGAGAAGTCTCTGATTTTACATTGACTGAGAGATAATTGTACATCCAGATCTGGGGTTTTGGACAGTTATGCTCAGCTGGAAGTGAACATATTTTACCTGTTGCTTTTTGTTTGAGGTTCTGTTGGAGTTGTTAGTTTGGCTGAATGTCACCATTTGAAATATGGTCCTCAAAGGTAGAAGATCTTCTTTGAAGGCTGTGGGTTTTTTTCCCCCACTTAATATTTTTGTTTTTTCCTTGAATCAATCAATTTTTCTTTGTTGACCTAAAACAACCGGACTGTGATATTTTACGGCTCTTCGTGTGTTACTGAAATATTTGCCCTAGTTTTCAATTTGTTGTAAATTAGTGCAATAAGTATCGCCAACAAAAAATACGGCAACCACACTTAACAGTAAATCCTGTGCAGCGCTTTGAGCTATATCAAATGTAAAGCCTATTATTATTACTAACTATAATGTATCATGCCCAAGAATTTCAGATGATAATAATAATACTTGCATTTCATATAATGTTTCACATTGTCGAAATGTCTCAAAATAGTTCACAGGAAAGTGTGGTGACTGTGTACTTTGTAGGCAAACACGACAACCAATTTGCAAACACCCATGGAGTGAGTGACCAATTTTATTTGGTGGGGCATTGTTGGTCAGGACACTGGGTCAAAATCCTTTCTCTTTTCAAGCAGTGTTAGATGGGGCCTCGGTTTAATATCTCATCTGAAAACCATCACTTCTGACAATCATTTCACTGGAAAGATATTAATAGACACTTCTAAAGTACGTGCTGGATAGCAATGCATTATAATTTTCTCACTTGGGAGAAAGATGGATTTAGAGACTTATCTGTACTTCGTTCAGAATGGATCGACCTCTGTTTACTTTGTGAAAGCTTTAATGAAAGCTGCGATCATTTCATATTGAAGTCATTATGCGTGAATGAGGAAATGCTAAAATCTAGGGCACAACCTCAGAGATTGAAATGAAAGCTTTAGAATTAGAACCTGCCAATAGATTTGGGATTCTGATATTGAGATTAAATAAATAACGGTAAGATGCTAGAGATTCCGAAACGTCATAATAATAATAATCCTTATCACATCATCAAAACGTCTCAAAGAGCTTTACCGAATTTACTGTAGACTCTGTATCATTCGATCTGAGATTGCTCTGAAGTAACAGATGTGTCAGAGAATCTCTCACATTTTGGAATGGAATAGACAGGTGTGCAAAGCAAACATTACCAGTTATAAAATCTAATGAACTCTCCTAAAGTTATCAATAATCTTACTGATGGCAGCTCTTCACTGGTATGAAATATTTCACCAGCAATCAAACACCATTTTGTGTGTTTGACATAAGCACTTTAGTTCAGTAGAAACAAATCCAAAATCCTGACTGTTTTGCTTCCTCTTAGAGTATTCCAATTTACCATTTAAATGACCTTAATGAGGAGTAGGATATATAGTATGCATCTATAATAATTCCCCACCTCCCTCGGAAACAGCCTATTAAACATCCACTTTACTGAATCCTCTCATAACCTAAACAGTTCTATTCTGGATTATGAATGTTTTTAGCTCCGAAAATATTGGGAAATGGTGCCCAGTTTTCAATAGAGGGAAAAGTATACAACAAGTTTCACACAGGACCATAAGACAATAATACACACGCCTACACGCCTAAACTATCTCAGAAGACATTAAAGATTGGGAAAAATAAATTTAGTCGTGATTTCAGTTACATCTGCCAAATGTCACTCACTGAGAGTGACAGTCACTCATTTGGGTTTTAAAATGTGACCAATTTTGAAGCATTTCAACCCCAAACAATAAAAAAAACGGTTTCATCTATTTCAATGGGCTGGTGCCACTCTCGCTGATTGTAAATGTCACTCCTCATTTTGACATTCCTTCCCTGCAGCCAATGAGACCTACTTCTCACACAGCCCAGACATTGGGATAAAACAAGATACCCACAAAAATGCAGCAGATAGAAATTCAGCAGCGCACCAAATGCTACACATCCAAGAATAACAACCACAACAACAACAAATTGTGTTTATATAGCGCCTTTCATGTTGGGAGGATGTTCCAAGGTGCTGGACAATGAAGGGTTTGCATCCAAGCTCGGAGTTGGAGTCCAGAGGGGTGGAGGGCAAATGGGGAGGGTGGAGTTGAAAGGCACGGTCAAAGAAGATCTTGAGAGGGGCCTTGAAGGAGGCAAGGGAGAGGGCGAGGCAGAGGAGCACTGGGATGGAGTTGCAGATGGTGGGGACAGGAAGGATTAATACGAATAATACCGTGGTATGTTTACCTTTAGAAACATTTTTTTTCTAATCTTCCTCCAAAACAAATCCATGCGGGGGCATGTCTACAGTACATATCAGTTATTTCCCCCAGAGAAACTGAGTCACAATGCTGCCTGTTTAATTATTTCCTCTGCCACAATATATAGAGTACTTTGCATAGGTTTCTGACACAGATTTACTTCTTATTCATCTGTGACACTGAATGTAATGTTATACATTTTCCGCTCACGTCCTTCGTACCACCACAAGTCGTTTTAATCCTCATGAATGTATTAATACATTTAAATGTCCCTTAATGCGAGCGGAGGAATGCAAGAGCTCCGAGATGCCGTCAAGCATGAAGGGCGCTATCTAAATGCATGTTGTTGCTGTTGCTGTTATAACGGTGCATGGATGGGCTGCACCCAGATGTAATTTTATCTAGTAGGAAAAGGCACGGACCGAACTGTCAATTTGATCTGGTGCTAAAGAAAATAGATTACAACTGCAGTTTCTGCCAGGCACAATCTCTATGAGACTTGGCTTCATCAGTGTCTCGGTATACGCTTCCCAGTGGCTAGAGAAGATGAAAATTTGAAGACTTTGAATATGAAATGGCTCGTTTGCCACTCCCTGTTGTTTAGGTTTGTATATAGAACTACAGAAATGTACAACACATTAGGAGCCTTTTTGTGTGGGTGTATGGCAGTTTTGTTCTCTTTCCTCTTACCCCAAATACCTTTCACAGCTAATGCTTGGGAAAGGAATCAGGATAATCCAGGAGTATCTGAAATCCGCAACATCCTATTTGCGTACAAATACATTAGACACTACACTTTACAGTGACATTTTGTGATACTTTTTGATGAAGTGATAAGGTGTCATAACCAATGCAGGGTTTATTAGTATTATTGTAATAATAATATTGTAATAATAATAATAATAATCCTTGCATTTGATATAGTGTCCCACCACATCATTAAGACATCTCAAAGCACTTCCTCGAATACACTGTAAAGATCAGTGACTGTGTATTTTGTGGGCGAAATGCGCAGTGAATTGCGCACAGCAGTGTCCCACAAACAGACATGGATTGAGTGACCAAATCATCGCTATTTTTTATTTTATTCTGTTTTGTTGTACAGCGAGTTAGGACCTCCTGATGTGTGGCAACACTTTGCACTGTGGAGTTTTTCCTACTGTCCAAAGCTACTGCACAGGAGAACAGCAGGATAGGAGGCGATTCGTGACACAAGAAACAGCATAAGGATGCCTAGGCAAAGCGTAGGAATGTAGAGCAGAACAGCGCATACTGAATTACCAAATGCTGTTTGCTGAGCTTCAGTGTCAGGGGACCTTCTGCTCCTTACACGGTTGCTCAGACTCTCCGAGCTCCCTCACTACCCTGTTAGAGGGATCTCGCATGCCAGGTTGTGCCTCTACCCACTTGCCTAGAGAACACATGCGCCGACCCGGAACTTCAGAACTAAACTGAAATGGTGCAAACAAAACAACTTACAATTTTCAACGGCTGTGTTCAACGGAATTTTAATTATAATTTTACTCGCACAATATTACCCACAAACAGGCTTTGAATGTTACCCACAAACATTCGCAACAAGGGTCAAGTTGATCTTATTGCTTAATAATTTTCACACTTGAGTGATTGAGCGCACCATAATAATTTACAACTAAAGAAAAATGTTGTCCTATATATACACACAATTAGAAGAATATAATTGACCTGAGTTTTAATTTGATGATCTTCCCTATCGTGTCATATTTTTATTCCAATGCAATTTATCAACATGACAATAGAAATGCTTTTTATTTTGCTGAATGACTAATTCCAACCAGATGTCATTTACAGCTTACTTACTCTAAATCGAAAAGTGAAATTGAAATCATTTAAAAAAAAACTGCAAGAAATTGACAATTGACTGACTTATTTCATAGCGATTTGACAAAACGTGTTGCTGAACTGATGGGGGCTTACTGTGACTGCCATTTAACTGCCATTTTGCCTCTCCGGCAAGTTATTAGCGATAATGAAAACACCTTCCCGCTTTAAGGTTAAGAATTAAAATATTATTAAATCGAATCGTTTCGCAGCTGGAATAACTGCGCCAATGAACTGGGCATGCAATTTAGGGGCAATTTAATTCGCACGATTCAAAATTAGGACTGCACCACATAATCTATCAGAACGCGCCATTGTACGTTTGAACCATGCTGCCCTGAAATGGTTCTTTTCCAGAGCTAATCGCACAGATAGAAAGCTCAATTTCGAACTCATTTTTAAATGATAAGCGCTCGACTGAGAAAGGATATTGCATCTGCAAAAAATATATATATTATGTATACATGTGCCAAATTTGCAGTGATTTAAGATTCATTTTAATTATCTCATTAGTTGAAAATGCATGTACAGTACGGCTCAATTGGTAGCATGCTCGCTGGAAGTCAGAAGGTTGTGGATTTACTCCTCACATCAGCATTTTGAGCTCATATACTCCAGACTGACACTCCAATGCAGTGGTGAGGGTTGTGCTGCATTGTCAGAGCTGCTGTCCTTCAGATGTGACATTAAACCGAGGTCCCATTTGTCTATCCAGGTAGATGTTAAATAATAATAATAATCCTGGCATTTGATATAGCCCCTTTTCACGTCTTTGAACAGTCTCAAAGTGCTTTACTGCCAAGTAAATTGACTGTATATTTTGTGGGCGAAATGCGGCGGCCAATTGCACATAGCAGTGTCCCACAAACAGTCATGGATTCAGTGCCCAAACTATTATTTTTAAAAAAAAAATTGAATTACGCCCAGAAAAGTGATCCGCCAATCGACTAACAGCTGGATTCCTACTTACTGTTCGGTAAATAGAGGCTCGTGGAGTAAGAAACTTAGCCAATGTTTCAACCCAGGTCCTCTCGCTTGCGAGGTGTGTGCTCTAACCACTAAGATACAAGACTTCACAAGACCCATTGGTGCTATTTGAAAAGAGAAATTACTTCCTCAGATGTCCTGACCCACAATCCCTCAGATAAAAATGGGTAAAATCAAATACGTGAGATAGCTCTAATTGTAAATTTAGATAAATAAACAAGATTACTCCAATTTTAAATTGAGATAGAAACCTTATTGAATTTAGAAAGTCACCTCTTTAGCCAGCCTTAGTTTTTTTTCCCTCCATTAACGAGGATAGGTTGTGATATTTAGACACACAAGAATAAAGTCCAAGGGAATATGGATTAAACCTGGCAAAAATAATTGAGATACACTGTTCTGTGAACTTATGAAAAACTGGGCAGGATCTCAACAGAATTTCAACAGGATCTAGATTTACTCTATTCAGATATCATTTTAAAATGTCCAGTTTTTGGAAAACTTTTAAATTCAGCCTTAATTTTGAGGGTTACAGAAAACCGATTTAACAGTTAAGTTTGAATTCAACAATTTGCTTAGTCCCGGTAAATGTCACATAAATAGAATAAAATCTAAATTGAGGTGCAGTTTCTCCCCAGTCAAGCATTAATTGTGACAGAAAGCATTTTAAGTGGAACAAAACAAGAAAGCTTCTGTTATTTGCTTCTGTTATTCATGCCTTACTGGGAAGTATACATAGACATTGCAGTAGCTCTCAGGGATGACATATTCACTCCTTAGACTTGTGAAGAAATGTTGGGCTGTTGCAAAAATTAGACCAATAAGTTCAGAAATTGGAAAATTGGAAAGGAAAATTGGAAAATGAATATGTACAAGTTTATTAGTGTATAGAGAGACATTATAATTTGGTTTAATACTCCCTTTGGATAGCTGCTTTTTGCCTTGATGCGTTAGTGATTGTGGAGCACTATGATTAAAGGCATTTTAGATAATTGTAGCAGTAGGGTAGTTTGTGATTCCTAGATTTGCCTGTGAATTATGTGTACAGTGATTAGCATCAACTTCGGAAACAGTACTTCCCAACCTCAGAATTGGTGAGGATTCAATTATCCCTAATTGATACTAGTTTTTAATCGTTTAAAAAAAATTGTGACACAGAGACTTTTTCAATAGCTGTGATGTGCAAACATCCATCGCAAATCATTTGGCCACGTTAGATATTAGACTGTGAAATTACATCTTTGAACATGTGGTTGGTCCGTTTGTACAATTTACACAGGGCTACACAGGATTTTAAACCTTCTATCAACTATCAACACCAGTGATGCTTGCAATGGTTTTACACTTTACCTTTTGAAGTTCAGTTATTGGAATCCATTTTTAGATCTGCAGGCTTTGCTGAATAATAATGCAGATCTCTTTCTATGATATTATTATTAGTAATAATATACTAAATAATCAATAATAATTATTAATAATAATAGTCTTTGCATTTGATGTACAACAGCTCAACACCAACTTGCATTTACATTGTATCCTTCACTCAGGGTAGTGTCTTGGAGTAGTTATCTAGCACTTTTAGATTGGGTGGAAGTCTGAAAACACTTCAGAGAATGTTACTGTAAAGCGTTGTGGCTGTATATTTTGTAGGCAAATGCGGCAGCAATATCCCACAAGAACTTTGAGATGCCTTGAGTTGATGTGAAAGGTGCTGTAGAACCATAGAAATTTGCAGCGTAAATGTTTAAATGTCAATTGATGTTCACGTTGAACAATTTGCAGAAATCCATAAATTAGCGTTGGTGTTAATTCGTGCTGACATTATCATTTTGCAAATGGTTGTGTTTAGTGTGAGCAAACATTCCTAGGTGTGCTTTAGGTGCTTAAAGGAACTGATGATCCTGTGACTAGAGTAGGATGCTACAGATAGGATACTATCAGTAAATATAACTTTAAGTACACATTTATGCGCCCTGATTTGTTAAACGCTTCCAGTTAATCTCTTTGAACATCTTTATTTCGCTTAACTGACTCTACTTCCTCGCTTGCAAGCTTTACTATCATTTCCCTTGCAGAAATCCAACCTTTTTTTTTTGCCGCTCTCCCAGATCTACCAAACATTTGTTTTAAAGCTGAAAATCTCCAACTAAGCAACAAAAAAAAACTGAATAATGGGTGGGGGGGAATCTTGTTCAGATATAAAGAAAAAAACACCTGCCTTTTGAAACTCATTGGAGCTGCAAATGTTCCCAGTTGTTATTGAAATAAATTGTTTACCAAATATCGTTGGCGGCTGAGAAAATTGCTTCCCAGCTCCCGTTTATAATGGGGATCATTTGTGCTACAGCTCCGCGATGCTCGGTCAATTCACACAGGTTTTCAGGTACGGCACATCTTCACAATCGTTGAATGCAATTTTTCTTATTACTGGAGCAATGAAAATACTTTCATAAGCACTTTGCGTTACTGCCGCACTGATAGTTTGTAACCCACGCCTTGGAAAAGCAGATGGGAATTAGCCCGCTGTATTATGCAGTGGATGTCTTCAGTAATGCACTAAGGTGGGGCGGGACACACATACAGAAATCCCAGCTAATTCCAGTCACTGGTATCATGTTCGAACCAACGCACTGTATGATGGCACCAGCTGCTGAGTATTTTAACCTTTTCACGGGCTATCAAAATCTCTCATACTGCTTTAAATGGGAAAATCCTGCTTTCACTTTAACAGGTTATCATCAGTTTTTTAACCAAGATTAATTCAGTCACCACAGGATTCTGTATTTCAGTGAGAGTGTTTTTATGTACTTTCTAAATGTTCTAAAGAAGGTATAAAACACCCCATTGCTAAATAAATAAATGTATTTTAAGATGAGCAAGCGACGGGTGTGTTTCGCAACTGTTAGGCTGTGCAAAGTGCAAATTATAACAATAATTTGGTCACTCAATCCACAACTGTTTGCAGGACACTGCCGTGCGCTATTGGCTGCTACGTTTCGCCCATGAAATATACAGGCAATTCACGTCACAGTATATTCTGTGAAGGGCGTTGAGATGTCTCAACCATGTGGTAAGGCGCTGTATTAAACGCAAGGATTATTATTGGAGGAGAATGGAATAGAGAAGAGCAGTGGGGAGATAGGGAGAGGAGATTAGAAGGAGTGGAAACTTGTGTGGAGTATAAACACCAGCACAGACTAGATGGACCATATGGCCTGTTTTGGTACTGTCTAGTCTGTGTAATTCTATGTAAATGATATGCAATTCTGGAGAAGGCCAATAGATTTATCAATATCAGCTAAGAAGGTCACTGCTTCATTAAGTATCACATACAAGCAACCAGAACAAAATCTATTCTATTATTGATGGACTGGTATGAGCTTTTGAACTGTGCAATTGGTTGCAAAATTATTATTTTAAGCTTTCAGAGACTACTGCATTAGCTTTACCATAAGTGGAGTCGCAGAAAATTGTTAGGCAGTTGCAGCGGTTTGTTGCTGCTCAAGTGATTAAAAGGACACAAGAGCAAAAGTGGCAGAGAATCATAACTCATTGGTGGTACACATTGAGACAACTAAACTAAGTTCCACCGAGAGACTATCATGCCCAGTGGAGCAAGAGAGAGATGCTGAAACACTATAAAGACTTCATTCTTAGTAATGAGAAACTTCAGAGCTTCTGGACTATTCTGTTCTCCGGCCTGTGAAGTTTTGATTGAGTCCAGCATTTATTGCGATCACCCACAAAATACACAGTCACTACACATTACAGTTAATCCTGTGAAGTGATTTAAAATGGCAAGATCTATTCAACTATTCAAAGCTGATGCCTTAATCACTGCTTTATTATTAAGTATCATGCACAAGCAGCTGAAACAGAATCTATACTGCTATTAAGGGACTAGTATGAGCTATTAAACTGTGCAATGATTGTATGATTATTGTTTTAACTTTTCAGAGGACACTCGTTAGTGCATCAAATCTTGATCTACATGTATAATAGCGGTGGCTGAAGAATGATCAAAAGTGTGTTCATGTTCAAAGGCTGCATGTACAAAGAGATCAAAGGAACAATGTTTAATGACTAATTTACTATTATTCACAGATTATAAGTGGTTTTGTAAGATAAAAAAGCCTTTGTTGTACAGCTAATATTGTGAGAGCTGTAAAGGGTTTTCGTCTCGTCACGTTTCTGAGGTAAAAGGTTTTTTTTGTGGTGAGCCAGCGCAGCCTTGTGAGAAGGTAAGGACTCTCCTGAGGAAACAGCTCTCCAATTTCTAGTGCTACATTTATACAGGCAAAGTCACTTCACGTTCAACAGTATAGTGCAGGAGCCCAAGTTTACACTGTATTAATTGACATTGCTTTCAATTGAGCTATTAAAGCAAGTTAACAAGAGTTCAGTGCATTATGCCGAAATTGGGAGCATTGATTTTAGCACTTTAATCTTTAATTTAACAGAATAAATGTCAATCATTTAAACTTCTGAGTTAGGAGCACAAAGAACAGAGGATGCTCATTGCAATTTGCATAGATCGCAGCTGTTCCTTTGTCTGAGGGTCACATTCTGCTCATCTAATCCCAAACAGCGTTAGATTTAGGTTAGCAAGAGATTCCTTGTGGTAAAGAGAATGTGTACCGAAACTCTGGAACTCTGAGTATATCCTGAAACTCTGGAAAACACTTCCTCTATCCCTTCGCCTTGCCCCTTCCTTCCCCATCTTCAGATCGTACCTGAAGACCTTCCTATTCGACCGTGCCTACGGTCACCTCCCCCTCCCACCCGGCTCAGTGTCGTGCTCCATCACTGTCAAGCGCTCTGGGACGCCACCCTGCGTGAGGGACGTTATATAAATGCAAGTTGTTGTTGTTGTTATGCATTGGAAAGTACTGATAAGAGTTTAACTCGCCACTTTCTGGCACACTTTCCCTTATTAGGGGATGATTAGGAGCCGAGTGGGCTGAACAGCTTTGGTTCATTCTGGAGCTCAAAATGCAACTGTATTTTGCGTAATGCAGTTTCACTAAAATAAAATCGGTTACTATAGCCCAGCACAGCATCACTGCTGTAATTGTAAGTGCTCTGTATACTATCAAATTATTTGTCAATTACTTCCGACAATTGATGTTCTTTCCAGGCAGGTTCACTGATGAAATCGTACTGATTTGAATGCGTGTGAGTGATGTAGTCTGCCATATCAAATTTGCACAGGTTTATTTAGGTTATATTCTTGCATGCTTCGATTTTACTGAGCACAGGCTTGATGTTGTAGAAATTGGATTAAGCACATTGGATGTGTTCCAAAACAAGGCTTTAAAGATAACACCTAGGCTTGCTTGGTTGCATTTTATATGCCAACAGTTTTAGGCCACAGCAGAAATTGCAAGGAACTTGGCCAAGTTTCATAGAGCAAAATGCATGGCGGCCAAAAGCAATCACCCACAAGCCTGATAATTAGTGAGATCAGCACTTTTCTTCTATCAAGAAAATGCAGACTTGTGTCTCACTTCGCTCTATCTCAACTTGATTTCTTACTAGTTGACAGATGGGGAGCACGAGATTGGTTCAAATAACGAAGCCTCTTTGGACCATTTGATCTCTTTCTATCAGACCAACCCCCCCATTCTACCATCCCATCACACCATCAAACTGTTTCTTAAATGAATGTATTCTTGCAGATCAATAGCTGGAGACTGGGTGAAGAGAAAAGGTGTCCTCGGGTTTTATATGGCTCTGACTAATTTTTCATCTGGAATTGTCAGGGCTGTTCGCTATCTACCAAGAGAGAATTGACGGTTGACTAGAGTTTCTGGTTTACCTACAAGACTTTGAAGTCTAGACACGTTCTCAACCGTGTGAGCCAAAGCCCTAAGGGGAAGGATAGTCCTGGCAACAGAAGTACTATGAACCTAACCAGTGAATTTCACAGGTAAAATGAGCAACAGAAACACTTTCCATGTTCACAGCGCCATTCAAATCTCAAAGCACTTTGCATACATTTATGAATGATTTTAATCCTTGCATTGGATATAGCGCCTTATCATGCTGTGTTGTTGTGACGTCTCAAAGCACTTCACAGGAGTTACTGTGAAGTGTAGTGACTGTATATTTATGGACAAATGTGATGTGAACCTAAGCTAGACTTTTTTGTGAAGCACTTTGATACGTCTCGCTGACGTGATAAGGTGCTATATTAAATGCAAGGATTCCTATTATTATATATTATTATTCAGATCACATACCCTGGATTACAAAAGAAGAATTTGGGAGGAGCCTGGAAGTCGATGACTTGAGTGACACAAGGTGACCCGAAAAAAGAGAGCGAATAAGTATTATAAATGGGGTAATAAATTAAAGATGAACCTATTTAATTAGCAGGTAATTTCAGTAGGAGCATTTTAAAGAGTTATTGTTGTTCCTCGCTCATCTTTAATGATAGCTCTTTTTCCTCAGTGACGACTGCGATACATCATGTAAAAGCTGAAGTGCTAAATGAAAATGATTTGGACCCCATCAAAAGTAAGAGAATTATTTTTTCTTAAAGCAAATGGCAGAAATTGGTTTGGTGTAATAGGAAGCTTTTAATTTTTGGTTTGGGCTCACTGATATTTTATAGGGCTTTTTGTGCATTTAAGATTGAGAGATTTTGGCTACATTATTCGGAAGTCCTGAAAATATTTCTATAAGTGTCTCGAACATTGTGCAAAGAAATTGAGAGAGAAATGCTTATGTGTAGCAAAAAAGTTTATTTTTGTCCTTTCAACAATACAACTCTACTCGTGATATATTCAGGTTGAATAAAACGCAACCCAGGTGACATTAAGCTGCGGCTGCTAAATTCTCTCTTCCTCTGGAGTCCTGATAAGAGATATGCAGATCCTTGTGAATTGATTAACTCCATTAGGCATTTTGTTTAACGGCGTGGAAAACAAATGAACTGTAATTAAACGAGATGAGAGACCATCACAACTGACGTCACAAGATGAGCATCCACTGGCATTCTGGAGGCACATGACTGATGAGATTTGGCCAATGGAGAATCAAAGGAATCATTTGACATTGATTTAACAACTATGTGAGAAGAATGCTGTAGCCAATAAAACTTCCAAGGGCAGTAAGATGCCACATAATAAACGGAGGTTACATTCAAAGCTTATGTTGGAAGATTAATGAATTGGGGAGGCAATCATTTTTCAGTAATTGCTGAGATGCCACATGATGACAAAGTTATTGCTAACTGCCCAGAATCCAAAATAACTGAACGTCATTAATGTTGAATGACTGTAAGATCCCATGACTTCATAAAATGCAGTTTAATACCTTCCTGTCTCTTAATTTGTCTCCTTAATTTATTATATAAATATAAGTATTTTTCTTCTGATTTTTGCAATGCAAAAGGCCTGAGCAGATCCTTGTGTCAATTTCGATTTGACATCTCTGTGCAAGTGATCTGATGAATGATAGCACAATCGCCATACACGTTAATGATAGTCCTAATACAGGTTAAGATTGTGGTGTATAGGATGTATACCCAAACAGTTCTTATTCATTGTTTGGAGAGATCCTTATTAATTAATATTATTTACTATCCTTATTATGGTTGTTAGAAAATTATAATTTGGTCACTCAATCCACAACTGTTCGTGGGACACTGCTGTGCGCAATTGGTGCTTGATGATCAACGTGCTTCACAGAATACACTGTAACGTCAATGGAGGAGAAAGATGACCAAAAGCACTGATTGAAGAGGCAAGTCGTGAGACAGGGCCAGACTCAAGAACACATTCTCAGTCACAAAGAGTAAGGATTCTTCCTATTTGACTCCTGTTAACCCTGCAAGCCAAAGCCCAGAGTGGTCTTAGCTAAATAAGCAATGGAAAACTTGACAGTAATCATATTGGCAAGCTGAGCAATTTTAAATTAGTCAGATTCCCAAAGCACACTGTGGGATCCACAAGCCTTGACTCATACCAACCTGCACCTAATATCTTTGTGATTAAGTAAGTAGGGTGCATCCCACCAGGGAGAGATTGTGCATTTCAAACCAAACAAACCGAAACCCTACACATGTGAAACTCGCAGAAGTTTGGTGTAAATGGAGGTTTGGAAGCTCTTAAGCATGGATATGGGTTTCTGTGTGTGTCAAACCAAAGGTAATTACCTCATTAAAACTGATATTTAATCCCAAAGTAGAAACACTAATGATTACACCAACTGGGATATTAATTAACCGTAACATGAACACTTTGTCAAGTGCAAAGTTATAAATGAATAATATTTTTGTCCTAATTTGGGGCCAAATATTGGGCAGGATAGCCCGAGGGAACGTGACCACTATGAAATGAATTGTACAATCTCTGAAAATTCTCAGTTTGGTTACTATTATTATAATTCAGATAATAATAATAATATGCCTTGAATTGATATTGCTCCTGATCACGTCTTTGAGACGTCTCAAAGCGCTTCACAGAATATACTGTAAAGTGAATGGACTGTATATTTTGTGGGCGAAACGCGGCAGCCGATTGCGCACAGCAATTTCCCACAAACAGTTGTGGATTGAAGTGACCAATTTATCATTTTTTGGGAGCAGGAATTATTTGTGAATTCAAGAATCCGATTCCACTTTTACTGGAGTGATATAATCAATGCATCTGTTCCAATAGAACTGTCCTGCTTGCAAGCATGCCTTGAATGGGTTAACTGTCTATTTCTTCCACGAAAATTGTACCTGCTCATCTCAGCACAGCACCAGATTTCCATTCATCTGGGCCTCAAATGACTTTTTGTCAAATCCATTTTCAGTCAAATTACATTTTGCTTCCAACTGTGCGTGTAGACTGTGTCAGCCTGGAGATTCAATTGATAGCATTCTTGTGTCCGAATCATACTCACACTGGGACTTTGAACCCAAACAGTCTAGTCTGATGCTCCAATGCAGTTGCAGAAAGATGCCTTTCTCACCATAGCATCAGAATTCCATTCATCTGGGCATCAAATGGCTTTCTGATGGGCATGTGTTGCATGGTTTAAAACCCTTCACTTCGACCGAGCCTTCAGCCATTCTCCTACCCTCCCTGCCTTCCAACCTCCCCTATCCCGACCCCCAACTCGGGTCCAAATCCCTGACTGTCCAGTGCCTTAGGAAGTCCTCCTGGCATGAAAGGCGCTATACAAATATAATTTTGTATGTGTATTGTTGGACATAAAACTGATATCCCATCTGCCTGTTCAGGTAGATGTAAAGATCCCATGGCCCTATTCGAAAAGCGAATGTATTCACATTTAATACTTAATTCCCGGCTTCTTTGCAAGATAGTTGCGTGTTCTGTATGTGAAGTAAATTCTAAACTAAACCATAGAATGTGAGGCGATGGCATTGAAACTGTGAGGTTTATCTCAGAGTCAGCAACTGCAATGTCGATTCCTTTTACATGATCCAGAAGCACAGGAAAAGTTTATTCACAATGAATAACGAACGCTGTGTAGGTTGAATATAATAGGTACCTCGCTGCGCAAAAGGAGGTGTTGGAAGCCAAATGAATTTGACTAATCCGTAATAAATATCTTCTAGTCTGAGCTGCCTTAACATCAGTCATTGAACACCCTCTGGGCAGAAACTCTTGGACATTCATGCAAGAATTGCAAATGTCAAATCCCATCTGCTTATCACCATTATCAAAGCACTTCATAAATAGCACATTTGTGGGCGTCCGAGGAGAGAACCTAGGCTAAGGCTGAAATTGCTTCAGATAATGCCTCGCAGCAGACCATGCATAAAGGATTACTGCAGATGCTTCCATCATCAGCCAAATCAGACTACAGTGAAAGAATTTACCAGAGTCGCTCCTGCAATCTCATAAACTCATGGGTTCACCCTGTAACCTTGCCTTTTTTAGTTCCCACAATCTGCCATGAAGTTAACCCAGCAATTGTATCTGGGGCTAGGATTGTTGGCTAGGACATTGGGGGAAATTCCCTTCTCTTTTCAAATACTGCTATGGGATCTTTAACGTCCACCTGAACAAGAAAACTGGACCTTGGTTTGACTTCTTATCTGAACGGCAATACCTCCAGCAATGCTGAGTTCAAAGATTTCAGGTGAGGCTTGAAACCTCAACTTCTACCAACTGAGCCAGGCTGACACGTCGCAAGCAACTATTACAACAAATAAAGCTTACTAACCACTTGATTCATAGGAACATAGGAAAGTTTAGGCCAGCAAAGAACCACTGCAGTCCATCTCTCAATCAAAAATCAACCTCTACTTTTTCTATCATACGTAATTGATTTGTTTGCTATTGAGCAGTCCTGTCTTGGATTTGCTGTTGTGCTGCTTGGTTTCAGTGTGGTTAGCATTGTCTCTGGTAGAAAATAGCTCCACTGGCAAAGAAAAGTTAGCTTTTGTTTGCCAACATCAGCTTTGCTAAGCCACACCTGGATAAATATCTCACTTTATTACTAACTGACTGCTCAGCTAATTCTCTATTATAGCAAGGTGACACAGAGACATCCTTCAAAGCAGTCAATTCCACTTTTCAGAGACTGTCTCCCATTCATTCCCAGTATGTGTGAAGCCTGTGGGGAGTGAAGGATCGTTTTGTTTCTTGTTTTAATTGAGTAGACGAGCAACGAATAATCATCCTGCATTTACACCTATCCTACTCGTTCCTATCAATTGCATTAACACTGAATTTATTAAGACGTATGAATAGCTTGGGATGTCAGTTGGTAGCACTCTCGATTCAGAGTCAGAAGATTGTGGGTTCAAGCCCCACATTGGGCCTTTGAACTCATATTGTGTAGGCTGACACTCTAATGCAGTGCTAAGGGTGCACTGCATTGTTGGAGATGATATCCTTTGGATGAGGTGTTAAAACCAAGGTCCTGTCTGCCTATTCAATTGAACATCAAAGATCCCATGGAATATTCAAAAAGAGAAGGGAATTTCTCCCAGATTCCTGGCCAACAAACCCCCAGACAAAATTGTTCATTCAGTTCATGGCAGATTGTGGGACATTGCTGTGCATAAATTGCCAAACGTATTTGCCTGAAAGGTATGGTATCAAATGTAAAGATCATTATTAATTTTTCTTGCTTAAAGTATGCTCAGAATCTGTATCTGCTGAATTAAAAATTTTCTCTCTCTCTCTTGCTCCTAAAGAACAGGAATAACCTCTGCTGAATGTATCATTTGAGATGTGAGTACTTTTAATCGCTAAATAAATACTATTTAAGCAATAAAGCAATGTCATAAAACATTCTTCATTTTTTAATACTTTCAATGCACTGAAAGGGTGAAATGGGATTTTTGCCATGAATAATACATTAATATTTCAACATTGATTAGACCTCCAGTGGAATCTTTCTGGTAGATGACTTCAATTGAATTTCAGAAAGTCACTGCATGAAGCCACAATAATTAGGCTTCGTTCGGATGGGATATATCCCTTGGCGAATATCGAACTGTTCTTTCAGTAAAATTGACGCATAAATGGACGCTTTCATTGACGCAAGCCAACCACGACTTGCATTGACGTAGCACCCCTCACTCAGGGGCATGTCCCAGAGCAATTGACAGAGGTGGAACACAACCCGAGCAGGAGAGAAAAGGAGAGTTGACCGTAAGCGCGGTCGAAAGGGAAGGTGTTCAGGAGAGAACTGAAGATAATAATCCTCATTTGATATAGCGCTTTTTCACGTCTTCTAGACGTCTCAAAGCGTTTCATGGAATATAATGTAAAGTGAATTGACTGTATGTGTGTGGGCGAAACTTCGCAGCCAATTGCGCACGGCATGGGGAAGGAAGGGGCTAGGTAGGCAGAGGGATTGAGGGAGAGTGTTCCAGAGTTTTGGGGTGCAGTGCTTGTTTAGGTTTGAAGAGAATGTGTTCTTGAGTCCTGGGTCTGCCTCAAGACTTACCTCTTCAATCAGTGGTTTTGGTCATCTTTCCCCTCCACTGACTGTAAATTTTTATGGATGAAACGCAGCAGCCAATTGCGCACAGCAGTGTCCCACAAACAGTCATGGAGTGACCAATTTATTATTAGTTTTTTAAGGAATTATTACCCCCGGAAAAGCGATCCGCCAATCGACTAACAATCAGATATAAATGTAAAGAAAAGTCCACACATTTGCAAAACACTATTTTATTAGAAATATTTTTGTATAAAAATTAACATGCTCTACACTTTCCATTAAGTATTCATAAACAACCAGGCACTGTACTTTTGATTTGTCAGGACATAAAGCAGACATTATTTTTTTTCCAGTCAATTTTTTTNGTCACATACATTAAACTTACCATCTATTTGGTCAGCACGGAAACATATTTTAATTTTGCGACACACAGAATCAGATCAAAATGAATAGAAATGAAAATAACTCCGACCACAATCACAGACGACGTCACAAGATTTAAAGGGAGTTATTTTTTTTGTCACCAATGAAACTGACGTGACTGAGAAATTTGTCATCGTCCTTGCGTGCAGTTTTGTCATCTCGACGGGCTGGGCCATTGAAGGATGTTGATCTCGGGCATCCAACCGTTTAAATACCCCCAAAGGAGCGTTAATATCCTTGTTGGCAGGTGCAGATGGACATTCGGAATAGCGAGATACCTGTCTTCCCAAGTGTCTTTATTCCTCATTTGCAAATAACTGAAGGGAGAACCGTGTTCTCTTAAATTGCATGATTACTGTAGCTGACATACGTTTGCTTGGTAGACAATGCTGGAAAAGATTGAAGCAGAAGACCAAGAAAGCATCAATGATGTGACATATTCAATGAAACCGAAATGAGCGCTGTCACTTTTGATCAATCCAGTCATATTACCCTTTGCCACTATGCCCTAAAGCTCTGGAACTCCCTGCTTCAAACCCCTCTTTATCTATCTTCAAATGCCACATAAGACCTAACTCTTCGATCGCACCTCCTCCTGCCCCCTTCTCCTTTGCTCAGGGTCTATTCCCGCCTCTCTCCCAGATGCTATCCCAAGTAAGGGCTGCTGTATAAAGCTGTTGCGTTTGAAATTGTCTTAGAAATTGTCTGACGGACTTCCTAAACTAAATCAAGTACTTATTGTTTTTAACCTTTATAGCAGTCTCGGGTTCATTTATTTCATGTTAAATTTTAGTCAAATCAAAACAAAAACAATTTACATTTATGTAACCCTTTTCTCATCAAGATGTCGCCACGAAGGGCTTCACACAATTGACTGGTTCCCTGGCTACCAACTGAGCCAGGCAGACACCCAATTTAGCACTGCTATATTGCTGAGACTAATCTGAGGTTGTAATTGTATTTTCTAATTAATTATTTCACATTAGAATAGGAGCTGCAGACTTCATTAATCCACTCATTATTTCCTGGGTGACATATTGATATTGTTTCTATCTCTCTTGCAAAATTATGACGGGAAGTGGTTGTTTATTACTGCCTCAACTTGGTGCTGAGGAAAGTGGTTTGTTTTCTATTGCGCAGTCAGACATGTACACAAGGTTTAAAGGGAGATTTTTTTCCTGGCAAATTGTGAAAGTATTATGAATTCTATAACAGTGCAACAGCAAAAAGTGTTCACAGCTTTGTTTCTGACCTTTGTGGGCTAGGGAAAGATTTCGCCCACAAAATACACAGTCACTACACTTTACAGTATATGCTGTAAAGCACTTTGAGACATTTCAACGATGTAATAACGCGCTATATCAAATAATAACAATAATAATCCTTGCATTTGATATTTAAAATACAAGGATTACTATCATTATAGATACCGTTGAATGGACATCATCCACATTATAGGCTGGAATAAACAGGTCAATCACTCAGCCGAAACCATGACTCCCTCCCCTGGCATCGTGTTGCTGGGAATCACCCTAAAACAGTTCAATTTTAGCTGTGGCTCAACTCTATGTTTGGTTTACTGCTCTATCACAAAAGATTGAAAACATAATAATAGTCCTTACATTTTACACAGCGCCTCACACATCAAGAATATCTCAAAGTAAATTTTCACAAAGTTTCTGTAAAGCGCAGTGACTTGTTTATTTGTAGGCAAACAGACATTTTTTGTGCACAGCAATGTCCCATAAATAGTCATTGCAGTGAATGATCAATTTTATTTGAGGGATTGTGGACCAGGACACCGGCAGAAACTTCCTTTATGGTGCAGAATTGTGGAACGTTCTTCAGTTCACTTTTAATTCAGGAGTAATAAGGACTGCGAGAAACAAATTATGACTGAATTTGAGAACTTTCCATAATTTGATCCTATTTAAATATTACGGCAAAGTAGTCTTACTAGTCTGGAGAGGAATAAAGAGACAGGGAATTTTGCTCTTTTTCTTATTGAAGGTCCAAAGAGATTTCAAGTCGATAATCAATGTCCTGTGAGGTATCAATCCAATTGCTTATCAGGGACTGAAAATGTGAGGTTCCTGTGATGTTGAGAGATACTGCCTCAGTGCCTTTCAAGGTCTCACTGGTGTTTGAATCTCGCTGAGGTCACACATCACAGTCTGAATCAGTCGCATTGAAATAAGTGGACAGTGTGGGGAGCGGGGGAGAGAGATTTAGATATGCACTTGATATAAAACCATTTGACAATTATCCTCAACAATCTAATCTAATTTTTCAACCAATGAGAAAACTACGAGTACTACAGGTCTGAAACTGCTCACTATCAATGCGCAGGAATTGTTTGGAGATTTTAGCAGGGATCAGGCACGGAAACCCAGTTTGCTTAAATAGTTGAGCTAATAATGAGCTTCAATAAGCTGTTATTTAATATTCTAGGTGATGGAAGGCACGTGCTAGGGAATTCAGCACTAAGCATGTTGGACCATTGATAGCGATAGTTAGATTTGTTCTGCTCTGGTGTATTCCCGCCTCATAAATCATTCACGACCTAAAGAGAATGAAATGCTGAACAAGTCGCTTTGGGCAGAACTGTTCTGGGAGGCCACGGAGTTAGCGACTTACACAGATGAAACACTCAACCTTTCACTGAACCCCGGACAACACTGTACTGGAATGGCAAAGTGAGAGACAAGAAGCCACATTATACACAGGACCCCGAGCTAGCTGATTGGGATACTTACACTGATTTGCTTTCCCAGTTAGTTGACAATAACCATCAGCAAGATGAAATCTCAAGCACTGATGTGGTTGACATATGGAATGGAGTCTTGTCTGACATATGGAATAAAGAGGTGATTAATCAGTATGTTTGCTCACCAGTCTGAACCAGTAGCCATGCAATCTAGTTAGTGCCCACTAATGCAGAACAAGTACCAGGCTACCCACTTTGCCACCATACAAAAGGAAAGTAATAATAATAATCCTGGCATTTGATATAGCACCTTATCACTTCTTCGAGACGTCTCAAAGCGCTCCACAGAATATCCTGTAAAGTGAATTGACTGTATATTTTGTAACACGTTACAAGTGCACTTCAATTCCCCATCCAAGGGATTCATGAGAAACTAGGTACAGAAAAGGTCACTTGCGAATTTTAGGACAGGTGTAGGCTATTCAGTCTCTCAACCCTACAACACCTTTAAACCCATGTCAACACTTGAATTCCACTCTATTCCATTCAGCCTGCCTTGTCCCTAACAACCCAGCAAAGCCTTGTGCAGACTATTTTCCTGTTAGAAAATAAGAAGCTAGGAGTAAGCTTTTAAGTATATCCTTAATCATATTACTTAATGCTGTCATCCACAGAGATCGATTGCAGTTGAAGCCAGACTAAGCTTTGGCACAAACATTGTATGAAATAAAAATAAAAATAAAGCTTTGTTATAATGTTAGTGAAGATGTACAGGACAGAGGACTGTTCCCTAACAGTCTGTGAATGCTTGTGAGCAGGACCTGTGTGTGTGTGTATCCAATCACGAGCTCTGAGGGCAGAGTAGAGCAGACAGTATAATAATGCTGACAGTACACAATACTCAAACCTGGGTGTTTATTTCAGACCAACACATGCAACTGAGTGCAACTGAGCCATAAATCTTTATTTGCCTGTCCCCTACATCAATTTCATAAACCGTTCCTCTAAATCACAATTTGGCCAGGGGTTAATTCGGGCTATAATTGTGACTCCAGCTTTTCTGCTCTTTACTTTGGCCTTCTTTTTATGTTCCGTATTCTATTCTGTACTTCTTAATTTATATTAACAATAATAATAATAATCGTCATCATCATTGCAATTGAAACAGCGCCCTTCACGTCGGGAAGACGTCTCAAAGCACATCACAAGATGTACTGTAAAGTGCAGCATCTGTGTGTTTTGTGGAGTATATCTGCTACTCCCTCATTACAATCCCTCACAGTCAACTTAATGCCCAACAATTCATTACCGTACTCTGCATTCCCCCTCAAATAACTGCTTAATTATCTACTTGTATGATGTCTGAACACTGACACGGACTAATTGGGCCAAATGGCCTGCTCTCTGTCATTCTATGCAGTTGTTCACAATATTTTATTCACTGACTCATTAATTGAAGGAGTGAACTCTAGTATGTACATCAAGCATTTGAACACGGGCAATAATTGATTGTTACTGAAATGTTCGGACAGTACTTAAAGCTAAATCAACATCAGAGAACAGGCAGAGTCATCTGTATTTTTGCTTGCAATTCCCTACCAACAATTTCCAATGAACTACTTGGATTAGCATTTTCCAGTAAATCTTTGCTCTGAACCAAATCTACCATTCGGGCAGTTACTCAAATGAGACACCCAGAGATTTGCAAACCCAAAGCAATATGATAAATCACACAAAAGCAGAGAGCATATCTGCTTGGAATGAGCAATGTAGAGTTCCAGTTGAAGAGCTGGCTGAAAAAAGTACGGCACTTTTAGTTCAATTGTAGTACATCCTGGGATTTTCTAAGGTATTGTTGCCTTTGAGGAAAATGCAGTTTTCAGTTTGAACATCAAGTCATTTAAGTGTGTTAAAAAGAATGACATCAATGGACTGCGTCAGGGTTTAATTGTGTCTGTACTAAATTTTCTGCTCAGACTGAGCTAGCAATTTGATTTGCACCACTTCTCTCTCCAGGTGGTCCCTTTGAGAGTACAGCTTACATGCAAATGACCAATTTTACCTGAGGGATGTTTCATCCAGGACTCGTTTTGTTTTGAATAGCGCCACGGGATCTCTAACGTCCACCTTAACAGGCAGAAGGGTCTTCAGTTTAATGTCTCATCCAAAGGACAGAACCTCCAATAATGTAACCCCCCCCCCCCAACATCAGGCAGGACCATCAACTCAAGTCCCAATGTGGGGCTTGAAACCGTACCTTCTGACTCAGAGGCCAAAGTGCTACTGATTGAGTCAGGTTGACACACAAATCTATTAAATCTGGACCCAGGTGTAATTTCTCTTTGTTCTTTGGAAAATGGAAGGTAAAGATACATAACAGAAAGTTGGAAAACGTTGACTTTTTCATTAGTGTCTGAAAGTTGTTGAGATAATCTGAATTGGCACACGCTTTGAAAGGAATACAGTTTAATAGAGAAATTATTCAGTTGATTAAGGCATCTGCGGCAGAACTCCAAGTGCGTGAGTGTGAAGCTTGAATATTGCCCGTCATTTAAATCTCCTATTGCACAGGTGACCTGCTTTTGTCAGCTCTCAACCAAATTGCTTTGTGGTGTTGTCTTATAAAAAGCCACATGGACAGTCTCAAACTCCCATTAATAATGCTTTCCAAGTCCTTCGCACAAGCTTAATGCTATTAACAGTTGTGTCTTTCTGGTGAAGATAAAATCATGGTGACCAGAGCCTTCAGCAAAAAAAGATCATTCAATGAAGTGAAGATGTATACATATTGTGTCCAGTAGGGACAGAGAGCAGGGCCACCAATAAAAGTACTGATCCGTCAAATAAGTATGTGAGTCTTTGACATAAATTGGTGTGCATTATGACTTCTGTGTTGAATTGCATGAGATGTTTAAAAAATAATTTGAGCCATGATTAACATCAATCCTATGTTAAGTGGGTATTCTGGAAGGATAATGGGTTGAAGGGATTTCTTCATCTGAACTAATCTTGTGATCTTGTGGGCTTAATTTGTAATGATTTATTGTCAGAATCCATTCAGAATCCCCATCAACCCAAGGGATCTACAAAGATTAGTATTGAGTAAGTTTCTCTGGAAGCAGCCCATATTTAAGCAGGGTTCCCGTGAATGTATTTCTGTTAGAGAAAGCATTCCCCATTTGGACAACTCGGATTCCTTATTAAGCAATCCCTTGAAGAAATCTAGCAAATTAGGTGCCGTTCTATTCAACTGAAAGATGTGCACGTTAACCTGATGTGTGACAGACTCCGCCACTGTCAAGCGCTCCGGGATGCTACCCTGTGTGAAGGGCGCTATATAAATGCAAGCTGTTGTTGTGTGCAGATGTGAACCTAATGCATGCAGATGTTTCAGGCGTGATACAGATTCGAGGGCCTGAGTGAGAACTCGATGCAGATGTTCTCAATCAGGCTACATTATCAGTTCTTGTGCACGGTGCTAGCAATTATCTTTAATGTTTGCTCAGATTCTTTTCGAGCTGAACCGAGTTGACGCAAATTTTATTCACAGTTCCGTGGGGGTGTCAGATTTTACTGGCAGATTTATCTCTACCCTACCAGCTGCTCCTTGTTCCCTAACTTAATTCCAAGCGTCTTTTTATTCGATTCTACATTACATAACCCTGGAAATTGCATGTCACGTACATCTCGCATACTCCGAGTCCCCCGATACGTTTTGTATCATTTGAAAATTTCACATGTTCATACAAATTAATGCTTCTAAATTGTATTTTAAGCATGAAAGATGTATTTTAAGCATGAAAGACGCACCATTTTGCTGTGCGGAGCCCTATAAGACACTTAATCTGAAATGCCCTAGAATTAATAAGCAATTCATAGGATGACTCATACAAATTAAGTATTGCTTGTTTTACTGTTAATTACCGGGTGATTCATAGTTGTGTGATTTGAACTCAAAATGTTTTTACAACTACAGAATTTGAAAGCCTCAACAGACAGACACGGTCGGAAGGAATCCTCACTTTTCGGGATAAAATGTGTGATCTTGTGAACTTGGGTGATGTCTATCAAACAATTTGAGAGGAGCTTCAATAAGCAAAAATTAACACTGGGGCAAAACAAAGCTTTTACAACATGAAACCCTGAATGATGTGGAAGTTAAAAGAAAACGATTTGTAATTTTAAATTCATAGGATAAAAAGTTAATTAACATCTAAAACAGTATCAGTGGAATTCACGATATAGATTCGGGCCATTCTTTAAATGTTTTCTTCAAAACTTAACACAGATTTATACCAGTGAAGGGATTAGCCTAACACTAATCTTAAACCACACTAATACAGTGGATTTTACCAGTGAGCAAATCCATTCTAATCAATGTCTAATATTGTCACTCAGTGATCAGATCAGATCATGATCATGTCTTAACTCAGCACCAGCGAAGGCTTTGAATCCCCCTGCCAATCAAATCAGAACTCTTCATCTATTCTTAAAGCAGGAATTCTGAGAGTAAACACTCCACAGTCAGTTTTACGACAATGTCATTCTGAATTGCACAAGAAAAAACACAAACTGAACGTACACTCCTCTCAGACTAGTTGTTTACTTGCTGCAGATTTTATGTAAGAGTAGCCCAACTACACGTGGGAAACTTTGCAATTCAGAAAGTCTGATTTTACTGACTTTCACTCTGTGAAATGTATCTGGTTAATTCTGTACCTCCTCGGAAGGGAATATTTTCACTGGATGGATGGTGTAGCTTTTGCCCCCCCCCCACATCCTGTGACAGGAGTATGTTGAACAATACATAACTCTGCCTTTGCATTATGCGCCAAATAGCTGGAGGGTTCAACTAATGGGCTCTGTTTAGATGATGTGGTCAGTAATTAGGTGGGTAATTATTTGGTGTTTAATGTTTTCAGTGTAACCTCCATGGCCCTGGCTTTAAGCACCCATTCTTGTTAATTAAGCAATAAAATACAGAAATGTGCACTGGAAAAAAGGGCAGTTTTCGTTTTAAGTAGTGTTTTATTGTGAAATCAATGTTCTTACCTCAGCATATCCTCTACGTAGGATCAATTCAATGATCTGATAAAAATTCAACATGGCAGCATTCAAATGACAGGAATTGGGTTTAATGCAAGAACAAAGGCCTTCATATTTTAAACACGCTCATAAATAAGCAGCAACTGAATTTCTCTGAATATTGTTCGATAATCGGAGCTAAATTACACATCTGGTTGAATGTATTAAACAGAACTAGTTGGATTATCCTAATCTCACTGTGATTTGTTATCTACTTATTAAATGTCACTCCAGGCACAGTACATGCACCCATGTCTATATGCGTACGTGTTTGAGTGCATATGTGCGTGTGAGGTGTATGTATGTATTATGTAGGTATTGTATGTATGTGCACAACACTGTGGTTGGGTTCAATTTGAAACAGCCTTGAGGTACCCTGAGGTAGCTGAAGTTATGGATCTTATCCATTAATGCTTGCCCCTATCTGCGAGATGCCAGAACAATAACAACCAAAGTTACTGCTCTGCTCAGAGCCAAACAGCTGCCCTTTATCCACCGCATTCCTTTGCCATTCACCTACTCACTGCTTGTGAGACTTTGCTGGTGTAAATGTGTGTTGTAATTTCCCATAAAGCCACTCGCAACACTTGACGATAATTAATAATAATAGCCCTTGAATTCAATATTGCACCTTTTCTGTCGGGAGGACGTTGCAAAGTGCTTCACTGGATTTTACTTGTAAAGCGCAGTGACTGTATTTTGTAGGCATTGTGCAAGGTGCTATAATAAGTGAAGATCTTACCTTCCTTTATTCTATATGGTTTTGGTGATTAAGTACGATGAACAAAAAACAGGAGAAATAAACAAATAAACGTACTGAGAAGCCCACAGATACAGGATCAATTAGAACTTTTAAAAGAAAGATAGATGGATACTTTAGGGGTACGATTATTTAGGGAGATGGAGAAAAGGCAGACAGGTGGGGCTAAAATACCTAATAAGTCAGCAAAACAGACGAGAGAAACACGCGTCCAAATTAAGACTTAATTGAAGATCTTTTTCACAAATCTGCTCCACTGTTAAAATTTGAGACTTTTTTTTTAAGGGTTACGACAAAATGAAATTTCAGGCCTGGTATCTGTTAAAAGGTTATTGCAGTGTTAATGCATTGTTCTCAACTAGTGTTGTGAATTTACTTATGTTCCTTTGCTTCTGCAGCACAGCACGTTATGGACAGTTGTTACGTGTAACTCAGGTAACTACAACCGAACTGTGAAGAGATGGTAAGGGTACAGGAGGAGTGAGCAGCATGTACTTCTTAAGATTATGAAAAGTGATGAGTATAAAGGAGATACAGCAGGGCGTAATATGTGCCAGTCATTCCCTGGATTCTCAAGTACTGACTCTTAATGGCAACACGAAACACAAAATCACAAGCCAATCCACTTCACAGTATAGCCTGCGAAGCGCTTTGAGACGTCTCAACAACGTGATAAGGCGCTGTATCAAATGCAAAGATTATTATTATAAACAGGCTCAATAGGCTGACCATACGACTCGTGTCCCTCTGTGCTAAAGACTGATCCCAACGCACAAGTCAGTGTAACACACTTCCCTTCCGATCACCATCAGAAATTGCTACTTGTGAATTCAGGCAAGTAACCAATTCCGTCGTTTTTTTTGTGTAACCCGGATCTCTCTTTAATGGTGGGAGCAGCCGGTTATTAAGCGCTCGGAGACGCTACCCTGCCTGGGGGGAGGGGTGTGTGTGTGTGTGCTATAGAAGTGCAAGTTGTTGTTCCAGTTACCTTGGGATTCCAGGTTTTCACACAGCTCTGTTTTGGCCTCTCCATTGGGACGGAGAGCTCCTTTCTGGGTAAACTTGTTGGACATGGTGGCTGCCGTCACTACGGCCTTCAGGCTGCGCTTGCGCTTCTGCACGTTCTGCTCTGGGTGGAGGAGGATGATGTAAACCTTGGGCATGTACAGCATGCCCAGTGACACAGAAGCACTCAGGTTTATAGAGATGGTCAGAGTGGTGGTTTGAATATACATCTGAAAAAGAAAAAGCAAAAAGACCTTTGCAGTAAGTCTGTTACACTTGCAATCAATTTTTTTGTCCTCCGGAAATCAATAGGGTTACAGATATTCTGGTGGTGGGGAAAAGGGGTGCAATCGCCTTAGAAATCAGAACCAAGATAGTTAGGAGGCATATTTAGGCAAGTTTCCTTGCTCCACGTTCTACTGTTAATCTGTCTTGAATTAATTGCAATTGCATTATTCTTTAAAAATCCAGCATCTAGCATTTTATCAAATGCCTTCTGATTTAACCCATTTGGCTTCTTTTTTCCTCTTGATGCTGATTGATTATACCCTGGATTTGCATTTTATTGTATCATTTCAGCTGGAAGAGTGGTTTTGCCTTCTAAACAAAAAAATGTGCTGCAGAAAATAGATGTACTATAGGAAATCAACTGGACTCTAACATTGGTTGTTGTCTAACGAGCTCAAGCTTTTCGTTCCTCATGTATGAATGGATACCAGAAGAAGGTAAGCCATGTAGATATATCCATGTGGGGCTTGAAGGCGAAAAAAACACGTATATTATTTACAGACAGCGAATGTAACACGCCTCATTGATATAAAGCTGCAAAACACAACTTGCTCATTTTTCTCTGGAAACAATGTCAATACATTCGGGTTTAAATTAAACCCAGGAGCCTTGCCTCGGGCCACCGACTGCATAGCTGAGCAAGGATTTAAAGAGCTTTAGGTCTACTTCAGTGTTCTCGCAAAACCATAATCAGTTAGTGGAAATTCTCAAATGTAGTTTCAAATCCAAAGCTATGAATTGCTTGTAATAATAATGAACGTGAACACTGTTAAATGCTCAAGGCAATTTTTTTCCCTTCATGTTCCTACATTTTCGAGGATCGGGGTAGTGAGAGTCTTGAACTGTATAATTCGAAAAGAGCTTATGCAACCGGAGCAGAAGAAAAGAAATCACTTCATCAATATCCAAAATGAATTTGAAAAAAATCCCCAATTATAATAATAATAAATGCTTTCATTTGATATAGTGCCTCATCAGATCGTTGAGACATCTCAAAGTGCTTCGCAGAATATATTATGAAGTGAATTGACTATGTATTTTGTGGGTGAAACGTGGCAGCTAATTGCACACAGGAGTGTCCGACAAATAGTCATGGATTCAGTGACCACATTTATTTATTTTTGGCGAAGGGATCATTACCCCAGGAAAGCAATCTGCCAATCAACCAACAACAGGGTTCCTAATTACTGCTAGGTAATCAGAGGGGAGTGGGGAGTAAGGAAATTTGTCTGGGAATCAAACTCATGTCCACTCGCATGCGAAGCGAGCACACGAGCCACTACACATAGGAATCCACATATATTAACATGTAATGTATGTTACTTAAACACTGCGGACACAGGAAAAGTAACACACCTTATGAAAATAAAACTGCAAAAACTGCAGTTTCTGGTTATACTACATCCTGGACATATTAAAATCAAACGTAAAACAACAGGCGAGCGATTACGAGGCAGCAATATAATCAAGAAGGGTTTGCAAGATGGGATTCAGACGCAAAGTTAAAGCAGTCAAAGCACCAAAGTTAAACCAGCAGGAACGTGCTCTCTATTCCAGGCACCCCGCCCCCCCACCGCCCCCACCCCCCGATGTCTTCCCCCACTATCCCTGCACCATCTTTAGGAGTCGCCTGACCAAATTACTGGGTAGCTTGCTGGAACACATGGACAATGACTGCTCGGGTGAGATGCTTTTAATGTCACTGTCACTGGCTACAAAGTTATGAGACGTCATTCCTCCGGACGGGTGAGGCAAGGAAGGTGGTAAGAAAACTGCAAGGAGAAATGAAAGTCCGGGATAGATAACAGGGAACTGGAAGGTTGGTCAGAATGTGGAATTTTCGGCCACAGAGCAGCCTAGAACAGGGCATACCTTACTTCCTGCCCTCCCTTGTCTCCTTTAAGACCCCTCTTCGACTGTGCCTTCGGTCACCCTCCTACCCCCTACCCTCCCAGCCCTCGACGCCTCCTGATCCCAGCCACCAGCTCAGGACCTCCTCCTGACCTGAACGGCGCCATACAAATGTAATGCGTTGTTGTTGCCTCACATCACTCTCCTGTATCTTGGTAGGGAGAGGGCCAGGGCTCTTCAGCCTAGAAAAGTGCTGCTTTGAGACATCCTCTCTGCGTGAGAGGCACAATGTTATTATTATAATTAGTTTTATTATTGCTTCTTATGGGATTCTTTAATAAGGAACGCAAATTACCCAAATGGGGGCCGGAACTTCATTCCAATGCAATCAACGTCCAAAATGGAATTTGACAGGAATTGGGAATTCAGGTAAAATAGCACAAGCTAGGCAGCCCCCGGAGATAAACAATAATAACAGTGCTTGCATTTGATATAGCGCCTTATCACATCTTTGAGACGTCTCAAAGCTCTTCACAGAATATCCTGTGAAGTGAATTGACTGTATATTTTGTGGGGATCTTTCTGTTGCGTGCTTTTAACAGCATTCCCCGGCCATTTTTTTGTGTCAACAATGTTAAAACGGCAGAAGGCTCACCACTTTGAAGCTGTCCTCGACAGGAGAGATTGCTCATGTCTGCGATTTGTCTGTTCTGAGCTTATACACTGTTGCCCTCGAGCCATTTTCAGAACATGTACTTATGCGGAGTTCCCTTGCAAAGTGTCACTTTTATCTGGTCAACTGAGAGTGTTGACCTCTGTGTAAGTTACAGATAAGCTCCACATCCGTGCTACAGTTCCATATTATAAGTCTCTTTCATTAAACTGAGCTTGTGGAAACAACGGCCCAAGACACACACACAAATGCAGGCGGGAGATCGGCACAGTGCTTCATTTTAGTTCTGTGGGGCTCGTCCAATGTCTCTGCCTTTGTCTTGAGTGTGGGACACATCCGTGAAGTCGTTGATCAATATTTAAGAACGGAACTGCATTGAAGCTATCGTTGCAATGAAAGCTAAACTGTGTGTTATTTGGAAAATGTCCGTCTACACATTGATTTATAATGACAATATTCCTCAAATTTGAACACAGGGCCTTTCATGTTGAGAGAAGGTCATCGGTCTCTTTACAGGCATATACTGTAGAGTCCAGTGCAGTGTATTTTGTAGGTGTGACGGATTCTGATTAATCAGATTCTTTATTAAGAAATATCATTAGGAAACCTGCATTTTAGTCCTCTAAATGTCAGAGCATTTTAATATCGTATACTTTAGGCGCAGAGAAGGTGTGTTTTCATTGTTGAATTGTTTCATTATGTACAGAGTAGCACCCAGTGATAGGAGAGATTCCCTACAAAGATCCAAGGGAACTATTTAAAACTATTTATCACACCGACTAACAGCTTCAATGCTGTGATGGGAAGACAGGAAGGTAATTACTCTGGAAGAGAAGAATGAGAACAAATAGTTCGAAGTTTTTTTTAATGCAAACTGATCTTGTGATCTGGTGAATAAGGTATATCTCTAGCTGAAAATGTGCCTATCATTGCCATGCTTTGTTTAGACACCAGCGAATCTCAAATGATCAAGTGGAATGTATGAAACCCCAAGCCTTGGCTCTTGCCAACTTGTGCCTAATACTTTTACGGAATTAGGTAAGCGGGATGCATCTCTCCAGAGAAAGAGTGCACATTCCACTCCAGCAATCTATCTCTGGGATTTCTATGTGTAAGTGGGATGCATGGAAATCTCAGTTTGCTTTGGATACACTAAAGCATGGTGATGGCTTTCCGTATGTGTCAGGCACCCTCAAAAAATGAAACAACGCTGTGTGACTTTAAAAGCAGACAGGTTACAAAACAGAATCTGATATTGTGTACCTTTTAAAAATACACAGTTCTTGGTGTTTTTGGCTTTGCTGATTGAATAATAATAATAATAATAATCCTTGCATTTTACAAATTGCGCTTTTCACGTCTTCTAGATGTCTCAAAGCGCTTCGCAGAATATATTGTTTAGTGAATTTTACTGTATATTTGTGGGCGAATCGCGGCAGACAATTGCGCAAGGCAGTGTCCCACAAACAGTCGTGGATTGAAGTGACTGATTTTATTGTTTTGTTTTTTCTTGAGTATTATCAGGCGAGTGAAGTGTGGAAACTTGCCCAAGGTTTCGCCCTTCCGGGAATCGAACGCAGGTCTTGCAAGGCGAGTGCTCTAACCACCGAGCTACAGGACTCCACAATGTCCTGACGTTGCCAACTTCTGGTATTCGATTCACAATTTTTAAAACCACAAGTGATGTCAAAATAGTATTCACAATTCCTTATTGGCTGCAAATGAAATTTGGCAGAATCCACACTTCTGAAAGCAATACCCCAGTTCTGCGGCTAGTTGCACATCGATTTGATGTGAAATAAAAACAAAACCGACACAAACTCTGCAATGCTGCTCCAAGAATGGATAGATAAGCCTCAAAAAGGCAAGGGAGTTTTACAGAGAAATATAAGATGTTCAAGGGGATAGAGATACTCAGCACAATACTTTCAAGATATGCCGAGCCAGAAGGAGAGGAGGGCAATGGTTCAGAACTGTTCAAGGCAAGTTCAGAACATAGTGCAGGAAGTATTTCAAGACGTATTAGAGGGTAATCAATAGCTGGAACGGGTTAAAGGAAAAGGTGGCTGAAACCAGAGCAGTAAAATCGATCAAAACACTTGGCTCGGTATCGTAATAGAATGATGGGAGTATTCAGAAAGGACAAGACCAGATGGGACAAATAGCATTCTTCATCCAAACCACATGTGACTACACTACTGAGGTCCAGATTGTGCACTTGAAGAACTTTGAATTTATTAAAAACAATAAAGATGTAGGTAGCTATCTATTTTGGAGTTTTCACCTCTTCCAAACAGCCAGAATCATTTAGCAAATTGCTGCTGATAAGAATTGGGTTTTTGAGATAAATGGTTATAAAGAGGTCTTGATCCGAATCTTTGATTAGGTATAGATTAGTGCCTTCAGTAAAACCACTCTCAAAGTAATGAATCATTGGGCTGAAGCTTTTTGGGATTTTAATGTTTCATATGACCACAGTGCTTGCAGTAACACAATATGGCTGATTTAATGAAAATAATAATTATATTAATATCAATAATAAGAATAATAATCCTTGCATTTGATATAGCGCCTTATCACATCTCAGAGTGCTTCACGGAATATACTGTATGAATTGGCTGCATACTTTGTGAGCGAAATGCAACAGCCAATTGCACACAACAGTGTCCCATAAATAAGCATCTGCAGCTCCTCCAAAGCAGACAGGCTCGAAAACAATGAATGAGCAGCCACAAGAGGGGAATTTGTTTAAAACAAAGTCACTAATGATAATTTACATCACATATCACACTATTAACGACCTTTACTGCTGCAGCTAACAATATGAAGTAATAGTCAGTGTTTGTGTCTAATGAGCAGATGAGACTCATTAAGTCGGTGGGTAAAGAACAAGTCAGGGAAAAATGGGCAGGCTTTGTGATTCCAGTATTGATTCTTGTAAAACTCCTTGGTAAGCCGTAAAATAACTTAATGGGTCTTAAAGTAACAGTTTATTTATAATTGTCTTTAAAACAACTGAGACTCATTTATTATAGCATTTTTCATGTTGAGAGGACATCTCAAAGCGCTTCATAGAATTTACAGGTATTTTATTGGCAAGTGTGACAGCCAATTTGCACACAGCAATGTCCAGCAAACAGCCATGAAGTGAATGAGCAATTTGACTTGGGAGATTGTTTGCATGGACACTGAGCGAAATGGTGAAAAATATCTACCTGAACAGGTAGGCGGGACCTCAGTTTAACTTCTCCAACAAAGGATTGCAACTCCAACAACACGGCACATCCCCACTACTGCTTTGGAGTGTCAGCCTAGACTGTGAGTTCAATGTCTCAATGTCCCAATGCGAGGCTTGAACCCATAACCTTCTGAATTGTAGGGGATGGTGGGTGTGATTTCAAAAAAAAACTCCTGAATTAAGCAATAAAAATGGGATTACTTATACAAGAGCAAGCAGGCGAGAGAGACAAAGGTTAAGAACCATTCAGGGCAATTTCAGAGCAGACACCAGGAAATATTCAGAGAGCAATCAACAGCTGGAATGGAAACCTGGGAACAGCTGAGACTGATACAGTGGAATCATTTAAAACACAGCTTGATGCTGTAATAGGAAGACAGTGGGTGGATATTCAAGAAGGATGAGATCAAATAGGCCGAAGGGCCTTCTGCTTCTGAATGATTTTTTTTTGCTTGTGTCTACATTTGTGCAGTTGATGCAGATTTGCTAAACAACCACAGTAATCTACAACACAGTAAGAAGTCATTCATCCCATTTTTGTAGTGTCAGTGTTTGCTCCTTTAATGAAGCTATCTGTCCTAATTCCAATTCAATTCGCTGCTCTTTCCCCACACCCTATGATACGCTTTCTCGTCTGCTTCTTTTAATTTTTTTTAACATGGTTATTGTTCAGAAAACATGGTTAATATCAGCGACTACATCACTAATCCCGTTCGTTCCCTCTACTGTCTGATCTTGCCTCCTCTCTATCTGTTATTAAATCCCAACTAAAAACGTTACCTCTTCAAGGGTAAACTCATGTACGGTCGCCTCCCCATCTCTGCCTTTTCTCTTTCTCAGTGTGCAAACGAGTCTTTGTGAAGTGCTCCAAGACATTATCTTACATTGAAGGGCACTATGTAAATGCAACTTTTTGTTGTTACTGCATCTTGTTTTTGTAGGGGTATATTTTCCACTCAGTTCCATACTTATTTGTAAATAGGCATATTTGTTTGTTATAACTTTTTTTTAAAAAAACTCTAATAATATAAAAAAGAAATGACTGTTCTTGAGGCCCCACTGGGTTTTGCTTGTTACAGCACATTAGTTGCAATCTGTTGTTCTTTTCGTGGAAGTGAAAGGATGTAATTTATCTATAATTGGAACATAATGATTGAAAGCCCAGGAACTCAATGAAATACAATATTTAAGAATGTGAGGGAATAATAAGAAACTTCAGTTGCTGTAAAATAGCAAAAAAAGAGTACTTGGTATTATAGGGACAACATAAATTCAATGTATTTGTCAAGCTGTGGTGAGTCTTGTGGAGTAACTCAGATATAGGAAAATTGATTTAATATGCTGTCATTCAGTTTGCCCATAATTCGCTATGAAAAGTTAGCCAAGACAGCTCACTGTTATGTAATTCATTATTAATAAGCTAAGCACTGGTATAGTTACTGTTGGTGCAAGATGAAGAAGGATAATAATATTATAATACTATTAAGAAGAGATGCGTGCACTGAGTAGACATGGTGTAGATTTGCCATGAATCTGAACGATGCAGTTCATATAGAATCATTTCACCCACAACATAAGCAGTCAATTCACTTTACAGTATATTCTGTGAAGCGTCTTGTGACTGCTAGAAGATGTGATAAGGCACCAAATCAAATGCAAGAATTATTATTAATCTTTTAGGAATTGCACACAAATTGCTCTAATCCACACAAACATGGAATAACGCATCTCATTGGGTCATCTCTCACGTGAGGTCAACATAATTACAAAATGATCAAGTAGAGGCCCATTATGGCTTCCTTACGGCAAGAGAAATTACTGAGACAATTTTCACCAGCTTATGCTTAGGGCAATATATCACCCTCACCAGCTGCTGACAAGTTAACTGAGATCTGTTCTGTGAATAGATACAGAGATTGAATCAAATCATTTCACCCATCTTGTGCTGCAATACTTTGGGCGATTCAGCAGCTTGGGTATCTAAAGTGCAGGAAACCATGAACTTAGACTGTTTCCTGATAAACGTTAGTTAAGTTAGTTACTGCAAGTCACTCGAAGTTATTCATTACAACTCGCTTCTTTTCACTCACTGACCTTCCAAAATAGCTTAGCCCATAGGATGAAATGACAGAAACGCAGAGGAGATATTTTCTAAAGGGCAGACTTATTCCATTCCATTCCACATTCGCTTTGCCTTGCTCCATTCCATCACTCCATCAAACTATGTTTCAAGACCCACCTCTTCTACTGTCCAACACCCCCCACCCCTCTGGTCCAAATCCCTGACTGTCCAGCACTTTGGGATGTTCCCCCGATGTGAAAGGTCCAATACAAACATAATTTTGTATTGTATGATTCGCAATCAAACTGAAAATCTTGTGCAGGTAAATCGAGTGGTACTTATAGACAAAATAATAACTTTTCATTGAAATTCCTTGCAGGGTGATCCAAAGTCTATGACACTGGTCGATCGAGACGACAAAGTGGGTAAAACAAACATGGGATTTGACTGGGCACTGGTGCTTTTTATTCTTAATGGAAATCACATGGATAAATTGGAGCACAATTTGAGGAAAAAAACACTTGGCAAACTGAAGAAGTTTGCAAGCTGGGAAATTGCTGACTTCAAGCCTTAGCTGAGAGTTGGAAATGTTTTCCTTAGCAGCCTATATATCATACTACCACCCCACTCCACCCGACTCATGGGCATTAAAGTGTCGCACCTTGTAATCTTAACATTCAGGCAGATATTAGCCGTTCCCTCAGGTTCTCATCAGTTTTGGACGGGGAAAGAATCAATGGCCCCAGTGATTTCCTGCTCATACCTGGACAGATGAGATATACGTTATCTGAAATTAAACTGATAATGGAAATGGAAGTGATATTGCCAGGTGTGGATTGAATATATAACAACAACAAAAACAACTTGTATTCATATAGCTCCCTTCACCTCGGGCAGCGTCTCGGAGCTTAAGTTTATAGCCTTCCCTTTAACACATTGATGCTGTACTCTGAAATATGTAAAAATTCATAACCACCTGGGTCTAGGTGTACTCTGCTAGGCTCGCCTACAAGATACACAATCACTACACTTTACAGCAAAGCATTTTGTGACTCCAACTCCCTCCCCCCACTCACCCCCAGAAGTGAAAGCAGTTATATCAAATGCAAGGATTATTAATTTATTTCATTATTTTACTCTATTTGCATTTCGGAGTACCTGTAATTTAACAAATTGTTGAATTCAATTAACAATTTGAAGCCAGCTTTCTGTGTTTTTCTCACTTCCCAAATGCGTCTGATAACATTTGTTTTTTAAAAGAGATATTTGGCGATGATAATGATACTTTTTGTGCATCCTAGTTTCATGATGTTTTGTTTTTGCAACCTTCATCTATCTTGTTGTGCTCTGCTCTACTCTGCACTCTGCTATGTTTGATGTACTGGGCTGTTTGTCAAATACTTGATGAAGCTGTAAAATACTTGGCAGTATTTTCTGAAGTCTCCTATAATTTACCCACATTCCAGATGTCCAGTGTATGTACCATATAAAAATAATCCTTGCATTTGATATAGCGCCTTATCAAGTCTTCGAGACGTCTCAAAGCACTTCACAGAATATACAGTAAAGTGAATTGTCTGTGTATTTTAAGGGTGGATATTACATACCTATCATCCAAATAAATGTATATCATTTATACAGAACATGTGCCTAGCTGCTCTTTAGTAAACACGGTTGTTTTTGCAATCAACTATTGTCTTTTCTACTCTGCAGAAATGTTATTTTTCCACTCTTTGGCTCTAATATGTATGTACAAGACCTAATCAATCTTAACAATAGGGCATTTTCATAGAGCTTAGAAGGCTTGGATATGTCTGACTTTAAACAGCATAGTCTAAGCTTCTTCGACGAGGTGATCAAAACATAGCAATACATCAGTTTCTGGAAGCAATTTATATAGTGCCTTTTGTGTCTCGGGACGATGCCTCAAAGTGCTTTACACATCTGGCTGGACACCTGAGGGAAAATAGCTGAAGAGGGCAGTGGGGCGGGAAAGATGACCGAGGTCAGAGCCACAAAACAGAAGATGCGAGCTAATGAGTATGGCTTCCATCTTGTCGACTTTTAGTTGCAAGAAGTTTGTGCTCATTCAGGCCCTGATGCACAATCCAACACACATACAGTCATGGGATGAATGACCAATTAATCAGGAAGATTGTTCACTAGGACACTGATAGAACGTTTTTGCTCTTTTAGAACAGTGCCACATATCTTTTAAGTCACTGTGAAGCATGAACAGACAAGATCCTTACTTATATCATCTTATCATACAGGCACCTCTGACATTGCAATGTCATATTTGCTGGAATATGAGCTAATAATAATAATAATAATCCTTGCATTTGATTTAGCGCCTTATCACATCTTCAAGACGTCTAAAGGCACTATATACTATAAAATATATATATAGAATATACTATAAAATGAATTTATGTTTTATTTGGGTGAATCGCAGCACCAATTGCGCCCAGCAGTGCCCCACAAACAGTCGTGGATCAAAGTGACAATTTTTTTTTTCGAAGGAATTATTATCCCCACAAAAGCAATCCGCCAATCGACTAACAACCGGGTTCCTACTTACTGCTAGGTGAACAGAGGCGTGTGGAGCAAAGAACCTTGCCCAACATTTCGCCCTGCCGGGAACCAAACCCACGTCTCTTGCTTGTGAGGCGAGTTCCCTAACCACTGAGCTACAGGACTCCACAACCTGACATTGGCCTTGAACCCACAACCTTCTGACCTAGAAGTGAGAGTCAGCCAATTGCGTCAAACTGAGTAGGAGGCAAGGTAATAGTGGCAAGGACGGCATTGATCAAGAATATGCGGGGGGTAGGAAATAGAACTACTGAGCCGAGACATATTTATAGAAGAACCAAACTCACTGTGCAGAACAAAGAGACAAGCAGCTTTGAGTGGGAGGAACAAACTCTTAGAATTATACAAAATTGCTCAATCACACAAGGGAACGTGTTGCTTATCGTGGAGGAAGATGTTCGTTACATCAGCTCACGATATGAACCAGAGTAAGCGCAAAAGTTCAAAGCTCAGCTTGAACTGAAAATCGTTACGATCATATGGTCATCTGTGTACCAATGGTAGAATCCAAACCAATAGCTGAATCCCCAAATGCAATGAACATTGACTGAAAGATAATACTCATCATACTTGCATTTGATACAGCGCCTTATCACATCATCGAGACAACTCAAAACGCTTCACTTCTCTGGTTCTGAAGAGCTCTGAGACTCTACCCTGCGTGGAGGGCGCTTTATGTGCAAGTTGCTGTTGTTGCTCTTTCTGTACATTGTGTACATTATGCCACAGCTGCTACGAACAAATTAAAGCAAGTTGGCTGTTCTAATCACTGTTATAGCTCTCAGAGCTCTGGTATGTTCTGCTATCTCTGAACCTTGCTACTGTTGTTTGCTGTATTATATTTTCTCTTCCCTCCTTCTCAGTTAGAACAACAAAATTATGTTTCTATAGCGCACCGCTGAATCTTGCTGGGTTCTGTGAGTATAGCTCACTCAAGAGGGCAGTCTTCAAGTGATATGATGCAGAGGTGTTTAAGATAATGATAGCAATTGAGAGGATTTATATATAGCCACATGTAGAGGAAGGGGTGTAGAGAACATGAGGAAGGAACAAGCAATTAGGGCTCGGGATAGACAGCTTCATTAGAAGAGCAAACACTGACAGTCTTCTACAGTGTCATACATGTCTGTGTGTGAGCTGGGACAGTCAGGAAGCCATGTGTCCATGTGGGCATCACAGTCAAGTGTACTCCTGCCCTCACCTGCTGACAGTGCACATACCTACAAGATCCTCCATTGTATTCCACTCTTCCCTACCCTTAACAGTACTGAAGCCAATTACTGCCTTGACTGAACTCAGCACAGAACTGGATTCGAACCTGCAATCTCCCTGCTTGTTTGGCTTCATGCTACCTTTACCCACCAACCCCGGGGAAACACTACTAACTGTCCATCTTTCAGATAAGACATTATGCCAAGGTCCCGTCTACCTGTTCAGGTGGATGTTAAACATCCAATGGCACAATTCAAAAAAAGAAGGGAGTTTCGCCTGGTGTCCTGGGCAATGATCCCCTGGATAAAATTAGTCATTCACTTTATGGCTGTTTGTGGAATATTGGTGTATGCAAATTGTCTGCCGTGTTTACCTACAAAACGCAGTCACAGTACTTTACAGTAAATCCTGTCGAACACCTTGAGGAGTTTTGATAGCATTATACGATGATTATCATTATATTAATATTACTGTTTGTTTTTAAGGTAAGATGTATACTTTGTTTTCTCACATATCACTCTCACACATCTTACACATCACAAAAGTGACACCATTATAATGGTCATAAAGAAATTATAATTTTTTTTAAATAATAGGGTAGATATCATGACTTTTTGGTCACCCGGTACATGCCTCAGTTAATATGTCAGGCATAGGAACAGCTTCAGGTATAACAATATACCAACCACCTCATTTAATAATGCATGTTAAGAAAAACATTGGTGAGGTCAACTGGGTGAAAAATTACTGTTAATTCACATACTATCACAACACAACACTGATTTCAAGTGTGAGGCTACAGTCTCTTGTTCTAGGAAATACCAGTTAGAAGCACTTGATGTTTCATGAAAAGCGACAACATTTGATTTGCTTTATGCCAGTTCCTCTGTCATTATTTACCTGGCACCGTGACTTTTTCCTGAACTAACCCACTTTTCAGTAGACACTTGCTCATTTTTCTTTCTGGTTTACACTGATTCTAGGTAACTTTATTACCGGTCCCTGCTGACTGTGTCACTTCATGGAGAAATTTCTGCCCACAAATGCCTTCATTATTTATTAAGGTCTTGATGGCTTATGCTGCGAACCTCTCTATCGCCAAGCAATTGTGAGCTCGGGTTGAAGAGAATCGATTTCTGTACCTTCTCATACCCAAGTGAATTATTTTCTTCGTCAAAGACAAATACCAAGGGAGTGAATGCAGTACCAAGGTCAAGCAATATGCACTTCAATACTTATTATTTATTATTATTATTTTGTTACTTCAAATAGAGGTTTTCTTTAACGCTAAGTCATTTCCACGCTAAGTCATTTAATTTTTACATTAAATGCAGTCTGTAAATTAAAACAATGCAAAGATATTACGCGAGTTAAAAATATGCTTACGCAAAATCTAAAAGAAAGTTAATAATAATAATCCTTGCATTTGACACAGTTTGTAAAGGAAAGAAACAGAATATTGGATATTGGATTTTGACCATTTGCAACGAGTTCACAGCATACTTCCTCCACTAACCTGCCTTCTATTAGAAGGGGAAACTATACTTCTGTGCAAAGTAGTGAGGTAAAAAGTACTAAGCTTTGAGTAAAAGATTTTGAAATGTTCGTGACATGCAGTGATTTCATGCTCATTGCCTGAAACTGATGTTGATAGGATGTGCTTTTGTTTAAAAAAATGAAAAAAATCCTTAACCTCCAATGGTTTGAGAGAAAAGCATTCTTTGTAAATAATTGTGTTTCCAACAAAAACACACGCAGTGCATGACTCAAAAGAACATTTGCAGCAGAACTGCTGAAGCTACTGATGGTAATTAAAACGGACGCAAGCTTTTTATTATTGGTGTCATTGTGTGCAGCTTGATGTTTTTTCATTTCATCTTAAATGTTCTTACCTGTTCAGCTCTAAATCATCACTCGGGACGTTGAATCCCCCTACACAATCTGACTCAAATGGAGGTTGAGACAGAGCTCCTGTACTAGTGACCGAGATGGAGAGAGTCCTAAAAGGCAACATATTCATAATAATAATAATCCTTGCATTTGATGTAGTGCCTTATCACGTCATTGAGATGTCTCAAAGAGCTTCACAGAATATATTGTAAAATGGATTTACTGTTTATTTTATGGGCAAAACACATAACCCATAAAATTGGCGACCAATTGAGCACAGCAGTGTTCTAGAAACAGTCGTGGGTTAATTGACCACATTTGTTTTGAAGGTATAATTACCCCAGGAAAGCGATCTGCCAATCGACTAACAACTGGGTTCCTACTTCCTGCTAGGTAAACAGAGGCATGTGGAGTAAGCAAACTTGTCTAAGGCTTTGGCCCATCCGGGAATCGAACCTTTGTCCTCTCGCTTGCGAGGTGAGCACTCTAACCACTATGCTACAGGACTCCATGTATTTACACTGTGGGTACTTTGACCCTTGCATTACTATTCTGCTCAGTGTTAACCTCAGGTTGTTGGACCTCACTCAGTACCTAATCAATCCCTGTCCAGGCCAGCAATGTACAGGGTTCCTTTATTTTATCGTCCATTTGTCTTGACATATCCATGTTACTGTAACTAATGGGTTGAGTGCTCCTAGCTGGACAAGCAGCAGGAAGCTTGCCACACAGTGTTTTCAATGGAAAGGTATGCGGCATTAGAAGGTTAAACTCCAGCAGTTACCATGCAGTGCTGACACTGAAGGTGAGACAACCATGGAGAGCACTGCTGTAAAGTTAGCCATAACATTAGGTTAACCCTATAGTACAAGTACTGTAATGGAAAAAGAGGAGAGCTATTGTACCGTATGGTGGCAGGCAGCTGCTTAATTTCTGAATACAGTTAACAAGGCAATCACAAGAGCTTTTAAAACAGATTCCGGGGGATAGCATGCATTAGAACCACTTTAAAAGGATTTGAATTCACAAGTTGTTGGTGTGGGGCATGAACTCCATTGTGAATGCGTGCAAGAGAGCCTCTTCACACAACTCTCTTGTTTCCACCCACTTCACCCACAGGGTCTGCAATTCTTTACGCTGCAGTTCTCCGTTTACCTACCTACCACACTCCAGCTGCCCAGTCCTACCAATGGACCGCGAGCGAAACAAGCAATAAATGGAATTTCACACGCTCGAATGGAGTCTCGTGATTATATCTCGGAAAACTAGTTAAATGTTTCAGTAAAAAACAATCTACGGAACTGTAATGAATCATTGATCTCGTCCCAAGATAGCAGGGTAGCTAATGTTCTTATTCTGTTCCCTGTTGAGTTAGGTACAGGCTGACACCAAACCGGCAAGCAATACCTTGGACACAAGACATTTGCTCTCGTCTTTTAAGGGAACGATCAGGTCTTTATTTAGTGTAGGTGCAAAATTTCACACAAAAGGCAATTAAATAGTTTTACTGATGAGGCATTTATCTTCTAGTGGGTGGTATGAGATCTGCCGTTGCCAGAAAGGCTGTAGAAAAACGTTACTTTTTGAAAATCTGTTCCTACTTTGCACATGAATTAGAAATCGAGGGGAGGCTACCTGCCATTTATCTCATAGTGAGAAGATAGAGGAGTCAAAAATGGGGTATTCGGTAACTGGATTTGTTATTAAAATAGCGATCATCCTTAGATTTGGTCTGGTGTCTTTGTCGTAGGGAGGGTATCTCAAAGCGTTCCACAAGATTTACAGTAATGTGTTTGACTGTATTTTGTACGCAACCCTACAGCCAATTTGTGCAGAGCAATGCACCTCAAACAGCCATAAAGTGAATAACCAATTTTACTTGAGGGGAGCACACCAAGAAAAACTCCCTTCTCTTTTTAAGTTGCACTATAGGATCTTCAACAACCACCCAAACAGGGAGATGGGACCTCATTTTAATGTCTCATGTGAAAGACAGGACCTCCAATAATACAGCACATCCCAGCATCACACTAGAGAGCCAGCCGAGAGAGTGAGCTCAAAGTCCGAATGTGGGGCTTGAACCCACAATCTTCTGACTCACAGGCAAGAGTTTGGAACTGGTGCAAATTCAGTCATTTTATGATATTCTTGGGGGTTTTACTTAGATTCTCAGTCATTTTTTTTCATTTGATGGGATTATTGATCAAGGTAATTCATCAACTCAGCAGATTCTTACTTGCACTGGTCTTTTCACCAAGGTGCATTTATTACAAAGGACACTTTGAGATGCAATTAAATGTGTCAGTAATTGCATCCTTGTAGAAGACAGAACAACACATATGTGCAATTAGCAAGTGGGCGTTCAGCGTTGAGCTGTAATTAACATGTTACTCATCCTGCATTGCAAGGAGAGAAGGAAGTATTTTGGGAAAGAATGAACGCAAACAGTGTCAACTCTTTTGATCTCATCTTGCGCTGTGAAAAGAACATCTTTTCTCAGCAGAGTTTACAACTTTTAACTGTTGTTTTCTTTTACAGGATTAACTTAAGGTTTTAAAACCAAATCGTGAAACATTAGCATTTTACAACATACCTCTGACTAATAACATACACATCAAATTCTCCTTGAACAACAGCCAGTCGATTGTATTACATTATATTAATACTGTACGAAGAGAATCTTTTGTAAAGTTATGCTGTTCCCCCCCAGCTCATGCGCTCTGATAACAGACTTAACATCAAGTTTATAATAGTAATAAAAATAATGCTTCCATTTGATACAGAGCCCTATCACATCGCCGTGACTTCTTGTACAGTTTCACAATTTTATTTTACTGTAAAGTGCAGTGACTAAAATAACCAGTGAAATTAAGTCCTTAAATTCGTGCCAGGACAGTAAATTCATCACTGGCAATTAGAGCAAAGGGTGCGAAGATATGTTTCGCTACCGTTCTTTCTCACTGAGATTGAAACCTACAGAGGGATTTTTAGGCTTGAATTCATCGCGACATGTAGTTGCTTCCGGTATGCAGCCCAGATTTCTCTTAAGATCAGGAATGCTGAATCAATCATCTGTGGTGAACTTGGTAGTCCGTTTCCAGAGCCAGGCAGGTGCTCAGTGCTCCAGGGCAGTGCTGATGACAGCATAGCCAGCCAGGCTCACTGGCAAGACCTGGAAGGGTAGACCAGTCACTGGGCGCAGGGATAGACACAGTTTGGCAAACAAAACGGAGAGCTCCAAGCATCCCATCTTTTTACATGGAAATTCACAAAATATTTATCAGAATGGAATGTGCTAAAATGGCATAGCTTGCTATCGAGAGTTCTGTCCGGCAAGATTCCTGCTGCTTGTTTTGTTTGATTCCCTCCTTAGTTTCAAACGCACCAAACTCTTGCCTCTTTCATTCAGGGCTGCGGAGGTGGTAGCCTCTCTTGAAGTCAATATAGGACAATCTCAATCTTGTCAACAAAACAAACCACCCACAAATACCCGTTCGCAATTACTTGAATCTTGCACAACCCATTCATCTTCTTGTGCTGAGAGCAAGCGATGGAGCATTGGAAGTAAGTAAAATGGGAAACACATTTCCCGAAATATGTTATAGTCCAAGTTTTTGAAATCTAAACAACTTGCCTAACAGATAGTTATTTGGCATGGAAAGCAACACAAGTATGAGGAAGAAAAGAATCCTTTATTACACCCAGAGAAGGCTGATGGGATGCAGAATGCTTTTCCACAAGTGGCTGTTGAATCCGAGTTGAAGACAGTGTTTGAAAGGCAATCAGAAGAATACTTAAGGAGAAATAATATTGAACGATTGCTGGGAGCAGTCACAACGGGCAAGGATTCTACCCACTCCACCCTCCTTAACTGAATGAGAGATTAATCTTTTCCCCTTCGGAGCCAGAAATCTAGAGCCGAGTCAAGAATTGTTCTGTTTTTTTCCCCATCGCTGAAACGGAAATAGATGGATAGTTTTCACAACTGATCGGTATTTGGATTTGAGCAGAAAACGCTTCTGACAACATTCTCCGTAAAAAAAAAAAGCAATGCAGATCAAAAAGTTGAACGCTTCTTTTCAACAAGCAAACAATTATATTCCTACCGAAGACATTCAGTTCGTGACGGGCGGTATTATCCCTGTGATTTCACTAACTATAACCTGAGCAGGGAAAATTTAATTGATATAAAAAAACACCTTTAAACAAGGTACAAAATTATGGCCTGTCAAGTTCCCATTGACAAGCTATAATTAAGCAAGTCACGTAAAATGCCAAGGAGCTACCTGAAGGAATTGGTTGCCAATTTAATGCTGTTTTAAGTTAGATACCTTGACTGCGATGATAATGGCTGCTTTTGTTGCTTTTATTCCTTTTTGTAAAAAGTGGCAATTTTGTCACGATTAAATACTTCCCCCTCCAAAATAAACAAGTTTCATTACTGTGTTAAAGAGAGATATTTTAAGGGGAAATTGCTACCGATTAGATGAAACAGAAGTCGCTGGGAACAATTAGTTATATATTTTTAAAAATATGTTTAACTACTAATTTGAGTGCATGACATAAACCCTATACCTGCAATTACTTCTTCAACAAAGAGGTCATTAGATAGAATTTATATTGGGGTCTAATTTGTGATAATTCTTAATGGGATTTCTTAATAAGGAACGTTAAGAAGCGGAATACTTATCCATAGGTCAGTGCATCCAATGTAAGAGCTGTGTGACTCTCATTTGTCGTTAAGGAATAACCTTAGAAAATACAGCAAATTTAGACTGTTTTAAAAGTTTTCCTTTTCTTTAAAATGGGATATACTTTAAAGTGGAGTGACTGTGTGTCTTGGAGAGAAATAGCTAGGTGCAGCTGACATGTCCAGGAGGGACTGCGGGATGGAGTTCCAGAGGGTGGGTGCAGAGTGGCGGAAGGCCCGCCCGCCGATAGCGGAGTGAGCAAGGCGGGGGACATGAAGCAGACCAGAGCCCGCTGAGCGGAGGGAGCGAACAGGATGGTAGGGGGTTAGGAGGTCGGAGAGGTAGGGGGGAGCAAGATCATGGAGGGCTTTGAAGGTGAGGACCAGGATCTTGAACTGTATCCTCTGTGTGATGGGAAACCAGTGGAGTTGGGCGAGGATGGGGGTGATAGGGTCACAGAGCCTGGTGCAGGAGAAGACATGGGCTACAGAGTTCTGGATGATCTGCAGCCTGTGGAGGGAGGAGTTGGGGAGGCCGACAAGCAGTGAGTTTGCAGTCGAGCCTCGATGTAATGAAGGCTAACTCACACAAATACCCGGCCCCCAAAGAGATACGTAGTAATACAAATAGCCTATTATTAATAATAATAATAATAATCCTTGCATTTGATACAGCGCTTTTCACGTCGGGAGGACGTCCCAAAGCGCTTCACAGAATACACTGTAAAGTGAATTGACTGTATATTTGTGGGCGAACGCGGCAGCCAATTGCACACAGCAATGTCCCACAAACAGTAGATTGAAAATGACCAATTTAATTTTGGGGGGTTTTTGGAGGGATTATTATTAGGCTCTGTGTGGAGTAAGGGAACTTGCCCAAGGTTTCGCCCTCTGCCTGGAATTAAACTCAGGTCTCTCGCTTGCAAAGCGAGTGCTCTAACCAATGAGCTACAGGACTCCACGTAGTCGACTATAGAAGTTCCCCAGAAAATCTGTAACTAATGCAGAGACATCTTGCAGACTCCTACTAAAGAGTCAGTCACAAATCTGCTCCCTTGTGTGAGAAAACTAGCACAGTGCACTTCCTTGTACATTGATAACTACAGCTAACATTGCTCTAGGCGTCAACTAAATGACTTAAAGCCATTTTTTATTGTAATGCAGAGTTCAGTTCTAATCAATGTAAACCCTATTATTACGACTTGCTTATATCCCAGTACAGATAAGGTCCGGAGGGGCCTATGATTTTACTCATATTTTCTCAAGCAGAATAGGACAGTAAGAGCCATGAAAATTATCTAGATTTTCAGAGCGAAGTACTTAGTCTAATGGTAAGCAGCGGTATACAATCTCCAAGGAGTACTACTGCATTTCACGACCCTTTGCACTTTAATCAGAGCAAGAGAAAGTATGTTAATAAAAATCTTTGTTTGCGGCTTTCGTTCAGTAAGAAACAAGATTGTTTTTGTTCCGTGGAAGTCCCTTCGTTTTTCATGCAGAAACAACTTCTGATATCTGACCTACTTATCCTGGAATTAATTCACTCTTTTTGACTGCGCGCAGACACAGTTAAATGAACAAAATTACAATTAAACTTGTAGCCAGGGGTCTTGTCACATCAGCCTCTCCCTTCTTCCCGAGAAATGAACCAATTCATTTAACTTTAATTTGCTTGCAAAGAAAACTGAAATGAGTAGCTGAGCAATTCAAATGACATTAGTTTAATTCAAGCTAAACGGCAGGTTTTAACCGGAGATTTCTAACAACTCGTAAGGTTAAAAAGGTGTGAACTTACAAGCATAAAAGCAGGAAATTTTGGTTTTGTCAGCAATATTCACAGCATTAAAGAAAATTTGACAATTTCTAGTTTTGTGCTTCAGAATCTCCTTCCCCCCCAAAACACTCATCAATTTCAGGATTCATTCACATTTAATAATAATCCTTGCTATTGATGTAGCACCTTTCATGTCGGGAGGACATCGCAAAGCATCTCACAGGATATAATGTCAGGTGTGTTTTGTAGGTAAATGTGGCAGCCAATTTGCACACACCAATATCCCACAAATAGCCATGAAGTGAATGAACAATTTTAGTTGGAGGATTGTTGGTCAAGACATGGAAGAAGATCCCATGGCACTATTTGAAAAGCGAATAATAATAAATCTTGCATTTTATATAGCACCTTATCACATCTTCGAGACGTTTCAAAGCGATTCACAGAATATACTGTAAAGTGAATTAGCTGTTTATTTTGTGGGCGAAACGCAACAGCCAATTGTGCACAGCAGTTTTCCATAAACAGTAGTGAGTTTTTTGTTGTTGAAGGTATTGAAGATATTATTACTATCAGAAAAGCGATCCACCAATCGACTGACAACCAGGTTCCTACTTACTGCTTGGTAAACAGAGGCGTGTGGAGTAAGAAAATATCCTGAAGGTTTTTCCCTGCCGGAGAATCGAACCCAGGTCAAATTGGCTGCTGCGTTCACTTATAAATACAACAACAACAACTTGCATTTATATATAAAATTATAAAATTATTATTATTATAACGTTACAATGAAGATAATTTAATTGGAACTAAATTTGTTCTGCAGATGAATTTCCAATTGTTGGGCTGGAAGCGGTACTTATAAAGAGTTAGACTATGCATAACAATAATTTACACCTGCAACAGCCAATGCTTTCCAGACCCAGTAAAGCCAGCCTGTTAATTCTAACTAACTGTGTCTGCTTTGAAAACAGCTGCTTTACCTCCTTTTTAAAAAACTTACAACACACAGTTTCACCAGACAGCACTGTGTATTAATTAAATGTAACTTCCGCATTATTTCCACCGTGGCTCCCTCTAGCATTCGATCCATATTCATTTATGACATTTTTTATTTTAACAGAGATGGTGCTAGCACACATCAGTTAGTATATTATATCTGAAGTCAACCTCAGCCGTGTCTTTTGTGTCAGCTTCATACCTGGTAACCTTAGAAGACTAGCATCATAAGCTGACAACTGCTTCAAACCACCTGACAACTCAAGAATATCTACTGCTTTGAGCTTGGGCATCAGCAGGGGTGTGCGACAATTAGTCTCAGCACCTGTGGATTAAGTAGCTGAAAATCACACAGAGTTTCCACTCTTCACAATTTTCCAAGGAAACCCGCTGGGAACTTCATTCTGCATGCACAGACGAGGGGGGAGGTGGTCAGTGTAGGATTGACCATGACTATGTTGATTTGCTTGGACGTGTAGCCGACTGACATGTTCTAAACTCCCTCCATGAAAAATAGCCACAAAGAATTCCCATGTGTAGGCGCGATGCATGGAATTCCCAGTTTGGTTTGGATCCTCTCAAGCCCGGTGATGGGTCAGAATGAAATACAACAGCAAGTCTAGAATCATTACCATGAGTATCTTTGATGGTGTTTTGGCAGAGATAGGGTTTTACTAATTATAATCCTTGCATTTGCTATTGCTACTTATTAGGCCATTGAGATGCCTCGAATCACTTGACAGATGAGACGTATGAAGTATTTCCTAGTTCAGCAAATCCAGGTCATACGTGACCAAGATTCCTGCAACACACTTCCTTATCTCTCTTCCCCCACCCACCCCCCAACATGTACACATTAAAAGGCTCACTGTAACAGCGGAAGAGCTAACTCAGCTGCAGCAGATTTGAAGCCTTGCACAGTGAGTGAAGTAAATCCATCCCATTGAGTCATCAAATGAAGCTGATCATCAGAGTGAGCCATCCGACGGCGCGAGAAACACTAGAGCGATGAAAAAATATGGCATATACCATCAGACTGTCGTCGCTTTTTTTTCACACAAAGTTTCCAAATTGATTTCACTTAAAACGTTGTGAGGTGGGTGGGGGCGTTGTTTTTAAGTGAGGCTGGATGTGATGTGTGGAGGCTTCTCTCTGTAACTAGCTGCTGGAGAGAGCTGATGTTTTATTCAGTAACCGCCTCGATCATTGTGATTTTCTTAGCGAACTTCCAAACTTTTGATGTTTTATAAAAAATAGAACAAAAAAAAGTTCCGTCGTGAAGGTCATCTTTACGATACAAATTTATATTTATATAGGGCGCTTTTCACGTCTGGAGGACGTCCCAAGGCGCTTAACTGCACTGGACTGGCACCCGAGCTGCGGGTTGGAGCTGAGGAGACGGGGAGTGGAAAGATGGCTGAATGTGCGGTAAGAGATGTAGTATATCTTGAGACGGACTTTAAACGAAATGAAGGAGGGAGCGAGTCGGAGGAATGTCTGGATTGAGTTTCAGAGAGCCTAGACGATGTGAGTTCATAGTCCCGACGTGGGGCTTGAACCCACAATTGTGTGAATTCTTATGAATCAGAGGCGAGATGGAAAGACAGCTTTACTGACGCTGCAGTAATGGCTGTTAACTCCGCAGATTTTCATGGTAAATTTCCTTATTCCACACGCCTAATAATAATAATCCCTCAAGAAAAAAACCAATAATAAATTGGTCATTTTCAATCCACGACTGTTTGTGGGACGCTGCTGTGCGCAATTGGCTGCCGCGTTTCGCCCACAAATATACAGTGAATTCACTTTATTGTATATTCTGTGAAGCGCTTTGAGACGCCTAGAAGACGTATATCAAATGCACTATATCAAATGCAAGGATTATTACTATTATTATTATTATGGTGAAACATAAACAAGCGGATGTTGTAGTTAAAACAATAAATCCTGACTTGCCATGTCCGCGCTTCTAAGACTGACAGGTGACCATATGGTGTTTGAAAGCAAGGAGAGAAGCAGCCATTTTCAAGGCGTCGTATTCGATTTATCATCTGCCGCATGCTGTTATGTTTCAACTGAGGCAATCTACTGTCACCACGGGAGAAAGAATTAAAGGCACTGCACTTACACTGACAGCATTGAGAAGAGGCACTCAGGCTGCACATTGTGTGTGGCTTTTACTATGCATTTGTTTGAGTAGGTTCGTACAATCCCAGCAAAGGCCATTGGCGTCCATCTGATAGTTCTTGGACGCAATGAAAGCCACACACATACACCAACACACACACACTCTGCCCCCAAGCCAAGAAAGGCAACATGCATCACACAACTTAATATACGGTCAATGAATGTTTTTGAGCATCATTATTCGGTACTTATAGCTGCAAATAGGTTTATTTAACCCTTAATTATACGTTATTGTGCATTTAAAGTGAATTCCCATTCTTGTAGCATTAGCCTGGCCCAAACTGAAATAACACCCGAATATGAGATCCACTGCCTACATCTGTATAGTCCAATGGACCTTGAACCTCCAGCTGAGGCAGAACCAGGGCAGGGTTGCACGAACGGACCTGTTTATTGACAACATCTCCGATTAAGGTGTGCTCTTCAATGAATCTTCTGTTAGCAAATCAAAGTCCTTCCTAGATTCTAGAGGGAAAAAGGGCCGGGTGGAGGGGACGGGAGAAGCGTGGGAGGAGAGAGGAAAGACATCATTTGAATTTCTCTGAATTTCTGCTCATTTGTAGCAAAGTGGATGTAAACATCGCTCGGATTTATCCCTTCATAAAAGCCCTAAAAAAGTTATCTGGAATGTGCAGGCAGAAACATATGCAAGGTAATGGATTTGCAAATTCATGAGACATTTTAAGCAGCTAACAGTAAACTGAGCTGCTGGCAAAAGCCGCTAGATAATGAACTGCAGATCTGTGACTCTCACACACGCAGACTACTGAATTAGCTGCAGATACGCAACAGGAGAGCAACAACTATCACTGCGTTTGTTTTTTCTTGCGCATTTCATGCCACCGTTGTCATTACAAGCAAAGATTACTCGCCGGCAATCTTGGCATTGCATTGAGTCACGTCCACCAAAAAGGAATCTGGCTTGATGCACCTGGTGATTATTTGTGTTCCGAGTGGATAAGTAAGGCAAATGACCATACCCAGTGGTGATGCTTTAAATGTATCTATTAGATGATCGCTATTCATTTCAGCCTTCAAGGTAAAGAAATTAAAAAGACTAGAAAATAATTCAAGTTTCCTCTGAAATATTTTTATACTCTTTGCTTCAACCACAGCTTCCAGCAGGTATTCCACGTTCTCACAACCCAAGCACAGATCAAGCGATTTTGGTTTTGTGGATATATGTTCCTCAAGGTACATTCCTCATACAAAATGCTGACATGAACCTACTTCTCAGGACTGTGGAGTCCTGTAGCTCAGTGGTTAGAGCACTTGCCTCGCAAGCGAGAGACCTACGTTCTATTCCCAGCAGTGCGAAATGTTGGGCAAGTGTCCTTAACCCACACGCCTCATGCACTACTGTGATTTTTCTCTTATTCATTACTTTCTAGAGGTGGGCTTTGACTTTGGATATGAGTTGGCTTCTCGCCCTTTCATCTCTCGCTGGTTTAATTGAAGTATTCTCATGATAAATATGCTTGCCAGAATTTCATCCAAATAATTCTTAGCAATATCTATTTTTCATTATTTTCTATTGGAAAGGCAATACACGTTAGCCCATTCATTTTCCCTTGGTAACTATTTCACACAACACAACCTTACCGCTGTGTTGTATCCAAGAACTGATTCACAACAATAATAATCCTTGCATTTGATATAGCGCCTTATCATGCCCTCGAGACGTCTCAAAGTGCTTCAGAATATACTGTAAAATGAATTGACTATATGTTTAGTGGGTGAAACGCGGCAGCCAATTGTGCACAGCAGCGTCCCACAAACAGTCGTGGATTGAGTGACCAGACTATTATTTAAACAAATTTTCTTTAAGGATTTATTACCTTTCAAAGTTCAAAACTTAGTGGTTAGAGCATTTGCTTCGCAAGCAAGAGGACCTGGCTTTGATTCCCGGACATGGTGAAACATTGGGCAAGTTTTCTTACTCCATTGCCTCCGTTTACCTAGCAGTAAGTAGGAATCCGGTTGTTAGTTGATTGGCAGATCACTTTTCTGATAATTTACTTGCGAGGCATTTGGTCTAACCAATATGCTATAGAATGATACAGGACTCCACATTAGTTCAGTGGCGACGTAGCTCAAACAAGATGTAAAATGAAAGGAGACTCGATGTAAAGGAACCAAACTAGAATGAGATACGAAAAGAAGATCCACAATTAGTTAACATGCGCTGTTTACTTGCTGTGAGGAAAGGCTGACAGGCAGGTATAATGAGAAATCCCACTGCAAGCCCATAATGCAAAATTTGCAAGTGAACAGCACATGCTTTAGCAATGACCAACCTAAGCTGACTGACGCTGCAAAATGCCATCTCTTCCTTATCGCAAATTGTTTTGTGAAAGTGTTTTGCGTGAACCCTGGACAGCCTACCTTGCAGGCAATCAGAACCACAGCAGGAACCTAGTTGGTGTCTGCTTTTTGGCTTCAATGTTAATTCTCTGTTGTTTGGACGCGCGGAATCTTCCTCAGGATGATATGCCCGTTTACTGCAGCGAATTAAACTAAACATTTAGTAGAATAAGCGTTGCTGGAGGTGATTGATTATCCACAGTATGAACCATGACACAGCAGCCAATGCTTGTTTGGGCTACATGAAAAGGCAGGAAGGTTAGGTAGCACACACAGACACCAGTGGACATCTGTCTGAAGATTGCCTTTTCCTGACTTGGAAACAGTTCTGAAACTGTTTGGCTCCTTGAAGTCAATGAAATTTCCAGTTAAAGACAAAATTAACTTGCCTTCTCTGCTTCACCCACAATCGAGTTTAAGAACATTGAGATGGATGTGCTCATGCAGCGAGCCATAGCACGCAAACTATGTGGAGCAGAGGTGTAATCAGATCAAAATAAAAAAGGGTGAAATAGAGATTTGTACCATTACTGTAAGGGATTTGTTTTACCTACAATTTGTCCATTATAAGTGCTGTATGAATATACTGTAGTGTTGATTTTTCATCTTAAATAAATAGCTCAATGTACTTTCCCCTTGTGACTGTTAGTCCCTGATGTATATAACTAGAATTTCTGGATTTTGGCTATTCGTTTCTATGATAAATACTGTACCATACAAGAGATAAAAATACAGAAATACAGGAATGTGAACCAAACAACAACCTGATATACAATCTAATAACCTGCATTCTTAATGATTGCCTGTGTAACTGACCTCCCCCTCCCATCGTTATTCAACAGAAAGGTTTGCTCTGATTCTTGATCTCAATCCTTTTTCCTGCCATCTTGTTTGCTGCCTGGCAAAGCCCCTAGTTATTAAATCCTGGAGCCAAGGTTTGATTGCTGCTTCGCAGGATACCCACTGAGTTAAGACTTTATCTCTATTTTAGCTGTACTCAAACACTAATCTCTGCCACTGGGAACAACAACAAAATGGTGAAAGCTATGGACTCAATCAACCTCAGTATAATTGTTGGCCTTGAGGATTTTTCTATTTTATAAATACTTTGTGACATAAAACTGCATTTCATTCCTTCCATCCATCTTTCATCCCTCCCTGCTTTCCTCCCTGCTTTCCTCTTTCTTCCTCCCTCCCTCCCTCCTACTTCCTTTCTCCTCCCTTCTTCCATCTTTCTTCCCTTCTCCCTCAATGCTGCACCGCTTTCTCCTCTTCTTTACCAGGTGACCGCTGTCTGCTAGATGCTCTCTTAAGAACTACGTGATGCGACTCACTTGAAGGTACTACATCAATGCAAGTTGCTGTTGGTTGATGTTCACAATTAAAAATATCTACCTATCCCCTTCAGATGCTGACTGTGCATTCCTAGCTTCTCTGACTTCATGCTCACACACATAATACAAACACAACTGATAAGTCAGTCTCCCTCTTGCCACAGGCAAACTGAAGATAACAAAAGCTGGTCATGATGAACGGTAATTTTGTTTGCCAGGATATGTGATATTACAATCACAACAATGCCTGAAGCAGGTATTTATCTGAACTCAGCAGCATTATAGTACAAACATATTGAGATGTGACATTTCTCTGCGTGTTTACTTGGCTCACAGAATTAGACAGAATGATAGGGACAGAGACATGCTGTTCAGCTCAACAAATCCACGACAGTGTTTATACTTCACCCAAGCCTCTACCCTTCCTTATTTCCTCTGCTATTGACTTATACCCTTCTATTGCCTTCTCGGTCATTCATAGGTTTACTTTTCCCCTCTCTTTTACCAGCTGACCACTCTCTGCCAGGGGTCAGACTCTGCCACTGTCAAACTCCCCGGGTAGCTAATCCCTCGTGAAGGGCGCTACATCAATGCAAGTTGTTGGTTGTTGTTGATGTCCTCTTGGGACAAACAATTACTCAGTGTGGTGAACGCTGATGACTGTCCCACCACTCCAGCGACATCATGCATTGGAACCCCAAGTTACTGCATCACTCGAGCACCCAAGGCGGCTGAATTGCTGCAGCTTTTCAATGTGTTCGGCAGTGATTCAGCCTTAATCTGGCTTGAGGTGCTGCAATTTGAATAAGCAAGCATGGCAGCCATGATCAAATTGGAGTGAAATTGAGTTAAAGCTGAAGTGCGGACCCTGTAATAGACTACTCCTGCTGCTTTTTTTAATAGGTTGTTAAAGACATAATTTTGATGCAAAGCTCGAGACAGTTCCAGCAGAGCAGATAAGGAAACACTTGATTCCCTTTTGGATGGCACAGCTTTATGATTTTCTATGTTTGTCTTTTACCTTCGCTTTCACCAACATTAATTTTATATCTCGATAAGAGTGGATTGAATAAGAATGCATTCACTCTGTGCCTCAATATCAGCATGAAGTACACCTGGGGCAAAAACAGCACATATCTTTATACTTAGCATGTAGCTCACACAACAATTTGTAACTTAGTACAGTGATGATAATAATCCTTGCATTTGATATACTGCCTTCCATGTCTCAAATTATAAAATAACAATCCTTGCATTTATAACAGGATATACTGTAAAGTGTAGTGACTATTGTTTAGGCAAACAGGATTACTTTATCACTACATTCAGGATTTCCTTGCAATTCTCACTTTGTGCAAACTGAAATGGCAATGTGGTGCAGTTGTGTCCTTGTTCTTGTTAAGACATCAGACATTGTCCAGAACTCAGGCAAAGCCAGGCTCCAAGGATCTTTAATGACATTTATGACAAACTGTAAACTGTAAAGTGGGTGCCAGAAAAAATGTAAAGCAATTTATACTCCTTGCATTTGACATAGCTCCTTTCAATCAGGAGGACGTTGCAGAGAACTTCACCCGATTTACAGTAAATAGCGACTGTGTTATTTGTGCAGGTGAACATCAAGTTTTGAGTCTATCCTCAATAACGCCAACCCTTTTATTGCTGATAGCATCCATGTGACTCTAGGCTGTATGCTTTTGATATCCTTTTCTTCTTTGCCTTCTTAAGTTACACCATACCTTCCATCACAATGTCTTTCTCAAATCATTTGATTTATAGGCCCCTTTCTATGGCCCAGCAGCGGAACACAAAAGCTGCAATAACTTACTTGCAGACCTTGACAAATGTGTGCTTGCAAGGCCGCAGAGGAACCTAACAAAGGAGTCTTTGTTTAGAGGCTGCCAAACATTTCTGTGTTTCTTATTAAATATTATATCTTCTGGTATTTGAGAAAGGTGCAGAAATATGAAGATCCCCAATGACATACATTCTTTCTGTACTCTTGTTGAGAGAACCCTGATAACACATGCTCTCTTGAAATAAAGAGAATAGCGAGTCAAACATGAGAAATTCTGAACCACCTGCAAGACTTCATGCTTGGAATCTGAAACATCTTGCATAGAGAGGTATGCCATTTCTTAGGATTGATGGAACCTATATAATTGTACCTTTAGGCTATGATGGGGTCTACCTGTCTCATTCAATCTCATGTGGAAGGTAACCAACCACAGCTAAAACCTTCAAGAAGATAAAGCTGTGAAATTTCTCCCCAATTCCTGAGATAATCAAGTGAAACTTCAGGACATTAATCCAACCTTACAATCCACGCTCTTCAGATACAGCCAACTGCACTCCACAGATGTCATTTCCTTTCTTCCAGCACCACTGGAACCAACTGTCTTTTCACTTGGACAGTTTGATCATCTGACGCTGATTCTCTATCCTTCTAATCATTAAATGTAATCAAATACTTTGCCATCTCGTTTTCAAGGCTTTAATCAATAGGGCAACAACAATAACTTGCATTTAATAGAACTGGTGTGAGAGGGTACAGAGTTTAGTGCTGGTGAGTATGTGGGCGGCAGAGATACGGATCAGCTGGATCTTGTGGATGGCGGAGCTGGGGAGACCAGCAAAGAGAGCATTTGAAAAGTCGAGCCGGGAGGTGACAAACGCATGGGCGAGTGTTTCGGCTGCATCTGGGGTAAGGTACAGTCAGAGGCGGGCAATGTGGCGGAGATTGAGCAAGGCGTTCCTGGTCAGGGTCCGGATGTGGAGAAGGAAGGACAACTCTGGGTTGAACCTGTTGCCTAGGTGGCACGCTGTTTCGGTCTGAGGGATAGGCCGGAAAGGTTAAGGAGGTCAGAGCCACAGGACAGAAGACGCTGACAGGAGCCAATAAGTATAGCATCTGTCTTGTCAACATTTAGCTGCAAGAAGTTTGCACTCATCCAGGCCCTGATGTCTGCCAGACAAGCTGCCAGAACATCGTTGCCCTGGAGTCGCAGCTGGAGGAGGAGAAGTAGATTTCTGTGTCATCCGCATACATGTGGAAGTTTACCATGTGTCTGAAGATGACATCGCCAAGGGGGAGCACGTAGATCAGGAAGAGGCAGGGGTAAAGGATAGAGCCCTGGGGTACGCCACAGGAAATGGGATGGAAATTTGTAAGATTGCTTCTGCGTTTGCCTATAAATATAGTCACTATTTCACAGTATAGTGAAGCACTTTGAGACGTCCTTCCAACATGATAAATGCTATACCAATTCGAAGGATTATTATTATGTTATAGTTTAAATCACTCTCCCGAGGCAATTTCTAAATGATTTTCAGTGATGGGAATAATTAATAATTAACTATGATTAATCATTGTTGATTATTATTATTCACGTTACAAAAGGATCTGAGTATTTGGTGGCAAAGACATTTCAGACATTTGTCAGCCCTGCACTTCACAGTCTTAGAACCATTCTGGTTTATTTTCAGCAAATCTCTCTGAGTCAATGATCTAATGAAATTAAGGTCGAAAGTGACAGATTTTATCTTAATATCAGAGAGGCAGGGGGCAAAATGGGCCACGAGGAAAGAATAGATGGAACAGATGATGCTCAGATGGCAGATCAATGTTTACTAGCTCTCACCAAACCGAGTTAATGAACAAAGCTTTTTTTGATTACTATGAAAAATCCTGATGGAATCTTTGGATATGAATCGCTACCATAAGAAATTTAAGCTTACGGCACATCAACAAAGCATTGATTAAATGCGAGAGCACTGCAACCCACCAAGAAATGCTGGACAGTGCATTTTCATAGTCAAAGAATTCATTTCAATCTTGTGAAATCTCATAAGGAAAATCTATTGCTTTGGAAACCTGTCATTCACGGCTTGCCATAATAATTGAAAAGCCCAACAACCTCTGAATGATTTTCGCAATTCAAAAGTGCTTCATTAATGACCAATATGCAACAAATACTTCCAGCCTTGGTTGAAGACCGATGAACCAGCAAATGGAAGCACGAAGCAGGTGGAATGGATGGTTGCAAATTGAAACTGCAAATGACAGTGGAAACTAAATGTTATGAAGTGATCACCACAAGTTTTCTCAGACTGCGGAACTCCATCCCACTGGCCCTCCTCCTCGCCCCTTCCCTTGCCTCCTTCAAGACCCGTCTCAAGACGCTCCTCTTCGACTGTGTCTTCGGTCACCTTCTTACCCCTACCCTCCCTGACATCCACCCCTCCTAATACGAACCACCAGCTCAGTTGCGGATCCCTGACTGTTCAGCGCCTTGGGACATCCTCCTGACGTGAAAGGCGCTGTACAAATGTAATTTGTAGTTGTCGTTCTATTGGGTAACATTTCAAAAAAACAGTAACGTTAGTTTCAAGGGGATCCATGGCAAGAGTTATCAGAACGCCCAAGAGCAATTCACCATAGCAATGCTAATGTGGTTACTTTTAAACTGTTAATGCAATGATTTACCCCTAATATGAATAAATATCTCACAAATGAAAGGTGTGAATGAGAACAGCACCTCCCGCCCATTTAATCTCATCATTCCAGAATAGCAATAGTCTTCACATTACAATATCAAGCTGTTACTTAAATGAACGTGAATCAACACAGTAACCCATACCAACCGCTGATTAATCTCTGCGTGTGGAAATATTTCCCGATTTTCATCCAAAATTGCCCCTCAGCATTCCCTTTTGTTCCGCTGCTTTGACATATCTGAAAGTCTTGTTCCTCATTTGCTATCTCTACTCTGCTAAGGTAGTTATATGCTTCTAAAAAGTCTTCTCTGGGACACTTTTCTTCTAGGCTTTGGAGCTGAAACTATTTTCATAGCTAATTTCTCTTAACTTTCAGGATCAGCCTCATTACTCTCTGCTGCACTGCCCCCTTTATACCACAGTGTAGCCAGGTGCAGTCTGAACAGATAGTCGTTCAACAAAAGAAAGGAACCGCAGGATAAAATTATTCCCCTGATTAAAAATGTCCAGCGTGTTATTTGGTATCAGTTTGTTGCTTCACTTGCTGGGAACTGACTAATAAGTTCATGTGTAGTTAACACCAGAGTCTGTTAATATTCCTTCTGCAAAACCACTAGGTTATGTTTCTCTGGCATTAGCTGGAATAAAAAATTGATAATAATCATCGTGTCATTTAAGCCACAATGCAGTGACTACAGCTAATTATTTTTTATCTGCAGGGAGGGTTCAGAGAATTAAGTTAATAAACAGCAGTACACTACAGGAAACGTATTCCTCACCATTGGGCTGCAGAGATCACAAATATTTTAGCGATTCAAGATGCACTTACAGCCACTGGCGGAATAAATCATGGGAAGATCAATATAAAACGTTCCGTGTGTAATGTTATATTTGTTTATATTCAAACCTTCTTGAAAGTGTATTGTACAGCACCAGTGGTAAAAGAGGGCCTTTGCTGCTGAATTATGTTGAGGTGTCAGACTGGCTTGGTTGGTAGCACTCTCATCTTTTAATCAGAAGTCAAATCCCCATGACTTTCAATCACATTGTCCAGGTTAACACTCCAATGCAGTGTGCAAAGACCGCTGCATTGTTAGAGGTACTGACTTTCTGATGAGACATTAAGCTGATGTCCTGTCTGCCTGTTCAGGTGGCTGTTAAAAATCCCATGGCTCTAATTCAAAAAGAGAAGGGCGTTCCTCCCAGTGTCCTGGCCAACGATCTCTTAAGATTGCTCTGTGCAAATTGGCTGCTGTGTTTGCCTACAAATACACTTCGCAGTTTAGCCTGTGAAACTCTGACTCTCACTGTGAGAAAATGCTGGACTTCCTCAAGTCCAAAATCGAGGGAATCCACTCAGCTGCCACTGCCCTCCCAACTTCCACCCCCTCCCTACCCTAACCCCACACAATCACCCATCCGACAATTACCCATCCCTCCTTCCACACCTTTGAACCTGTCACCCCTCCTCTGTCTTCAAAACGGTAACTTCCATGAAGCCCACCACATGCTCCATCGACCCCATCCCCACCCCTCTCCTTAAATCCCAGTTCCACTTCCTTGCCCTACTACGCGCTGACATCATTAACTTCTCCCCGTCATCTGGCACTGTTCCTTCCCCCTCAAAACAGCCACTATCACACCCACCTTGAAGAAACCTTCCCTTGACCCGTCACAGCTATCTAGCTACCGACCCATCTCAAATCTCCCTTTCCTATCCAAGGTCCTTGAGAGAGCCGTTGTCTCCCAGCTTCACTCTTTCCTCTCCTTCCACTCCCTCCATGAACCCCTCCAATCGGGTTTTCGTGCTGCCCACAGCACGGAACTGCTCTGGTCAAGGTCATAAATGACATCCTGACCATGTGTGACCAGGGCTCCCTCTTCCTCCTCGTCGTCCTCGATCTCTCCGCTGCCTTTTGACATCATGGACCACTCCTCCACTGCCTCTCCTCCCACCTCAACCTTCAAGGTTCTGTCCTTAACTGGTTCAGGTCCTACCTTTCAAACCGTCTCCACTTCATCGTGGCAAACGGCTTCTCCTCCAGCCCCTGTACTGTCTTGTGTGGTATCCCTCAGGGCTCTGTCCTCGGTCCCCTCCTCCTCACCCTCTACATGCTCCCCTTTGGTGACATCATCTGCAGACATGGGGTAAATTTCCACATGTTCGCAGATGACACCCAACTCTATCTCTCTGCCTCCACCCTGAACTCCAGGACTACTGGCGTCCTAACTGACTGCCTGTCCGACATCAAAGTCCTGGATGAGGGACAACTTTCTCCAACTCAACTTCAGCAAGACCGAGGCCCTCCAGATTGGCTTGCGCCAGCACTTCAGGCGCTGGCAGCATCAGCCTCCACGGCTGCACACTCAACCTCACTAAGCCAGTCAGGAACCGGTATCTAGTTTGCTCCTGAACTGTCCTTTCTCCCCCACATCTGCGCCATGACCGGCACTGCCTACCACCACCTCCGCAACATTACCAGACTCTGCCACTGCCTCACCCCTCAGGCTGCCGAAACCCTCACCCACGCATTCGTCACATCAAAGCTCGATTAAGGGAACTCCCTCCTCATCGGCCTTCCCAACTCTTCCCTTCACAAGCTGCAGATCATCCAAAACTCTGCAGCTCATGTACTCTCACACACCAGGCTCCGTGACTCCATCACTCCCACCCTCACCTGACTCCACTGGCTCCCCATCCCCCAGAAGATCTAATTCAAAATCCTCATCCTCACCTTTAAGGCCATCCATGGCCTTGGCCCCTCCTGCCTCTCTGACCTGCTGACTCCCAACCAACCTGCCCGCTCCCTCCATTCATTGAGCTCCGGTCTGCTCCATGTCTCCTGCCCGACCCCCACTACAATCAGTGGCCGGACTTTCAGCCTCTCTGTCCCCAAACTCTGGAACTCCATCCCACAGTCCCTTCACCTCGCTTCCTCCCTTGCCTCCTTCAAGGCCGGTCTTAAGACCCTCCTCTTCGACCGTGCCTTTGGTCTCCCTTCCACCTCTCTGCCTTCCCTCACCCCTACACCACCCCTCCCCCATGTTCGGGCCCCGACACCTGACTGTTCATCGCTTTGGGACATCCTCCCGACATGAAAGGCGCTCTATAAATGTAATTTTGTTGTTGTTGTTGAAGTGCTTTGAAAAGTCTTCCCGCATAAAAGGTGCCAAATCAAATGCAAGGATTGTTTTCATTATTATTATTTATACCCGATGTCACAATAATGGTTAGAATTGTCTGGTCCTACTTAGGATCCTAGTTAAAACTGCCCGCAGTATCTTCAAATGCACTCCGTACTATATAGTCTTGCTCTTAACATTAATTACTTGTTGCGTAAATATTTGCATTGCAGGATCTCCTATTATAAAGACACAATGAAATTCTATCATCCTGTGAGCTGAAAGAATGCAGAATCAAGGGTCTTTCAAGAGAATCTCTCACTCGAAGGGTTAATTCCATAAGCCAATATCTTGAATATTGCGGAATGCAATATATTTGAATGCCTTCTTTCAAGTGATTTACATTCCTCGGATTGTCCCCATCCACAAATTTGACGAATGTCCCCGAAGAATTGCAGTAAATTGATGAAGTTCTGCTGCTTCTAAAATTATTTCACTGTATCTTTTGGGCTTCATGTTGTTTCAAATGAAAAACGCTAATGTCCTGTTAAAAAGCTCTTGAGGATTTTCCTCTAGTACTAATTTTGGACTAATTGATCTACAGTTCCCTAAACCATGTCCTGCTCCTTATTTAAATATCACAATAATATTCGTTATTATTAAGCAAGACAATGAAACTTATTAAGGAAAAAAGTACATGTTGTTTGGGATTTGTACATAGACTGCTGCATGATTAAGTGAACATGCAGACAATCCTTAACATTTCCAATTTCTTTCTGCAATTTTTGGGGTGACCTAATGGCAGGTCTCACATGTGTTCTTATAAATAATGATGGAAACTAGCACTGAAGGAGCTTTACACTGGACTACAAAAATACAGAAATGGTTCTCTACAGTGCTATTGCTGGTACTAGATAGCAAGCCCACGACATGGTAAGTCTCACTGGCTCACTGACTGACCGTTAAGCACTCGTTTTGCAGATACTCAACCTTTATTATTACTATTTTTCCTGTCTTATTATTATTCCCAGTCTTCAAGTTGCTCCCTTGCTCATTCTATACCTCTGTTATCTTTCCTGGCACACCTGTCTCCCTACTGGTCCAGTTGACAGGTTCACTTTGAAAAGTTTACCAGAACAAGAGGATCTATAATAATCAGACTGAGTTTATGTAAAACCGACTTACAACAGACTGTTGAACAAGATAACTATTCCGCAGCAAATTACAACTAACATACGACTATAATTTTCAATCATTCTGGTTCAGTTAGTAGCACTTTTTTTTTCTGGGTCAGAAGATTATGCGTTTAATCCCTACATAAAGACTTGGTCACGAGTGCAAAGCTGATGGAATGCTGCACTCTTGGAGATGGCTTTCCTTCGGATAATCCGAAATTGGGTCTTCCTGTTCTGGTGAATCCGGTGGATGTTAAAGATTCTGAGGAACTATTCCAAAGCAGAACAAGAGATTCTCCTGATACCTTGGCCAATCTTCTTCTCGTCCAAATCCACAAATAAACGGTTCACGTAACATCACACAATTGGTTCGGATGAAGAAGACCCTTCAACCCATTTAATCTCATCCTTTCACAACATCCACCTTACCACGTTCCCATCGCTGTACCAAGGTTTTTTTTATTGTTTCGTCAAGCTCCCAGTCTCAAAGACCCTTTCTGGCAAACGACCGCCCTTCAATTGGTTGCAGTTGATAGATGGTAGACATTGAATAACAAACAAGTGTTCAGAATCAAAAGATGATGGATTTGTTGAGTCGAATGGACATTTTGTGTTCCCTGTGTTCTTCTGTTCCTGACAGCTTATCCTCTTTGTGTCACTTTGTACTTTCAGCATGGGGGATAATTGCAGCTATCTCATGACTTAATAAATGTATGGTGGGTTTGGATTTCAATGGGCGTTTTGTGGTACCAGCTAAAGCACCAATACATCTGGTGATGAACGATACTGTGAATGATGCACAAATCTATCATATCTGAACCCTTCACAATCTATCAATCCCACGCGTTAATACAGCCTTTTCCTACCATTACAAATATCCTGGATTCTTAACTCTGGAGCACTGACAGCTCTGCAGAAACCCCTGGCACTGTGGGTCAATCAGTAGTCGTAAAGTTACTCATACATCAGGATAGTATTAGTAATAATAATCCTTGCATTTGATAAAGTGCTTTATCCTGTTGTCGAAACCTCTCTTCACGAGAGAGAGTGCTACCAGCTGAGCTTGGCTGTCACCTGTAATATTAACACTGAGCAACTAAAATAAATGCAAAACTCATAACATGCCTCCAGCTATTCCCCCTTTTAGATTTATATTTTACTATTTCTACAGCAGTTATATTAAATCTGCCTGCTCTAACTTTTTTAAAAAAAAAATCTAGTTCCAAACTTTAAAGACCACTCCTGCTCTGGTATGGGGTAGAATTTGCTAAAGGGAAGAAGGAAGCTGAAGTGGAGGTACATTAATTAACTCTTCGCTCACAGTGTCAAAACAGTGAGAGACAGCGATAAATATTAATAATATCAATCCTTGCATTTGAAATAGCGCCTTATCACGTCTTCGAGACATCTCAAAGCGCTTCACAGAATACATTGCAAAGTGAATTGACTGCGTATTTTGTGGGCGAAACGATGTTACAACACAGTAACCTGATATCAACCAAAATTGAACTGCTATTTGTATTTAAGATCGTTTGCTAATTTATAATTGTTCTAAGCTGCTCCTTTGGTTTGCATCAGAAACACAGTCCGCATGCCCAACCGTATGAAGCATGTAACAATAAAGTATATTCGCTGTGTGCCTCATTCGGTATTCAATGACCCAGTGGAAATTTGCAGGACCTTACGTAACAATGAATGCAAAGCAATCGGGTCTGCAATTTGTAATCAGAAATATTACATTTAATGTACAGCTTGTTGGCATATCGGAAACCGCAATTTATAATCAGTGCATCAGTTTGATTTCGGGTTTCACATGCCCATAATTGGAAATTGTTCCTATGGCAGATGAGTGAGTCACATCCTTGCAGACAATTTCCACTCAATTTTGTCCTTTTGTTATCCTTCCACTTCAAAATTACAGAATGTGCAGGATGTTGATTGCAAACAATGTTATGCAAATTGCTTTCTGATACAGACAAATAGCCAGCACGTGCAAAGTAGGTCTGTCCCACCTGACTAGTGCCAGCGAGAAGAACAGATCCTGCAGGATCACAAAAAAGGTGCAATATACATTGAAGAAATCACTGTATGTATTAAATGTCTCTGTCAGGTGTTTCACTGTCTTAAGTGAATAATGCATCACAAGGTGATATCCTGAATGATCAATTTTTTATTCTTTTTGTTGGAAGGAATTATTACCCCTGCAAAAGCAATCCGCCAATAGATTAACAACCGGGTTCCTACTTACTGCTAGGCAAATAGAGGCATGTGGGGTAAGGAAACTTGCCCAACATTTTGCCCGGCCGGGAATCAAACCCAGGTCTCGCATTTGCGAGGCGAGTGCTCTAACCACTGAGCTACAGGACTTCTATTAAAGATAGACGTTACATTAATAAGAGTTAATTGTGTGATAAAGGCATGGAAACAGGGCATTCAGCGAAACTAGTCTGCACTGAAAGTGCAGCTCTCTCCCAATACTGCATTGTCAGCCTCGACTGTGAGTTCAAAGTCCCTACATAGGACTTGAACTCACAACCTTCTGAATCAGGCTCAATGGAAGGAAAAGAGAAATGAGACATACATACATACACACACACACACACACACACACACACATACATACATACATACATACATACATACATACAACAACTTGCATTTATATAACGCCCTTTATGCAGGGTAGAGTCCAGGAGCGTTTAATTGGCATAGAAAACTTATCATTTTCTCTACAGACTGTTTACAGAACAAAGGATGATGTGAACCCATATGATAGTCTTGAATATCCTCACATATTCAACTGCAAACACTTCCACTGGGACTTTGGGCTGATCGTCTTGAGCTGATAATTAAGAAATGTTGGGGAGAGAAGAATATATATCATGTGATATGATAAATAGCATATATACCCTACTTCACCTCCTCCCACCCCCCTAAAAAAGGCACTTTGGAACATCTCTCCACATGTTTTTGCTGTTTACTAAAATTTATTACATTGTAAAAGTAACAATGAACTGAAAATGAACAATTTTCTCAATATTTAATAATATAATTATAATATTTGTTAAGGAACAGTGCAATTTGCACCTTATTTCACCCTTTTGTTTAGAAGTAACTGAAAACTGATCAACTCCTCACCTCAGTAATGAGAGTAAACAGCTTGCAAATCATCTTCTCAGCGACTTCTGTTTTTATTTCCGATTCGTTCACAAAATATACAGTCAATTCACTTCAGAGTATATCCTGTGAAGCGCTTTGGGACAGCTCGAAGACTTGATAAGGTGCTGCATCAAATGCAAGGATTATTATTATTTCCAGCATCTGCAGTATTTTGCAAATTATCTGCTTGACTACCTGGAAGGACGTGACATGCATAGTGTAGTGTAAATCCTTGCCCCTCCCTTGTTTAACTGTATCCTTGTACATTTCGATAAATATATTACTGTGCATTGAGAGTCACTGATGAATATGGGGGTGGGGGGTGAATACTACCTAAGCTGCCATGAGTATCTTACAGCAATTATCAATAGATCTGTTTCAGCAGCCAAATGTTTGGAATAATAATAATAAAAATCATCCTTGCATTTTATATAGTGACTTATCGTGTCTTCGAGGCGTCTCAAGGTGCTTCACAGAATATACTGTAAAGTGAATTGATTCCATTCCCTTGACAGAATGGGTACAGTTCATCCTTCCATGACCGCTGCTCAACTTATCTTATCTACTGATGGGAAGTTCAGCGAAATCCCTCCGGAAGTGCAGACAATAATTGAACGAAACTCCAGAATGTTAGTCTAACTTTACTATCAGCATTATTCAAGCCTCGCCAATTGCTCTGCACTGTTGACATTTCTGTGTTCCCAGTCGGCCAGCAATCATCTTGCTCATTCCCAGGACTTTTTCTGAGCAATTAATCAGCATAGCATTAATTTATTTAATTGGGACTGTACTTTGCATATCCAATGCACAGTATGGGGAAAACAAAAAAAAATGTGATCTCTCATCTCACTTGAGACTTGTTAAATTTATACTTATTTCCAACTGCAGTCACTGTCCAAGTTAACCAAGTTCCAAACACTGCTCTGTCCTTCCTCTCAGTACTCCTAAGATGCAGATGATAACTTCCACGCAATCTCCTTGTCGTTAACGAAAACAGGATAAGTTCTATTTTGTTTGGTGACATGGAACCCCTTGCCTTCCAACGACGTCCCTAACTGGTTTCAATGCACTTTCCATTCAACTGATCTCTTTTTAAACCAATAGTACATATTATGGCATGACATTGCACAACTAACAAAGAATCGCACCTGCTTCCTTTTGCTAATGGACCCCCATCCATTGTGTGCCATTGCCCCGTTCCATTAGGGGGCGAAAATGTTGTCTTCCAGACTGACGCATGGAACACCGATCGAAATCCCACTGATTTGCTGGTGTTTACGGTAGGTCGGAATACTGAATTTCTATGTTGCTCAGCATGAAAAGTGCCTGAGTGAATTTTGCTGACTCCTGACCTGCTTTCCATTTGTGGATTAAAACAGCTGACAGATAATTAACGTTCGACACATTCCTGATGGCTGATTACCATGCATAACTACCCATGTGTGACTGACAGCGAGGGCAGTTTGCAAATACTATAAACAGAAAGATTTGCTACATGCCACCTAATGACAGTAAGATGTGATGTATTGTGCACCTTTCTGCAAGCCTCTTTTCCTCAAACTGCCTAGTCAAACAGTTTACATTTGATGTCCTCCACTGGAATAATCAAGGATTAGACTAAGATTGTTCACGCCTCATTTAATTGGGGGTCTTTGGCAGCCAACTATTCAAAGAAATGCAATATCTGCATGTAAACTTGGTCTCCAGGAATAGAACTGATAACTATTTTAATTACTTGCGACCATGCATTTTCTCTCTTAGCTGATCTCACTCGATGATTCAGTTACATCCAACTACATAGAACGTAACAGCACGGAAACAGGCCAATCGGCCCAAATGGTCCGTGCCCATCTTTAGTCTCCACAAGAGCCTCTGTCCCTCCTAATTTCCTCTCCCACTCTTCTCTATTCCCTTCTGCCTCACGTATGCATCGACTTTTCAATAATGATTATAATTAGTACTATATGCAACAATAATTATAAATTGGAACTAAACAAATAGAATCAGCATCCCCTGCACAAGATTAGCCTGGGTATATTGGGTTTGAATGCTAGCTATTGACCCCCCTGCTGGAATATACATACATGTAGATATCAACAGCAATAACAACTTGTGTTTATATAGCGCCCTTCATGCGGGGCAGTGTCTCAGAGTGCTTAAGATGAGGATAGTATGGGGCTCACTTGCAATTTCTTCCATGGCCAAATAGCCTACTGACACTGGATTTCTGGGCTCACATACAAAGATGCCTTGAACACCAGTATCTTCAACAAGAGCTAAACAGGTCGGGGAGAAGAGGAGGTGAGAAAAGGGAAATAACAACAACAACAACAAAATTACATCTGTAGAGCGTCTTTCAAGTCGGGAGGACATCCCAAGGCCCTGACTAACGGCTAATGCAAAATAAATGAACATCGTGGGAAGAAGTAGATCCCTTCTGTATGATTATTTCAACAAATCCTGGGCTCTTGAGTTTTTATTTCAGTTTTCATGGATCAAAATGCACAGCAGCAATAAAATAAAATAGGAGAGCAGTTCCATCCTGTATTCACTGACCTATTTAATCATCAGTGCCTTTACTGAACTACATTGTTGTTGCACACCGTATAATGCACCGGGTATCATAGATAAATCAATTCGCAATAAACCGTGATTAAAATTATATCCTTGGAGCATTTAATCTTTCTCGCAGGTTCCACCGTGTAATTAAGCCTCTACCATTAATTATCTTTAAACCAGAGACTGGATAATAATATCACACAAAACGTTCTCTGCTTCAGCAAGTGAGCAAGCCAAACAACTGCACTGATATTCAACGTGTTGTAACATGTTGTAAATCCTCCTGCATAGATACCGTTGGTACATGTTAAACATTCTAAAAATATATTCTTAATCTTTTATATTATTAGGCATCGTCTTGCTGACAGCTGGAGAGAAATTCCACCTGACTAGATTTACTATTGCTTGGGGTTCAATCCAACCACAGTGCAGCTCCAAGATGCTACCCTGCATGATGGGGTCTACATAAATACACGCTGTTGTTGTTGTGGCATTCCAGAGCATCTAGAATTTGTCAAGTTGTTGAATACAGCCTCACTTTTGAAGCAAGTTTCTTTCATGAACCACAGAAAACCAGGCTTTCAGAGTTATGACTGAATTCGACAATCTACCAAATTCGAGACGTGCTTAAGTGCTGCATAGAAAAAGTAAATCATGGGTGGAAGCTCCCACCCCCCCACCGCACCCTCGGCCCCCTACCCCACCCACCCGCATGATCTGCTGAAAAAGTGAATGACGAAATCAAACATTTTTTCTATCAGTTCCTGAAAAAGGTTTGAAAACATGCATCATTGATGGACCTGTCAGGTTGTGTTTGTGGAGTGAGTGTGTGTGTGTGCCAATTGGACCTTGTTGGTAATTCTCCCCATTTGATGGTAATCCTCCTCCACTGCGTCAACAATAGCCTTTAACAGCACGGTGTACACATTTTGAAGGTCTAGGATAATCAGAGAATTACTGAGATACATGCCAGTCCTACACCAGTTGGTAGCTATGATGATGTTCTGTTGGACTCCCCAAAATTATATCCTAGTTTCAGTACAAGGCTTGACAATCACTTCAATTCAAGGCTGCTTTATCCCCGTTTGTGATCACTTTAACACTTGCATTATGTTCAGATCATTGAAATAGAAAGAAACCACTGGAAACGTGAAAGGGAAAATCAGAAATGTTTGAAACCCACAGCAGGTCAATCAGCAACCAGGAGAGAGGTATTCACAACATCTGAGACATTGGCACTCAGAAGGCTAAACTTAATTTCTGACCCAACTTTCTTTGCTGATTGAACTCCTGTGGATTTCAAGCTTTCCTGTATTTGTATATGCAGCAAATGACTCTTCAATTATCACAGTACCCACACCATAGGAATGCAGGAGATTAAGGACAGATCCTGCTGTTAGGTTTTCTATGCAACTGAAAATGGAGTTACATTTTACTACATGTACGTAGCACCTTTCACGATGGGGGAACTGAAGTGGACGGGGAGGGGAGGCTGGAGGGGAAAGGCAACCCAAAGCAAGGGCTCAAGGTGGGTTTTAAAAGTGGGGAGGAAGGGGGTAAGCAGAGAGCCTCTGGAATGGAATTCCAAGACGTGTGAGCAGAATGGATGGATGAAGGCACATTCACTGACAGAGGTAGGGCTGATTGGGCAGCGGACATAACAAACCAAACTAACACTATGTTTTTTAAATACAGTCGTGAATCTTGGTCAGGACTATATCAGGCCATCGTAAACAATGTGCAAAGCCAAAGAGAGAGTGGCTATGTCAAATGCAAGGATTATTATTATTATTATTATTATTATTATATAGAAGAGTCTTTTGCTGATGTATGCTAAGCAGGGTAAAATTAAGAGAAACTCGAGTAGTGTTAACTGCCCCGAAGCCAATGTGGTAAGAGGGATAAAAAAGATTAACAGCTGCGTTTACCTGAAAATACACAGTCACCACACTTTTCCAATAAAATCCTGTGAGGTGCTTTGAGACGTTTTGGTGGCTTGATAAGGCGCAACATCAAATCAAATGCAAGGATTGTTAATATTATGGAAAACCCACACTGCCAGTCACCCTCGAGTTGGTAAAGCAAAAACCAGCACAAGATCATGTTACAAGGTGGCACGGATTAAGGCAGAGAATTTACAGTTGCCATCTGCTGCTGATGAAAATCACAAGAGTCACAAGATTAACCCTATCCTGCAGTTTGTAGACTATACGTTGCAGTAATGATTCATCTACTTGCAGACAATGATTTGGGGAATAACAATGCAGCATCGGAACGTACAGGTCTAATTGGTTTCTCACTGGAGAGTTCAGAGACGGTTGTGAGTGGTGATTAGCTATTCATTCATTGCTGCCTTTGATGCGAGGATAAAAACTCTCAACAACATTCCTTTGTTTTGGAAGTGTGGGAGATAATCGCACCGTTTATGAAACTTTACCTGTGATTATCCCACCGGCTTGTAAAGATCCAACACCCGTTAATCAATAAGGTGACTCATTGCTTCTCATTCTGCTATGACAAACAACTTCCAATATGAAGCTTCGTAGAGCATTGATAGTGGATAACAAGCACAAAGTACAAATACATTTCAGAGCGTGTTATTAACAGCATATAGAATGCATCTCCTCACAGAAGAGTAGGAGTACGTAGGAATGGTAAATAAGTAACATCTGATACAGATCTGATATAGCACCTTTTGTGTCGGGAGGATGTCCCAAAGCACTTCACAGCATTTAATGTATTGTGTATTTTGGGGACGAACATGACAGCCAATTTGCATGGGGTAACGTCCCACAAGCAGCCAATAGTGAATACTCATCATTTTTTTAATCTGGAGCATTGATAACCAGAAAACTGCCTTCTCTTTTCGAAAAGTGCCTTGGGAACTTAAGCATCAACAACAACAACTTACTCGCATTTATATAGCGCCCATCACACGGGGTAGCGTGCCTGTTCTCATCCACCTGAACCGGCAGCTGGGAGCTCAGTTTAATATCTCATCTGAGCGACTGCACCTCTGACAATGCAGGGCTTCCCCCAGCACCGGATTTGAGTGCAGCTGGACTATGAGTTTCAGCGTCCCAATGTGGGGCTTGAACCCATAAACCTCTGATTCAGAGGCAAGTATGTGATAGACTTAGACTGGATGACACCTAATGGAGATACACAAGAAACCTGATTAACTGGATGGAGTTGTTCATATCTTTTGAGGGAAATGTGTTAACAGATGGTCTGGTCCACAAGTGAAGAGATAAAATCCCACACACAATCTGCTGCAGTACGAAAACCTAGTTACACTGTTATGACTCATCTAATAATCATACCATTGTAACCTGAACAGCTGTATTTCTACAGAACATATTCCACACTTCATTGGAGACAGCTGTCTGTAAAAGTGATGTGAAGATTAGTTCTATGGACAGCTGTCTGCTGTGAAGTGGACAGTACGTGCTGTGGAAGTAGAGACACTCAACTTGCAATGATTAGATGAATCATTGCTTTAAAACAAGGCGTCCTGTATCCTGATATACATTGGATGTGTTAAGTAATAATAATAAAAATAAAAAGAAGCTTGCATTTGATATAGCGGCGTATCACGTCGTCGAGACATCTCAAAGCGCTTCACAAAATAGACTGTAAAGTGTATATTTTGTGGGAGAAATGTGACAGCCTGTTTGCACTACAGCAATGTCCCACAAACAGCCCATGGAGTGAGTGACCACATTTATTTCAGAGATTTGTTGGCCACAAGACCGGAGGAAATTCACCTCTCTTTTTAGAACAGTGCTATGGGATCTTTAACGTCCACCTAAACAGGTACAGACACGACCTCGGTTTAACATCTAATCGAAGGATAGCACCCTCAGCAATGCATTGGAGAGTCATCTTAGACTAAGCGATTCAAACTCCCAACGTGGGGAGTACGACCAACTGAGCCAGGCTGATACACAGGTGTGGCTGAAATTAGGGCTGAAATTTCAAATTTTTCAAATTTTACAGCAGAAAACGTGAGCTCCGGAGCAAATTAAGAACATCAGAGGCATAGATGAGGAAAGGCCACTGAACTATACACCCCATTCCTTCCACAGACCATGTTTTACTATGGAGGCGTCAGTATTTAATCCAACCAAAATGTAATGCACTTCAGTTAGTATATGGGTTGTTTCCTGGCAATAGGCCAAGATTTTGGTGGTAAGTCCATGCATTGAGGTTTAAGTCAGAGGCTTTCTGCAAACGTTTCTCCTTAGAAAGCCTTTCTGCACAGAAGGGGGCCATTGTTTTCTGCCCACACGGTTCTGGTGGCTGAAAGGTTGGACGCAGTAAGGGGTAAGAGAGGAAGGAGAAACGAGAGTCGAAAAAAGTGTTGCACAAGTGGAATCTGACAGATTCTGTCAATGTCCTTTCTCACAGCAGTAAAGCATGCTGCTACTGTTGGTAAAGGTTTTCATTTAAAACTAAACCTTTTCTCATGGTGCAATATGCCCAAAATGCTGATGAAGTGTCCTGATGTTTTGTCAAATAATCCATCCATCCAAACTACAGGACTTTCAATGAATCCTTCGCCTGATTCGCAAATTTAAGATTGCAAAAGGAAGCATCAACATTGCAATAGAAATTGCCTCAAGGTTTCAAGTTCATCAGTTCTCCGACATAGTATTCATGAGCCTTTAACATTTAATCTGAATTTATGCACACTCTATAACCACAATTCTTACTGTTATCACATTTCACACCCCTATTTAGTTTGCAATTCGCTTTCTATGAGAGAGATCTGTTCGCGGAACAATTCATTTAAAGAAAAAAAATCTCCCGGAGAAAAAAAGAGAAGTATTTATGCACTTAGAAAAAAAAGAGGACTTTCTGACTTCTTTTGTGCTAATAGATCGCTTTATACGGTAATGTCTCAATTTTGTAATAATAATCCTTGCAACTGAATTCTAGCTGTCATTAGCAAAGATTTTCAATCAAAACTAAACCTTTTCCTACGGTGTATATTTTTTGTGCCCATATACTGCCATTTTAATCACGTAATCGATCCAAACTACAGAAAACACAATTATTCTAGAATTGTTTGAACGTTTGTATTTTTAGATGTTCATTTTTTTCACTTGCCCCAAGGAAAGGAATAGAGCAGTAAATCCACCACCTTACATGTTGGAGGTTGATGTTAAGTAGCTCCCTGCTGTGCAGGGTTTATAACATTTAATGGCACGTTTAACCTGTATCTCTGGCAGCGATAAGATAGTGGATCAGAATTAGAGGTGGTGAGTAGAGAGTCTCTCTTCCAGACACTGCTGCATTTATTTCAGGCGATGAAGCAGAAATTTCTCCTTCTACCCACTCTCTCTTACATAGAACAACAGGGAACGTCATGGTATGGAAAAAAGGGAGCCATAAATCTGTGCCAATGTTTAACGTCCATACGTGCCTGTACGCCACCTATTACCCTCTCCCATACTATATGGAGTCCGGTAGCTCAGTAGTTAGACCTTTCGCTTCGCGAGTGAGAGACCTGGGTTCAATTCCCGGGCAGGGCGAAACGTTGGGCAACTTTCCTTACTCTACATGCCTCTGTTTTACCTAGCAGTAAATAGGAACCCGGCAGTTAGTCGATTGGCAGATTGCTTTTCCGGAGGATAATAATTCCTTCAAAAAAAGGGGGTCACTCAATCCACGACTGTTTGTGGGACACTGCTGTGTGCAATTGTCTTTGATCATCAGCTGCTTTGATTTTAATGTTGTCCGAGGAGGAATCTCAGCACCAGTGATTGGTCTGCCCCTCGAGGCAATGTTTCAGGCTTGCTGTCTGACATCCTACAGTGCCTTGAAATTCTCCGAGATACTACCCCGTGTAAAGGGCACTATATAAATGCAAGTTGTTGCTGTTGAAGCACTGTGGTCCTGTCTGGCTCAGGAACCGGTCTGCCGAGATATTTCCAAGGGATTGACTCAATTCCGATATTCGATTGCCAAGCATGTCAACTTGGAGCCACTTCATCCCCAAGGAGAGAGAATCTGCTTACATTCCCCCAGAAGAGGATAGTGACAAATATTTGAGTGGTTTTACTTTGTTTAGAACTGTTAACCTTTATTGTCTTCCCAAACTTCTACGTGCAAATCTCATCCTTCCTGTTGCTGAAATGAATACTAAACAGCTAATATAGTAATCAAAAAATATGCAAATATCCCACCACATGAATTTTCTTCACTATCTTATCTGTATTATCTATAAGATCCCTCGCTTGTTCTCCAGTACTTTACCTATTACAAATGCACCCACGTAACCGTTTCTGATTTCCCTGAAGTCTATTGCAATTTGCTTTTCCAATTCTCTCTTTTCACAGTTCATATTCTCAAGATTTATTAGTTTTATTTGTTTTGTAATTTTCTTCCTTTCGATTTTTTTTCAATCTTCAAAAATATGTGTTTGCTCCCTCTTCCTGTTCCCTTTAACTTGCATCGACTGCACAGTCTCCAAATTCTAAACATCTTTCGGATTCACTGAGACAGGGCAACAGGAGATTTAAGGCTGTAAAGTGAATTGACTGTATATTTTTTNGCCGGCAAAACGCAGCAGCCAATTGCACACGCGTTGTCCCACAAACAATTGGGAATTGAGTGACTAAATTATTATTATTATTATTACTATTTTTGAAGTGAATATTATATGAACCAAATTGTGCATGTTATGGTTTTCATGGTATAAATGGTATTCACCACTCAATGGGTACGTGGGGCAATGAATAGGTATGTAGGGCACTTGAGATACTGGTAGCGTAACATTCCGATGGTGCTTTCACTTCTGAGATATTCAAAGATTTCCTTGGTCACCCAATTCCTCTATGAACGACAGAAGAGCTGGACTTTCATTGTCACATTAAAAAAAAATCTCCAAGCTACTAAAAACCTTCTCCAATCATCTTAAACAGCCACAAGTTTCTATTTTTAATTTTAATTAATCGGACTGGCCCATGCATTAAATCTCTATACCCTAGCCACAGGGACTCATAAGGTCAGAAGTAAATGGCATTTGCTATGGGTTAGACATACTCCTGCAACCACAGTGTTAGCTACTGTCACGGGTCAGTTCAGGTTGCAAGTCTCCTGATTGCCATTGTTAATAATCCCTCCAAAAACCAAAAACAATAATTAAATTGGTCATTTCAATCTACAACTGTTTGCGGGACATTGTTGTGCGCAATTGGCTGCCGCATTCGCCCACAAATATACAGTCAATTCACTTTACAGTGTGTTCTGTGAAGCGCTTTGGGACGTCCTCCCGACGTGAAAAGCGCTATATCAAATGCAAGGATTATTGTTATTATTATTATTATTGTTCACCTCTTTGCTATTTACTTGGAGGTTACAGGAATGTGTGGATACGGTGATCAAGAAAGATTAGACAGGGTACTGTTTTTCTCTCTGGAGATGAGGCTACTAAGAGGGCACCCGATAGAAGTGCTTAAAGTTACGAAAAGATTCAATAGGTGAACGTCAAAAGGCTGGTTCCACTTGTTGGTGATCCCAAAGTGAAGAGACATGAATGTAAGTCAGCCAGTCACAGATCTAAAAGGGAGTGTAGGACGAACTTCTTAACGCAGAGGCTGGTGAGAGTATGGAATTCATGGCCACAAGCTGTGGTTGAAGCAGAAAGCATCAAAGTATCCAAGAGGAAACAATGAAGGAGAAAGGCATAATAGGAGGGAATAAGATGGGGTGAGAACTCGTATGGAAAATAATCAACACCGCAAACTAGCTTGACCACACAGCCCGTTTTTGCGCCTGTAATATTCTATGTAAATCTTTAAGCAACAGGATTAGCTGGGTCTTAAGGTTGCACCTCATCTGAAAGTTTTTACTTTAATTCTGATCATTGCAAACAAACGAAAACACAACAATAATCCTTGCATTTTACATTGGACCTTTCACATAAGAAGGTTGTCTCAAAGCGCTTCACAGGATTTACTGTAGAGTGTAGCGAATATGTGTTTCGTAGTCGAACAAGTGGGCTAAATGGTTTCATAAACAGTCAGCTGAAGATTTCGGTAAGTTTGGTCCAGTTTTACAAACTCTCCTTCCCAAATGGCCCCGGAACTATGTTCACCCTTGTACGGTATTTCTGGTGGAATAGGGTTCAAACCAATGTCAGGGCCTGATTGATACCAAACATCGCTGATATCAATCAAAATGACTGAGCATAAGTTTGCTTATTTAACGCACCTCGTACATGCCTGGCATTAATGATATGCTTTTGAAAATCGATTCAAGGTGGATGATGTATCTGTATCTATCTGTGAATTAAGGGTAGTACTGACAGGTAAACTGTCATGACTCTTAAATAAGATTATCCACTCATTTAAATTCAAATAGTGCATTGCCTCTGTGTAATTAAGCTGCAGCTCTCATTCAATTGATTTTCGTCATTATTTTTCCCTTGCCAAATTTCTCCACTCCCGAGGGCTTATTAACCCTTTTTATATTTTTCCCTGACATACGGTTGCATGCATGCGATGTGGTGGTTTGTCCAAATGACAATTATTTTAGTATGCAATGTTGGGTTTTAGAAGCAGTCATTTCCCTATGTTCTCACACACACACACACAAACACACACACAGGCCTAAGAGCAGGGCATCTCTCAATAGCTAATTAACCACTATTTCACTGAATTTCCCCCTATTTGAGCCAGAGATGCAACCAATTTACGGCACTTCCAACAGCTGGCCTAGGATTCAAACCTGTGACGCTGCTCTGTAAAGCTTACTACTGTAGCAAACAGTGCCTTTAGCCACTACGCCATCAGTGGAGTGCAACTCACACATTTAGATTCCAATGTTGTTTTGTCCCCTCTGACTTTCTGTACATCCGATGAGACGTTTAACTGAGATCCCGTATACACGTTCATGTGCAAGGTAAACAATCCATGCCACCATTCAAAAAAGAAGAGAAGGGAGTTTCTCCTGGTGTCCTGGCCAACAATCCCCAGATGAAATTGATCAGTCACTACAAGGGTCTTTGTGGGACACTGCTGTGTGCAAATTGCTTGAGAATTCGGCCGACAAAATGCACAGTTTTTGCAATTTACATTAAATGCTTGAAACGCTTCGAGACTTCTCAACGACATGATAAAGCCCTATTGTTATTGTGTTTCACAGTGAACTTTCCTTTGACATTCTGGCATTGTCCATGTCAAGCCTAGGGTATGTACAAACTGCAACACCAGTGAAATACATCTGTGCAGGGACACCTCTCACCCACAGAGAGGTACGTACAACATGACAGAGCATTAGCACAAGATGCACTTCTAACTTCGCTGTGCTCTCCCGATTTAATCAGTGCTGGCTGGGGAACATGCAAAGGGTAAATCACATAACGAGATGTGAGTGGAATTAGAAGCAATTGAGAAATGAGGTAGAGGTATATTCAAGATCGGTCTTAAGACTTACCTCTATGACCGTGTTTTCAGCTATCTTCCCCACACACCCCCACCCCGCCACCAGCTCCTATCCCCAGCTCGGGTGCCTTGCCAATAATGGGACATCCTCCTGTCATGACAGGCGCTATGAAACTGAATTTGTATTGTATTCATTTACAACAATCTCACCCCCAGCCTTTTCCTGGGAGGTGGACTCATTCCCAGAAGCAGAGTAAAATGCGGTTCTGGAAGATCAATAATGCCAACCCTGCCCTTCTCTTTCGTGGAGAGCTTGGCTTCTTGAAAAGGCCTCTTGAAGCAACAAAGCAAAGAGCTGATGAAGGGAGGGTTAGGCAGCACTGGGCGATAACTCAATCCTTCACCTTGGGAAATGTACTGCAGAGAACACTTGCTTACTTAGTGACAGTCTTTGAAACCCCTGGAGGAGGTAAATTTCTGCAGTTTGTAAACTGTTGCAGAAATGTTATCGCTGTTCTCAAAGGCTTGTTCGAATTTATATTCCAGAGATGTGCACAGGAATCAAATGTATAAACAAATAATGATGTGTAAATGAAACCTGACTAAATATTGTGTGGGAAGCAGTTGAGCATTAGAGGGCTGAGCTATGAGAAACAACTAGATAAGGCAAGGGCTCTTCAAAAGAAGTGACACATCAGGAACCTTAAAGGAGTATATGGGAAGCTAAATCGGGTTGAGCAAGTAATCCCAGAAGAATATTTTCAGATAACAAAATAATAATCCTCGCATTTGATATAACACCTTATTACGTCATCAGAACGTCTCAAAATGCGTCATGGGATTGACTTTAAGGTGTAGCGACTGTGCATTTGCAGGCATATACAGATATGCCAAGAAAACAAAATAAATTCAGATTTCAAAGGGTAATGATGGATGAGGTCAAACTGGCCAAAGGGCCTTATACATGTGAACCTCCCTCAGGATCTTTCATTTGAATAAACAATGAGCATTCTGAGGTGTTGTTGTTGTTGAAAGCACTTCGTTTCAGAATCATTCCTTTTCCAAAAAACAAAAGGAATGATTCTGAAACGAAATGCTTTCAACAACAACTTGCCTTTACAGAGCGCCCTTCACGTGGGGTAGCGTTCCAGAGCACTTAAAGAAACGGGGAGGAGTGGGAACGAGTAGTCTGGTTGTTGTGGAAGGATGAGATTGGATGGGCTGAATGGCTTTCTTCATCTAAACCTATCCTGTGATGTGAATCTTGAGGGAAGACAAGAGTCAGGCTGTTCATCTCTACCACCACATGGTTACATCAGTTGCTGGTATTTAATACCCCGGGGAATTGTGCTCTGACTTCATAGACGAGGTACCAGAGGCCACTCAGCGACCTTCTCCAGTGTGAATGAATGCATTCAGGCACCGATGGAGAGAGAAGCGGAACAGAGAGGAAGAGAAAAAGACAGTAACCACAAGGAATAAGGTGCCCGTGTCTGCAAATTACCAGAAGGCAACAGGGAGATGGTTTCAGTGCTCTGTGTATCCGGGGGTGGTACACATTCAGTGCAAGCAGACAATGAGGAAGAGTGCTCCTCCTGTACATTTCTAGGTGACGTACTCCACATCGGAAAGCGTAGCTTGCCTTGAAGAGCGAATCTAAGGTGCTGGACTACAGGGATCTCTGTGATGTAGCCGGAGCTTAAGCCCAGAGACTGCAAAGGCATTTTCTCTGCACTTAACGGCCCTCTGGTTCTCAACCTCTGCCGACTGATTCACGACCTACGTAAATCAGTGGAACGCTTTCCAAGCGTGAAGCACCTCAAATACAATATAACATTCTATGAGTGTTCATTTGTTTTCCATTTCAATTTGCTTTATCCCTTCTGCTGGGGCTTCACGGCTGTTGCGGGTTTTAATTTTAAAGACTCACACGCATAGTCCTTTCTCGCTCTCTCTCTATCCCTCTGCCTTGCCCCCTCCTTCCCAAATTTGAGGTCTTTGTCCATTCTCACCATCATCTCCTCCCTCCCCTCGGCTCTGCCACTGTCAAGAGCTCTGGGACGCTATCCTGCGAGCTGGGCGCTATATTGATGTAAGTTACTGTTTCAGGACACACTATTGAAACCGCTCACATGAGTGGTGATGATGTGGAGAGAAAGAGTAAATGTCATTCCTTCCGCATCTTCTCTTCACTTGTCCAAATTCCAAACAGAAAATCTACTGGATATTTCGGCAATAAGTGATATCTGCAGCAATGTGCTGAGTTTATTTTGCTTTTTTCAAGCAAAATATTCCAAATAAAAACCCCGCAGCATCTCACTAATTATATCTAATTTGTTACATGTAATTCCTCCAGTTTTGGGGTTGCATTATAACGTGTGTCACGTATATGGGTTGAACGTTTGGAAATAAATTAATTGCGCTGTCTCTGACTCATTTAAATATTTCAAGCTACACGACATTAAATTATTAATTGGGTTCTTTTATGGCGGGTGACAAAAGGAATAGATTAGTGACAACAGTTCAGTCAATACATTATCAGGCTGGGTTTTAAGTCTGTACCATTCCTGCAATTTCTGTTCTTTTTATCATCTTGTGATACCGTTTCTGCTTCTCCTTTTATGTTGCTTAATTGTGTTTTTTATTTGGTTTTAGCAAGACTTTTCTAATTAAGTCTGTGCATTGTGAAACCTGCAAAATATCTCTCCGATCTGCTCATACCCCTACTTCTCTGCTCGTGCCCTTTTCAGCTATCATGGACCTGCAGTGCATCCCCTATCCCCTCCATGCCACCCTCGGTGGTCAAGAATTCAGTCACTACACCCTGGTTCATCCCTCAGCCTCTCTATCTAGCTTTAAATCCAACATTAAAACCTATATTTTCGACCATGCCTATGGTCACCTCCCGTCTCCCTTGCTCCAGGTCCAACTGCACCATCGTGAAGCAATCAGTAGTGTTATCCTAAGGGGAAGGCGCTATGAGTATAAAGTATAAATGCAACTTGTTGTCAAGGTGACTGATTAGATATAGACATGTGAATGCTAGCTGTGTCGTCAGATAATAATAATAATCCTTGCATTTGATAGTGTGCCTTATCACATCTTTGAGACGTCTCAAAGCGCTTCACAGAATATACTGTAAATTGAATTGACTGCATACTTTGTGGGCAAAATGCAGCAGCCAATTGATCTTTTTATCAACGAATTTAACAATAAAGGGAAAATATCACCCCATCCCCAAAACTTAAATTGCAGCTTGAATCCTAATTTAAAGCCCAATCCCTGATTGGCTGGGGTTTTAGCAACTCTGAAGATAGCCACTGGATGGAGCATGTCACAACAGTGAATGGAAGCTGAGAAACTAGCACGTTCTGCCCTTTTCACTTGTTTGCTTTTGACTTTCATGGCATAATGATGTACAATTTCATCCCAACACTTGTGTGCGTCAATTTGATGCAACTGCTGGATATATTAATGCAGATCTGTAGCGAGGTGGCTTAAAGCATTATAAATGCATAGACTTTTATCCTTCACAAAAGATGTATTCTGTTGATATTGATTTTAACTCCGTGAGGTCTGAGTTATATTTTTCTGCCAATGCACATTGGAACCACTGAACAATGTCAAGCCATGAACAAAGAGAAGCGGGCAAAGTAAATCTTTGCTTAGAATCAAATTTATCTTTGGTTCCCATCTTTAGAAGGCTTTCAGCGAGGATTAGGTAGGAGATGAACAGGAAGAAAATGTAGTAAAGGGAAAATGGAACTTTTATTTCTTACTTCTTAAGACTACGTGAAAGACTACTTAAAAAAAAGACGATGGATAATGGAAATGACTAAGAATGCCTGAAGGTCAAACCAGTGTAATAACAGCTAAGAAGAATCAATTGAAAACATGCAAGGCAAAAAGTGAAGAGGAATGAGTCATAAAAAAGTTGTTTGAGGGTAACTGTTGGCTGATACCATTATAACGTTTTTGGTCTACATATAGTCACAACTTGGCTTCTGGTGCTAGGCAGGTTAACTTCCTGCGTATAGAATACGTAATTTCCTATACATAGCACGCGTGCTCACAGAATGAAGGAATTGAGGTCAGTAGCAAACTGATGACTCAGAAGTCAGCCAATTTTTAGCGTTCCCTTTAATTAAGTCAGAAATTGGATTCAGTCAATTGCAATATAACCGGGGTGCTTTGGACAGTGGAAGTAATTCTAGTTACAATGTACATTCTTCGTTACACGTAACATGCACTTATGGCCATGACTGCACATTTCTGAATAATAAAATCCAACATCCCTTCTTATTGTTCCCTTAATTCAAAACCCACATCACTCTTGAATGTTTCATGTAAAGGTAATATAGCCTCGTGCAATATTTACAGTGCCCTGTATTTGGTGTAGGGAAAGCAAATTCTGAAAATAGACAAGATATAATAGGCGATGAAACTTGGCTCCAGCAGCAACTGAGCGGTTTTCTGCTCAAAAGTCATTTTTATTAAATGCCATCGGGATAGGGTATCGAATTTGTCATTCACTTTGTGGCTGTTTGTGGGACATTGCAGTGTGAAATTGGCTGCTGCATTTGCCTACACACACTAACAACCTTTTATAATAAAATCCTGTAGGCCGACATGATAAGGCGCTGTATTAAATGCAGAGAATTATTAGCAGTAGTCTTATACTCTCCAAGACCCGGAATCTGTAATCTGTCTAGTCTTTTGCTTTAAAATATCTGATAATCAAGGCTGCATGCTAGATGAGCTCAAATGATTTCACCTTATTAAAGAGATAGCATCAAACCTCAGAACTGCTGCACAAGGTACGTTAGAAGCTAGAAAATTCACACTGCAAAGCTTCTCATTCAGCTCACTCATTTTCCATTGACTGCCAACAAAATAGGTGAAAGATCACTTAGAAAGAGATGTGGGATTGAAGACGGACCATACTTTTATAGCAAGATTAGGGTTGTTGTGGAAGTGTTCAGAGTAGAATTTAAATGAGCCTGTGGGACTGAAAGGAAATATTTTAATAAAGTACTCTGGTCTCCTGAGGGCGAACGATAGCTTATACGGAGATTTACGTGTTCTCCATTGCAACATGACTTATTCTTTGAATGACCATCAGATGCTTGTCAGTATGAAGCAATGAAATGTTACATCCCATCATTATGGGAAAGGAAGTCACAATGACAGCTCTTTATAGGTCTTCCTGCAGCAATGATGAAGGGTTTGATTCCCAGCAGGGTGAAACGTTGGGCAAGTTTCCTTATTTCACACGGCTCGGTTTACCTAGCAGTAAGTAGGAACCTGGTTGTTAGTCGATTGGCGAATTGTTTTTCCAGGGGTAATAATTCCTTGAAAAAAAATTGGTCACTCAATCCATGACTGTTTGTGGGATGCTGCTGTGCACAATTGGCTGCCGTGTTTAGCCCACAAAAATATACAGTCAATTCACTTTACAGAATATTCTGCAAAGCGCTTTGAGAAGTTTTGAAGACTTAAGGGGCATATCAAATGCAAGGATTATTATTATTATCTTCCAAGAAGTGTTAGGTGGGAAGCCAGCAGGGTCTCCTTAAAGCAGAGATAATAGTGCACTTTATTGGGGAAGCAAGGCATGGTCTGGGATGCCGTTCATTAGATAAGATGTTCAACTGAGGACCCTGAATGTCTGATTTCAGCTAGACTTTAAAGATCCCATGACACCATTTGAAAAGAGAAAATAGTTTCTTCCAATGTCCTAGACAACAATCTTTTTAGGTGTTGATATTACACCTCTGTGTAGTACATATTACATATCTCCCGACTCCATTAATCACCAAATGTATTCTTCCTCAATGCTAAGTTTTGTAACAGTTAAATTAATGCTCTTAAAACTTTGACTTTTGTTGACGTGCATGACACCATGTCAGGTCAATGATATTATAATCACTGGTACTTAATCGTTCCCCTATCTCTCCTCGTCACACATCTTAACTCAGTATTAAGTATCAGATTAAATATGAGATCAAATATTAATCTGTTTTAACACATTGCCAATTCTTGCATTAGCTTCACAAACTGACCTTTTGGTAACTGGTCTCACACATTCCATTTCCATTAAGGTGTGATCATTTATATCATCCATTCTCCACATACATTTCTTTTTTTGTTCACATGTAAATAATTCCATACAATTCACAAAGCAGTTTACATTTATATGCCAAACCAAGACCCCATCTGCCTGTTCAGGTGGATGTTGGAGATACCATGGCACTATTTGAAAAGAGAAGGGAGTTTCTCCCAGTGTCCTGGCCAACAATCCTCCAAAATAAAATTCCTCACTCAGTCCATGGCTGTATGTGGGATATTACTGTCCGCAACTGGCTGCCGCATCTCGCCAACAAAATACACAGTCAATCCACTTTCCAATATATCCTGTGAAGTGCTTTGAGATGTCTCAACGATGTGATAAGACGCTATATCAAATGCAAGGATTATTATTATTTTAAACCAAATTTTAAAGCCAGCTGCCTTAATTACCTTTACACTATTGCCAGGAAACAGTAGAAAATAGCTCTCATTTTACACTAAATCCCAAACCATTTCAGTCATTTTCCTTGTAAGTGGAAGCCACATTATGTGTTCCAACATACAAAGAATCACATATTATTTTGCAGTTTCTTTCAAAGAACAGAATATCTTTAACACAAGGTATTCTGTTAAATAAATGAACAAAAAAACCTGCATGCTTTACTTCATCTTCTCACTTAAAAATTTAATTCTTGAACCACACTTACACTCACTTGCCCCTCCCTCCCCCTCCCTTGGCATTCAACCCTGTCTTGTGAAATGCTCCGAGACATTATCCTGTGTGAAGACTGCTGTATAAATGCAAGTTGCTGTGTATCATTAAGTCCCAACCCTCAATTGTTTGTGGCACCTTGCTGTGCACAAATAGGCTGCCACACTCGTCTCCAAATACACTGCAAATCCTGTGAAGGGCTTTGGGATGTCCTCTCGATGTGAAGAGCGCTATAACAAATGTAAGGATTATCACTTATCATTGTTTATCTCAGTTGAGCTACAAACCTATCTGTCAGGTATCCTGCACGTCTGAGATACATAACGCTATGTATTCCGCAAGTCACTTTGCAAGGCCATCCACCTTGAAAGATACATAAGCAGGAGGCAGAAACAGCATAAACACTTGACAGTAAATAAAACCATACTGCTTCTTAAAGAAACATCCATAGGTAATATGATTCATGTAGTAACGTTCAGTGATCAGACAGATAAAGAAGACGCAACATGAAAGATTGCAAACGCAGTCGACGAAAATATATGGGGGTTACTTCACAGGTCGACACTGCTTACGTGCACGGATTGATAGTGTTCCATGTTTCCTTGATTTCTTTTTATATAACACAGCACAGTTTGAAACAACCAGCCAACTGATTTCCCTGGAGAATTTCCTTAACTGTTATAATCAAATGAAATTTTAGATTGAAGTGTCTTTTTGCAGGAAAATGACAGGATTTATACATTTAATTGATATGTGTTCAAGCAATAAGAATTTATATATTTAGACTGATATGTATTCAAGCAATCCTTTCTGGCAGACCATATCTTATATGGAATTGGCTCACTACTGTTACATACACACACCTGCAACCCCACGTCAATTCAAAATATATACAGTCAATTCACTTTACAGTATATTCTGTGAAGTGCTTTGAGACATCTCAACGACATAATAAGGTGCTATATCAAATGCAAGGATTATTATTACTATTATTATTATAATCCACAGACAGCTAGTAACTTATTTGAATGTGGAATTTAACGCATTTATTATAACAATATTTGAATTTTTATATAGTGCTAATCATGTTGAAGTATCCCAAAGTGCTTTTCTGCTAAGCACAGCATCTATCTCACAAATGGCCATGAAGTGAATGAGCATTTGTTTAAATCTAGAAGATTGTTGGCCAGGAATACCAGGAGAAATTTGCTTCACTTTTCACAGTGCCATGGACTAACGAGACCTTGGTTTGACACTTTGCTCAAAGGACGGCACCTCTGACGATGACACACTCCCCCAACTCTGGACAGTAGTGAACTCACAACCTTCTGTTCCGGTGGGAAGGGTGTGAGAATGCTACCAATTGAGCCAGGCTATATTTTCTCCCCCAAAATATACAGTCAATTCACTTTACAGTGTATTCTGTGAAGCGCTTTGAGATCTCAAAGACGTGATGCAGAGTTATATCAAATGCAAGGATTATTTATTATTATTATATCCCAAATTATTATCAAATTGCACTGGACACCATGACAATTGACAATAATGGGGATGGCTTCATTCCTAACTTTGGTTGACAAAATGGCCAGTGTAGAATGTATGGAAATGATTCAATTAATCATCAGTGTATATCTTGTATATCTTGATAGAAGGTATTCTGCCCAGCACTCCAAGAAGCTATTCCACCTGAGGGCTGCTGTATAATCACAAGTTGTTCTGGTTGTCCAATGAAGATTTTATATTTGCATTGCAAATATATGCAAACACTATTGACTTTGATTTAGGCAAATGAGCAAGTTATTGCTTGTTTAGCGGTTTAAGTGTAACACTTACAATTATAGGCTCGCTAAAATTGAAGCATTTAAATATTGCGGGGGGGGTTTCATTTTATTTACAGCTCTCAAATCTTCAACAAATGGAGTTAACATGCAAATTTCAAAATGCTAAACAATAAATCGATCAGAAATCAACAGGCGTGTATCAAACGACAGGAAGCATTCAGTCCAAAGATTTCCATTTAAATTGTAGCCGGGTAGGGTTTGCTTATATTTTGTCACATTCTGCGTATGTACCATTGATAGTTAAATGGCTTTTCATAGCTGCAGTGGCCTTTACAATGTTATTTCCATTCGTTTGAGATTCATCTCAATAATGTAGAGTGTGCCGATATCAACATTGCTGCTCTGCTGGTAGGTTAAATAAGAGAATATTGACTCATCTATATGGGAAAACTATGGGAAAAACAAGCTCTGAGACTTCATGCATCATTCCAAATCATTTTTGTTACCAACCACTGAAATCTATTCTACACAGACATTTGTTTTTGCTTTCTGGTTGGTCAGTTTTTTCCAATATAATGAAAAACACCGGAATCTGCCTGAAAATACCTCATTGTGGAATAACCTATGTTTAAGACAGTTGTCATTTTCGATAAGCAATCTTTATAAAGTGATCATTTATTTTCCTTCCCTTAAAACTTTTTTGTTTCAAGGTAGGTGTCTGTCGATATACAGAAACCCATCACCATGCTTAAACATATCCAAGCCAAACTATTAACAACAACAACTTGGACTTATATAGCACTCCACACCAGAGCAAACCAGACTAAGAGTAGCTTTGGGGTCTTCTGTGTATGTTGGGGTAACTGCTGGAGAATTAATCAGCTAAAACCATATAGCTTACCATTGCGAGCACTGTCTGGCTTGAAAAGTGATACGATTTAAACTATGGAGGAAAATTACAGCACATGGTATGTTAATTATAACATCACATACATTATTTTTTAACTCGGTTAGAAAAAATCCCATCCCCCCACCCCACCATTTGAAATAAAATAAAATAAAATTGGTCATTCCATGGCTGTTTGTGGATGCAAATTGGGCCGCATTCACCCACAAAAAACAGTCACTCCACTTTACAATATATCCCGTGAAGTGCTAGGAACATCCTCCTAACATGAAAGGTGCTATACCAAATGCAAGGTTATAATTCTTATTATATCTGCATATATTTTAGAAACCTGTATGGAATTCTCATCGATGTAACTTTGAGTGCGCAACTTTCTTTTGATCACAATGTGCATCTCACCAACTTAACGAAATACCATCCAGCAACTTGCTAAACAGATGAACATCTGTCACAGTCCCGTGGTTTCCTGTCTCTCAAATCTACCAGCCTGAATTGCAATGTGTTACTTCTCAGTTCGCCCTCCAACTGGAGTGTCTTGCAGTTGAAATATTTTGCCTCAGGGAAGAAATAACCGATAATCCACATGAGTGGCAGTGTCATGCTCCCATTCCCCAGGCCTTTGTGAATCAACTGCTGCTGTGTCATAGATGATCTGGAGAGTCATAACACTGATGATGCTATATTCATAAGATCGTGGCCGATCCGTACCTCAAGCCCAATTAGCCACCCTTGCCTCGTATCCCTTAATCTCAAACCTAACCACAGGGTCTGTAGCATTTTGCCTCCATTGGTGACTAGGCTCTGAGAGGGAAGCAAAGATCTCACATTTGCTCGGCAAGCCCTGAGTTCTAATGCTTTTCACACTGCAGTTGGTTCAACTCCTAACCCAATTCAACCAACTTTGTTTGTCCTCTAAAACAATGTGAACATTCAATGACTGGTCATATATCCCAACCCGGCATTAAACTGAGATCCCGTCCGTATGTTCCAGTGGACCTTAAACATCCCTCGGGGCTGCTTGAAAAGAGAAGAGAGTTTCCCCCGATGTCCTGACCGACAATCGCCCAAATAAAATTGGTCACTCACATCATTGCTGTTTGTGAAAAATGTAATCCTAAACTTGTACCAGAATTCAAAAGTAGCAGCAAGGAGGGAATATGACAGCATTTTATTAATATTTTATTTGAATTTAAAGAAGTCCAACTGAAATCTTTGGTCTTTAATTGCCAGCCGTCTCTCTTTCTCATCTATTACGTTGATAATAATAATCCTTGCAATTGATAAGGGCCTTAAATCACATCTTTGAGACGACTTGAAGCGCTTCACAGAATGTACTGTGAAGTGAATTGATTGTATTCTATAGGCGAAATGCAGCAGCCAATTGCACACATCAGTGTCCCACAAACAGTTGTAGACTGAGTGACTAAATTTTTTTTTTTTTTGAAGGGATTATTACTCCCAGAAATTCCATTACCGTACCCTCAACATAACAAATCTACCGTGCAATCACAGTTTGCTTGTACAAACTTATTGTACTTATTGGTCAACCGATTGCACCAAAGATAGAGCAATTACACATGTGGTCTCCAGCTAGAAACTGACATTAATGTGTTTTTTTTCTAATTACTGCAGTCTGTAGTAACTCCCCTGCAGGAATAGAGAATAAGGGGGGGATGAAACAAAGAAACTAGTTTCAGCTTCTCAGCTTGGAGCTTCTAAATTTAGTTGAGCTAATGGAAACTATCTAACACTACTTTCTAATAATCTCTGCTGGAAAATGGAGATGGATTGATAACAGGTTGTTGAGACTCGCAGTCCAGGTTCACGCAGAGAAAGAGGGAGCTACCTGAGGGCAGCCAATGTAACTACACTACGAAAAGGAGTCAAATTCCACCTGGGACTAGATATACTCTATTAACATAGTATTTCGGAGCATGCAGAATTTGGCAGATTGTTGAATTCAGTTTGAACTTTGAAGCCAGCTTTCTGTAATTCCCAAAAGAAATTTGTAGCAAGAATCTGGCTTCAAAACTAATGAATGTATTTAAGGATTCGTTAAATTCTGAAATGCTTCTTTAATCTAATAAATCTAGACCTGGGTGCAGTTTCTGCCCCTAAGAGTCAGTGCTTTTAGGGCAAACACCTCCCAAAACACACACGTTGCCATTAGTATTCGCATTTGTTGTGATTTGGCAATTCAGGATGTATTGTACACAAATTAAGAAAAATACAGCAACTGAACAAATGGGCATTAAATGGAACAATTTACATAGATTATTGACAATGGTATTAAGATAACCAGTAATGTTATTCCATGCTCAACATCAACTTAACAGCAAAATGTATGCTTACAGGCAGACAATCACCAATCATAATGGTCATGAGGGTATTGCATTGAGCATCAGCACATTACCGTCAACTAATTAATGGTCAGTAATCTTTGTACCATTTCCGTTATCAATAAAAGGTAATCCATGTCATCGAACTGTTGTCATATGCTAAGACACTATACCCAATACATGTCTTACTTCAAACTGTTAGCTTAGACCATTGATAGCTGGAGTTTTCAACCTGAGATATCCTAAAGGCTTACAATCAATGACACCGGGGAGAGCACAGAGTTTGGTATCATGAAGACTGCAGAATTGTGAATAGTTTCTATTAATGTATAATAATGTATAATAATTTATCGCCGATAATGAGACTTCGATAAATTGTTAAGAATTGAGTTCAGTACCCTGGTAAATACAGTCATCAGCAGTGACATTCACCTATGTTAACATTGTGTAACTTCACCTGTCCAACTGTCTAACTTTGTGAGAAGGGAATAAGGTTGTATAGTAACGAAGATTGCCCTATCAAAAATAATATAAAGTACAAATATGATATCACTCGTACATTGTTTTGTATTATTGTATAGCTCTAGGCAAAGCACTCAGAAAAATGTAATTGTCATGTCTTTTGATCCACATTTGCGAATAACATTTGTTTCTTCTTCACACCAGAGTAGATATTGCATAGCAGACCAAAAAAAGACATCTATTTTTCTTATAAACAAAACTGTCTCAAAATATTCCTCTTTGACTGTGCTTCCCCTTTCCCAGCCCCACGGAGCTCCCACCTCCAGCTCGTGTGCCCATCCAGCCCTATGAATGTGCTTTGGAGAGTCCTCTCGATGTGAAAGGTGCCGTATAGATGTGAATTGTACTTTACTGTGCAATAAAGTCTTCAGAGAATGGACCAACTAGTCCATTGATAATCCAGACCCAAATATTCACACAGTGCCTTGATCAATACTCTGGGAAAATCAATAAAGCAAGGTAGATTACAACACAAACATATCCTAGCTTAACAGTTGTGTATTGTTTGAACACTTGATCTTTTGATGAAGAAATCCAATCCAACTCATTATCCATGTATTACTTTATCTGCAGCTTTTGCAATACAAACGTATATCAAGAATGGAGAGTTATTTGTAGTCTGCTATCGCAGGGCTGAAATTTCGTTCACCCGTCACGTGTAGCGAATTTTCTGACGCACAAATAAAATGGGGGAATTCCAATAGAGAACAAGTTTAGAGATCAAACCCTGTGTAATGAATGAAATAGATTTGGAGAACAATGTTCAATAGCTGTGACATTTCATGTCTTGTGCATTTAGTTCTGCCACTTGTGGTTTGGTTGTGTTGTGCATCCAAGATCAACCTCCAACATCAACAATGTCTTCAAAAATATATAAATTGCTGAGTATCTTTCAATGATTTTTTGAAGACATTGTTTGAAATAATGTGCATTTTTGTATCAAGTGAAGAATTTTGCAATCAATCCTTCTGGTTGCAGCTGCAACCATCATCAGGTGTTAGCCTGACTCAATGGGTGGCCTGATTACTTCTGAGTCTTAAGGATGTGGGTTCAAGTCCCTCGCCAGGACTATTAACTCAGTGTAAGTGAACACTTGAATGTAGTACTGGTAGGGGATGGGGGAGAGCTGAATTGTCGGAGGTTCTGTCTACGTATTCAAGTGGGCATTAAAGATTTCAATCACTGTTTGAAAGGAGTTTTCCTGGTTTAAAATCCTCTAGATTAACTTCTCGGCTGTTTGTGAGAGATTACTGTGTATAAATTCGCTGGCCTGTTCAACTACAAATACCACAACAACAACTTGCACTTATATAGCACCTCCACGCAGGGTACAACCTTAGAGCGCTTAATGCAGTCACTACACTTTATAATAAATCATGTGAAAATGTTTGAGGTATTACAATGACATGATAAGGCGCTGCATTAAATGGAAAGTTTGCTGTTATGACTGAGCTCCCAGTTTTCTCTCTCTCTTTGGGGCTACAGCGGGGATTGTGTGTGTGTGTGTGTGTATGTGGGTGGTGTGTGGGGTGGGGTGGGGGGAGAGGATTGTGAGGTCAGTTTTTGTAAGAGGGTGAAATTGTTTGCTTAAAAACCTTGATTGATTGATTGATTGATTGATTGCTTGATTGTCACTCCCTTACTATGAGGCGCCACAAATTTTAGTATATCCCAGCAAAGCAAAACACTAAATTCCTCTAGTGAGATCATGATGATCTGGTACATTAGATTCAGCTCAATGACTTTGAATAACAGTTTCTGTAATAAATGAGGATTTAAGAGTATTATGCAAATTGAGTAATCTTACCAACCCTGGAGTGAGAAAACATTTTCTGTGTCATAACATGAATATTAAGGCTCTCTGAGAAATGTTGCTATGGATATTTGTAAAACCGATTTAAAATTATTACTCAACAACTTCAGCTTTGCTGTTTTACCCAAAGTACAAATGTTTGCATCTCAAAAAGGTCAGTAGTGTGACATTCAAGTAAATAACAGAAACAGAAACAAAAACAGAAATACTGAAGGCTGAAAAATTAAGTGTGCGATGTGATAAATATCAGCAGTGATCATTTTCAACCCTGAGTCTCGGTTTCGGAAAAAAAAATATTGATTGTATGTAATGGTATGCATTTTACTCACACCATTGTTCACTGCATCCATTGCAATGGACAGCAACAACAACATCAACAACAACTTGCACTTATAAAGCACCTTCCACGCAGCGTAGCGTCTCAGAGTGCTTGACAGCCATGTTACAACAACAACAAAAGAACAACTTGCATTTTAACAGGGCCCTTTGCAAAGGATATTGTCTTGGGGTGCTTCACAATGATAGTGTTTGATGCGGAGTGTAGGGAAAAGGGAGGAGGGAAGCTTGGTGACCATAAGTACTATAACTAGACTTAATATTGGAGAATCCGGTGATACGTATGTTATTGATGATTCCGCCATTGCAGGGCAACTTGTTCCACCTTCACCAATATTAAGTGGTGCTCTCCAACACTCGCTGTTCTCATGTGTTACAATCCACCAGCTTCACACCATAGATATCCTGTCCATATTTGCCACAAGTGGACATTAAAAGTGAGACCATAACAATTTGTATAAGGGAATTGGGAAAGAATTTGTAGCAAAGCACCATACAAAGGTAAAGGAAAAGTGCAGAGTCAGTGCTGATATTCCCAGTGGATGAGCCAGCATCAGCCAAAGGGCCTCCTTCTACACTGCAATGTCTCTGATCAGCCCCAAGGAAGTAAGCTCCTGGGTAAGCAAGGTAGAGACAACTTATGAAATGAAATGTCTCTCTTTCCCCACTGAATTCCACCTCCCACTCAGGCATTGGAAGATTATTGAGCTGCTCTGTCACCAAAGATGTCTCAGTCCATAATGTAATTAAAAAAGCTACATGACTAATGAGCAAAATTGTCAGGCGGAAAAAAAGCAGAGACCAGGAGATTTGTTACAACATCACTTTGTGCACATATGTCAGACACATTCTAATGAATTGATAGCTGAATCAGCTAGGGCGCTGTTGATGATACAGTGTTATAAAAGTTTTGCTGAACGACCTTGCCAATTTATCATATTGACATGTTGGCGTCAATCTTTGATGTGCTACAACTTAAATCATTTTTATTCGCAACACGTTCCCCGTTTTAAAAAAAAACGAACAGGGTCAGAAAATATATTCTCCAGTGAAGATGTGTTCTGTAATCCCGAGAAGTTAAGCAATTGATCAATGTTGCTCAAGGTGCTTGCTTTGGAGAGAGGACATCTGTCTCTACCACCAGAATCTGGTCAGAGGCTTTCTCTGAAGCTGATGAATTAATCCTTAACAGGGAAGAGTTTCAATCAGCCTCTGGTTCACAAAATATGAGGATCAATTCTATTGCAAAATGTAATGAATACAGAATTGTGTGAAACCCAGGAGACTATTCTCTTTGACCTCTTTGCATCTCTTGCTCTATCCTGAGAGCAGCAGAAACTACTTCACTATATCAACTTGCTTCTCAGACTCCGACAGTAAGCAACAAATCTTCTGCGAATCAGTAAGATTTTCAGTTCAATGACTTTATCAATGCCAAAAGTGTTACGGCTGAAACCTGTAGTTCTGTCGCCAGCTGATCCAATTTTCGCGCACAAGATTCCAGGAGGAATAACACAATGTCCTAGGTCTTCATTACACCAGGGCTTTACTCCATGGATTTGGAACATTTTCAGCACAAAAGGAGGCCAACAAAGAACATCTAATGTTCTGGATGCAGAATTGTTTCTGAAGTAAATTCCCGAATAAGCAAGAAGCTTGTTCAGGAGGTTGTTAAAGATGTGGCAATACTCGAAAAGATAAGGGTCCAACAATCCATCGGATAAAGTTTGTCATTCACCCCATGGTTGTCTGTGAGACTTTTCTGTGTGCAGATTGGTTGCCACATTCACCTACAAAATACACAGTCTGCACATTGCAGTAAATCCTGTGAAGAGCTTTGAGACATCCTCTCGACGTGAAAGGTGCTATATCGCATGCAAGGATGATTATTAATTATTACTATATTGCTAATATGCCTTGAGAGTTCTTTCCATGCAGAGTGGTCAATGTATTCATCTCACATGCCTTGGAATCATTCACTGATTTAGCAATCAGGAGAACTAGTATTCTTTTATCAGTATAATATTAACGACATCAACAAGTTACATCAACAACAAAAGGCAATTTAGTTCCTTCCATGTAGGAAAGTACAGTAAGTAGGAATAAGTAGGTTGATATGATAGGAATTAGTTTCATAGTTCTATCAATGTTAGTTACTGGCTAATGGTTCCCATGTTCCCCTCAAGGAGCTAGTATAAAATAAATTTCACTGGGCAAAAGTAGGTAAATGTGTCACCCACTCCAATATAATGAAAGTATCCATCCATCAGGTGAAATAAATGTCCATAAGTCCCCAATCATCTAATATGAAGAACGGTCTACCTGCCATTCAGTCAGGTAGAATAAATCTTCTTGTCCCTTAACTAGATAAAATACAGTAAATCTTTCTTTCATCCCTTACACAGGACAATGAATAGATTTTTTTCTCTGTCCCCAACCACATAAAATCATCCTATCTTTCTGCTCTCCAAGCAGCTCTATTGATTAGGGAGAGAAAAGATATGAAAATGTAAATGTATAGGTAAATCTAACTCAATTCCCAACCAGCCAGATCGTGTGAATCTCTCTTCCCCAAGCAAGTAAACTAAGCACTCTTTTTCTCCTCCTGTCTCTCTGGCGGGTGAAATTAATAAATCTTTCTTCTTTCCCAGGTGAAGCAGATAAATGTCTGGGTCAAGAAAGAAAATTAATAATAATAATAATATTGCGTGTAGTTTGAAAATAAATGCCTCTTTATCTTAACTCTGCGTCTTTCCACCCCTCCCCCACACCACCACCCCCTCCCTCGCCAACTGTCTCCATCCCCGGTGAGCCTGAAGACGTGAAATCTCTTGTTGCATTCTCTTAAGGTCCAGGTTTCCAGGCACCCAATCGCCCATTATACAAAGGTGAGCTCTCGTTCGCTAAGAATGATAAGATTTCAACCTCAGATCGAGGCTGTGTCCACAGAACGTCTATCACCACAAAGGATCAGACAGAGAGAAAAAGGTCAATGTCCAAAGCATCCACTGCCACCCCTCGCCACCCACTGGCGTGTCTGTTGTGCACAGAAACCAAGACAAAAATGAACCATTCTCGGCTGACAGAGAGATAACTGGTGGATAAAAAGGTTATGCCACAATGCAAACGAAAGGCGGGTAATTTGAAACGACAAATGTGACAGAGGCAGCATCGGCGAGTATTTATTACAGGCACTCGGCAGAGATTTATGGGACCTGCTGTGTCTGATGGACTGCAGAGTAGGAGGTGCCATCCAACAATAAGGTGTAAATTTAATGTACTTTGTCTTGAAGCACTACAGCACACTCTGGGGAGGGTGGGGGTGATGGGGGATGACTTATCATTGCTCATTGCAGATGTGAAAGCCTATTTTATTCAGTCTGAAGAAAGTCATAATGTTTATCTGCCTGCTTCTGCACTGCAAGCATTTCGGGTGATGCCATTGAAGTGAACAAACCAAGTACCATATAGTCAGCGAAGAAACACCTCACATTAGTGTTCATTACAGATAACGCCAAAGAGCTGCATACAATGAGAATGGCCAGCAAATTAACATGGCTTCTTGCAGAGTTTCGACCATCAAGTCAATATTAGGTTGTGGGTGAACCGATAAAAGGTTTGGAACTGCTGCAAAATAGTATAAAACTCCCAATCCACTATGTCCCTAATCTCTGGAACTCCATACCTCAAACCCTCCATCTTGTCCACTGCCCCTTATTCAACTTTAAAATGCTACCTTAAGACCTACCTCTTCAACCGCACATATGGTCGCCTAACCCCCTCCCTTTGGTGTATGAGCACTTAAGTGTCTTTTGGCGTTTCACCCACAAAATGCACAGTATGTTCTGTGAAGCGCTTTGAGACAAGGTAAGGCGCAATATCATTATTACTGGGATGTTTGAAGTGAATGATCCCGAGACAATGCTTAACTTTAGCAGACACAGACTGTAACCATGTCCTCTTAAACTGTGCGTACGTTCACGACGTGCATACACCTGCAATATTTATTTTTGTACGTTAGGGTTAAAATTACAGGGAAGCTGTTTAAGTGGAGGTGACATTTGCAGTGAAATTTATATCCCACCAGGGGTGTTGGCTTGATAACTCACAAGCAAGGAAGGAGGAAGTGAATTGCAGTTAGCTGTAAGTGTGATACTAATCCTGTCTCAAGAGATGTCAAAATGCATTTTGCTCATAACAGTATACTAAATATTAATTAGGTAATGAAACTACAAAATCAGGCTTCGATGGTCCACTGTACCCCCTTATCATTTGTTTCAGGGCTAGGGAGAGATAATGTGAATGCTCATTAAGCTAATGTTTCGAGATGTGGGTTTGACATGTTCCCACTCTCAACAATCGCTCCTGATCGATTCTCAAAGGATAAATATTTCCACTAATTGGAGAGAGATGTGATCATGCCACTCGCAGGAGGTATAACATCCATGGGAAGGAACAAGCATTGCAGCAGAGAGCTGGTTATCCAAAATAATTGGGATTGGCCCTGTTGTGGTTAAGCAAACAGTGCAGATAATTGAACATCATATGTGTACAAATTGGCTACAGAGATAACTACAAAATTGTTCCCATGAGGCGTTATACTGCCACACTATACCAGGGCTTGCTTGCTTCTTGCTTACTTTCTTTCTTTCTTTCTTTGACACTTTCTGACCCTCTCTCTCTCCCTCTCATCCCCTCTCCTTGCCTTGCTCTTTCTCCGAGTTTCTTTCTCCCTGCACCTCTCTATCTTTCCACCTTTCTGTTCCTCTGCACTCTCTCCCTCTCCCTTGCTCTCTCTGAATTTAACCCTACATTGTACAAACGTCTAAACAGTTACCTTCAAACTACCAGCAAAAAAACTCCAGTTGCTTGCACGTGTGCACATTGTGTGATTAAATCTCATCTCTATTAATCTTAGGCCTGTACACCCAGCTGGATTCAAAGGAGGCCTCAATACCTCAAAACATCTCAAAGTCACTGTGCACTTGTCGGCAAACAAACCCGAACATTGAAACTATTTCCCATTATGTCCTCAATCTAACTAGATGTGAAACGTATCAAGATGAAAACTAATGCAGGTCCCTGTATCAATTCAGACACTCAGCTCATTCCTTTTCAATAATAAGCCAGGTGAATATTGTGTCTGCTCTCTGCCGACATTAGTGTCATGTCTAGTCTCGACTCTCCTCTACCAATCTTGTTCCAGAGGAAGATTATTAATTTGCTCCATTCCTAAGAAAGGGCCAATTTGAATGAGAACTATAGCAGGGCTGTACTCATGCTCTACGCTAGTCAACAGCAATCTATTTCAAAAATCAATGGGCCGTTTGTAACTAAAAGAGGAAAGAATACCAGCAGTACATGCATCATCTTTTAATTGTTAGCAATAAACTTATTATTAATGAGTACTAATGACCTGAGACCCCTAGGGTGTGCAAGTCCTGTCAAAGATGGTAAATAGTGGGGGCTATTAGCACGCGTGTCCTAACCTGCTGAATAACGACTCCAAAATTGTTTTTCTTAATTCAATGCACCAATTGCAACACATCAAAGTAGAACACACGGTGACATAATGATCATAATCATTTGATGGGCTGGTCTTAAAACCACTGAGGAACAACAGGCTGGTAGTAATCGAGCAGAACTCTCGAGTCTTTTTAATCCAGCCTGATTCAGGGCCGCATAAAGTGAAGGATAATGACTTTTTAATCAGCGTTTCATTTTATCTAAGACTGGGTAGAAGGCCATCAACCCTCATCAGTGACCTGATATTTTCAGATTCTGTTTGCGGGAATCAAACAATAAAACGTAAAATCGTTGGAAGGCGATAATTAGCACTTACTTTCTCTGCAGACTGTGCCGTTCCGAAAAAGATTGGAATGAAAGCTAACCAGACAATGCAGGTGGTGTACATGGTAAATCCAATAGGTTTGGCCTCATTGAATGTCTCTGGAACGCCTCTGGTTTTGATGGCATACACGGTACATGTCACCATTAGGAGCATGCTATATCCAAGTAAGCAGATGAGGGACAGGTCAGAAATGTCGCATTTGAGAACTCCTCGGGCCAGCTCGGGGTTGGCAGTCTTTTGGTCGTCATAGTCTATGTAGAAGTGCGGCGGGTCGGCAATGAACCAAATGCAGACGCCCGTCAGTTGCAAAGAGATGAGACTAAAAGTTATCACCAGCTGAGAGGCAGGGCTGATCAACTTGGGAGTACTGACTGTCTTCTTCCCCTGCTCGAATATCCGATATATCCTGTTGGTCTTGGTGAGCAGGGCTGCGTAGCTGAAACTCATGCCCAGCCCCAGGAAAATGCGACGCATGGAGCAAATGGCAACATCGGGCTCCGCTATCATCAGGAAGGTAATGGCGTAGCAGAGAAAAATCCCCGTCAGCAGCACGTAGCTCAATTCGCGTCCGGACGCTTTCACTATGGGTGTATCGTTGTAACGTATGAAGGTTATCACAACAAATAGTGTGGCAATGATACCGATGATTGCAAAGAACACGGGTGCAACGGCCCAGGGGGAATACCACTCCAGCTTGACGATGGGGATGGAGCGGCAGCCTGTGTGGTTCTCATTGGGACGCATGTCAAAGTTACAGACCTTGCAGTTGAATTTATCCACCTGGTATTGGTACCCGCTGCACAGTTCACAGGTCCAGCAGCACGGGATGCCTTTGATTATCTTTTTCCTTTCCCCCGGTTTGCAGGGCAGGCTGCAAATGGACGGCGGGACCTTCCAGACTCCTCCTGGCCATTTCATTGACGGAATCTGCGAGCAATCAAAAAAGGGGAGATTGTTGTAACCAGAGATAGGTTCAGAACCACAGACAGAGGAGAAGCTGCAGGTAACACATTCTGCCAAGTGTCAACCCGCAAGGCACATGTGTTTTCAAATGCAAACGATTTGAGATACTTCCCCACGTGAAAGGCACTGTATAACTAATAATAAGATAATAATCCTTGCATTTGATATATCACCTGATTACATCGTTCAGACACCGCATGGAGTAAGGAAAATAGTGCCCAACATTTTGCCTGAACCCAGGTCTCTCGTTTGCAAGGCGAGTGCTCTAACTACTAAGCTATAGCACTCCACTAGTAACGGAGAAGAGATCAGACATGAAAGTATTTGAACTTCTCAAGTATAAAACAAATGCAGATTCAAACCTTCCAAACCATTTCTCAGTTTGAACAGTGATTTTAGGGGCACATAAATAGAAAAAAAAGGCTATTAAATGCCTTTATTGTTTTCTTTGATAGACTGCAATTAAAACAACCAATTTTGTTTTTCTGACCGTGAAGGCACGGATTTAGATGGGACTTCATAGAATTATACAGAAGGAGGCCATTCGGCCCATCATATCTGTGCCAGCTCTTTGAAAGAGCTATCCAAATCTATCCCACTCCCCCACTCTCTCCCCATAGCCCTGCAATCTTGACCTCCCCAAATAATTATCCTCTTCTCTCTTAAAAGTTGTTATCAAATCAGCTTCCGCCACCTTTTCAATCAATGCATTCCAGATACGAACGACTCGCTGTGTGAAAAAATTTCTCCTCAACTCCCCTCTGTTTCTTTTAACAGCTATTTTAAATCGGTGTCCTCGGGTTACCGACCCACCCGCCAGTGGGAATAGTTTCTCCTTGTTCACCTTATTGAATTCCCTCATAATTTTGAAAACTTCTATTAAGTCTCCTTTTAACCTTCTCTGCTCCAAGGAGAATAATCCTAGTTTCTCTCGCCTCTCCTGATAACTGAAATCGCTCATTCCTGGTACCATCCTGGTAAATCTCCTTTACATCTTCTCCAATGCCTTGACATCTTTCCTAAATTGTGGTGCCCAGAACTGAACACAATACTCCAGCTGGGGTCTACCAGGGTTTTGCAGACTTGATGAAAGAAGCAAGAGAGTGTGTGAAATGCTGCGCACACAGAGTAAATGTAGACCAAGGTGGAATTTCTTCCAATTTGGTGTGAGTGGTTTGCATCGTTGTTGGCAGAATAATCTCAGTTTGTAGGCAGACTCTGAGACAATGTAACTTGCGATAGCTTCCTGATCAGATCTGTCACACAGTGGTCTGGTAGGAGGTAAGGACAGTGAACTTACAAGTGTCCGGATAGCAATGCTAACAAAGATTAATAAACCAAATGTCAACATTTTCAGAGTACCCTCTCAAGTCTATCGTTATTTTTTTTAAAACAGATGCATTGCCCGTTTTGGCAGAACAATGCAAAATATTCTAAAGTAGTTGCACAGCTGAAAGAGGGGGCAATGGAGAGGATGAAGAATTGTGGGTGCAGATCATTTTAACACAGGAATTGGAGAAAAACATTGCCACATCTCTACACATTTCCAGCTCTCCTAATCCCACTTGACTGCCTTCTCAACATATCATTCACTATTTCCAATTCCCAAGTAAGTATCCATCGCTTTCTTGAATGATTCACTCGATTCTGCATCTATAGGTTTCTGGACAGATTGTGAGAAAATATTCACTCTGGCCCAAGTCTAGTCGCTCTCTAAACTGCGGAGTATAATAATAATAATCCTTGCATTTGATATAGCGCCTCATCAGGTCTTCGAGACGTCTCAAAGCACTTCACAGAATATACTGGAAAGTGAATTGACTATATATTTTGTGGGGGAAACATGGTAGCCAATTGCGCACAGCAGTGTCCCAAAAACAGTCGTGGATTGAGCGACCAATTTATTATTTTGTTTTTATTTTTTAAAGGAATTATTAACCCCAGAAAAGTAATCCGCCAATCGACTAACAAATATTTGCATTTAATCCATGGTGAAATTTGGATTAATTTGGTCATCTGTCAGAAGGCAAGATTCTTTTCCATCAATGCAGCAAGAGGTAACCAGCAAATGAGGACTTTATACAGAAATCAATAATAATTAACATCAACAAATAGGTCAAGATGTATTCAGTGTAATTGACTTTTGAAGAGTGCGTGATCTAATATAAAATCGTTCCGGTTACAAAACTCATTACAACACAGCTCTATGAAACAGCTGGTGAAATTGAAGTTCATTTACTACACAGTATTTAGTACCCAGTCTTCTCTGCTTCTCTAGAGAGCAATAGGACAATCCTTGACATGTTAGAGTCATAGAAAATTACCGCAACGAAGAGGGCTATTCGGTCCATCCTAGTTTGCAGGGCTCTCAGAATAGGGTGTTCATTCAATCCCACTGCCCTATCTTATCCTCATACACCTTCAAGCCTCTATCCTTCATGTGCCTGTCTACTTCTCTCTTGAAACCCACAATTGACTCTGGCTCTACCGCCTTACTTAGCACATTCCCAGAACTCTCCAAGTGAAAAATTAAATCGAGCTGAGCAGGTTGGAGAAGGAAGAACATGTTTGGCTGATTTCATTCAATATGAATCAAGTCAACGGCATTATTGAACAGGAAGCACTGGATTTTTTAAAAACAATCAAAGGGCACTGTTGTTTTCGTTTCATCAGTTCCCTTGAAATCAAATGCTTGTGTGATGTGTCGTCACATCGCACTGTTTCATTCAATTACCCATGTTCTTCTCCACCTCATCTGTTACTGAAGCAATCTCAAGTAACAACATGTACAAGTACAGGATGTGATTTGCATTGTTTTTCCCATTGACCATATCTGCTTAAATCTAAGCTTCCTTTTATGGATCGGAAGACCAGGCAATCAAGCCTTTGCTGAAAGAGAACAAGGTTTAGAACTAGAACTTCAGTCATTTCTTACCAGGGATCTTGACTACAACCTTGCAACAGACAAACTTCCAGATTGTCAGGTGGTCATTGTCATTAATTCTGGTGTGTGTGTGTCTGTGTGTGTCCAGTATGCAAGAAGCAACATCAGCAATACTTCCTGTACATATGGGTAACGTGCAGGAAAAGACATACTATGCGCCCGCAAAATATAGTCAATCAATTTTGCAGTATATTCTGTGAAGCGCTTTGAGACGTCTCAAAAGATGTGATAAGGCGCTGTATGAAATGCAAGGAATATTATTATTACTAATGTTGGCCATTTTGTAGCATGTGGCAAATTTTATTCTGAGAAGGATCTAGTTGAGCCAATTAAGTTTCAGTTTGTTTAATCTTTTTACAGTGCTCCAAGATGTTATTCAACATGAATGGCACTATAAAAGTTGTTGTTTTCTTGAAAGTATTCTCAGTCGGCCAACAGTGTACATCTTTTCACTGAGAACCCAACAATTCTCTGAAAATCATTATTTTTCTTAAAGTAATGGCACTCACCAAAGTTAACCAGTTAATCTGCTGCTTTGATAATCTTTGCCCTCTGTTAGCTGTCGCTTTATTGATTGTGCAGATCTTATTTAGTTTACAGAAAAACCTTCAAGAGATTGCTCTTACATCAGAGAGACTATTTTTCATTGTGGGACCTTGAAGGACAATTTCTTTTAACCTGCGTTTTTTATACAGGACCAGAGTTTTGGGCCTGGCATTCAGAAGAACCATAGCATTCTTGACCAAGATGAGTTACCTGTTAAGCTTCGTTAATTAAAATCCTCCCTCATTTCTCCTGAAATCAGATATGAATTTCTACTTACTTACTTTAAGGGGCATGACATAATAATAATAATAATAATAACAATAATAATAATAATAGATAGTGGGAGACTTTTTCCCCTGGTTGGAGAAACTATAACCAGGGATCACAGTCTTAAAATTAGGGGTCAGATCTTTTGCACTGAGGTGAGCAGTGAGCAAAAACTTCTTCACTCAGAGGCTAGTTATGTTATAGAATTTATGGAATTCTCTACCCCAAAGGGCTGTAGATACTCAGTCCTTGAACATATTCAAGACTGAGATTGATAGATTTCTTGTGGATAAAGGGATTAAGGGATATGGGGATAAGGCGGGTAGGTGGAGTTAGAATAGATCAACCATGATCTTATTGAATGGCGGGGCAGCCCAGAGGGGCCGAATGGCCTAGTCCTTCTCCTAATTCTTATGTTCTTATGTGACTCTTTACTTATGAAATGTTACCTGAATCGTTATTTGATGGGAGCATAACTGTACTACATCAAGAGCACAGAGTGCAATAAACAATGTTTAAGTCTCGAACTTGCCTTCAGATCACACTTTACGACTATTCTCTGTGACCGTGCCTATGATCACCTCCCCTTTCTGTCCCCATTCAGGGTCAAACTCTGCCATTGTTAAGAGCTCCGAGACACCATCCCGCCTGAAGAGAAAATTCCACATCGAAGAGAAATGCCAGAGAAACTTCATTCCCAAAGGTGATAATGCTGGATCTGACAATAGTGAATATTAGGATGCAAACCACATGACCTAACCTGGCATCCTTTAAATCTGAAAGGCAGGTATTCTTATTCCAAGTGCAATGCAAAACACAAACAAACGGCTTCAAATTTTATCCCAATAAAATGTGCCATTTTAGATAAAAATGTCACCATTGGATTTAAGCCCCCCCGAATGGAGAGCTGTCAAAAAATGAAACGAGACACCCAATAAGGTTTTGAAGTTCAGCAATCAGTTACAAATTAATTTGTTCGAAACTGTCGATGGAATTCGGTCAATAATAATAATAAACCTTGCATTTGAAATAGCGCCTTATCACGTCTTCGAGATGTCTCAAAAAGCTTCACAGGATATACTGCAAAGTGAATTGACTGTATGTTTTGTGGGCGAAACACACCACCCAATTACGCGCAGCAGTGTCCCACAAACAGTCGTGGATTGAGTGATCAAATTAATATTAGTTTTTGAAAGTAATTAATAATGCTGCCTTTAAAGCGCATTCGGCACATGCCCAACACACACTTGAATTAAGAATGCGCACTTTATAAAGGAAAGAAAAAAAAAGGCAGCGTCTTACCTCTAATTGGAGTTTGTCAGCCCATTTTCCGATAACTGTATATGCATGAGTAGAGTTGTCCTTGACTTGATACTGGTAAATATCATAACGTCCTGGGGCATCTCCGTTCTCATTGAATGTCACAGGGTTCCCTGCACTTCCTGCGGGCAAGAAAACAAGTGGTGACATATTTCAGACCCTTTCAAGACCAGTTCAAACTGTTAGTGACCAACGTTTCCAAATGTACAATACAAATTTACATTTACATAGCGCTGTGAGGAACTCCCAAAGCCCTCGACACCCAAGCTGGGGGTGGGAGTCGAGGGAAGTGAGGAGGGGAAAGATGACCGAAAGTGTAGTCAATATGGATTGTGATAGGAAAATCGGTACAGGAGGAGGCCATTCAGCCCATCAAGCCTGTTACGCCAGTTTTAGATCTCGACAGATATTTTTTCACCCTTCTTGATATATGGATTGCAGTGATTTGTGAAAGTGACACTACGCAACTCTGCCTTAAATGCAGACCTTCACGGACTCCGTTGCAAAATAGATAGCAGAGCGAGTCGGAAAACTAGTTCTCGAGAAGATGCACCAAAATGAATTCAAGCTCGTCGGTGAAAAACATTTGCATGAAATCTAGAGAATCAGGCAATATCACATTATGTGACTGCGCGCAATTGGCTGCCGCGTTTCACCCACAAAGTGTACAGTCACTAGACTTCACAGTGTATTCTGTGAAGTGCTTTGAGATGTCTCGAAGGTGTGATAAGGCGCTATATCAAATGCAAGGATTATATTATTGTTATATCATATTATTGAAACGTGTCAGCCAATGGTTGCCTCTTGCTATAGAATCCGTCAAACCAAAGTGAATGCCCGGTTAGCTGGAGCGTAATTTGATTTATTTCTTGCTCACTCCCCATCTGATCGCCATCCTCAGCTATTGTACCATTAAATCAACTAAATGATGGGCAGGTCGTGATGTTTTGCAGAACAAATCCTCAAACACTTGCCGTTTGACAGTTTGTGGCAGTGACTGTCAATCCACCTGCTGATCAGCTCCGTTCAAATCCCTGTATGAGAATATTATACTGCAATATCATTAATGAATCTGACATTCCCAGTTACATTTATCTGAAGCCCACTGATGGTTTGGGTCAGTGCAGTCGCATTTACTTAGGTTACTATCAACCTAGTTTATCAAAATCTCTTCTGGCTTGTGTGAACTGAATGGCAAATAGGTTTTGTATAACGCCTCACCCTGAGCTACCATTGATTCCAAGTCATCTTTATGACTGAGCCTGATGTGAAAACTGCTAAGGTTTCGCTGCGCAGTCTGAATACATATTTACGAGATCGATTTTAAATTGGAGTTGAGTTGAAAGGAAGCACCCACAACCCAAGCTGTTGCGTGATTCAGAGTCAAGAAGCCACATGTACATCATGTATCCCACAATGAATTTCCGCACATATATCCAGGCAGTGCCCTTTTGGTGAGAATTGTGAAGTCTGATTCCTCGGATAAATTGGTCATTCGCTTCATTTTTTTTTGCGGGAAACTTGCTGCCTGCAATTTGGCAGCCCTGTTTGCCAATAAAGGTACGGTCACCACGGCATTCGCTGTGAAATGCTTTGAGACATTTCAAAGTTACAGACAAATAAAAAGATTATTGCAACATCGGTGTAGCATTCTTGGAGCTGCAGAGTGAAAGGCGATTGATTGGCCATTGATTCTCTTCAACTACGCCTATGGTCACCTCCACCTCGCCCTTCTCTCTTGCCCAATGTCGAACCCTGCCACTGTGCAGCGCTCTGAGGCGCTGTCCTCCAACAAGAGTGCTGTATAAATGCAAGTTGTTGCTGAAACAGAAACTCAAGACTAAAACTTGAACCTGCAATTTTGTTTGACTCAGTGACTAGGCGCTACCACACTGCAAGAATTCAGTCTCAGAAAAAAACAAGCGCTGTGTGACAAGACATTCCTCATGGTAGTTTGGATCCTACTAATAACACTTTTTAACGGGTTGAGAAAGTAAAACCAGAACAATACTTCTGGACGCACCAAGTCAGCAGAAAAAGAGGACAAAGGTTTATGTCAAGTTTCCAAGGACAATTTCAGAAATGCACACCAGGATGTTTTTCTTTACACAGAGGGTAATCAACGACTGGAACAGATTGCCAGGAAAGATGGTTGAGGCCAGGACAATGGACTAATTTAAGAAATTAGGCTTTGATGGGGGGAACGGTATGACGGGTCTTCTGGAAAGATGAGATAAGGTGAAGCAAAAGGCCTTTGCTATCTAAAGCAATCTTCTGATTTTGCGAACTTTGAGGGAAAAACATGCAGAATATCTGTTTGACACTCCCCTGACTGGTTGTGTCCGAAGATTTTGGTGAGATCTCTATCACTGTTTACAATCGCGGAAAATTGAATTTGTGGACCTGTCAATGCAACACTATCAATTTACTGGTGTTTTCCTTTTTTTTCTAAATATTCATCCTTCACAGTTTAAAGATGTTCTCAATGAACTCTTTGGTGGATTACTCAGCATTTTTGTTTTATTTGTGTCGACTGTAGGCAGAAATTCTGAATGTTTTGGAGCTGCAGACGTGCAACCGTGCAACATCTCTGTCAAACCCTTGGCATAGTAATTTCTTCCATACAATTATATAGTCTGCTAGGGGATCTCTAATCGATAAAGCCGGTTAAAATTCAAACGCAGATAATTGCAGAAAGTTTCCACCCTATCGATAGACTTGCTATAATGATAATTACATTTCCTTAAGGCAATTGAACCTGATTTTGTACTTTAGCTTCACTGCTGGAGGATGTTCAAAACCATTCCTATCAGCATTCATAATCCATTACAGACTATGATGGAAGTATCTTGTGTCCTATATTTTAGAAGCAGGTTCTAAAGAGTGGTTCTGTCAACCTCTCAGTTGTTTGCATAGAATAACTTTGGTTTGTAACTTAATATAGCTTTGTGAAGCTGAACAGTGGTTGATCAATATTCCCTCTCCCTCCTCTCTGAGCCAAGAGTGAATCATGTGATTCCCAGGCAACTGGAGCTCATTCCACAAGTTATCGTAGAACCAAATGTGACCTCCTCTTACCGACAAAGAGAAACCGTATAGCACGCAGAGGACTGCTGCTGGCTCGGTATTGATAGGATTGAGCCGCCAGCGAGTGCAGAGAATGGGAAGGAAGATCCTCGCAATTAGCATGTGAAGTAAACAGCCAAGGGCCCAATATCTTGCAGTTACTGTATTGGAAATTCCACCCCTTGCTGTTGTATTGCAGCTTGGAGGGGTGGAGGGGGGCTCTGCAGACCGAGAGGCACAATGCTGTGCATGTTCTGCTCCTGTATCTCGCCACTTTAAAACAATAGTCCTTCTACGCGATAGAGCGCTTTCTCAAAGCACAGCTCTTCCTGTGTTCATTAATAAAAAAAACAAAGTTGCTACCCTTTGCTTTGAGCGCTTTGAGATCTCCTCCCGACGCGAAAGGCCTATATAAAATGCAAGGATTATTCTTATTGCTATGGTTACTCTAGCTGGAGTATGGGACACGTGAGGACCCATTAGATGAAGGGGTTATTCGGTGAGAGAGTTATTCTGCTCAGTGAAGTGAAAGCCAAAAAATAACAAGCTTCATTTTACATTATAAATAACAGCGCAATGCAAACACGAAATTAAATGGGACAGATGAAATGGCATGCTAGTTAAGTATTAAGCACAAAATGAACACATTTATTAAACTTACCCAACCGAGCCAGATAGTCACAAAAATTCAGAACATTACAACAAAGAGCAGAATACCCCTCTTGGACAGAACAGCTGATTCAATTTTGTTTATTGCACAATGGAGAATAAGCAAGTTACCAGCTTGGTTAACTACTTCTCTCCATTTCCGCTATTCGATGCTCTGAGGCTCATCCCGTATTAGCGCTGAGTCAAAGACAAACAAGTCCATCATTTCCAATCTGCTAACCAAGGCCATTGATCCTTGCTTTAACACATTGTAAATACAATTACAAGCAGTTTCTGCTAAAGGTGCTCCTCATGCAAATAATTACAAGCAGTTAAGTTATTTGTATTGTGACAGCTAATTTGTACTGATAGTGGGCTGACCTTGGAGATGTTACTTAAATTGACAGTCTGCTTTTTGTTCTTCTGGATGGAAGTTTGCGTAAACGTGGGCATTTTTTTAAAAAAATTTCAACGGCAAAGACGTCACATAAGCAGCAGATTGCTCCTGCATACGTGCAATGTTTATGACCACTGGGAACTGTAAAGAACCGATTGAATTTTATCTTACACCGGCGGACAAAAATGACTGCTGAAATTCGGTAAGGTTTTGGGAACAAATTGCAGTTTTACCAATTTGCACTGGAGTAAACGGATCATTGGTGTAACAAGTGTTTGCTGAGTTTGTTCAAATATTCATTGGACCTGGTTAACAGCTGGTTTACAGAAATGACCCTAAAATAACAACTGCATAACTACATGCACTATTTTGGCCTGCTTCATGTTCTCCCGTTCGATAATTCTTCCCATCATAGAATCTTGGAACCTTACAGCACAGAAGGAGGCCATTCGGCTCATCGTGCCTGTGCTGGCTTTTTGAAAGAGCTACCAACTAGTCTCACTCCCTCACTCTTACCCCATAGCTCTGCAAATGTTTCCTTTTGCAGTTCATATCCAATTCCCTTTTGATAGTTATTATTGAATCTGCTTCCACCGCTCTTTCAGGCAGTGCATTCCAGGTTGTAACAACACTCTGGGTAAAAAAACATTCCAACTCAATAACATAATAATAGTATCAATGGACAAGCTTTCAGCTACTGTTCCCGTGCCCTCTGGAACTCCATCCTGGAGTCCCTCCTCCCCATCTCAAGGTCTGTTCAGATGGATGTTAAAGATCCCATGGCAATTTTCAAAAAGATAAAGATAAGGTGTCCTGGCCAACAATCCTCCAAATAAAATTGGTCATTCAATTCATTGGCTGTTTGTGGGATATTGCTGCGTGCAAATTGGCTGACGTGTTCACCAACAAAAGTACACAGAAGGGAAACTTCAGTTTACAGCATCTCCTGTTAAGCACTTTGGGATTTCCTCCTGCCATGAAAGGAGCTTCGTCAAAAGCAAGAATTATTATTGTGTCAAAATCGATGATTTAGCTATAGGCTCCACAAACCAAGCCAGTGAGTATTGAACATCAAGTATTCCGGAACAAACAGCTGATAATTATGTGCCAGAGTGGGAGTGTATGGAATAAATCATTTAGTTTGACAGATCCTGTGGATATTGGAGATTCTGATAATCCAGTTTATGATTCATGGGTTGTGTAATAAAGCCTTAAGGCTTTGATTGTTCTTTGGGGATTGGAAGCAAAGAATTAAACTTTGAAGCTATCTTTTGGGTCACTTCACTCCCAGATCCCTGTGTCTCTGAACTTACTGCAAGCTGTGGTCTTTCTTCAAATGCCAACATCCATTTGACCCAAACTGGTAGGCTGGACTCAAAGGATGGAAAACGTGTCTTTTTCACATCACGCAGAACATACTGCTACATTTGTGTTGCAACTGAAGAGCGTGGAATGGAAAAGAAAACTGATAATTATCACCGGCAATAATTATAGATGGTGACAACCATCACGTCACCATGAGATGAAAATCCACCTTTAATTACGAAGGATTTGGGAGCAAACACAACACCCTAAATTGTCCTGCAATCTCCTCAAAACAGGAATAATATCCTTGTATCCTATAAGTTAATTCAGCAGTAATTAAAATGGGTTCATGTGAAGCTCACGGAAAAGATCGCAGGACATCTAACTGTTCAATAAAAGGTAAGGCTCTTGTTTGCCACAGGAAATATTACCAAACATCACAGGAGTATCATGAGTAAAATTGGAAGAAAAAAGCTTTCCGAAATCCAATTTCAAATAAACGCGAGTGACAGCCCATTCCTCCACACTGCCTCTCCTTGGTTACAGCCATTTCTTAGTGGCTGTAATTCATAGAATCATAGAATCTTACAGCACAGAAGGAGGCCATTCGGCCCATCATGTTTGCGTCGGCTCTTTGAAAGAGCTATCCAACTAATCCCATTACCCCCATAGCCCTACAAGTGTTTCCTTTACCAGTACTTATCCATTTCCCTTTTGAAAGCTACTATCAATTATTTTTCCACTACCCTTTCAGGCAGTGCATCTCAGACCGTGACAACTCTCTGGTAAATTAAAAATTCTCCTCATCTCCTCTCTGGTTCTTTTGTCAATTATCTTATATTCATGTCCACTGGTTACTGGTTCACCCACGAGAGGAAACAGTTTCTCTTTATTGACTCTGTCAAAACTCCTCATAATATTGAACCCAATTCTTCAGATAACGCAGTCGGATTAACTCCGCCAGACTAGGCAGCAATGATTTTCGCAAACAAGACATCGATTCTCTCTATCTCCCGAAAAACCCAACTTCAGTGCTGGATTCACCTCCACTTTCACCCACTGGTGTCTTGCTTTCACTCCAGAATCCTGGTGCTCGATCCCACCTGTCGTCTGGCTTACGTTCCAACTCCTGCTTCTATCTCCCTCCTGATTTTGCCCAGAGGTGACATGTCACAGTAGTTGATAAAAGTCCTAGGATTTGTCACAGGATGTCAAACTGTGAGAAATCACCAGCCTTAACTAAAGTTAATATGTTTTGCCCTGCAGCAGTCCTGGTATTTCAGCAACTGATGACTGATGTATATAATTTCTTGTTGAGAACAATTAACTTCAATTACAGAATGATTCATATTACGGGAGATTTGCATATTATCCTCAGATGTTCTTCCACGAAAGGGGCTCAGCAGTAACCTGGGAATGCGTAAATTGTTCTGATCATGTTCTTATCTTCAACATCGAAAAGATTAATGCTATTATACATTGCCCCTCAGAATAAGAGTTCCAAAAAAATAATGATTGAACTGAAGCTACGATAAAAGATGAACAATATTATTCAGAGATTTAAATTTTTTAAACATTTCTCCTTCAATTTTCTACATAGAACGCTATAGCATGAAAATAGGCCATGTCACTACGCAGAACGTAAGAGCAAGGACAAATGACATTGTGTTCAATCCTCCCCTCCTTCTTCTCCGAGAGACACCAGAGAATCAGCCGAGGATGTGAGCTCAAAGTTCTGCAGTGGGGATTTGAACCCACAATTTTCTGCCCCAGAGGCAAGAGTGCTACCAACTGAGCCAAGCTGACATCCTTGGAAATGATTACGTTATTTGCCAGCATTCAAAAACATCAATGCGAATAATCCTATTTTCAATGGTGCGACAGCAGAAACCAGATTTAGCATTTTCTCAGGCCGCAGATATTACAATAAAATTGGCTAGCAACGACGACAATGCCGACGACAACATCAAAAACAATAACATCTTGCATTTATTTAGCGCCTTTCACACCAAATGGCATTATTTGTTTCGGGTCGTTTTCATGTCCTGCTGGGTTTATAAAAGGAATACTTCACCATTGATAAATGATTTGACATTTGAGGTGATAGCCAAGTTACATCAATGCATTAATTAGTATTATTTTAATTAATCGTTCCTATAATAAAGATGTGCTTTTTTTTTACACAGTGTCACTGTTGACAGAAGACATATTTCATGCTTTCTGCACTTTGCTGCTAATTAATGTAACTATTCATTACCTGGCATTGATCTGTGAAACAAAAGATCATTAAGCTCACAGCTGGAGAGTAATGAATTGGCATGAATTCCTGAAATAGGGGAGCATTCATTGGTGTAGGTGATCCTTCCGAAACATGGAACTTTATTATTGTCACCGCTCTTTTCTTGGTGACAAAATGGTGCCATTGTTAAGCGCTCCATTCTTACCTTGCATAAAGGGTGCTATAATGAGATATTAAGCTGAGGGCACATTTACAATATAGTCCACGAAGAGCTTTAAGACGTCTCAACAACATGATAAGGCGCTATATCAAAATACAAGGATTATCTATAAATGCAAGTTGTTGTTATTTATCAAGTCCATTTGTCCTGCGTGTTTCTCAAAAATGGTCACAGTTAGAAAAAAGTTTACAGACAAGCAAACTAAACTTGGCTGTGGGTTAAAAGACAATTTTACAATTTATAGTTGTTTTAAGATTGCCTTTTCCTGGCTTCAGATTACGGGTGATTCGTGATCGCAAGGCTGGTTCAGATGAAGAAGGCCCTTCGGCCCTTTTTATCTCATCCTTTCAGAACATCCACCACAGCATCAAGCTGTTTTTAAATGAATCCCTGTGTCCTGACTTCAACCATCCTTCCTGCTAACATGTTTCAGTTGTAAATTACCCTCCGGGTAAAGAAAAACTTCCTGGTGTCTGTCCTGAAATTGCCCTTTGCAACTTTTACAATGCAAGAAGTTTCTTGATACCGAGTCTAACGATTTGCCATCTGGCTGTAGTCTACAACACCTACAATTTCATACTATGCCTTAATAATTCCTTCAAAAACAAATGATAAATTGGTCACTTCAATCCACTACTGTTTGTGGGGACGCTGCTGTGCTCAATTGGCTACCGCGTTTCGCCCACAAAATATAGTCAATTCACTTTACAGTATATTTTGTGAAGCGCTTTAAGACATCTCAAAGGTGTGACAAGGCACTATATCAAATACAAGGACTGTTATTATTATATTATTAATATTATCACAAACCTACATGCTCTTGTTATACTGTTGTGGTGTGTCCAGAAGTATTGTTTGGGCTTATTTTTTCAATTCCGTTTAAAATTGTATCCACTTCAGTCAGGTCACTTCTGAGGCGTGTCCTTTTAGCACTGATGAGCGTCTCTTGAGTTGGAATCAATCAGTCAATAGGAGTGCAATTTCCAGCAAACCCAGTGTCATCAGGGAGGAAGATTGCATTGTGTATGCATGAGCATTAACTCAGCGCACGTGTGCACTGAATGCATTGACTTTAGGCTCTTCTCCTAAACCCATTTTCTACTTGCTTTAGGATTTTGCAAAAAGCGATTCCCCTTTAGGCTGTATTTTTTAAATCGTTGTCAAACCAGAACGCAATTCAGAACTGACAGTGTTGCCGAAGCTATATTCAGAATAATTTTCCTTCCGCTTTATCAAGCTCCCGTATCATTAGTGGAGCACAGCCCTGAGAGAAGTTAAAGGGAGCATAGAATATTCCAGGGCTGCTCAGTTGGTAGCACTCTCGCTTCTGGCTGCTTTGGGGATTCTGCAGCGCAGAAATTGTTCGTTGCGTTTGCTTACAATCACAGTCACTACACCTCAAATGACAGCAACGTCATTTGAAGCGCTTTGAGACGTTACCCCAAAAGTAAGGACGTTTATGTTAAAGTAGAACATACAAACCGTATTATTCAGGAAGCAGTTAATTGCTTATCAGCACAGTTATTAATATTCTCTCCAACTACAGTGAAAGAAAAGACCCGTCGCATGCTTCTCTCTTCTCCAATTATACGAGCACCGGGTGTACTGTGCGAAGTGAATAACTTGATCGCTTGCCCGATATGATTCCGCACAATTTATGTTATCGGGGCAATTGGGAGTGGAAATAGCACTTAAGATTCACTCTGTGAGATGGCAGCCAGGCAGTCCCATAACACACAAAATGTCAGGAGATTATACAATCAACATGAAAAACAGCACTGCCAACTGTTCTTTTAACGTCCTTATCAATAGCATTAATCTGCTTCAAGGAGGAAAACTTTTCAAGGCCAATGGATTACATTTGTAATGCATTTAAACATGTGTAACCTCTTGGCTATTGACTGCTCTGAATGCTCTCTCCTTGACTGCAAGAGCTGATGACTCCACCTAACGGGGTAAGTCTGGGTCAGAGTGGTGAGCGATTGCAGGTTGCCAGAGGCAATGCAGGACAGAGAAACGGCACCTACCTGGTCAGGAGAGAAAGAAGTAGTTTATGATAATAACCCTTGCATTTGATACAGCACCTTATCAGGTTAGGAGGACGTTTCAAAGTGCCGTAAAGTGGAGTGACGCTTATTTTCTAGGCGAACCCGGCAGCCCTTTTTGCACTCAGCAATGCCCCACAAAACAGCCACAAAGTGAATGACCAATTGCAGCTGGGGAATTGTAGGCCCACACTCTGGGAGGAACTCCCTTCGCTTATTGAATACTTCCGCAGGATCTTTAATGTTCACCTGAACAGTCCTAGGTTTTACATCTCATCAAAAGGACGCAAGTCCAACAAGGCAGCGCCATGACGTGAATCAGCACTGAACAGTGTAGCTCTAAATCATCAGTTAATGTGAACCGAATAGATGTGCTGAAAATACCTTCACACGCAGACAAAGTTTAAATTTCGCTTCCGTTTGCTGCCTGCTGATGTTCACTCTTCAATACTTTTAGGCAATGAGCTAATCTTTTAATGACTTTCAACTTGATTTATAAATTTCGCAATCCTCTCCCTCTCTATCTCTCTCTCACTTATCTTACCTCTTCACAGCGTGCCAGGATCTCATCCTTATCATTTTAATTTCCTTTTTAATTTCCTTTCTGGTTCTGCGTCCATCAAGTTTCATTTGTTTCAAAGTGCATAAGCTGGCTGTACGGGCTCAGATACGTGTTGCTAATTTATTACAGAGGTAAGGATCTCACCATTTTACACTATATTTAAAACCCTATCTTAATAAGCAAGTGCAAGAACTCATTAACGTGTGTTCCTGTACAATTTTCACCCTCGAAACAAAGATCAGTCACAAAGTGAATGAATACATATTCTGATTTCTCGTTTCCCAAACTTTCAGGGGGAGACATTTTATCGACATAATAAAGCATGATATCAAACGTATCCATACTCTTCTGATACAATGAGCTCACATGTGGATTCTTGTAGCTTAGTCATTAGCGCACTCGCCTCACAAGCGAGAGGACTCAGGTTCGATTCCCAGGCAGGGCGAAATCTTAGGCAAGTTTCCTTATTCCACATTCCTCTGTTTACCTACCAGTAAGTCGGAACCTTGTTGTTAGTTGATTGGTGGATCGCTTTCTGGGGGTAATAATCCCTCAAAAAAAATTAGTGAGATTGGTCACTCAATCCACGACTGTTTGTGGGACACTGCTTTGTGCAATTGGCTGTCGCGTTTTCATCGCAAAACACACAGTTAATCCACTTTAGAATATATTCTGTGAAGTGCTAAGAGACATGTCAACGACATGATAAGGCACTTTATCGAATGCAAATCTTATTATTATATCCTGCAAATATAACTGTGGATCAAAAAAAATTCCCATAAAGATCACAACCTCATGGAAAGAAAGCACATTCTTTCAAGTCAGTTTGTAGAAGGATTATCCGAATAAAATCTCTTAGCAGTTCAACAAAAATAGACTTACAAAGAGAAATAAAGAAATCATTATACATTATTCAAGCTACTATAGCTTCACTAATACTGGGAATCAATGTTTAATGCATCATGCCACAGATCAATCAAGGATACACAGCAAGAGGGATTATTTTGACTAGTTTATATATTTCTACATTTACAGCCAGATGTGCAATGAACAAAATAAAACAGGCTAGGTCTCTTTCAGTATATAAATGTTATGGGTGGCGGGGGCTTATCAACTACATTTTTGACCACTAAGTTTCTGCTCTCTAGAAATCCTTCACAAAATCCCTTCCGTCATCTCCCACCCTGCTTTGGAAAGCCTCTTCAGACCAATCTGTCAAACCAACCATACTTCTGACCTTATTCCACTCCTCCTCTGTAAAGTTCTTTGAGATGTCATACTATGTGAAAGGCACTCTATAAGTGCAAGTTATATATTAATATACTTACATCTACACCGCCTGAAACTCCATCCCGGAGCCCTTTCCATTTGCCCCGTACCTAGCCTCCTTCAAGGTCTGCCTCAAAACCTTCCTCTTTGACCTCACTTTCGGTCACCTTTCCCCCACCCCTCCCAACCCCTTGGCCACCTGCCCGGGTAAAACATTAGAATATCTTGCACATTGGAACGTCCTCATTTGTTTTGATCAGCCGGGTGTAAACTATAAACACCAATTTACAGTTTGTGAAGTGCTTTGAGAGGTCTCAATGACTTGATAAGGCCCTGTATCAAATGCAAGGATTATTATCATTATTATTAATTTTAAAAACATTAGAAGGATCTGGTGTGCCAAGCTCTCTGGGATGCTACCCTGCATGAGGGGCACAATATGAATGTAAGTTGTTATTGTTGTTGCTTATCAATTTAAGACTCTTGTTTTGTTATATATTGGTTTTCCAAGCCCAAGTGCAGCCAAAATCCATGCTTTCCAAGGCAGAAGATGAAGGTTTAGTGATAGGCCCAGAGGCATTGGACCCATTCCATTAGATTTCCTCCAGGTACAAACAGATGCATTCCTCCACCTCCAGCACAGTACATCGCAGAGGAACCACTTGCTTGATCCAGAATTGCTAAAGCATACCTTGGGCTATGTGATGACTCCAGTCTTGCTTATCTCTAGCATAGCGGAAACCCATCACTGTGCTTAAGAGTATCCAAACCAAGCTGAGATTTCCATGCATCCCACCTATAGATGGAAATCCCAGAGAGAGACTGTTGGAATGGAATGCGCACTCTCTTCCTGGTCCTGCCGATGAGCCAGGCTGACTGTGCAGCAGTGCCCTGGGATACTGCGGACCCCGATGTCCTTCTGATGTGAAAGAACCTCTACAAATGTAAATTATATTGCAAGTTGATGTTTAATGTGTCAACCTGATCTCACCTGTGATGGAACATTTGCTCACAATGCGCCCTAATGCTGGTGTTGCTTATAAAAAACAGTCAACAGACGTTCATCAGTTTCTAATTTAATTATCTATACGAATATATATTTACTAATACATTAGGGTGCGCCAAGACAGGTAGAACAAGAGAAAGCAATATTAATAATAAAAATCCTTGCATTTCATATAGCTTGTTATCATGTCTTCGAGGTGTCTCAATGCACTTCACAGAATAAACTGCAAAGTAAATCAACTTGTATATTTTGTGGGCGAAATGTAGAGGCTTGGAATCGCAAAGAGCAATTTCAGGACAGGCAGAAAAGCAAAAATACCAATTTCCAAACCTGCCTTGAAAGAGCATTGCTGCTGCACTGGGGATTTCATAGTAGCTATCAATTACAGCTGGGGAATTCATTACAGAATCTATTACTGCACAGTGGAATCCGATTTAGATTCTCCAGCAAACTATAACAATTAGGGGAATCCGGCATGTTTAGGCAGAGGATGACTTTGTTATTCTCCAGTTTAAGTTGTGAATGGGCATTGGCCAGAGGGGACAATGGCCTGAGCTAAATAATACAAATGGTGCGTCTTAACTTAGTAAATAAAAATGCTGTTCGTTACATTCGAAAGCGTTTAAAATTATTCTTGCGAATGCTATACTTTTGCCAACAACACAAATTTACAGTTTGTGAAGTGCTTTGAGAGGTCTCAATGACTTGATAAGGCCCTATATCAAATGCAAAGATTATTATCATTATTATTAATTTTAAAAACATTAGAAGGATCTGGTGTGCCAAGCTCTCTGGGATGCTACCCTGCATGAGGGGCACTATATGAATGCAAGTTGTTATTGTTCTTGTTTATCAATTTAAGACTCTTGTTTTTTTATATATTGGTTTTCCAAGCCCAAGTGCAGCCAAAATCCATGCTTTCCAAGCAGAAGATGAAGGTTTAGTGATAGGCCCAGAGGCATTGGACCCATTCCATTGGATTTCCTCCAGGTACAAACAGATGCATTCCTCCACCTCCAGCACAGTACATCGCAGAGGAACCACTTGCTTGATCCAGAATTGCTAAAGCATACCTTGGGCTATGTGATGACTCTAGTCTTGCTTATCTCTAGCACAACTTCTAGACGTCTGTGCTTTCCATGACCATTAAGATCAGTTTCATAATGCATCTGCTCCCATTAACGTTACATCACTGTTAAAATATTTAAAAGAGGATAAAAGCTTCCAAGAATGGTTTCATGAAGGGATATTGACTCACTTCAGCTACCTCAAAAAAATCTGTTGCTTAATATTGAGGTGGAAAGGACTCAGAGGAGAAATTGCTATCTAGTCCCATTTCTGCTTCCTATCATGCAGGGATTGCATTTCGCTCAGACGAATATGATCTGAGTTGAATACAATTCCCCAAGACAGTGATGCCCAGTAACACAGTAAGAATTCTGAGTTTCAGCATTGCACTACATCTTTCTCTGTACAGCTGAGTCCTAAATGGAAGTGGCCGCTCAGAGTGGCCATCTAAATAAAATAATATTAATAATAATCCTTACATGTAGTACACCGCCTTTCACACCCTGCTTCACAGGATTCAGTGTAAAATCTGGAGACTACAACAACAACTTGCATTTATGTAGCACCCATCAAGCGGGACAGCGGACGTGATAGCTAACTTGCGTACAGCGAATTTGCATACACGTGCAGCCACGAGCAATTCCCTCTGGGGGATTGTTGACCAGGACACCGAAAGAAACTCCTCTCTCTTTTTGAGATCCACTTAAACAGGCAGACTACTGTCTCGGTTTAATGTCTCATCTACATCTACTTCTAACAGTGAAGCACTCCCCCAGCCCTGTGAGCTCAAAGTCCCAACTCAAGGCTAGAACCCACAACCTTCTGACTCAAGAGGTGAGAGTGCTACCAACTGAGCCAGGCTTACACACATGAAGCAGGACACAACCATCCTCATGCAGATTTATATATAATTTGTAAATATGCCTGCCAAAAAAAGCATGGCGTTTAGATTGAGTATTTTGCCAAGCTGTACAATTTGCTTTTCGTGAAAAAAGTTTGTGTCATGAGCCCTGAAGAACAATCAGTGAAGTGTGCCAACTGTTTGACTAAAAGTATAAGAGTAAAGATTTATAGGGATTTACAAATACTGGATATGTTAAAGATTTTTCGGACAATTTGGATGAACAGTTCCAAGTTAAAAATTTACGTGTAAAAGAAAATGAAAAACTGCAACAGCCCCAATGGTGTGCTGAAAAGAGTATATTCTGCGAAGCACTTTGGGATGCCTCAACAACGTGCTAAGGCGCTATGTATTATTATCGGTATATCTTTGTGGCTGTTTATGGGATATTGCTGTGCACAAATTGATTGCCACATCTGCCTACAAAATACACTGTCACTGCACTTCACAATGAAACTCCTGTGAAGCTCTTTGAGATGACTCATTAATGTGATAAGGCACTACGTGAAATGTTATATGAACTATGTGAAATGTTATATAAACCGGTACTGGGTTCCTTTAACACAGCCACTGAACTGTTTCTTCTTCCATATCAATTGCTCAGAGCAAATTCTTCGTCAATCTATAAAACTTGACGTCTTGGTCCTTCCAACCTTAAATAACTACATGAAAATGACGCAGTAATGCATCTTTAATGCATGAATTTCATTGCCTGTGTCTCAAAGTCAAACTTCTGGACATCGATTTAACAAATGGCCAATTTGAATTTGATATATCGATTGTAAGATTCAGGTTCCAAGAATTTTAATTTAAACTTTCTGGCACTTGCTCCTAAATCTGAAATAAAGCACCCTGCGAACAAAAAGAGATTCAATTTACTGCTGGGTCTTTTTATAAAGCAGATGGGAGCTCATTTAACTGTAGCAGAATGCTGCGATGTGAACAGTGTTTACAAACTCATTGCTCTCAAGTTCTGTCAATTAAAGGTGTATTGATTCTGTTTGTGCTAGCAAGACAGCCTCTGAATTCATTCATTCTTATAGATTGTGCTGCTCTCTATAGAGAAACATTAAATTGGGTACGGAAAAGTGTCACTGAAATCATGTAATATCATTCAAGAGGTTCCATATGAACCTTGTTACTGTAATTAAATTGTCCCGGATAACAAAGTGCATTAATGACTCTCTCAAACAGAAACAATTCACCCTGGCAGCCCCTTAAATCATGTCTTTTTTTTAAAAAAAAGGAGCAATGGTGTCTATTTTACACTGGTAGCTAAACAGTAGGCCTGAAATTCCACCTAGGTTCAGCCAAAATGATTATTTGGTGTTAAATTCAATTACAATCAATTGAGTTGATTTGGAGCCCATTAACTTTACTTTAGAGAAAAAAATAATTTATGTTCTCTTATCTGAAATTAAACCCTCATCCTCGTAATGAACCACCTAAAAATGCACACACGCAAACATTACGAGGCACCGTAAGATGAATCGCATTGCAATCGGTGATCACCATATCACAGCAAAATTGCAGGAATCCGACACACCCTCCAATCCTTATTCAAAGATGTATCGAAATGTGAACTGAAATTAACTGCAGTTGAGTGAGTTTAACCAGCACTGCCCCAATTCTGGGTAATCTGACTCCTTAGGGGCAGTTAAATCCATAGTACTCTAGTGCACTGATGACAGACCTTCCAGCCTGGCTCATTGGCAATACTTGGAGGGGCAGACCTAGTCAGTGGAGTCAGGGATTCTTCCGATCTCTGCGAGCCAAAGCCTCCTCCCTTTCCCTTCCTCGACTTCTGAATAATGGTACGTCCAAAGCCGAATAGACAGCACAACGCACCACTATTTGGGATTCTAAATGTTCAACTTCAGCGCTGCAATTTGCAAAGCAATGTACATACAAATGATACAAAACGGTATTTAGAAAATTAAACTCACATTTGCGGAACAACGAAATGATCCTGATTCGTTTTGGAAGAATTCTTCTGGTTACAAAATCAACTCACAAGCCTAAGGCACTTTCACATGCAGAGTCCCTCAGTGAATGCATTATTTCAGGATATAAATACCAAATGTAGTCCACAAAGGGTTACGGCGCAAAAATATTCATATTTCGACCTGCAAACGTTTGCAGACAAAAGAGAAGCAAGTTCTGAAGAAAGCTCTTGTAATAATGATGAATTGGTCACTCAATCCACGACTGTTTGTGGGACGCTGCTGTGCACAATTGGCTGCCGCGTTTCGCCCACAAAATATACAGTCGAGTCACTTTGCAGTATATTCTGTGAAGCACTTTGAGACGTGTCGAAGATGTGATAAGACACTATATCAAATGCATACAAGGATTATTATTATTATTTGTGTTCCATTGCCTTCGTTGTATTTCAGCCGTTTAACATTCTGGCAGACATAAACAAAGTGAAGACTGAAGGAATTACTAGTGTGACACTAATTAGACATGAACCGTCAGCAATCACCAGCAAGCTAAGAACATGAAGTGAGACATCCCGCAAGTCAGAATTAAGAAGAAGCGATAAAATGGCTCATTGTGCAAATTAGTTTGTCAGACATGATGGGGATTATGCGGCTGCCGTTTCGAAAGGCAAGGTGAATATTCTATTTAGTTTTCTTCTGTCACAACCATTAGTTGATAAATAATAATGATAATCCTTGCATTTGATACAGCACCTTATCACGTCATCAAGACATCTCAAAGCCCTTCACAGCGTATACTGTAAAGTGGATTGACTGTATTTTGTGGGCGATAGAGTGGCTCAACGCAGAATGAGTCCATTTTCAATGTCTTCTTCCATCTGAGGCTAGTCCTAACCAAAGACTTTCTGGTCTTTGATGTCTACCCTTAATGCACCCAGTTTTCCATGGGAGGGGGAGATGAGGGGATTAACAAGGGACTTTGGGACTGAACTGGCTCCAAGGTGACCTGCCTGCTTGGAATATCAAGATCAGATTAAATCCCAGTGGTAGTCTCAACAGTCTGATTCCTGGGCCAGCGGGATTTCTTCTCAGTCCTCCAAGGCATTGCTGATCACAGACCAGCCAGCCTGGCCCATAAGTTGTACTTGGCCGAAAAAACAGTTACCGAAGGCAGGAATTCTTCCCATTCGGCTCCCGTGAAACAAAGTCTTAACAGGAATAGTGGTTCCAGCTGGACAATCACTGGGAAGCTTGCCCGGCAGTATTCACAGTGGCAAGTGATGCTGTTTTGGCTGATTAAACTCCCAGCAGTATCACAACGTGCCTTGTGGGGTCACCAAGCCTTGGCTCCTGCCAATCTGCACCTAATAGTTTCTGATATTAGGTAAGCAGGGTGCGTCCCTCTGGGGAAAGAATGGACACTCTATTCCAGATTATATTTGTGATACTTACTGGTTTTTAAGATTTTTAATAAGTATACTTTTAAGATATAACCAAGCACTTATAATCTGTTTAGTATTCCTTACTTATTAAGGCATAGAAGAGGCTGTGTGTTTTAATGACTGACAGAGAACCCCTGAAAGGATACCTGTGCCAATTAGCATTAGCAAAGTTAAAGGTATATTGGCTTGACCCTAGCTGAGGTCAGGTTCTGACAACTTTCTCTCGCTCGGTGCTTGGGTCCTATGTCATCCTCCCATCTAGGAATCGAGTAATCATGTCCTTGAGTACAGATGTGAAAACCAGGGGGCTCAGAGATGAAAAGCGCACTCCTGGACATCTGATTAGCTCAACACTAAGACATAGAAATCCTCCCAATTAGCTGTTCATATCTCTTTCTCCTTAGCAGTTATTTTCCCATGCAAAAAGAACCTGCTCAAAGTTGCAATATAACGATATTATAATTGTGTGTGTTAAAGCATTAACCTTTGAATTGTGTGTGATATTAAAAGATCTGTAATTCACACCACCTGTATTGGGTAAAATCTCTTTCTGGCGAATCTTACAGTCTTTTGTCAGTTCCAATATATCAAGCGCTCTGGGATGTGACCTTGCATGAGAGGCACTATATAAATGCAAGTTGTTATATCTATATATCTATATAATTGCTGTGCGCAACTAACTGCTGGGTTTCACCCACAAAATATAAAGTCAATTCACTTTACAATATATTCTGTGAAGCTCTTTGAGACGTCTCAAAGACATGATGAGGGGCTATATCAAATGCAAGGATTATTATTATTATATATATAAAGCTTATGACACTTTAAGGGTGATTGTTGTTGTAAATACACTACATTATGAGTTCAATGCCCCGATGTGAGGCTTTGGGATATTCTTGAAATGAATTGGAAAAACATTGGATAAACACAAACTTAATCGTGTAAAGAACCTAAATATGCCTGAGCACATGAATGATTTATGAATTCCATATTGATTTAGTAAAAAAAAGCATGAAGTTCACAATAGGATGCAGACAATCAGCCAATCTGTGCATTGACCGTGAAATGGCATTAACTGTGCCTGAGGAAAGATTCAGATCCCCTTTCTACCGAGAGAGGAAACACAGCAGTGATAACAGTGATAACAGTGGAGGACCTAAAAGGGAAACTTATGGAGAGCACTGTTTAACCTGCATTATTTCTGCTGTGTTAAAGACCCCCTAGATTCTCCTGGAAGGAAAACCTTTAAGGCTCTCGGTATTTCTTCTGTATTAGACAACTAAACAATCCTACTAGGAATAAGATGTACTTGTTGGCCACTTAATTCTTGAGTCGATGTGTTCCTACCTTCTTGTGATAAGGCTTTTGATCAACCCATGACCTACAGTGTAGAATTATTATCTCACAGAAGCTCGGATGAATCAAATGTTTAGTTTGCCTCGAGTAATAAGTGGTAAAAACAAATTAAAAGATATAACTTTTACAAAAGCACGTAAAAGGACTTGGAATCATATATTCCAGGCTGATTCTCCAGTGCGTTGCTGGGAGAGCACTGAGTTGTCAGATATGCTGTGGATGTTAAAGATCCCGAGGCACTATTCGAAAAGAGAAGAGAGTTTCTGGCCAACAAGGCTTCCCCAAAATAAAATTGGTCACTCACTCTATGACTATTTGTGGACATTGCCTCGTGCAAACTGGCTTCTGTGTTTCAAATACACAATCCACTTTACAGTATATCCTGTGCAGCACTTTGAGACGTCATAACAATGTGGTAAGGCGCTATATCATATGCAAGGATTATTAATAATAGCAAGTAAGAGAGTTTCTCCCAGGGCCCTGGCCAACAATCCCACAAATAGAATTGACCATTCACTCCATGGTTGTGTCTGCATGCAAATTGCTGTCACATTCGTTTACAAATTACAGTCACTCCACTTTACAGTCTATCCTGTGAAGCACTTTGAGCTATCCTCTTCAGGTGAAGGGTGCCATATCAAACATAAGGGTTATTATTATTAAAACTCGAGTCCAGCACAACTGGATCACCTAATTCAGAATATGCATTTCCTAGATATTCTGTTTATTCCAATGTATGATTAATGAGATATTTGACAGTTCCGCGCATTTCTCTAATTACCACGAGACAAAAGAAAACAAACAGCCTTTAGCAAGTCTACTCTTCTCTAAGGCCTATGGTTAGATTGCAGCTTAGATCACAGATCGCAGCACTGCTGTGAGATATGATAAGATCATATCCCCAAGCAACGTGAGCAAGCAAAATCAAAACACTGGTTTTCAAACGTTGCGGTTCTGTATTCATATAAGAACATAGGAACATATGAACAGGAGGAGGCCATTCAGCCCTTTTGAGCCTGTTCCGCCATTTAATCAGATCATGACTGATCTGTACCTCAACTAATCCTTTCAATTCCAATTTCCCGATTTCTCCTCATATCCCTTAATACCCTGACCTACCAAAAATCTATCAGCCTCACTCTTGAAGGTGTGGATGGATCCAGCATCCACAGCCTTTTGGAGGAGTGCATTCCAGATTTCTACCACTCTTTGAGTGAAAATATATAGCAGTAGATCTCAAGAGCATAGCCCGCCTCAGAACTAGCTACACAGTGGAGGACAAGTCAGGAGGACATACTGTAAAAAAGGCAAAACACAATGGAAAAGTAGAACTCTGTGAATAATCTGTTGAATGTCATAAGTATTCTTTCATGTCCTGTTAATTATCTAGTCTCTTCTGCCCATGGATCGATCACAATCATCAGTCAATAACTTTCAATCAATGTCCTCTATCTCGTTCTCATTCGTCACATCTGCTACAGTTATGGGACCGAAACATGAATATCTCTGAATCTAAAGATGTGTGGCTCTGATTACAGGCAGGAAAACCAGATTGAAGTTCTTATCTCCTGCCTGCAGGCTGTTGTGCAGGGTGAGGGTTCCAGCCCCACATCAAGATCACAGAGGTTGTCAGTGCGGTACAGTACTGAAGGAGCATTGGAGTGCTGTCCTTCAGTTTAAAGGATTTAAAGCAGAGTTCCTCTCCTCCTCATAGTTAGATATCATGTACTACTATTTATAAAAATAGCAGGAAGCTTTATTAATGTCAATATCAGTCTTTCCTCTAAATCCGCTCACCCACCCCCACCCCATCAAATTGGTCATTCATCCCATTACTGTTTGGGATGTTGCGTGCAGAGATCAGCTGCCACTCGTACCTACAAAACACAGTCACTATACTTTACAGTAAATGCTATGAAACTCTTGCAATGTGGAAACACAATATCAAATACACAAACTGCCGTGAGGTGAGTGATCATTTTTTTCTAGGCGGTTGTTGGCTGGAATACTGGGAGAAACTCCCTTCTCTTTTGGAATGGTGACACAGGATCTTTAATATCCACCTGATATTTGATATCCACCTGCAGGTCGGAGGGATGGAGTCCAGAGTGTGGGGGCAGCCTGCTGTGAACCTTTTGTATTTGCTGTGACTACCTGGAGTGGACGAGTACACCATGAATGAAACGCCAATGTCATCACGAGCTGGAAGCTTTATGCAGGAACTGAGACATGGGTTACATCTGCTACCAAATCGCTTCCATTCACACAAGGAAAAAGTAAAGCCGAGTGTTACATTAAAGAATTAAGAGGCAATGACAGCAATAATTAGGCTAGAATGCAGAAACAGAAGTAAGATTGGGGTTGGAAAGATGTCATTTCCTGTGTAAATCCTAAGGCTATTTTATAAAGCCGGCTTTTATTGCTCACAAAGTCCATCTTGACCCTTGGTCTGCTCTGGAGGACTTTAGTGTGAAATAAAGTATTGTTCATTTATTCCACAGAGTTCAAATAGACCTCTGCAGTATTCTGAGTCATGCAGTTTTAGCACGGAATGATTTATTGCCCATAGGAGCCAATGTTATTCATGTCACACAAATATCCCAAACCTTTCCTGCAAAGAGAATGAAAATTGCCCAGTTGAAAAGTTTTGGCATTGTATAAAGTCTGAGGAAAGAGAAACAGCCTTAGGGCATCTGTAATACAAAGTGTTCAAATGAATCCACTGTTTAATTTAAATCCTTTTCCCCAAGTCAGCTTTGCATAGCATGTCTTAAACCTACATTGAAATCACTGGCAGATAATACAAAATCCAACTTAAAAATTGCTGTTATTTGCACAGGAGGAAAAATCTACAGAAAGACATCAGGTTTTGACCTTCAAACGACAATAAATTCGGTTTAGACCTTTTCACTTTGGGAGGATGTCTCAAAGTGCTTTACTTGACTGACCTAGCATCTGAGCTGGGGCGAAGGGGTGGGAGAATGGGGTATGGAGTTGACAAGGGGTGGGAGGAAAAGATGACTGAAAGGTGGAAAGACTGGGGGAGGCAGAGGGATAGAGCTCCAAAGAGCAGGGTAGATTGGTTGACACAAGGAAATTGTTACTCCTACGTGGGAATGTATCTCTTTTAGACACTTATTGATTTGCTGTATGTATTTCCAATACATACCACTCATATGAAAGGCAATACATCAAATGCAAGAGTAACTATTATAATACATTGCTTGTACAAGTGGGGCGTGCTCTCACATCACCCGTAATGTAAATGTGATACGAACACCAAGGTTAACTTGCTTGCAAAGCTGACTGACTGGTGGATCTAAATTAACCTCGTGTTGCAAAGCAAGTTTTATCTTAATCCTACACTAACCAGGACACATTTGGCGTGCGGCAATGAATCTCCAATATCCAGGGGGTAGATTTGAAATGGTTGATTACCCAACTTATTTAATTCTTGCGGCATCAATTCCATCTGGCAAGATATTGAGGGGGAGTTTGTGCCATGGGTTGGGTTATGTTCTCAGAGGAATTTGTGACGTTAATCTGTGTTGATATCGCCACAGCACCAAACGTTTGCAAAGTATTTTCTGCTTGTGTTAATGTTTATCCCATAAAAGGATCAGGAGGAGATGAAGTGGGAGCCATTTCCCAAGGCACAAAATGTATTTACTTTGACATCCTTGCCACCCAACATAAATGCACAACAGCAGAGTTCAAAGGGTTAATTATTTTGGTCAGCCGGATGTCTGACACATGCGGAAATCCAACACCATACCTAAGAATGTCCAAACCAGACTAAGAGTTCCACACATGTATGCCACTTACACATGGAAATGTTCCTTCCTGTGTCTGGAATGGAATGTACTCTCTCTCTCTCTCTCTCCCTGGAGGGACGTATGCTGTCTACCTAATTCCAGAGAGTATTTTATAATAATAATAATCCTTGCAATTGATATAGCGCCTTATCATGACTTCGAGACATCTCAAAGCGCTTCACGGAATATGCTGTAAAATGAATTGACTGGATACTTTGGGGGCGAAACGTGGCAGCTAATTGCGCACAGTCGTGTCCCACAAACAGTCGTGGATTGAGCGTCCAAAAAAATTTTTTCTGAAGGGATTATTACCCCCAGAAAGCGATGTGGCAATCGACTAACCACTGGATTCCTACTTACTGTAAGGTAAGCAAAGGTGCGTGGAGTAAGGAACCTTGCCCAACATTTCTCCCTGCCAGGAATCAAACCCAGGTCCTCTCGCTTGGGAGGCAAGTACTTTAACCACTGAGCTACAGGACTCCATACGTTATGTGTGATGCATACAAATTCTTATCCTGCTTTCCCAATTTCACTGGGTCCATATTGATTATATGTTGCTGTTTTCTATCCACTCTGCCTCCTTTTGGCCTATTGAAACCTATTTTGTTTCTTATTCCCAAATCCATTTCATTGCTCCAGCTCCAAATGTCCATTTTAGAATGGCAGGGAAGGAACTCATTTTATTTATTGGCTGAAATCTGGCTTGACGGGGAAGAGGTTTTGAATAAGACGATAAGAGAGAAATCATATTGCGAAAAATATCCCACTAGATGGACGAGAATGATATTTTTTATTTTCATATGTTGCCACTTTGCTAAGTACCCATTTTTTGTGGAGAATAATCTGCCAGTTTTCTGAGCTGCGTTAATGTGAACTGCACAAAATTCGTCAGGGGAACGCAAAATGGTATCTGAGGGATTTCATTCTATTTTGTCTTCTTGGGAAAAATCTTAAATCGTATTTGAAAGATACAATTCTATCTGAAGTTGCAGTTACATAGTAAGCCTGCTCATGAGATACTGATACCATACGAACATTAGAAGGAGGCAAACCCAATCATGGAGTTGTGTAAATCCTTATTTTAAACAATATTTTTTTGCTTCTGGCCTTTAGTGGAGTCATCCCACATCATTCTATTCTCTGTTGAATCGGGAATCAACCTTCCAAACACCATTTACTCACAGAATTCTGGATAATTGCTATATTTTGTCCATAAATTTTCATAGTTTCATTTGTGGAGTCCTGTAGCTCATTGGTTAGAGCACTCGTTTTGCAAGCGAGAGACCTGAGTTCAATTCCAGGCAGGGCGAAACCTTGGGCAAGTTTCCTTACTCCACACAGAGCCTAATAATAATCCCTCCAAAACAAAACAATAATAAATTGGTCATTTTCAATCTACGACTGTTTGTGGGACATTGCTGTGAGCAATTGGCTGCCGCGTTCGCCCACAAATATATAGTCAATTCACTTTACAGTATATTCTGTGAAGCGCTTTGGGACATCTAGAAGAGTGAAAAGCGCTATATCAAATGCAAGGATTAGTATTATTATTATACAGTCCTTGCCAAATAAAAACAGCCAATAGTTCATTTAATATAATCAGTGTGTTTCGAGAACATGAAATTGGTAAATAAATTGGCTGATCATTGCTCAAATGGATCAATAAGTTCTCTCAGGGAGAATAGTTTTGAACAGCAACAGTGAAAGTCCAGCAATCTTAAAATGAGTGTGTAATTGGCAAGCAGCACAAAAATTGGGTCCAATCCAAACTTTTAGACAAAATCCAGCCTTTGCCAGGGTCAGTTCTTGTGACAATCTACTTTCTTTTCCTGCAACTATTTATATTTCAAAATAAAATTCTGTGTTTTTTATATGCTGGCAATCTGCTGACTACTACATGAGATCATTATACTCTTAATTAGGTGACTTGGGTTTGAATCATTGTATTGACTGACATCTACGCATAGGTTTCCCCCTGGGCTGAGTTTGTTGATCCCAGATGATTCATCTGGAGCAGAGACGGAAAATTAACCTAACAGAGCTCCCTTTACGCATCACTCAAGTTACATTCCTGACATAACAACTAAGTACAGGACTGATGACATCCATAGAGATTTGTACAACTTATAACTCTCCCATATGATGAAGACAATGAGACAGACATATCACTACCAGGGGAAAAGTACCCAAAGCCTGCTACCTTAAAACAGAATAAATTCCATAAGGAATCATGAAATCTGCATCATAATAATGATCCTTACTTTTGATATAGTGCCCATCACCTCATTGAGGAATTACTGTAAAGTATAGTGATGAAAATGAAACTTTACTATACTGTAAAGTATAGTGATTGTATTTTTAGGTACACAAGCATCCAATTTGCACCAATGCAATGCTCCACAAACAGCTGTGAAGTGAACGAGCACTTTTTATCTGGGGATTATTGGCCAGGACACTAAGAGAAACTCCCTTTTCTTTTCAAATTAGTGCCACAGGAACTTTGAAATTCCTCCTGAACAAGCAAACCATGGCATTGTATAACTTTCTATGAAGTGTAACTTTAAAAGGATTACACCACATCCAGAACTTTGCTTAAAATCATATTAATAAGATCATCAAATAGTTATCAAGTTATCATTGATCTGACACTGCACTGATGTTTAAACTTTAGCTTTGTTCAATGCAATATGAATGTCTACCAACTGACAAGCACTGTAATGTATAAACACTCCATCATGAAGCTTGCTTTGCTCAAACTGAAGCTCTGTGTTGCACCAGAATGCTTAACCCTCCAAGCATATATTTGGTTCAGGTTTGGGCACTTTATGTGGAATGGCTCATTGCCTTCAATATGCTCCCTGTGAATTCCCTGCTATATTCCACACTGGGCAATTTCCTGTTTTTTTAAATTCTGTATTCCAACATAAAAGTCCATCAATGCCCTATTTTTGCTCGCGTTTAGTGTCGATATAGCAGTAGATATCAGAATTTAGAGACATCAATTTGATTCTGATCCTCTCACTCATAATGGAATCCACAGAATAAAGCTCTGTGGCATTCCATTGGATCTCCCTTTGCTACCCTCAGTGCTGCTAAATAACATTCAAAAATTAAGGTTCAGGGTTGGTAACTGATCTGGTGACAAATTCCAACAATGCAACAAAAGAAGCAATAGATCCATTAAGCCCCTTTTTACTTAGATCCAGAGAACAAATAGGTATTTGGTCGCATTCCACGTGACTGTGTTCAGACTCTTGAAGAACCTGTTAGTTATTCTAGATTGGAAACATTGTAAAATGCACTTGACATTTCAGTATTTTGGGAATTCCCTGGACCTTCCAAATATGCCACTGTTAGCGAGTGCGTGGGAGAGAACTGACAAGTCAAAGTTAGATTGTTGGAATGTTCGCTTAAGGCTATCCGGTATTCAGACTTGCAATGAGTCTGTGGTATAAACCTCAGCTTCTTTGCCCTTTCAAACTTCTCTGCCTTCATTAGATGAAGCTCACCAGTTCTCCAGCAATCCCATTCGCATACTTTCAGCCGTTAAGTGTAAAAGTTATGACGACCTGGGTTGAGAATGGGATTTTCTCATTCTAAGCACATCTGGTTAAAGTTGCTTTACTTAACGGTGTTATGTGCTATGATTTGTGCTTGAACAGATACGAGCATCTGTGTTTTTCCAAAATCCTTTGATGTCAGCTAATGTAATACACTTCTACAGAGTGTAAATTAACAGAGGTTTCATTCAATTTTAGTCTATGTTCCCTCTCTACTTTCTGTCAAATCTTCACTTCTTCACATTGTGCGTCATCTGGTAAAGTAGGATAATGCGTTTCAGCCTTTCCTGCTGCTCGAATCAGTGAGAGGATGTGAACATATCTTAAAGTAAGTTGGATGAATGGTTGCTGTTGATATTTGTGTTTTGCAAATGTAGGTTAGCACACTTAATGGTTAATTGCAACCAACACACTCCTTTGCCCTGTTAATTAGTGGTCTTTAATTCCTTGTCTCAGGATTCATTAACTCTCCTGTATTCTGACAGCTGTTTACCATAACAGTACTTACATGTGGCTGCCATTAAAGTGCTACAATGCCTTTACTGAAGTATAACCGTCAAAGATAAAACTACTGTAAAGGCGTAAATTGTTGCTGAGTATCAACTTTCGTTCCACCCCTGTTTTATGCATTTTAGTCAAATACTGAAATGTTTTTCGTGATTGTTATTTTCTGAGACTTTGTTTCTACGTTTCCATCAATCTTTTGACTGCTGTATATACACATCACATTCCAATGCAGCATTGGGGGAGTGTTGCATCTTCCGCTGTCCTGGTCAACAATATCCCAGATAAAATTGAACCCAGACTTCATGGCTGTTTGTGGGTCATTGCTATGCAAAAATTGACCCCTGCATTTGCCTATAAATGGTCAATTCACTTCAGAGTAAAAAATCTTGTGAAGCAATTTGAGACATCTCAACGATGCGATAAGGCACTTTATCAAATGCTATATATACAAATGCTTTATCACTATCAAATCAAAAGTAAGTACATTGTTTGCTTTAGATCCCTTGAAATTAGTGATTTATTATTATTATAAAAAATAATAAATTGTTCAATTCAGTCCAAGACTATTTGTGGGACACTGCTGTGCGCAATTGGCTGCCGTGTTTCCCCCCAACAAAATATCCAGTCAATTCATTTTACAGTATATTCTGTGAAGTGCTTTGAGACGTCTCAAAGATGGGATAAGGCACTATATCAAATGCAAAGATTATTATCATTATTTGGGTATTTATTAACATATAGGTTCAAGATCATATCATTAATATTTCTCTTTAGCTCGAAGCAAGAAATTCTGCTGCAAACCAAATTATGTTGCAGGAAAATGTCAATTCTACTTAGCCACATGGTTAGCAGCAGTGAAAATGGAGGAATGACAGATTGAGCTCACTGAGTTACTACAGCAAACGTTCAATCGAATCATTGTCTCAACATGTGATGAAGCTTCCCCCTCTTGAGGACAATGAAGGCAATGTTTATTGCAGAGCTACAGGAGTTCCATTCAGTTGTCTGTCACTATCTGTTTTATTTGTAGATGAACTTCAATATTAAGAGACAGACCTCGCTTGACAGATGGAAACAGCCACTTGTGTTATAAATTAAGAATATCACGAGATAGGTTTGGATTAAGAAGGTTCCTTCAGTCTATCTGATCTATCTGATCTCATCCATATCGAACACCCACCTTCCAGTCTTCCCATCAGAGCATCAAAGTGTTTTATAGATGAGTCCAAGGTCCTGGCATCAGCCACTTTTCTTTTAAACCTGTTTGGGTCAATAATTGTCCTCTGGGTAAAGAAAAACTTCCTGGTGTCTACCGCAAAATTTCCCTTTGTAACGTTCTCTTGCTCTAATGCCTTGGTGCATTTTCAAGTAGTGTTCTGGGTTTACCTTTTCAATCTCATTTAAAATGCTATACACTTCAATAAGGTCCCATCTTAAAAGTCTCCTATCAAGACTAAAGAGCTGACTAAATCATGACCTCAACTCCAAGCTTACTGCAGCATCTTACTCCAGTGAATTTAACATTGCAATTGATCAGGAGAGTTGAAAGAAACAAAAAGATTTATGGTTATATCTCTACTTTACAAAGCCACTAGAGAGAAATTCTACATGACGTGAGATTTACTCCATGCAGCACTTTAGAGCATTCAGAATCCGTCAAATTTCTTAAACACAGGTTATCTGTAAGTTCTTTTAAGAACCCCAGGAAAAAAGGCCTTCAAAGTTATGGCTGAATCCACATTCTGAAACTCCACATTAATAGAGGAAATCTAGACCCAGGTGGAATTAGAAACATAGAAACAGGAGTAGGCTATTCAGCCCCTCGAGCCTGTTCCGCCATTTTATAAGATCATGGCTGATCTGTACCTCAACCCCAATCCCCCGCCTTGCCCCGTATCCTTTAATACCCTGACCTAACAAATATCTATCCACCGCAGTCTGAAGATGTGAATGGATCCAGCATCCATAGCCTTTTGGGGGAGAGAGTACCAGATTTCCACTATCCTTTGGGTGTAAAACTGACTCCTGATTTCACTCTTAAATGGCCGAGCTCTAATTTTAAGACTATGCCCGTTTGTTCTGGATTCCCCTACCAGAGGAAATAGTTTCTCTGCATCTACCCTATTGAAACCATTTATTATTTAAAAAACCTCAATTAGATCACCCCTCAACCTTCTAAACTCAAGGGAATTGAGTAAACTCAAGGTTTATGCAACCTGTCCTCATAATTTAATTCTCCTAAATTCTGAATTCTCCTCATACACTGTGAGACTGGTATTGATTAAAATCAAGCACGATTGAGATTTGGTAAGAAAACGTTTGACTTGTTTATCACGAACGAGGAATGTAAAGTAACTTGAGAAAAATACTTCAGTTCTCTTCGGAAGGAATTAAATCGTACACTTGCACCAAATTTCACTGAAGCCTGAACCTGGCTTGATGTGTGCTTTGGATCTGTTGAGAACTGTCTGGTTAAGGTTAGAATTTGCAATTGCCGTTTACAATTGTTCTTCTTCTCCCTATGAAACACTGATGTGAAAGGCGCTATACAAATGTAACATTGTTGTTGTCGTCTACCTTCTCCCTTTGTCTCCTTTCAAGTTCCTCTTCATCAGTTTTCCTTTAGTAACATCATATTTGTGAAGCAATTCATTTTAAGAGAATACAGAATTTTGTTTTCTCTAAACTTGGCTTTTTCCTTGAGTTGTCCTTTGAAACCTTGATCCAATGTTTTCCTTCTCTCTACTTCAAGTCCTCATCAGCTTGTACACCTCAATGCCAGCCTTTGTGATCATTGTAGTAGTCTATATACTTTCATTCAGATTTACATATAGATTGATTGTCTCTATTTTGAACACTTCACCCAGATAACTAAGATATCTCATTCACCAGTTTTTTTTTCTGCGTATGACATGCTAAATGAAATTGCTGTGCTTGCCCGTGCCAATTAACAAATGGCATCTATTAAAAGAAGCTAAAATGATATCCCTTGAATTCGATACCGCTCTTTTCACTTCAGGATAATAATAATAATCCTTGCAATTGATATAGTGCCTTACCATGTCTTCGAGACGTCTCAAGGCGCATCACAGAATATACTGTAAAGTGAATTGACTGTATATTTTGTGGGCAAAATGTGGGTTTAATGTTTTGTTGGTTTGACAGCAACCAGCATTTGTCTTAAAACTGTTCTTTGCTCTAAACCTATGTCCCCTTGTATCGTCTTGGTGCACCACAAAGTATTGATCTGGGTTTATTTTTAAAACCTATTTACGATTTAATATACACCTCTATAAGATCCTCTCTGACTTCTGAGACACCTTCTCTCAAGACTGAAGAGTCCAAGCTTGTCTAATCGCCGCTCATATCTTCATGCCTCTAACACTGGGGATTATCCTCATTGCTCTCCTCTGTGCTTCCTCGATGGCATGAGCAGCCACTTACGTCTGTCTCAGTGACTAGTTGGTGTCAGGTCAAACGTCTTTGGGGGGTGAGGAAATCTTTAACTGTAAATACGGAGACATTTTCCTCACCTTCTGCCAAGGCAATTTTGAGCAAGTTCCAGCCAGCTGAGTTTGGCATCTCACTGGCGCCTTTCTTGCCAAATTTTGGCTCAGTGTTTGCAACTGTAATAATCTCAACAGGCTCTGGGTAAACACAATCTGTCACAAAACCCAACTTAGCTGCATTGATCCTAAAGCTTTATAAGGCAGAAAACACACTTTTTCTTAACACAGCGTTTTAAAAGTGGACAATGGAATATCGGCCGGGGAGGGGAGCAGGGGGTGGGTGGGGGAGGTGTTGGGGGAACAGATTGCGGCAGTTGATTTTATCACCGGTGGTGATTATTAATTAACCAAAACGGTGGTTATCCCCTGTCAATTGTTATTGCTTACATTGGATGAAAAGCATCACACCACACTCCCTCTCCCCCTTTTCCCCGACCGGGTAGAGTTAATTACTGATTGCCTTTGACTGGGTATTGGTTCATGTGTTAAAACACATTGGAAAAAACACATTGCACCTCAGTTACTACCCTCCGTGCCAGCTCCTGATGTATAGGCCTGATGCAAAGGGTTAATTGCAACCCCACCGTTCATCAAACTGATCTGGCGAATAGGCTTTTGAGCACTTACCAGAGAAGTTGACTTTGCGAATGTACTCGAGCAGGACCTTGCCATCTATAGGGTCCATTTTGGGGCAGAGGCCGATGTGACCTCGACACAGGTCTTTGTGCATGTTGTGCAGAGCGTTTGCCATGGCGTAAACGGCATCGATGACAAACAGCACCTTCCCTTCCTGCTCGTAAGAGTTGTTTCGCCCGATCCTCTCCAACCCTAAGAGAAAGGGAAAACAATTTAGTGGGTTACAATTCAGCCCTTGAGACTGCCCTGGAATGCGTGCATTGGGAGAAATAGTTTAGCCTACTTATAATAATAATAATAATAATCCTTGCATTTGATAGAGCACCTTATCATGTCTTCGAGACGTCTCAAAGCGCTTCATAGAATATACCGTATATGTATATTTTGTGGGCGAAACATTTAGAAAAAATACTAAAAGCAAATGATTGTGCTTGCAAACTGGCGTGAATAAAAGTTCTAAAAAGAGCATCATTTATCTGTCCTGAGGGGCTTCTACATCTGTTTGTGTCTTACTGGGGGAATCTACTGGATGGTGCAAAAGCAGGTCTGAACTAAAATTCCATCATTCACATCCTCGCTTGCACCGAACCTCTCATGCCCGTCGCCCCAGTCCTCGCCAGGTTCCACTCGTTTCTTCCCCTTGACACGGGTTAATGTTTAGGCTGTGACCTAATGCGCCAGTAGTCAGCCATTTTGTATGCCACGCACCGAAACAATGGCCAACCTCCTGGTCACTGGGTTGCCACAGCACATAGGAAGTGACGTCAGCACCAACATAATGCCCCACCAGTCAGCCATTTTAGTTTCCTAGAGCGGGCCGGTGCTTGGAAGCACCGATGGAGCCATGCGCAATTGGCTGCCGTGTTTCGCCCACATAATAAACATTCAACTCACTTTACAGTATACTCTGTGAAGCGCTTTGAGACGTCTTGAAGACGTGATAAGGCGCTATAATCGAATACAAGGATGACGCGCAGCAAATACACAAGCAATGACCAGCACTGATGCCATAGGTTAGAACTTTACACACCCTTTACTAAGACGATGCCAGGGATGGGTGGGCATATGGAATGCCCTACTGGGAGCAGTGATCGAGGTAGAGTCCATATCACCTTTCAAAAGGGAACTAGATAAATACCTACAAAGGAGTAAACTACAGGGATATGGGGGAAAAAGGCAGGTAAACAGTACTAAAAGGATCGCTCTTCTTCAAAGAGCCAGCACGGATATAATGGGCTGAACTGACCTTCGTCTGCGCCATATATTTCTCTGGTTCTCTGATGCTCATTGTTGTCTTACTCCACTTACTATGTAACAGTAAGTGCTTACCAAGGCTATTGAATGGATCGCTTTAATGGCCTTTGGTTTGATGGTGGCTGACTGGCGTTCTGACTAGCAAGACTGTCAGGCTGGTGATCGGGGCTTCCTTAAACGTACGCGTGTGAGGGAAGAAATGAAAAGTCGTTTTTTTTTGTAGCTGAAGGTCCATTAACGTTTTCTTTGTGTGATGTTTTATTCCACTCTCTGGTTAAAAGACGTATTACTGGTCCTCCCACACAGCACCAGGTCAGAAACAAACCGATCAGTAGGGGCAGCTTCAGGTTTTTCTGCGATGTAGAGCATTCAGCATTCGTTTTATCTATCAAATGATTCTGAAACATTTGTGTCACTGTACCACTGATACATTTAAGTCAACAAACACTGCAATGGTTGCCAACTCGCAGAGGGAAGAGTTATCAAAGCAGGTAACTCTTTCAGCGAAAGAACTGACAGTCTTTAAAGAACCATCCCACTACTCATACATATTAATTGAAATATTCTGAGACGTGTCTGGATTTGGGGCTGTATAGAACATGAGCTATATTCAGCGTTAGTCTTTCATCTCACAGTCATGGTGTAAACCATTGAACCCAGCCAGTCTACAAGCAAGTAATAAACTAGAACTGGGTTGAACCTTATTTTCATCTGAATCTCGACAGATAACGTACATCAATAGAAATATGCCTAGTATGCTGATAGCGCAGTACAGTGGAATGAGTGCTGTATTTATTTGGACTGCACGCAGGTCAGGTTTCCTATTTAATCTAACGATATACACAAGTAAACTGTTTCTCTGTATTCTGAGCAATATACATGTGAACATGTAAAATAATTCATTTTGTTTTTACTTTGTCAAAGTAAACACTAGCTTTTACATGCAATACATACACACAGTTTTAGTTAATAATAGTCCTTGCATTTGATACAGCGTCTTCACAGAATATATTGTATACTGAGACTGTGAGCGAAACGTAGCAGCCAATTGTACACAGCAGTGTCCCACAAACAGTCGTGGATTGAGTGACTAAATTAGTATTATTTTTTTTTGAAGGGATTATTACCCCCAGAAAGCATTCGCCAATCGACTAACAACTAGGTTCCTACTTACTGCTCGGTAAATTGAGAAGTGTGGAGTAAGGAAACTTGCCTAAGGTTTCACCCCACCCGGACAATATTATATGAGCACAAGTACATCAGAAGACATGTATTGACAACCTTGCCATTGTCAGAAGACAGGCATTGACAACCTGACCAGTGTAACAATTAACAGAGGAGGAAAAGCCAGGCGTGAATAAAGTGTCTGTCTCACAGAAGCAAAAAGGCAGCAAAGACTGTGGGGGGAAAAAGAGACTGAGCACTCGACATATTTGAGGATAATGTAATACAGTGAAGTGAGGAATGGTAAGAGGGTGTATTGAGGAAAGGGTATTGAAACCGATTCATAAAAGAGACAATGGAATCAGTGCTGTGTCTCAGGCGGGAATCGACAGCTCTTTAGCTTTTTTATTTCCTTTCGAATTCCAGTCATTCAGGCCAATTGGTCCAATTCATCCAATTCCCTCACTCGGTGACAATTCTGTACTTCAGAAATACAATTGCAGAACCTGACAAGAACTGGGAAATAACACAGTCCGCAGCCCCATTTACGCTTTTTGTCAGAATTAGTGCCCTCTGGAGAAATTTCCCAGAGATTCTTTTCGGCGCATCTCAAATAACCATTTCAAAAAGCATAAACGGAATCCTGGTAAGGAGATGAAGTGAGCCATGGTTCATCGGCAGCTGCATGATTTATTCAAACTCCAAGTGTGATCCAATGGTCTAGCAGTGATCAGATGTCACTAAGCTAAGCCATCACTGCCAGAGCTATTTGCAGCAGCCAGTTGCTGTTATAATGTAATGGCGTAAACTCAATATTGTCACCTGCACTGGGTGTTAACGCAGCTGGTCTGAAAGAGTACAAGCCCCATTACTGTGAACACAGCAGAACTGAGACTCATACCCATATTGGAGTCCCGGTTAGAGCATTCGCCTCGCAAGCGAGAGGACCCAGGTTTGATTTCCGAAAACTTAGTTGAGTTTCCTTACTCCACACGCCTCTGTTTATCTATTATTATTATTATTATTATTATATTACCTAGCAGTAAGTAGGAACCCGGCGGATTGCTTTCCAGTGGTATTATTCCCTAAAAAATAATTTGATGACTTAATCCACCACTATTTGCGCGACACTGCTGTGCGCAATTGGCTGATGTGCTTCATACAAAAATATACACTCAATTCACTTCACAAAATATTCTGCAAAGTGCTTTGAGATGTCTTGACGACATGGTAAGGCACCATATCAAATGCAAGGATTATTATTAATGTTATTATTATTATTGTTGTTATTATTATTACATCACTCTGCCTCCCTACTCATTTTGAATAGCCCCATTGGATCTTTAATGTCCACCTGAACAGGCAGATGGGACACCAATTAAAGGGCTGTCCCAGCATGGCATTGGAGCATCGTGGATAGATTCTTGTTAGATACAGGTATCAAGGAATGCGGGGCAAAAGCAGGTAATTGGAATTGAGGTACAGATCAGTCATGATCTAACAGAATGGTGGAACAGGCTCGAGGGGCTGATTGACCTACTCCTGTTCCTATGGCCCTACATTCCTATGAAATGGGGCTTGAATCCGCAACCTCCTGACTCAGAGGTCACGAATGCTTTCAACCGAGCTCGGCTAACACCGAATTACTCCATTCAATTTCAATTCATTCACCAACTGTGTATCAGATTGTCAGTATTTATCGTCCGTTCGACAGTGGTTATTGCACTCAATAATAAAACAAAATCAAAATCCCACCACCCATCATCATAAGTTCACAAAGAACAGCAGCTATCAAGCAGTCTGTGGTAACGGCAGTTTATTTGAACAGACGAGCGGCGATCTGTTAAATAAGGGAAATCGAGGCAGCTTCCATCATATTTCAATTTATTTCCACCAGAATGTATACGATTTGGTAAGTCCCTGCAGAATCATTTGGCTCAAAATTATTTGTTGTTCCTGCGCTGGAGATTGAATTGTGGAAAATCGGAACAAAACACAACAAATTGCAACTCAGACAAACGGCATAAAAGGCAGTTGTCAGAGACAACCAAGTCTTTCCAGATTATTTATGATGTGACTGGGTTCCCATCACTAACAACCAGGGCAGCTGTTTCATCAAAAGCCTACAGGCTCCTGATTGATAATCTCATAGGAAAGTGGAATGCCCCCAACCTTTAGCCAGTTTGTGCACATGTTCATTACAGCAGAAAAATGAGCTAGTTAATTCTTTCACTAACATTGGATTTCATTTTTAAGGAGCGGGGAACTATCGAGATGGATAATGATACGTCAAATGATTTAGAGTAACAGAAGAATACATCCCTGTCCTATCTGTGGGCAGGCAGTGAGCCTTTCTATGTCATCAGAAGCTGCCATGTATGTTTGTTTAAAGTTCTGACTCCTGATAGGTGAGCATTGATTGACCAAGTGCCTCATACCATTGAAAAACAACATTGAACCAAGTAGAGACATGCTCTGCATTGCATAAAATTACTAATTAGTCACTCACTCCATGGCCGTTGTAGGATATTACTGAGTGCAAATTGGCTGAAGCATTTGCTTACAACTCTACAGTCACTTTACAGTATATCCTGTGAAGCACTTTGAGATGTCTTGATGACTTGATAAGAGGCTTAATGCAAGGGTTAATTATTGTTATAGAATTTCATAGAAAGTTACAGCAAGAAAACAGGCCATTCAGCCCAACTAACCACTGATTTACAGGGTCCTGCAGCTCAGTGGTTAGAGCACTCGCCTCACAAGCGAGACACCTGGGTTCAATTCCAGGCAGGGCGAAACCTTGGGCAAGTTTCCTTATTCCACACGCCTAATAATAATCCCTCCAAAAAAACAAAACAATAATAGATTGATAATTTTCAATCCACGACTGTTTGTGAAACACTGCTGTGCACAATTGGTTGCCGCGTTTCGCCCATAAATATACAGTCAATTCACTTTACAGTATATTCTGTGAAGCGCTTTGAGACATCTAAAAAAAGATGTGAAAAGCATTATATCAAATACAAGGATTATTATTATTATTTTTATAACTAGCCCATGCTAATGTTTATACTCTATGTGATATATACTTTCATATGTATACATATATATTTATATAAATATATAGATCGCTGCCTGTTCAAATTTATTTATACTGCCAACGACTGCTGGCTCGATTCTAAAGTTCTGTTGCCAAACATGTTCACCTTGGAGCCAGTTCAGCTCTGAGGAGATCCCACTTACCTCCCAATGGAAGATCATTGAGTGAGATGTAACAGTTTTGCTGTTCATTTGTGTTTCATGCACAAAACACACAGTCACTACACTTTACATTAGATCCTGTGAAGCACTTTGAGACATCTCGATAACTTGATAAGGCGCTTTATCAAATTTAAGGATGATTACTGTTATTACCTGCACGGACAATATTAACGTTACAGAATTGAGTGTTTTCTCACAGAGAGGTCACAGTTCCGCTCTAACTCCAAGGCTGTTGTAATTATGGAGACAGAATCAGTCCCTGGTTTCCCACGGGATTTTAATTCACAGATAGTCACAGAGTTGGTAGCTTTTACAGTTTTTTTTATATGCAAGACCTTGATGAAATAGAATAATCATTCCAAATAGAGGTGATGTTACTCCGGCCCTATGTTAACCGTTACATCATCCGACTCGGTCTCTCAACCTGGCTCCACCTAAAGCGGTCACTCTAAGCCATTTGCAAACGCTGGCTTTTCTGCTCTGAACAAGCTGCCACTAATGTCACTTTGCCGCTTCCCACTCTTCCTTATTGACCTCCCGAGCTCCCACTGCTGAATTTAGCCCAATTAGCAGCACTTGGGGACTGCAGTGTCTGTGCTCTGCACTGAGAAAAAGGAAGGAGTTCGACAGCAACTTTGCATCCAACCCTAACATTTTGGGGGAGTTTGGAGCAGCAATAACAAGCGACAATAAGACCATGTGTGGCTTCCGGGATCCAGTTCCTGCCAATCTGTCGACTTCAGGCTGCTGACAGTGCCATGGATGGCGAAACACAATGTATTTAGACAAGTCTTTCAGAAATCTGATGCGCGCTATGATTTCAAGTCAAATCATGACTCCCTTAAAAAAAGCCTGCTGCGGTTTGCGTCGGGCTCCTTTCTTCACATGTCAGCTTAATTTTGTCCTCTGGAACTCCGAGGGGGTGAGGAAGGAGGAGGAGGGGCGGGTGGGGGGCGTTCAATACCAATCCTTTTATAAAGCACTGACTCTTTGAGACACTTTCGTGGCAAATCAATTGGTTAACCTCAGACCCACACTGCCTTTTACTCAATGCCGCAGAAGTGTGACAAGCCATGAAATCGAGACGCTTTTTTTTGGCTCCTTTGCGCTTTGCAGTTTTTTTTTGCTGTTGGACACGCAGCACACTGCTGGATTGTATTTGCTGACGTCCTTGGCTCAATTTTCACAGCGCATTTCGATCTAGCGTTTTCGGTGGATGATACGCACGTCTTCTCATTGAGAGTTAATGCGATTTCCAACGCTGTGCTTCTCAGTAAACCTCATCGCCCACTTGCTGAAAATGCATTTCTTTTTTCAGTGCAATCTTTTTTTATATATATATATAAATTCGGTTGAAACTGAGTGCATAATGTCATCACGGCGTTATCATACTGAACCCACAACTTTCCAAGCCATCATGCGTTATTTGCTTCTGGTCTGCTAAATGAAAGACTTGCAGAACAAAAGAGGGACAGAGAGAGAGAGAGAGAGAGAGAGAGAGCGAGATTCATTTCTAAGGTTGCCAATTTAACATCTACTGTTAATAAATGCCCCAGGTATTTTCTGGCACTTTTCTGGCCCCTATTAACATTGAATTCTATTTAATAAACAAAAGTTAACATGAAAATACAGATCAAAGAGGGCTAGAATACATCAATTAATAATTAATTAATAGATTAATTAATAATCCAAATTAACAATCATTCTATGTATTTCAATTTAATTTTATTACATTATAAAATGTATTCTACATCATTTTATTCTATGTAATTTCTCCCACAAAATACACAGTCAATCCACTTTTACAGTATATCCTTTGAAGCTCTTTGAGATGTCTGAACAAGGCACTATATCAAATGCAAGGATTATTATTGTTATTAAAGAATGAAGCAGTCTTGAACCAAGAAGCCACTGAGAATCCAAAAAGTCACTGGAATTGTGAGGGTTGTAGACACTAATATGGACTGGTTGGGTTGAGTCGCCTGTTTGCAGGTCCTATCAATCTATGTAATTCTATGTACTTGGGTAGTGGAGGTATAAAAGTATGAATCCCAGTTCCCTGCATTTTCTCTGGACCCTTTTCTATTGTTTCCCTTCAGATTTGTATCCCGTTCCCTTTCAAGCGTTGACTTGACTTGAGCCTCAATAGACTTGTTGCAAAGAAACTGCACTTTATAACAACCTTCTCCATAAATAAAGATACTTCTAACCTTGCTCCTAACTCCGCCAATCCTTCGTTTAGCTTTTGTGTGGGTTTGGTCACCAGAGAATCTTGTTCCTCCTCCATTCTCCTCTAATTTTCTCCCAGCCACTCCTGGAAGTGGCATCTTCACACTGGGATAAAAATATTATCAATCCTTCAGCCAAACCGTCATTGTTCATGTGAGAGTCCAGATGGTGAGAATCAGCAGAAACAGAAGCTGATGAATAGGATTTTTCGCCTTTGGTGCACTTGCTGTGTTGGTGTTTTAACCTCTTTAGATGGAGTAGGTAAGAGCAGAATTTATTTTCTCGTGGTTTTCAATCTTTTTTTTGGGGGGTGGGAGAGGAAGGTAAATGTATTTTCCATCCATTGGAAGAAACACTGAAACGATGCCCCATCTGCTTGTTCAAGTGGACTATTTGAAAGGAGAAAGGGGTTTCTCCCAGTCTCTTGGCCAACAATCCCCCGTTCACTTCCTGGCTATTTGTGGGATGTTGCTGTGTGCAAATTGACTGACGCAGTTCACTTGTGAATACAGTCACTACACTTTACAGAAAATCCTGCAAATGCTCTTTGAGGTCTCCTCCTGATGTCTACGAGATCATTTTTTAAAAAAAAGAATCTGCTCAGTACTTTTTCACGGATTCGGCAAGTGGCAATTAGTAAAGACATTTGCTGAAAAACGCTGAGAAAAAAATTAGCAATTTAATGCTGCTTTTTCACACAGATTTTGTGGTAAGGGGGTCAGAGATCTGATAGCATTGAGCCTGACAGCAGGAAAGCTGAGTGACAAATGCTGGTTAAAAAAAAACACTTCAGAATAAATGAATAAATACCTTGAAACATGCTAATGTTCTGGTGTCTTTACTGCACAAAGGGCGCTAGTTAAGTGGCACTGAGATGTATTGTAAAACCAGTAGAAGAGCTTTAATTACAGTACTCAAGTTGATAAAGTAGCGCAGAGGACTTTTGTGGCCAATTGTTCACCTTGTCTGCAAAAACGCAAAGCACGCAGCTCTGTCTCTGACAGCCAGGATTTCAGCAGTGAATGCGCACACTGCACAGTCCACATTTTGGTGGCACTTTTCATTTCATCCGGAGCGTAATTCCGTCCATCGTGTCAGCAAGCCTGAGGCCGTAACGTGTAACTCGCTTGTGCGGATGTCTGTTTGCATCCACGCCTCAATGGTGTAGATTTTCAGCAAAAGGCCAGCGAGATTTTACTTTTAATTTTTTTAAAAAATAAAAATCACCACCCTATGAAATTCATGGGGCGTCCTTCAGCAAAAGTGCTTGTCACAACTGATGGACAACACTGCTTCCGATTTGACGCATACAAAGGAGTTCATTTAGTTACAGGCTGTTCAACGTGGAAAAATCAACCTCAGATTCAGCTCTTGGACTAAGGAGTAAATATAATGTAAATCTTTAGGTAGATCTGCTGGTCAATTAATTTCCCTGACCTTGCTGCTGTGTGTTTGCACTAGAAAATCCCGACATAAGCTCTGTGCATTTACTGAGTGGAAACCCAGAGGGTGTAGCTTGGTATAGTTCTCCCAACAATTGGGAGAACTTTGGAAAACAGCGAGAAGGCCATTCAGCCCATTGAGCCTGTTACACCACACTTGGATTTTTTTTAATATCAATTCAAATGTCGTTCAATTTAATATATCTTCTGAGACAGAGAGAGCGCGAGAGACCGCGAGAGAAAAAAATCCTAATCGAATTATATTCCGTGTTCATGTTTTTATTTGATTTGGAGAAACAATCCAATCTGGCATTCACTTGTCATTTTATGCTTGTTTGCTAAAATGTGTTGGAATAATGAAGAGGATGTTATGCATCTCAATGTAAAAACATGATAAATAGTCTCTGGGGAATGATCAGAAGGATGAAGAGGGCACACTGCTGGTGTAACAATGACAGACAAAGTGCTATTAAATTTACCAAAGTCTACCAGAGACTATGTGAAGGAGAAATGCAACATCTATGAAATCAACACGAATGTGACACATACAGGGTGACCAAAAAGACGTGATAACTACCCTATTGTCTAATAAATACAAAAATATCATTATTTCTTTAAGACATATTCGACATTGTAAAGGTATCACGACTTTTTAGTCTCCCTGAATGAAGGGCCAAATATAATTAGTTGCTCGACAGTGATCTAAAGGGCATGTCTGCTGTTTGTTTATGGATCTTTTAATGTATGTTCAAAAGTCCGTGCAGGATTTACAACAGGAAAGCCTGCTACTTTACAACCTCCACTTAATGTTTTGACAGGGTCCACTGTCATCTGTCTCAGCGTACCCTAGATTGTGGGCAATAAGCTGGTTTCGTCTAATTGTACGTTCATAAAGCAGCAAGCACTCATGAATTAAAAATCAGTCGTGCTCTTCCTATTACTTTCCATACCAGCAGCAACTCTTAAATCTAAGATTCATTGCCAGGTACGGGGTATTTCTAAGAAATGGTACGTACATGTTCAGATAGGGCATTCTGTAAGGAACCGCAGGGCGTGCTTAGCTGTGCTTGTTTCTTGTCTTTATGCTGTTTACAAGAGTAAAAGCAGTACAAGCAGCAAACAGCAGAAATACAGAATAATGTTGTTTTCCCCCCGTAAAATTGCTTAAAGGCTCTGTTATCGCTGGCATGGGTCACAATGTGCTTTCAGCATGAGAATATTAATAGGACACACACAGCGAAGCAGAGATAACATTCTGCTTATCTTTAACTTACTAGATGCATAAAACATACAACAATTAATGCGTTGCTACTTTTGCCCACTAAAACACACAGTCACTCCAATTTACATTATGTCCTTTGCTTTATGAAGTGCTTTGCTCCTGATGGGTGAAAGGTGCTGTACCAAATGTAAGGATTATTATAAAGTGAGGTCTTAAAGGACTTGCTTTTTTTTAATCCCGGTGTCACTTAGCCCATAAAATAGTTTACGTATTAAATGATGAATTTGTTTTGTTCAGAATATCTTCATATTTATTTTGGTGTTTCTCACTCATTCGAATTTAACAGAGTACTGTGCTAATATCCATCCTATCTTATTGACAGGTGATAGGTTTTATTCTTACATCTGGACTTGTGTGGAAGCTGCTGTTAACACTGAGTTAACCCTGCATTTAGCTGCATATTCCAGCAATGGTTACAAAACGTGTAGCTTTGCCTACATATACGTCGTCACTACACTTTACGATAAAATCCTGTTAAGTGCTTTGAGACCATGCTCTCAGTCATTTTCTTCCCCACCCCCAGCCCCCAGCTCGGGTGGCCAGGCAGCATTATGAAACTCTTTGAGATATCCTCCTGGTGTGAAAGACTCTAAATAAATGTAAGTTGTATTATAATGATAATAACCATCTCTATTGAATAGCACCTTTCATGTCGGGCAAAAATCTCAAAGCGCTTCACAGGATTTACCGTAAAGTATTGCGACTCTGTATTTTCTTGGCAAAACAGTAGCATTTTATTGAAGCATCTCAACAACACGATATGGCCCTGTATCAAATGCAAGTATTATTATTGTTATTATTAGCCAGAATATATTCTGCTGATACACCAGTAATCTCGTCCATACTTCACAGCTCTGGACTCTGGCTCTTGTGATTCCTTGTCATCACCTCAGACATCTCCAAAGCCCTATTCTCTCTATTGGCAACTTTCAAGCTCGTGTCTCACGGCATCAATTGCAGGACAGCATAGAACTTAACAATGTACGTGGAACGACAGCTGCCCAGCACTAAAGTGTATGAGGACTCCCTGTTAATGTTGCGCATCTTCGTGTAGTGTTAATATAAAATCAATGGGATGTAAAGTGATAAGTGGGTTATTATAACATGGTTATCTTTCACCATCTGCGCTTCACACCTCAAATGGTTGTATTTAACATGGGTCCTGAGTACTGTTGAGTGCTTGACTTGGAACTGCTCATGATCCAAATAAGCTCTTGGAACTTACAGGTAGCATCCAATGCGTATGGACATGAATACATAGGACTATAATAATAGTCACTGCCATTTATACCAAATGCATCCCTGTTGATGGTTAGAGAGCTAGAAAATTGAGCTGTTATTAAAAAAAATAGGCGAGCAAACTGCAGTATAAATAGCTTGCAAAAAATCAATTCCAAAGTGTATTCTATACTCTGGGATTAAATCAAACTACATTTGCGTAATTGGTTCCTAAGGATAATATTTAGCCTTTGTTCCAAGGTATTGGCCTGACTTCATAAAACTTTATTCCCCTTACCTTTATTCATTCAGATATCAAATGTAATCTCCTTCCGTGGGAATTGCTTTGTGTCTTGTAAATTTCATGTATTTCACTGATTCAGTGTTGTCGGAGGAGCGTAGTTGTTCAATTGAATAAATCAACATGAGCCTGTGTTGCTTCATTATACCCTGAGCTGCGATTGCAAATTGATTTGCAACTGACAACTAATCAATAGGAACATTTCAGTCACTGCAAATCCACGAAGACCTTTCATTTCATCGTTCAGCTGAATGTGGGATTTTTGACAATTCTGTCAAGGTCTGAGTTTGCTCACAGGATGTCACAGCGTCAGCCCAGCTCAATCGGTAGCTCGCTCACTGCTGAGTCAGAGGATTGAGGATTCAAGCCCTAAATTTGGGACTCACAATCTGGGCTGACACTTCAATATGGTGCTGCATTTCTGGAGGTGTCGTCCTTCGGATGAGACGTTAAATCAAGATCCCATTTGCCCACTTTGGGTGGACCTTAAAAATCCCATGTCCTGGCCAATATTCTCACGAATAAAATTTGTCATTCACTTCAGTGCTGTGCGCAACTCCTGGAATTAGCTACAGAATACAGGGACACAACATTTCACAGTAAATACTGTGAAGCACTTTAAAATATTCTCCTAACCTGACAGGTGCTATGTCAAATGCAAAAAAAAATTATTAATAAACCTGACATTTGATATAGTGTCTTATCGTGTCGTCAAGACGTCTCAAAGGCATCACAGGACATACTGTAAAGTGGATTGACTGTGTATTTTGTGGGGGAAATTACATGGAATGACAGGATAATGACATTTTATAATGTAATAAAATTACATAGAAATACATAGAATGACAGGGCCTGGATTATTGATTCATCTATTAATTAATTATTAATTGATGTATTCTAGGCAAACTTTGATCTGCATTTTTACTTTGACTTTCCTTTATGAAATAGAATTCAATGTTAACAGGGGTCAGAAAAGTGCCAGAAATTACCTGAGGTATTTATTAACATGAATGTTTGATGTTAAATTGCAACCTTAGAAATGAGTCTCTCACTCTCTGCCTCTCTTTATTTCTGTGAATCGTTAAATCTCGTATTATTATTACTATAAACACTGCCACTCCATTGCCCTGGGAACCACTTCATGATTGTTATTGATGGCCAAGCTAAATTTCAGCGCGTTGGGAATCCTCCCGACGCGAAAGGCGTTACATAAATGTAATTTGTTGTTGTTGCTGTTGTTGGCAAACAAGTCTTATGACAATTCCAGCAAACATTGTTCAATGCCTTTTGATCTGATGTTTGGTCAATCTTAAGTCTTGTCGACACGGCAAGACAATTTCCAACATTGAACCATGGCAAACACAAAATAAAAATTAATAAAAACTTCTTTAGTAACATCCTACAAACAGGCATGACGTGAATGACCTTTTTTTTTATTTGGGAGATTTTGTAGCCAGAGACATTGGGAGAAACTCCCTTCTTTTTTTTGAACAGAACGTGGAGTCCTGTAGCTCAGTGGTTAGAGCACTCGCCTTGCAAGCGAGACACCTGGGTTCAATTCCAGGCAGGGCGAAACCTTGGACAAGTTTCCTTACTCCACACGCCTAATAATAATCCTTTCAAAACAAAACAATAATAAATTGGTTGTGGGACACTGCTGTGCGCAATTGGCTGCCGCGTTTCGCCCACAAGTATACAGTCAATTCACTTTACAGTCTATTCTGTGAAGCGCTTTGAGACGTCGAGAAGACGTGAAAAGCCCTATATCAAATGCAAGGATTATTATTGTTACCATGGGTTAGGGTTTAACATCCACCTGAACAGGCAGACCTGGGCTCAGTTTAATGTTTCATCAGAAGGACAACAGCAAAATGCAGAACCTCCAACTGCAGTAGAATTTCAGCCCAGTGTATATGATTCAAACTTCCCAGCCTTCTGACTCCGCAGGTGAGCGTGCTACCAACTGCGTCAGGCTGACACCTCATCAGAAAAAATGAAAGTATATGAAAGAATGAAGAATGAAACCATACAGTGGCTTCACTTTATAGAAAATCTGGTGTAGCAGTTTGAGACATTATTAGATATTCCTGTTAAGCTGCTTTGTGCTTCCTCGCCAGTTTTTCTTCAGGATTTTCCTGAGTCTTACCTTAGAGAAAACTGCTCAACATTGCAATAGAGTTGTTCCGAAACAAGTTAACTACACAGTGACATTGACATTAGTGATGCCGACAGGTCCACTATTCCAACTGAAAACAATCCATGTCGACACAAAGGAAAAATACAGCAGAAGTAATTGTCCTCCCATTCAATATACAGACATTACTCATGTGCCCTAAAGTCCAAGCAAATTATCCTGGTTGCTGAAACTGCTCTCCCACTATAAATGTCTTCACCCATTGGGATTTGGAGCTCTTCAACTTGACTTAAGGACAGATTTTTAAGTCCAAGTGAACAGTAACAACTTGATTCTTCCCTCAGATCCTAATTAATAACTGTCTGGAGGACACTTGGAAACTGGTAGCAAAGAGGATGACAGATGCCTGATTTCGTAGCATATTAATAAAATAATAATAATCCTTAGAATTGATATAAAGCCTTTTCACATCGTCTCAAAGCGATTCACAGGATTCTACCGTAAAGTGGAGTGGCTGTGGATTTTCTGGGTGAAAATGGGAGTCAATATGCACACAGCAGTGTCCCCCAAACAGTCATGAAGTGAATGACTCATTTTTGGGGGGGGGATTGCCGGCCAGGATGTCAACCTGAAGAGGCAATTAAACAGACAGGGCCTCGGTTTAAAAATCTCATCCAAAAGATGCCTCCTCTGACAATTCAACCCCCCCCACCTAGCACTGCATTGGAATATCAGCCTGGACTGCGAGTTCAAAGTCCCAACGTGGGGCCTGAATCCACAATGTTCTGACTCAGAGTTGAGCGTGCTTCCGGTGATAACAATACTATCAGAAATAACACCAATTATTATTATCATTATCACATTCCTCACTGCACCATTTGCTTTAGCGGCATGTTTCACGTAGCTCGAATTGATCATCCAGTAAAGTATTATTGAATTCAACAGGATTATTAAGTGTAGCATATAATGTGCTTATAAGTGCACGATTGTCCCAAATCCCCTTCGGAGCCGTAGAATTTTACAGCACCGAGTGGGGCTATTCACAAAAGATATTCCGCCTTCCAGAAAAAGACTGTGGTCTAATTTGCAAGGGAAGTTGTGTGCTTTGTGGATCTCCACATGACAAGCTTACAGCAATAGTGTGCCAGTCAGCTTAGCCACATAATGGGAGGAATTCCACCTCGGTCAAGATCTCTAAGTGGTATCTCAGAGCGCTCAGAATATGGTAAAATTGCTGAACTCGGTCTGTGATCTTCTCACTCTTCTTCTCCACTCTCCACTCTGCAAAAAGCTGATACTTCACCTACATCCCCCTACACCCCATCAACAGTGACACCACACCTTTACTCTCTGGATATATAAGGTCTCCTCTGAGACATCTCCTGTCTACTCATTGTCCATAGCTCCTCTAAAACTAGTGATTTTAATAATAATGATCCTTGCATTGGATATAGCGACTTATTACGTCTTCGAGACGTCTCAAGCGCTTCGCGGAACATGCCGCAAAGTGTAGTGAATGTGTTTGGTGAGCGAAGAGTGGCAGACAATTGCGCACAGCCGTGTCCCACAAACAAATTGAAGTGACCTATTTATTATTATTTTTTTTGGAGGAATTATTACCACTGGAATAACGATCCGCCAATTGACGATCCGCCAACAACCAGGTTCCTCCTGACTGCTAGGCAGACAGAGATGTGTGGAGTAAGGAACCTTGCCCGACATTTCGCCTTGCCAGGGATCGAACTCACTTGCGAGGCGAGTGCTCTAACCAATAGGCTACAGGATTCCGTTTTGCTGCCCTTTCTACCCCTGCGCTCCCCCTCCCACCCCCCCTCAAACCTATTACAAAGCGGCCAATACATAAATCCTCTGTCCAATATGAACACTGGGCTTGCTTGGCATTTACAACATGCTGTATTGCCATCGGCTGTGGGCCCCAATGTAGTCTGTGGTTTACACATCAGGTTTGAAATCCCTTGTGCCAAATAATAGAAAATGGATGAAAATGTAAAGTATAAACAGTGTTTGGGAAAAATGAAATCCACGCTTTTACATTGCAGTAAATTGTTTAAAAGATCAGCTGTTTGCTGCAAATGTGGTGCCTCGGTGGAGTTGAGAATGATTCCTTTTCATCTTTTATTATTACAGGTTGCGACTATTTCTGTAATCACTTTGGTGCCTGAATTATTACCTTGTTTGTCAATTCTCGGAGAGAAATTACACAGTGCTCTAGATTTGCTCAGTTTACTGAGCGTTCCAGAGGGCCCAGAGCTCTGAAAGTTGCCGAATTCCGTCCCAACTTTGAAGTGCGCTTTTCAAAATGCTGTTCGCCCACAAAATACACAGTCACTACACTTCAAATACACTTGCCTGCAACTCCTGTGAAGTGCTTTGAGACATCCCTCCAAGTGAATTGCGCCGTATCATTTACATTTATATAATATCATTTAGCTCTTTGGGACGTCCTCCCGACGTGAAAGGTGCTCTATCAATATAATTTTGTTGTTATTTTGTTGTTGTAAATTATATATAATTTACAGTATATTCTGTGAAGCGCTTTGAGATGTCTCGAAGACATGATAAGGCGCTATATCAAATGCAAGGATTATTATTATTATTATATCAAATTTAAAGATTATTATTAGTTTGGCAAATTTTATTCAGACCGATTCTGAAATTTATTATGATTATTGTTAGTAATACTGCTATTTAGTATTATTAGTAATAATAATAATTGTGTCTGGCTACTCTGAAATGCAACATAAATGGAGCAAATCGAGACCCAGGTGGACTTTCTCCTTATTTTATGATTTTTGTGTTTTTATATAATTTTTGTGGGTAAATACAACGCATGATGGTGGGGCGTTTACAAACCAGAAATCACTCAGTTTCTACGGCTGATTTAAGCCATTACTTGGTTTCAGCCAGTGCACCATGACAGAGGTAGAAATTGCAACTTGGTCTGGATTGACTCTGTTTCTCTAAGCATTTCAGAGGATCCACATTTGGGTAACAATCGTTCGCACAGTGTTAATGCGAAGCCGGTTCTTTTAAAATCTAAGTCGGAATTCAACAATGTGTCATATTTGCCATTAGATTAACATTTTAAGTGGAATTTTCCTCCTTAATTTGCGTCGGGATTGAAGAATTTTAACCTCGCATTTGATATAGCGCTTTTCACTTTGAGTGGATGTCTCAAGGCCCTTTACAGAATATACAGTAAAGTGTGCCGGCTGTACATGGAAACTTCTGGGGGAACCAAACAAAGTATATTGTGGAAGATACTACCTTATTTCTATCTTTCAGAATTAAAAAAGGCCGACCTAAAACACAGTGAAACAGCTAAAGGCACAATTAGGAGAAAACTAGGAGAGAAATAAAACTTTGGTCACTCAATCCACGCAACAAGCTGTCATGTTTTCCCACAAGTACACAGTCAATCCACTTCACAATATATTCTGTGAAGCGCTTTGAGACATTTCAATGGCGTGATAAGGCGCTATTTCAAAATGCAAGGATTATTATTATTATAAAATAACTATTAATTGATACTAACAATTAATTACAAATACCAGAGATTTCTGAAACTTCTTAGTGTCTTATATTATTATTTTTAAGGTAAAAAAAAAACATTTCATGTGGCTCTGGTGTGATGCTACAATTGTGCTTGCATTCCCCTTTCTGCAGTGATGGCCTTACCAACAAACACCTGGATTACAGGTGAAAAAGGGCAAATCGATAACCGCATAAGACTTAATCCAGATCCCATCAACACCTTGGAATTACCTCAGTGTTTTGTGCCGAAGACTTTGCTTCAGGTTCTGCCGTTCAGCAAAGTCCAATTACAACAAATGACAACGATACAATATGAAGTGAGAAAGGGGAGAAGATTCTAATCTTCTATAGCTTCAGGATCTGCTGCTTTTTCGCCCACAAATATACAGTCAATTCACTTTACAGTATATTCTTTGAAGCACTTTGAGATGTCTAGAAGACGTGATAAGGCACTATATCAAATGCAAGGATTATTATTATTATTAATATTTTCCACGGTACAAGTGACACTGAGTATTTTTCTTCTGAAAGTGCATTAAATGTTGCCTGCAGCAAAGCTTTCTTAAAGAATGATGCTCCGTCTAATTCATATGTCACAGAGATTAGAGGTAATTCTGGAAGCAAAAACAAATCAATCTAGAATGCTATAATTTGTTTTCTTACGGTCCGTGTGCTGAAATGATGATAGGGGGCACAATATTGCCCCTTTAAGTCAATTACCTCCAGCTCTCTTTCATTATATTAATGGACCCGTTTCAGCTAAGCAATAAATCGATTTCTCTGCGAATGATCACACCAACTACCTGAAGAGATGAGGGTGAATCTGGATTGCCTGCAGCAGACCTGGCAATTTCAAAGAGCGACACAAACAGTGAAGCAGAAATAAGTAAAACCAGTAGAAGGAACAATCCTGCCAAGCTGACCTGGGTACCGTTACTTTACGACAATGACTTATTCAAAGACCTCCACTGTTCTTTCCTCCATAGCTTTTCTAAGATGGCAATATTATTAATCCAATTGCAAATTCCTTTGAGTACTGTAATGCTATTCTTAGGACCTATGCAAAGAAGCACGATGAAGGTATTCTAAGCTTCTCTCATAAATAATAATAATAATCCTTGCATTTGATATAGCGCTTTTCACGTCTTCTAGACGTCTCAAAGCGCTTCACAGAATATACTGTAAAGTGAATTGACTGTATATTTGCCAGTTGATTTTGGGTGTAATGCAGTGGAACATATCCAGGAGAGAGAAGTTGGTTTCTCCCGGTGTCCTGGCCAACTTGTAGACCAATTTTATTAGAATTGGTCTACAGGTTTTTGTGGGACGTTGTTGTGTGTAAATTGACTCCTGCATTCGCCTACAAAGAAAGTCATTCCATTTTACAATAAAATCTTATGAAGGGCTTTGACAATGTGATAAGATGCTATATCAATTTTATCTGTTGCAGAAGTAGCAAAACAGTGTAGCCTTTTGATTTATTTGCAAAATTCAGATAATACGTGGTGCAACTGGATATCTGGAAGTTTGTTGTCAGGTAGGACATTTTACATCCAAATGTTATAATTTGGCATCTTGTTGTTTACCAAATTTTACAGCATTACAGGGACATAAGCGTGAAAAAAATACATTCGCAATTTTTCTACATTAGGAAAGGAGCACAAACAGTCCTTTTCTTTGTGAAATATTACATTTGCTGTCAGAATGTATTACGACAGTGAAAATAAATTGACGTGTTTCAAAACTGATTAGAAATAAGCCTCCTTCTCTTACCATCAGGTGCCAGAGCTCTGAATATTAGATGCTTTTTGTTCAACAGCCAGCGAGAGACTGATGAAATGATTCCCCTACGGTCCATTGACATTTCCAGGATCATGAATTCTTTAGTCCTCCCATGTTTTATTTGCAGAGTTGAGGTCCATTGCTGACAAATGGCTCTCTCTCTCTCTCTCTCTACGCCCATTCTCCATCCCACAGGCTTCAGATTCCTTATTATAGAGGTTACGCCAGCCCTGGAACAGCTATTGAGAACTCAATCAATTCTAGCTGTTTTCTTAATGTGTTAAGTGATGGGTATTAGTCAAGGAGCTACCATGACAAACTAAAGTATTAAATATGTTTGTCGGCGGTGCTACCCTTTGATTGAGACATTCTGTGGGCATTTCGTGTTCTTGGTGTCCTGGCCAACAAATCCCCCAAATAAAATTGGTCACTCACTCCATGGCTGTTTGCGGGGCATGACCGAGCGCAAACGTGCCACCGCGTTTCGCCCACAAAATACCCAGTCACTCCACTTTACAGTATATCCTGCGTGGCACTTTGCGACGTCTCAACAACTCGATAAAGCGCTCTATCAAATGCAAGGATTATTATTATTAAATGTAGTTGACCTTTGGCTCTGAAAACAAATCCATCTGACTGCATAAACCATGCCTTTATAAAAACCTGCTGCCACATCGGATTGGAATTCAACATGTCGGTATGTCGTCCAGACCGATACTGCAGTGCAATGCTGGAGGAGCTATAGATGTTGTTGTATTGAATTGCCTTTTGTCAGAAATGCCACCATTTGGTGAAGACAAAATTGGTTCGGATGAAAAAAGACCGAAAAGCTTTAAATACCATACAAGAAATACAACTGCATGATATGAATCGGAGCTTAAAAAGGTGGTATAACTCGCTTGGACTTTAATTTCCTTCATGTTGAGTTACATGTGAAACTCCATTATGGGTCAAGTCCTGTACAATGTAACTGGGAAATGCTTGGTATTCATGAGACATACAGTAATAATAATAACTTCAAGACGTCTCAAAGCGCTTCACAAAATACACTCTAAAGTGAATTGACTGTATATTATGTGGGAGAAACGCGGCAGCCAGTTACACACAGCAGTGTCCCACAAGCAGTCGTGGATTGAGTGACCAATTTATTATTATTATTATTATTCATTCCTTTTTNGAAGGAATTATTACCCCCGGAAAATTGATCCCCCAATTGACCAAGAACTAGGTTCTTACTTACTGCTAGGTAAACTGAGATGTTTGGAGTAAGGAAACTTCCCCAACATTTCGCTCTGCCGGAAATCGAACCAGGTCTCTCGCTTGTGAGGCGAGTGTTCTAACCACTGAGCTACCCACCGATGATGGGCCATGTATTTCTCTGTTATGGAGGACTCATTTACAACATGCACAAATTAGTACATTTGTGTCAAGACAACTGGAGAGCAAACAAACTGGAGAGCAAAGCATAAAGGGCTTCATAGGTAACTATTGTCAAGCGTTGTGACTGATACATTACGTGATCGAAATTTTCCGAACTTATTGAACTTCCAAGACCAAGAACTCCCAGTGCATTGATATGCGCGAATGTCAGTCAATGGTCTGTTTGGAGAATATAAAAAGATCACTGCTGTGACTGTTCTCTCTGTCTTTTGTCACAAGCCTCACAGAGCTTCTTACCGCCCTATTTGTTTTAAGCCAGTACTGTCAGACTGCCTGAGATTTTATTACACCAGGGATCACACTGGTTGTTTGTTCAAGTGGTTGTTTGATGGCCTGTGAAGTCGCTGCCACTTTTGCTGGCCTGTCATAGTTCTATCTGTGAAACGAATGTTGGTTTGCTTGCGTCAGATCAAGTGGCTGAATGTTCTGAGTGAAGTCACTGCTTGCTCGTGCGTCCTTGCAAAGCCTCGGTTTGTAGGTTGATTTGTTTCAAAATGGAATAGGGGTGACTGCTAGAGAGGAGACAGTTGGGAGTGTTTAAAAGAGAAATGGATATTCACGGGCGGTGGAAACAACAACTTACATTTATATAAGCTCCTTTTGCGCAGGATAATGTCTCAGAATGCTTCACAAGGCCTGGGTCAGACCCCAAGTAAAACAGAAAGGTGACGTGGTGAGAGAAAGGGGAAGTAACCAAAGGCGTGGTTGAAGAGGTAGACTTTTAGACAGTATTTAAAGATAGAGAGTGAGGGCGAGATTCAGGGATAGGGGAAGGAACTCCAGAGGTGAGAGCTGTGGTAGATGAAGGCTCAACCAGGGTATTTATACGTGATGGTGAGAACCTGAAAGTTGATCCATTGAGATACAGGGAACCATTGGATCTATTCCAAAGACTGGGGTGATGGGCATGGGAAGCTTAGTGCAGATGAATCGAACCCAGGTCCTCTCGCTTGTCAGACAAGTTCTCTAACAACTAAGCTACAGCACTTTATGTTTGACCTGTGGATGTCATGCTCCAGTATCTGCATTTATTCATTGTATAGAAATATGGAGAATTTTTAAAAAATGTTACCAGTACAAAACCACATCACGGAACATAAATCATAATCCCATTCCTGCCGTGTTCCTGCTCTTATAAACCACTGAACCATAGAAACCTGTAATGGATAATAATAATAATGTTTTCATTTAACATAGCGCCTTATGTTGCTGCCACGTCTTAAAACGCTTCACAAGAATTACTCTGAAGTGGTGTGACTGTTGTGTGTTTTGTATTTTAATAAATGTCTTCAAACTGATAGCCTATCATACAACTTGACAGGGGTACACAGAAAATTGTGTAATAATCATTTTGCCATAATAGAGATTTGTATGTTAAATACTGCAGTCATAAAACACTGTAATTCAAATTAATTGGCTACTCATTTCATTGTTGTTTATGGGGCGTTGCTGGTGCAGATTACATCCTACATGTTTCCGTGTAACATTCAATTTAATTTTTAATCAATTATATTTGGTAAAGTGCTTCAAGACTTAATTTTATGTGAAAGACGCTACATAGATACATGCTACGCTTATGATAGCGAAGCGTTTGTTTTATCTCATCTGACATAAAAAATGGCAGTTAATGCTCTATGTAACTACAGGATTGCTGGAAATTGGTAGAAGCAAATAGCCGACTTTATAAATAAACAGCAAATATAATTGGATTCTCTCCTGAAAACGTCACTGTTGGCCCTACTTGCCTTAATTTATTGATATGAATAATCATAGTGTGTTCCAGCCAGTTAATAGTCTTGCTCTTTATCTTCATCAGTAGAAGTCATCATTGCTTACAGATACATTTTGACAGCATCCCAAAAGTAAGGGCACAAATTCCTCTCTGCAAATATAGTGGACCAGGATGCTGCAATGCCATATGACAGTTCAATCAAAGTGATTTGCTGTAGCAAATTTGGTTTGCTCAGTTGCCCAGCTGATAGTTCATGCCTAAAATCACACATAATGTTGACAGTGAATTGATGCTGTAGGGGTCTAACTGGAGTCAAAATAGCAGGTAATGGAAAGAAAAACTAGATATCAATAACGGGGTCAATTGTGCAATGTTTCTTAAATGATTTCTTAATTAAGAAATGGGGAAGTTCCAGTAACCAGAGTTCGGCCACATACATCAAATGAATCCCTAAAATGGGTTGAGTTGGAAGGATTGTAGTGTCGGCCTAGACTGAGAGCTCGAAATTCCAATGTGGGGCTTGAATTCACAGCCTTCCGAGACAAGAATGCTACCAACTGAGGCAAGCCGTCACACAGATTTCAATCCAATTTCCCAGTCTTCAACTTCCTTCTAAAAATCTAACATGTGGAACTTTTAAGAATTGCCTTTCGAAAAGAAGCGTCAATGATATCCACTGGAGAGCCCTCATCAACTGGTCCAAATACGTGTGAAGAGCTCCACTACCTGGCATCGAACACTGCTAAAATGTTAGGATGATTAAGGAGCTGTGCATGCACCCAGCTGTTCAAGGACATTAAAACCCTCACTGGCTGTCTAAGAGATCGCTCAGAAATGTTGAAACTCATTAGCTGACAGAGTGACATTAGAAACCAGGCTAATGCTGCAGCCTATCACATCAAATCAATTGTGAAACCCCTTTCCTGGAGATAACATGAGGAGCAGAACTCAAAGGCAACTTTTAACATTGCTCTGACACAGAGACCTCATTAATTTGTCGCAGACAATGTTAGGACATTCGATCTTGCACTGCAATCAACCCATAATGTCGCCCTCTAGAGTTCATGGCAAATCCATTTAATATCAGCTTCTAGTGGCTCCCACTTCCACATGTATGCGGATTTCACCCAACTCTACCTTTCCTCCTCTACCCTCAACTCCATGACCCCCGATGTACTGACAGCTGCCTGTCCGACATCGAGTCCTGGACGAGAGATAACTTTCTCCAGCTCAACGTGCGCAAAACTGAGGCCCTCCTGATTGGCTCGCGTCAGCGCCTCCGCACCTCAGGCGCTGACACCATCAGCATCCAAGGCTGCACTCTCCACCTCTCAAAGCCAGTCAGGAACCTCGGCGTTCTGTTCGACCCTGAGCTGTCCTTTCTCCCTCACATCCGCGCCACAACTGGCACCGCCTTCCATCACCTCCGGAATGTCGCCAGACTACGGCACTACCTCACCCCTCACGCTGCTGAAACTCTGGTCCACACCTTTATCACCTCAAGGCTGGACTATGGGAACTCTCTCCTCGCCGGCCTTCCCGGCACCTCCCTCCACACTGCAGGTCATTCAGAACTCTGCAGCTCGTGTACTGTCCCGCACCAGACACCGCGACCACATCACTCCCACCTCCCCTCACCCTCCCCTCGCCTCGCTCGCCTCCACTGGCTCCCCATCCCCAGAGGATCGAATTCAAGATCCTCATCCTCACCTACAAGACCATTCATGGCCTCGCTCCCTCCTACCTCTCCAACCTACGATCCCCCTACCTACCTGCCCGTACCCTCCGTTCCTCTGGCTCCGGTCTGCTCCACATCCCCCGCCCCAACCGCCCTACCATCGGTGGCCGGGCCTTCAGCCTCTCAGCCCCGAGGCTCTGGAACTCTATCCCCCAGTGCCTTCGCCGCTTCCTCCCTTTCCTCCTTCAAGGCCGGTCTCAAGACCTTTCTCTTTGACCGTGCCTTCAGCTCCCCTCTCGACTCTCTACCCCCTCCTCGCTCCTCCCTTCCCTCCCCTCACCCTGACCATTCTCCCCCTTGCTCGGGTCCTGACCTAACTGTACAGCGCCTTGGGACGTCCTCCCGACGTGAAAGGCGCTCAATAAATGGAATCTTGTTGTTGTTGTTGTAGTGTAGAAAGCCCTCCGAAACATATCAGCTGGTAAATCTTTACAGACATCCACACACCGAATGCCAGTTTTGTACGAGCGGCAAGCATTCAACTAGCAAAATTCCATTAGGAAGATGAACTTTCCTTGATTCCTAACCGAGAACTGTTCTCAGTAGGACATATCATGGATGAACGGGGTATCAAGATGTTAGTGTAAAAATTACACGCCTGAGTGCGGGCTGGAAATTATAATTGGACTTGAAGTACAACAACAACAACTTGCATTTATATAGCGACCTCACGAGGGGTAGTTGGAGCTGTAGCTGGAGAGCTTGACAGTGGCGGAACCTGACCCCAAGCCAGAGGGAGGGGGGAGGTGATCGTAAGCACGATCAAAAAGGAAAGTCGGTAAGCGGGATTTCAAAGTGGGGCGGGAGGGGGCAAGGCGGAGGGATTGAGGGAGGGAGTTCCAGAACTTCCGGGTATAGTGGCTGGAAGCACGGCCGCCAATGGTGAAGCAGAGGGGGCGAGGGACGATCAGGAGGCCGTAGCCGGCCGAGCGGAGGCAGTGGGGTGGTGGAGTGGGAGGTAAGCAATTCGGATGGGTAGGGAGGTACGAGGGCCTTAAGGAAGGTACAGGTCAGCCACGATCTTATAGAATGGCGGAACAGGCTTGAGAGGCTCACTGGCCTACTTCTGTTTCTATGTTTCTAAACTGTTTGTTTGGCTGGTACTTGTGTCTCTGTGCATGTGTGTGCGTGTGTGTTTCAGCACACACACACACGCACACTTACACACACAAAAAAAATCATTGCACAGAAACAGTTTTGATACAACTTCACCACTGTCCAATATTGCCTTTTGCGCCGAGCTTTTCTGTGACCGAGTGTTCATCTCCACGACTTCCTTCTGGACTGAACTGGAATTTTAATTTCATGCTCTAGATGTTCCATTCGAACACACAGCGAGTTTCCTCAATTGTGACCAAGATATCAGCATGGTTTACAACAGGGATTGAAATACCGAGCTGTACTGGTTGCACTCTCAAAAACAATATTCCCTTGGGAAAAAAACCACAAGCGATTCGCCATCAGTTGGAGAGAACACAAACAATAGTCCGACTGGATCTTTTGAACACCTTCTAATTTCAGCAAGAGAGGTCGCATCTGATGCATTTATCAGAATGACATCTCAGTCATCGAGCAAAAAGGCAATTATTTGAATCCAATCTCGAGCCAAAGAGGTGTCTAAAATGGTTTAGGACTTGTAAACCAGATGAATAGATTTAAACAAAATGCCTGCAGGATAACAGTAACCTATTATATTTTCTACTGCTTTCCTACTGTGATCAATACAACTACGTAACAGTTTGAGAGCAAAGATCAAACTGAGCCAATATGGTTCACAGCAACTCTCCTCTAAAGTTGCCGGAAAATAAAGCTGGGTAAATTGTTTGGGTAAAAGCACAACTTATCATAACTTCAAAGAGTAATGCTCATAAGCCATTTTTTTTGTAAAAAGGAATATATAATATGTAGAAATGTCCAAGAAAGGAGAGAAAAAAGTAATAGACTATGAAAAATCACTATGAGACGAAGGAGTAAAATTCTGTTGTTTTGTAATGCATCCCTTGTGTTAATTAGCACCATTTGTTATCTATATTATGAGTCACCCAACATCCATGGGAAAGCTGGAACCATTGGTAATAAATTGACGATTCATTGAGAAATATCTCATAAAAACTCAACAATAGGTTCGCTGAAATTCATTGACCAAACGTATCTGTTCGCATTTGTATATTGCAAACTGCTAACAAATCAACGATACATGTTTGTAGGCGCACACTTGGCTATTTCTTGTCTGACTCCATCTAAATTCCATGTGCGCTGGAATCTGATGGCGTTTCTGTTGGTTAAGTTTGTGCTACGAAAATGGTCGACACACTATTCCAAATGCATCACAGATTTTCTCATCTATAATGTATCGCGACAACCTCCATTCCCCTTTCCCCTGGTCCCCAAAAAGCACTAAAGCATTAAATACTTCTGCGCTAACCCTGTCTGCTCTAATCGTACCTAACAGTCAGAATTACCTTTGCAGTTAACATTCATAATGCATTAACTTACAAGATTTGTCAAAATTATTCAACCTTAAGTAGCCTCATACTGGGAGTCAAAACAGTAACTTGCATTGATATAGCGCCCTCCATGCCAGGCAGGGTCTCAGAGCGCTTAACGATGGTGAAGCCCAATGCCGAGCCAGGGGGAGGAGGAAGGTGACCGGACACACGGTCGAAGAGGAAGGTCTTCAGGCGCAACCTGAAAATGGGGAAAGTGGGGGCAAGGCGAAGGGATTGAGGGAGAGAGTTCCACAGCTTCGGGGCGTAGTGGCTGAAGGCACTGAGTCCTTCCAGAACAAGAGAAAGATTGGAGCTCGGAGAAGAACAGTGAAAAGCAGAGAAACAAGAAAGCCAGTTGTTACAGCAAGAACAGAAAAGGGTTGCCAATTACCTGTGCATTTTTTAACACGGCTTCCTCGCTTAAATCCGTGTCGGCTCAGCTTGCAGTTGAAGTTTGCCTCCCAGAATTCTGCAAACCAGATGTTTCGTCTATTGTTCTCTAGGGTTCGACTCATGAAGTATTTATCGAAACCTGCAAGGAACGCAAGTGTGGGACATTCGTTAATGCCTTCACATTGCCACGGTTGATAGTTGAGTGTATTATAGCGCGATGTCTAATGGGATTGCTCAATAAGGAAATTGGAAGTGCAGTACATCAAACCAACTCTGCTCCGATGCTTTCACCCACAAAAACAGTCTCTGCATTTTACAATATATCTTGTGAAGCACTTTGGGACGTCCTCCTGACGTGAAAGGCACTATACCAATTGCATAATTATTATTATTAATTTTGGGGGGAATTTCTTGTCGGTCAGTGTGACATAATCCTTGGATTTGATATGGTGCCTTTCACGTCGGGAGGACGTCTCAAGGCATTTTATGGGATTTGCTGCATTTGATCCTTGCACTTGAATGGAGCAAAAGCACACGGTGAATAACAATACATATTGCCAGCTCAGAAAAATGACTGTGGAAATTCCAAGATTAAATGGCGTCTTAAGAATCTGTGTTGACATGCCGCGCGTATATCCCTGTGCCTCTTTCATTCACATCTTCCTTTCACCTGAATAGAAGAAATGGGAGCGTAGCTCTATGGCTTTCAGGACTGAGCACTGACATTTCAGTCAGTATGATATAGGTGCATATTAGACATGAAAAATTGATTCAGTTTCCATACTGTGCAGTATGAAGCTACAATACATTACCATTCACTGTCAGGCCTAAAGCAGGACAGAATACTAATCTGAGGAGTTCCTAAGGCAAAACTGTGCCACAATATACATCCAGTATCATGAATTTTTGATACATCCATGCCCTTGTGTAGTCCCAATTCAATACACTGTCCCTAATTAGACCCACATTCACTAGTATGAATGTCCAGTGCATCTGGGAAGTAACGAAGCATTCGACTCAAACCAGAAAGAAGTTTCTCCCAGTGGCCTGTCCAACACTTCCCCCACCCCACCCCCCCACCCACTCCCACGAAACGCGGCAGCCAATTGCACTCAGCAGTATCCCACAAACAGTCATGGATTGAGTGACCAATTTTATTATTTTTTGAAGGGATTATTACCCTCAGAAAAGCAATCCGCCAATCGACTATCAAGCAGGTTCCTACTTACTGCTGGGTAAACAGAGGCATGTGGAGTAAGGTAACTTGCCCAATGTTTCTCCCTGCCCGGGAATCGAACCCTCTCGCTTGCGAGGCAAGTGCTCTAACCACTAAGCTACAGGACTCCAATTAGACATATTGTCAGGACTAGGCATGAAGCATGGCCATTTGGACAGGGCACCAAATGGTCCCCATTAAACTGTATCTCCCCCAACCCCAAGTCAGCACCTTCAGCAGAAGATTGCAAACAGATGGAGTGGACAGAGGCTGTGAAAGATCCCATTTTATTGACATGTGACTTCTTGTATGTCACTCGCCATTTTATTCATTTCCTGTCACCAGTGTAGGCATGTTAAATGGTATTCATGTCACCCAACATTTGATTGATGGCTTAAACTGCTGCTGACAGCAAACATACACACAAAAAAACAGGAACGCCAAAAATGGAACGTTATTGGACTGCAATAAACTGAACACAAAATTAAGCTATCGAAAAATCCCTTTGAATTCAGCAATCTGAATATGTTTCCTCTTGAGGCCTCTGCGAGTGACACAATTAATTTAATTCCAAATTAGTGCTGGATTATGAAGTGATTTGTGCTGTAGACTAATGCCAAATGGGACCAGAGTGGAAACCATTGAAATGCATTTCATCTCGAAAAGCACACGATTGGCAAAACGGAAAGACTCACAAAGTCCCATCAGAATTGGTCAGATTCAAACCCGGGGCCCAGAGGTGAAAGCATTCAATCCGATTGCACTACATCGTTGCCTCATTAAAATGTTTAAGAATTTAAGATATTATTCAAATAGCATTAAATATTAATAGAAGCAGACACTGAATTCCTAATATTTTGTCAACTGTGAAACACTAAGCAACAGATAATGTTGTGTGTGTAGTTTGATCCTAAAAAAGTGAGTTTTCTGAGTTAATCTTGGGTAATCAATTTGGCTAATTGCAAGTTGGATTAGGGTTGTTCTTTCCTGTATATATAACATTAATGCTTCCTTATTTGGTGTCAAGATTCTCTTTGAGTAGTTGCAGTGCTGTTGACTGTTCAGAACATAAAACATGGTTAGAGGGGAGAAAATGTGGTCATACAGTGGATTCACTTTACAGTATATTCTGTGAAGCGCTTTGAGACGTCTCGAAGACACAATAAGGCGTTATATCAAATGCAAGGATTATTATCATTATTATATTCAACCAGAAGTTCCCTTTTTCTGTGCTGTTATTTCGGTATTAGCAAGTGTGTCGTCGATTGACCTATCCTAGCAGAGAAAGATTTCAGCGGAGCTCAAGGCAGACTACAACAACCATTACGTGAAAGATACTGCAAATTAATTGATTGCAGGAGACATTAACCTGGTGTTATTACCAATTCACTTTGTGTCCAATGACAGAAAGTTGCTTAGAACCTTGGAATTGAAATCTCGATTGCTGTACGACCCAGGGTATTGTTGTAGATTGATGGTAACAGTAGACGAGTAGAGTGGTACTCAATTGTTTCGAAAACTGCATGATATGCCTCAGGGATGAAGTTTAACAGTTGTCTTTAATCGACCACAACCAAGAGAAGTGAGCGAGGAAAGGAACTCAGCAAATCCAGTGCAAATGCATGAATGTTGCACATCAAGTTTTAGGGCAGCTCCAGATTGGCAGGAAAGAGAAAAGTGCAGGAAAGGTTCAATTGCCTTGAGATTTTATTGGAAAGACAAACAAATGAATCAATCCGTGAGACTGAAGACTCAAACTCAGCTGTTTTACGGGCCACACTGTGAGGCCTAAATTTCTGATCGAAAATTGAAGGCTTCTTTAGCTGTTAGTAATAATTCCCCAGTTCAGTGAGCAAAGGCTATTTGCTGAGTCAAAAAAGTTTTTTTTACGCAGTGGTTCAAGAGGTAATTTATTTTTAGGTAAATACTGTAATACATCTTACTTACACAATGAATATTAGTGCCATTAAGAAAATGGATTTGAAATCGATTCTTCCAGAAATAAATGTTGGCTGTGTCTATCTTGCCTGTTGTCCTTCAGATGAGATGTTAAACCAAGGACCTGTCTGCCTGTTCTGCGCTGGGGCATTAAAGATCCCATAACATTATTGCGAAAGAGAAGGACATTTCTCCCGGTGTCCTTGCCGACAAACCTCTAGATCTAGGATGTCAGACTGACACAGTTGATAGCACTCAAGCCTCCAAGTCAAAAGGTTGTGGATATAAACCCTACAAACCCATATAATCTAGGCTGACACTCAAATGCAGCGGTGGGAATGCCATCCTTCAGATGAGACATTAGATCGAGGTTCTGTTCAGGTGGACGTTAAAGATCCCATGGCACTGTTTGGAAGGGAAGACCTTTACAGGGCAGTTGGTGACGTGACAGCCACCTTGAACCTCGAACTCCAGGTCCGAGTTCCAGTGCAGTGTAACAGCCTTACTCAGCACCAGCTGCTTAATCCAGGTCCTCACGTGAGGGGCCTTGTCAAATAGACGCTGGGAAGCAGACTCCGTCTCCAAAGAAAAGGAAGTTTCTCTCAGTGGTTAACAATCCACCAGATAAATTGGATTTCATGGCTGTTGGGCTGCGCTCACCTGCAAATATGAAGTTACTACACTTTACAGTTTAGTCTGTGGAGCAATTTGAGATGTTTTCCTGTTTTGAAAGGCGTTGTACTGTCAAGGATTGTCATTATATTAGTATTATTATTATAATTTCTTGCGAAGTGTTTTGAGACAATCTGACCTCTGCAAATTGGACTGGGGACTGTTGCAATTGCAAAGCGAGGATTGAAAGTCAGTGAACCAAAGGTAAAAAAAAAAAGTTCCAGCGAGAGAAAATAAATTACATCAAGAGATGAGGAGTACAGAGAAAGGGAGGAGAAACTAGAAGAAAGAACATTGTGAAAGAGAATGACAGGCAACGAAAGCAAAGAGCAAGTGACTGGCAGGGCAGACAGACAGGTGGCAGAGTTGTGGCATTAGAGTGCTGTTCAGCTCTGTGGTCAAAGAGGTTGGATTGGGAACCTGCCAATTGCCGTCTTAGACAATAACATGTGCGCCCAGCAAGCTGGAACAAAAACAGGTGCACAATATCAGGCAAAGGATGAATGACTGTTGTAATCCCAAGGCTCAAGTGGTTTGTAAATGTTTTTCATTTTAGAGCTAGATTGACTTTTCTCCTTTGACTTGCTCCCCACTCTGTTATTTTGTATAAGTCAGTGGACCTTTTGTGCAATGTTCTTCAAAACAAGATGACCAGGTTGACACAGCGCACCCAGTGCCTGAATGAGATGCATAACTGTGCCCTCGGTTACGCTCGCCTCAATGGTAACATGTTTCAGTGAGATCTGCTTTACATAATCCTTTTATTCAATTTTGAGCTTTGTTTGGAATGAAAGTGTGTATTAAAGCTGTATTTAAAATAAGTCACATGAGGTGCTAATCTACGCAAAACATACACAAGTGGTTGTATTTAAAATCAGTGCACAGCTCAAGTGATGCCATCCGTTGCGATTTATCTCCCACAAGAGCCAATTCTGTGAGGAAAAACCCAATCTGAGCAATGGCTAACAGGCAAATCATACTCTATCTCACTACACTGTGGGAGTGAATGCAATGAGTGAGACTTTCTACAGATGACAAATTAAATAATAATAATAAATAATAAAAATAATAATCCTTGCATTTGGTATAGTGCCTTATCACGTCATCGAACCGTCTCAAAGTGCTTCACAGAATATACTCTAGCATGGAGTGATTGTGTATTTCTTGGGCAAAATGCGACAAGCAATGTTTGTGCACAGCAATGCCCCATAAACATCCATGGAGTGAGTGACCAATTTTATTAGGGGGATTTGTTGGCCAGGACACCAGGAGGAACTTCCTTCTCTTTTCGAATGGTGCCATGGGATCTTTATTGTCTACCCAAACAAGCAGACCTCAGTTTAATGTCTCAGCCAGAGATTTAACCTCCTACAATGCAACACCCCCCTATGCTGCATTGGAGTGTCAGCATAGACTATGTACTTCCAAACGCCTGAGTTTGCAGGATCTTCCAGCTATGATTCTAGCTCATGAACCTCTTTGCTTTGCTGTTGTGTTTTACAGGATACCTCAGTGAAAAAGACATGTCTTCAAAGAAATAATAAAGCACGATTAGATTTACTGATTATGTCAGTTCTGGTTGAGTGCAACAACACAAAATAACACTGAACACATAAAAGATAACAGTCACATCCACAGAATCAAAGTTGTAAATTTGCTTCAAGAGCACAGGAATCTTTTACAGCCTTTAGGGTAACATTTGCAGAACTCCTTAAATGTTTTAAAGATTGCTCCACAGAAATGTTTACTCTGAGTTTACTTAAAACATCTTCGCTGAAGTCTTGTGCTAAAATATGGAGCTGCAAACCTTTCAGGTTCTTAGCCTGGTCACCAGGGTAAAGGATAAATTGGCATCATCCACTCTTCCTCTAATGCCGCTGTGATCCTACTACCATAGCCAAACCTTTCGATAAGCAAACACTAGCCTGCTTCATGTCCACCTTCTGCTCTGCCCCCACCATCAGTGAGTAAGGTTCCAACCATTCTCCTCGTTACTCTACAGGGTGTCCCCAAAAGCCTCTTACCCCCTATTACAGAACAGTGATGTACGACAACAGAAGAGCTAAAACAAGCTGCCGGAGATGCATTTTGCCTCGTTATAGAAGATGTGACACCAAACTTGGCGGCAGATCATTATCTGCCATGAAAATAATGGAGCTCACATACAAAAATACATTCAAACATACTGAATACAATTAAGAATTTCTAAACACACAATTATCATCATTCCTCCACATGCTTTTGATCAGCGTACTTTGGAGAGAGAAAAAAAATGGGGGTACTGGGTCACGATAAAAGTGTAAGCATTTCATGGACATGTTTTAACTGCAGAGCAATCACTCTGAGTGCGGGAAATTAGGCTCGGAGACAGGAGGTAAGGGAACAACCTACGTTCAAGCTGCGGCTCTGGTCAGGCCCTGTTCTCAGCCACACTGATCGCAGGCTGCAGGTCAGGGAAGAGAAAAAGGGAAAGAGCTGAGGAGAGAGTCACATTTGGTGGTTGGAATGGCTCCCGGCAGCTGATACAGGGGCCGTGAATAGCAGTCTGACTGCCTCACCTCCACTCAACAAAGTTGTGTAGTTCTGCACAACTCAGAGATCAACTTAAAGAAAAGCGATCAAGCACAGCGATTGGAGACGATAGAACCGTCGGTACAAAATTCTCTGCTGGGTTATAATTATTAGTCGAACCTCTCGGAAGGAGAACCTGTGCTTTAAACAAGATAAACAAAAAAAAAGGTTTCTTTACATTCTGTTGTCTATTCAGTTAAAAACCACAGCAGCAACAACTTGCATTTACATAGTGCCCTTCACTCAGGGAACTTAACAGTGCCGGAGCCTGACTCCGAACCGGGAGGAGGTGACTGTAACCACAGTCGAAGAGGAAGGTCTATATTTGTTTTGTATCACATAGAAAGAAAGAGAACAAAGCGGTTGTTAGAAAGAAGTTGCGTCCTCTCACCTTGGAGTGAAACCCGCTTGGGAAGGATGGTGATTGCTCCCTCAGCCACCGCCTCCTGTCGTAACACCGGCGTGACCTTCGAACCCCAACTGTCGGATCCAACCCACAGAAAGTGGCCGGTCAGATTGGCTTTCTTCGTGGCCTCCAGCACTCGCCTGGACACAGAGCAAGAAACGGGAAAGAAATCGACTTTAAATTCAGGTTCGGCAGAAGCAAAAGGGGACACATGGGGACGCGCAGAAAATTGACCAGCCGCACTCCGAGAAGTAATTCACAGAAAGAACCACGACCTTTTACTTGACAGGCAGGTTGTTGATGATTCCCTGGGGAAAAAAAAATATCTTGTTGCTAACGCTGAGAGCCATTTCACTTAATCATTATTAATCCTGTTCTATTTCGCCTCATCTTCCCTATAAATAGCACGTTATGATTTGTTAATATCGTCCTTCAGGGAAAGAATGGAGACTCAAAGGCAATCTTGCATTTCGGGTGGAGGGGTTTGGGGGAAGGTTTAATTAGGTTGTGGTAATTAATTAAACATTAGGAAATCAACGTGCACAATTTTCCATGAGAAATGTTTCCCTGTTGCTTATTTTGTTTGGTTTCTCCCTATGTGCAGAAAGCTAAGTCATGCATGCCACACAGCATAGCCAAAACATTTTGAAATCACATAGTTTGCTTCACATATGGCTTCACAGATTTAACGTAAAAAATTTTCTTTTAGGTGGACAAAACATTGGTTCCTCCGAAGCACCTTTCACTTGATGCTTAGGGAGAAGGGTGATGCACTGAGTTTTGCTGGTAAGTTTGGCAATGGGGGTCTAAATCACAGGAATAATAATAATAATAATCCTTGCATTTGATATAGCGCTTTTCACGTCAGGAGGACGTCCCAAAGCGTTTCACAGAACACACTGTAAAGTGAATTGACTGTATATTTGTGGGCGAACGCGGCAGCCAATTGCACACAGCAATGTCCCACAAACAGTCGTAGATTGAAAATGACCAATTTATTATTGTTTTTGGTTTTTGGAGGGATTATTATTAGGCTCTGTGTGGAGTAAGGAAACTTGCCCAAGGTTTCGCCCTCTGCCTGGAATTGAACTCAGGTCTCTCGCTTGCAAAGCGAGTGCTCTAACCACTGAGCCACAGGACTCCACAATAGGATTTGCAAATAAGGAATAAGGAATGTCCCTGGATAATAATAATATATAATAATCCTTGCATTTGATACAGCGCCTTATCACGTCTTCTAGATGCCTCAAAGTGCTTCACAGAATATACTGTAAAGTGAATTGACTGTGTTTTGTGGGCGAAGCACGGCAGCCAATTGCACACAGCAGTGTCCTACAGTCATGGATTAAGTGACCAAATTATTATTATTTTTTTGTTGCTGTTGTTGAGGTATTACCCCCAAATAAGCAATCCGCCAATCTGACTAACAACCGGGTTCCTACTTACTGCTAGGTAAACAGAGGCGTGCGGAGTAAGGAAACATGCCCAACATTTCGCCCTGCTTGGAAATCAAACCCAGGAGCTCTTGTTTGCAAGGTAACTGTTGTAACCACTGAGCTACAGGACTCCATTGAGCCTCAGGCTCACCACCTGGAACACTGCTTTGATTCTGACAACAACAACAACTTGCATTTATATAGCGCCCAAAGGGTACTGTCTCGGAGCGCTTAGACCTGGTTTCTCTGAAGTTGGATCCTGGCCAAAGGAAACTCTCACCGCTCAACTCAACATGCCCTTTAACGCAGGTCAGGCCTGAGAATATCCTGATGCCTCCAGGATGTAAATCCTTACATATCCTATTGTGAGGTTTCCCAATCATAAACTCACATTGCCGGACTGCACTAAACGCACCATGGCACCAAGCTTCGCTGCTTAAACACTGATAAATTAGACAGAATTTCAGTCATTAACTCATTTGATGTTAAATCTCAACTTGAACCAAGCTGGATTCCACAGGTCAAATCCAAGTGAAAAGAGAAACTTAGAGAAATGGTTTTCTTCTAGAGAGCCTCTAACACAGACCTGCTGCACATCCCTGACCACTCCACACTGTTGGATGTCCATGCCTTTAGCAACCATTATCCCAAACCTCTGGAACTCCTGCCTCAATACCTCCTGCCTCAGCCCCTCTTTATCCATCTTCAAACCCACCCTAAGATCTACCTCTTCGACAGCTCCTATGGTCATCTCCTCACTACCATTTCTCCCTTGCTCATGCAAGAAGGGAACCATATAAATTCAAGTTGTTGTTGTTACAGATACGTGTATGTGTGTATATCAGGCCCATCCGCGAGACTCGAAAATTGACTTGATGTCTGGCCAGCCGCATGACACAAATCTCAGGCTCCACACTATCTGGTTTCCTGTGCGACTCAATGCTACCCTGTACACGATTCGGAGAGTCAAAAGACTGCAGGCAAGAGCATGCACTGGTCAGTGTGACTGAGACAATATCATTTGCTGCACTTGTTTAAAACACTTTATTCAGATTGGCCTTCTACCTGTAACAAGGATATAAGTGGATCCATAATCAATCCTTAACTGCAATCCTTAAGCACAATCCTTAACTGCCGTTCAGCTGGCTGTAAAGAGTCAGACTGACGAGATTTCTCCAGTGCTGGGCTGGTTCACACCGAGGCAGTCAGAGCAATTTGCTGACAATGTTCATGCACTGGAATGTCAGAACGAGAGCTGAGAGGCAGGGAAATACGATGAAAGGAAGTGGATGACATGGAATAGTGCTCAATAAGAAATAATTCTGTTTTATGTTTACCGAATGAGAGCTTATATTGTTTTGTTTGCATGTATTCTTTGGTGTGTGAGCACTTAAGATCAATATTTCAGAAGGATGTCTCTGCTGTGTCCTATATTCTGAATGAATCTGGTTCCAAAACCGCATCACTTGAAAGGTGTACTCTGCTTATGACCTTTTCTCTCACAGACTTTACTTTTCATTTCATCTGCACTCGCTCTCTGGAATTCCAGCCCGGAGTCACTCCTTCTCACTCCCACCCTCAAGACACATTTCAAAATGTACCTCTTGGCATCAGAATGCCTAAAAATGCTTCCGAGGTAATTATCATCAAGTACAGTCCACTTTTATAGACTATATATGGACTAACAAAGTTCCACAGACAGCCATGAGGTGAATGATCAATTAATCCAAAGGTCATCAGGAGAAACTCCCTTCTATGTTCAAACAGCATCAATTGGATCTTAACGTCCATCTGAGCAGATAGACAGACCTCGGATTAATGCCTCATGTACAGGATGGTGCCTCCAAAAAATATAACCCTCCTTCAAGTACTGCACTACACCATCAACAACCACAACAACAACTTACATTTGTATAGCGCCTTTCACGTCAGGAGGATGTTCCAAGGCGCTGGACAGTCAGGGATCTGCACCCGAGCTGATCTTTGGGATCAGAAGGTGGGGAGGGCGAGGAGGGAAGGGGTAGGAGGGTGACTGAAGGCACGGTCGAAAAGGAGAATCTTGAGACGGGTTTTGAAGGAGACAAGGGAGGGGGCGAGGCAGCGGGATTGTGACTAGACTAAATTACCAGCTCAAGTCCTAACCCGGGATTGATCCACAGCCTTCTGACCCAGCGGAGGGAATGCTACAGCCTCTACGATGGGTTTTAGGTGAAGATTTTTTCAACATTACTCACCTGATATCATCTTCACTAGCGAATATAATTACTCCCGAGCGTTGGGCATTTCCAGGAGGCGCTGGATGATTTTGTCAAACTGCGCTCGTTTGGGATCTCGTGGAATCTTCACTGACTGGGCTACACAGACTCCACCTGTGACAAGAGAATGGAGACAGGAGAGTTAGCTGTCATCACAGTGGGGAGTAAGCTGAGTTAAGGGGATGGAGAAATGGTAATGCAGGTGTTGTGGATTGATGAGATCAGATGGACCGAAGGGTCTTCTTCATCCAAGCCAATCTTGTGAGCTTGTGATCTCTCAGGATGGAGAAGCTTACTGATTGCTTAGGGCAAAGTTACAGGCAAGAACATTTAGTGCCAGTACCTCACTTTAGTGCCTGAAGGAAGGAATCCCGTATTTGATCTCATGTGTCATCACTGTCAGATATCACTGTCGAGATGTCTCAAGACATTCTTTACTGATTAATTGCATGTTTATGAATATTCGATTCAATAATTAATGATCAACTATGTAAGATTGGTTTGGTAATAAGCACTGCAAGGGCAATATAAAACACAGAAGACTCTACAGTATCATTGGCTGCTTACAAAGGTAAACTTAAAAATGTTAACTATTTGTCATCAGCAAAGGAAAAAATGTTTCTGTGGATGGTAACTACAGTCGATGTAAAATAGTATTGAAAGTCACAAACTTCACCCTTACGATAATAACATTAAAATAATCTTTGCATTTGATACAGTGCATTTTACAGCAGGAGGACATCTTGAAGCATTTCACAGAATCTTGCTGTAATGCATGTAACGGTCTGTTTACTGGAGTGATCATGTATTTTGCAGGCGAAAAAAATATACCTAAGTGCGAAAGAGTTGCTGACTGAGAACAAGGCAGAGAAAAGGCAAAGAGGTGGATGACAATAACCATGTGTCAACGGCCGCTCAAGACGAAGACCGAACACAAATTAGGTTTGCTTTTAAAAATGATGTGAACCTGAGGCTTTTAGTATCTTTGTACGTTTAGATGGTTAGAGGTAAAATGCCCTTGACGCTTCCGGTTAGAGGAGGGAATCCCCCAAAAATGCGATTCGGATTCTTTTTTTACGCAATCTTATTGGGAAATGCTGCAAATTAGACCACAGAAAACGCTGGCATTGATATTGAGGTGCCTGACTGTTTTATTTTGAGTCTTGTTTGGAAAGAGGTATCAGTCATTTGGAAGGTGTCTCTGTCGCCTGCCGTGTTGCAGAACAATCAGGTTCGTAAAACTCGTCGAACCATTATCTTACAGCAAAACATTTTAAACGTTTCATAATTGGTGTTTATTGCAATATAAAAATACTTGATGCACAATGTCATCAATCATTCAGGATCTGGTTATTGCCTTTGTATTTATAGCTTTACTGAAACATCACCGATGAAGGTTCTTGGTGATGGGAAAAGTTGCCTTTATAAACACGTTAATTGTTTATAGTTGTGTTAACTGAGCTTAGAAAACTGCTTGTGTTTGCTGATTGGTGCGTCCTAGCTTTAAATTGCTATGATTACAGCATGAGATGATTACAGGCACCAATCATTTGATGAAGGGGTTTCACGTGATGTCCTGGCCAACGATTCCGTCTGATAAATATTGGTCATTCACTTTGTGGCTGTTTGTGGAACATTGTTTAGCAGCCGTGTTAGCCGACAAACTACATAGTAAATACAGTGAAGGGCTTTCAGACATTTCAACAATGTGATAAGGCACAATATCAAATCCAAGCAATATTATTATTAATACTATCATCATTATAATACTTGCTGACTCAGTCCAAACACTTAAATCAATAAACCGCTTTACTCACTGGCCAGTTCTGAAGCATTAAAAAATGCATTAAGAAAATAAAATATATTTATTACTTACATATTAGCTACTTAAAATTGTACATCTTTATTACTTTGTACATGATTTCACCCAGAAGCTTTGCATATTCCTGATGTGATTTTATGCTAAATTAAGTTTGCTAATCTATTGAAATCAACTTTCATTATCATTCTTTCTAAGCTCAACATAATTCTGTGTAGTATTCACAACAGTAACTAAAAGCTTTATTTAAAAAAATTGCAAAGTGCAGTTATAGTCCTCAAGTTAACCATAAAACCATAGCAACGCATTCCATAATAGGGGGCCATTTGGCCCATTTGTTGGCGTCTGAGCGAGGTTGGGGGTGATGGGGTTGCAGAGTCTGGTGAGGAGTCTAGCATTGCCCTGCAGAGGAGGGCAGCGTTGTGGGGGAGAGGGAAATCGGAGCTAGTGAGGGCCAAGATGTTGGACTTGAAGGACAATTGGGAATCAAACAAAGCACTGAGGTTCCACACCAGCTCCGTGAGGTAGAGTGAGCACCCATGCAGATCATAATATAATAATAATAATAGTCCTTGCATTTGATATAGCGCCTTATCACGTCTTCCCTGTGTCTCAAAGCGCTTCACAGAATATACTGTAAAGTGAATTGACTGCACATTTTGTGGGCGAAATCCTTGCAGCCAGTGCCTGAGGTGAGAATGTGGCACTCGCCAAAGACACTGCTGTGTGCCCCTGGACTATGAGTTTGTGAGACGTGAGGTTTGAGCCCACAGTCTTTTGTCTCAGAGGCAAGTGGCTACCAACTGACTCAGGCTGAGAGTTTATTTTTATGTATCATTTTAGAGCTTTTGCATATTTATCTGCAGAAATAATTTTAAAAGAAGTTTGATGTGCATATTGGTCAATAGAAACAACAAGAAAAGACAAAATCATATGCTTAAACCGAGCATCTCTATAACACGCTTTGTAATTCTTTAAGCAGAACCATCTGCGCATAAGGGAAGTGAAATGTCAAAGTTTGCCTAAATTACAGTGGCAACAACAAGAAATTTATTCAGGACAATCAACAAAGGAAACTACTGTTCATCTCGTCTATAAATCTGGTGGATCCTGGCAGGAAGGCAGATGATAATAGTAATAATAATAATAATAATAATAATAATAATAATAATCCTTGCATTTGATATAGCACTTTTCATGTCTTCGAGATGAAATCGAGTCTCAAATCGCTTCACAGATTATTTACATTTCACAGTATTTTCTGTGAAGTGCTTTGAGACCTCTCAATGACGTGGCAAGGCGCTGTATCAAATGCAAGGATTATTATTCACAGAATATACTGAAAAGTGACTTGACTTAACGCGGCAGCCAATTACGCACAGCAGTGTCCCACAAACAGTCGTGGATTGAGTGACCAATTTGATTTGTTTTTAAGGAATTATTACACCTGGAAAAGCGATCCACCAATCGACTAACAACCTACTTACTGCTAGGGTTCCTACTCATTGCTCGGTAAACAGAGGCATGTGGAGTAAGGAAATTTACTCAATGTTTCGCTCTGCCAGGGAATGTTACTTTAATGTAATTTTAACAAGAGCAGCTGCAATTTAAATCTAAACTGTCGCCAGTTTCTTCACCTCTCTTGAGAATATTCAACCCTCCCCCTCTTGGCAGACTCTTCTACTGAGGAAATATTGCTGAGCCCGAATCCTGTCGTGACCTGACGGCTAACCATTGGCACCTCTAATATGATCACCGTACTGTAAACAGGAGCAGAACTCTGGCTGATGCCTCCCTTCTGTAACCCAGGGCGCTGAAGCCAATTTTCACACCCCTGCTATCACCCATCTCAACACAGACTCGGTCAAACTGGATTGTTTCTCAGGTGGTATGACTGAGTCACTCTCTGAATAAAGCTCACTGAATCGCCAGAGGGAAGCTTTCCAAACTGACGTTTATTAGACAACTCTTATTAGCAATGCTACACACTGCTGTATGTCTTCCGACATTAATCTGCAACAGTAATCACCCTTACATCTGACATAATGCCTATAACATCAAAACGTCCCAAAGCACTTCACAGATTATTGCTGTCAAGTGGAGTGATAGTATTTGTCACAAGGTCTCACAAAAGTGGTTCACCAATGGATCTGGACAATTGTTGGCTTAGAAACAAGGAGAAGCTCCTTTCTCTTTTCCATTAGAGTCACAGGATATTTAACATCCATTTGCACATGCAGAAAGAACCTCAGTTCAAACATCCCATTCACCAATTGAGTACCTCCCGACCTTACCCAGTGGTAAACCAGTTACCAACTAAACCAAGCTAACTAGCTTTTGCTGTAATCAGTGTATCAGGATGTTCCAACATACATTTCAATACAAATTTACATTTATGCAGAGCGTGAGGGGCATTATACAAATGCAAGCTATCGCTGGCTTAGCAATCGAGCTGGGGGTGGGAGCTGAGAGGGAGATGGGGAGAGATGACCGAAAGCACCATCAAAGAGGTAGGACTTGAGACAAATCTTAAATATCATTTGCTTTGCTTTAACCTGGAACTGCACAGCATGTCATTTTAATGCTGTGGCCTATACTTGCTTAGGTGTTTCCTAAAGGACCGAGGCCATGCCTTCAGTTTCTGTTTCACGTAGCAGAGAATAGAAATCAATAACTTGGTTTGACATCTTTTGTTTATGCGTATAGACATCATATCACATTCCTCAATCAGCAAAGGACAGCAATGCACTATAAAAGATGTATCCACCCCCACACATCAGTTAACAGAACAACGCTGTCCCATAAGAATGACAGAAGACACATAACTGAGGATAATTGATAACAGACGATATGATACTGGGAAGGCTTGATAGACTGTATCACAAGTGGATTATATTCTCTGTTCCATCAGTCTCTAGACATGCTTAAAATTCCACACAGAATTTCTGAAAAAACTACATTTATTTTATCAAGTTTTGTTTTGACACATTAAAAGCACACTTATTTTGATAGATTTTTTTTTCTCACAAGCTGAGTATTGATCTTCTGCAAAATGGATTTAATGTTATTAATAATTTTATTTTATTTTGCCTGAGAGGAACGTGATTGACCATTGGCGGTTAGCCGTGCTGCCACTCCAATGGGTGATGGGTAAACTAAACTTTTACACAAATTCGGATTTAAACTAATTCAGATTCCCTCCTTGGATTTCATTGATCCTCAGCTTTAACTAATAATAATAATAATAATAATAATCCTTGCATTTGATATAGCGCTTTTCACGTCAGGAGGACGTCCCAAAGCGCTTCACAGAACACACTGTAAAGTGAATTGACTGTATATTTGTGGGCGAACGCGGCAGCCAATTGCGCACAGCAATGTCCCACAAACAGTCGTGGATTGAAAATGACCAATTTATTATTGTTTTTGGATTTGGAGGGATTATTATTAGGCTCTGTATGGAGTAAGGAAACTTGCCCAAGGTTTCGCCCTGTCTGGAATTGAACTCAGGTCTCTCGCTTGCAAAGCGAGTGCTCTAACCACTGAGCTACAGGACTCCACTACATCGAAACATTCAATTGAGAAAGCGAGCATTGTGCAGTGGCATTTAGCTGCCTTGCCAGACTGATATATGAGGCTTCCTATGATCTGTTCCTATTCTGAGATTTGTTACAGGTTAAAATCGCTGCTCACCCAACTGTGTCAACTTGGCTCAACTGGTATTAGTCGTCCCTGGTTCCAAAGTTTCTGGTTCATTGCCAGGGCTGGCACTTTAGCACACACTGGAGGAATAATGCGTTGTTGGAGGAGTTATCCTTTGTATTGATGGTAAATTGAGGTCTTGTCTGCCTGTTCAAGGTAGATGTTAAAGATCCCATGACACAATTCAAAGACAGAAGGTAGTTTGCCTTGGTCAACGACCCTCCAGATAAAATCAGCATTTACTTCCTGACTGTTTGTGAGACATTATAATAATAGCTCTTGCATTTGACATTTCATGTCAGAAAGCAGTCCATGGCTTATATTGAAAAGTGGAGTAACTGTGTATTTTGTGGGCAATCTTAGCAATTTTTGTGCACAGCAATATTCTATAATTTTGCATGTGTATTGGCTGTCATGTTTGCACCAAAATGCACAAACACTATGGTTGTCAGCAATTACCAGTGCTTTTTATCTTCCTATCTCACAGCTTTATTGTGGCCTGCTAAAAAAATGGGCTTTGATAGACCAATTGATTCCTGGGTTTCTTACTTCACAACATTCAAGATCCCATAAGATTCTACCCACCTTTACCCCCCCCCGTCACTCTGCCCCCCCACTCCACCCCCCACCCCCACCTCCCCACCCATCTCAGAATATTTATTTGACATCTTGCATGTAAATAACTGAGATAAGCTTGTAGCTTTAAAGCTCTCCGTATACTGAATCAATGGTGTTAAATACACAGGGCCCTGCAGTACATAATCATATTGCTGAGTAATGAAGAGGATATCGCATAAAATGGTTATAAATGGCTGTTTGCATTCATACGGAATTGGATATTTATGCAGAAAGCAGTCACAGTGGTGTTTAGCTCCTTTGCTGAAGATTCCGCACAGAATCTAAAGTTGTCTGCAACGGGAGGCGGGGGGATTAACATGTTTGCACTAAGTGCTCGAGTTTTATCAAAATGTTCATTACTCTCTGTGTGGGATTCAATCTGAACCCCACGATTAAGATTGTAACCGTGGAAACAAAGGAAACATTGTTTGAGAAGTATTTAATGAATTGCATTCTGTCTTTCTATTTTAATAGTTTAATTTATAATCTCAACGGTATCTGCATTCTTGCCCTGTCTGCCCCGACGTCCCCTAACCATAAATTGACACTTGGTTGAATTGTACGCAGAATCCTGTCAGGTTCGGCAATATGAATAATTAGATGGAATTCACAGAGAATTCATTACACCTTTCTTTGGAAAAGCAAATGTTAGGGCCGCAGCCAATCTTGTAAGCAAGATTACAAATGCAAAAACAACATTCCAGAACTGCGAGGGAAGCGACTTGTTGTAGGAACTATGAGTTTTCGAGTGTCAGCCCGGCTCAGTTGGTCGTGCTTCCGCCTCCGAGTCACAAGGTTGTGGGTTCAAGCCTCGCATGGGGTTAATGAATTCACATCGTCCAGACCGACACTCCAAAGTAGTGCTGTGGGAGCTGTGGGAGTGCTGAGTTGTCACCATAATCCTTGTATTTGATATGGCATCTTGCCACATCGTTGAGATGTCTCAATGCGCTGGATTCTCTAATGACGAAGGACTAGTTGAAGTTCTAATATCTTAGTATCTGTCCTATCCTAGATAATTGCATTGGAAAAAATCACCCTCTCGACAGGGGAAGGAGAGTTGATGATTAGTGGCATTAAGGGGACAAGAGCCATGTCAACAGAATGGAAATCAATAGTGACGCAGTACAGTTCAGTGCAGCGTAGTTCACTACTTAAACTGCATAGGTCCCTCGGAAGTAACTCGAGTTCTCTTGATTTGATGATTCATAAAGTGGGACTTTTACAAATCAGTGTATTGATAATAACAATTGTTTACAATTGATGCAGCACCTTTCAAGTTGGGAGGACGTCTCAAAACGCTTCACAGGATTTACTGTAAAGTGTAGTGACTTTTTTTCGTGGATGAATGCAGTAGCCAATTGGCGAAAAGCACACATGTCCCTCCTTCCTCTTTTTCAAGGCACGTCTCAAAAGGTGCCTCTTTGACTTCGCTTCCGTTCATCTTTCCCCTGCCGATCCGGTCGGCTTCCCGTTCAGCACTCTGAAGCACTTCGAGACATGCTCCTGATGTGAAAGGCGCTGCATAAATGCAAACTGTATTGCATTGTAATAGACGCCTGCCTGATATTATACTCTGTTAGCAACTGACTGAAGAAAGGCAGGCCCTGTGTGAATACTAACCTGTTGATCGGATTATTTTAACTAATTAAAGTTCCACATTCCAAAAAAAAATTTGCGTTTATATAGCACCCTACGTGTGGATAGCATCTTGGAGTGCAAAGAGTAAGAAATTAAATGGCTGAGCAACAGACAGGCAGGCAGGCAGGCAGGCAGATTGGTCAGTAAGAACACCAAGACGTGTAGAGAAATGTTAGGGAGATGGGTTACTAGATCGGACAATCATCTAATGAAATGATAGTAAAGGTTTGACGGGTTGAATGGTCTCCTCCTGTTTGTATACTCCTAATGATATGATAATGAGCACCAAGTAGGCTGGTGTTTTGGCATTCAGTGACAACAGATGATAAAATCGAAAATAAGTGTTCACAGTTTTACTACATAGTTATATAAAAAAAGGCCTTAATTCAATTCCACTGAGTCATAGAACCATTAGATATGCATCTTTTTGCATCCCTTGAAAGGGACGCCTGTGCCTGCACTTGCATTTAAACATCGTGTCAGTCTAACTCTGTCTGAGCTGGTCTGAAGGTTGCAAAAGCAGTGTTTCCCTTATTTCTAAAAGCTTGGTTGAGCCACGATTTCATTATTTTTATTATTAAACATTATTTCCCTTGTTTCTAAGTGGATTTCTTTTCACGCTCGTTAGAATCAGCAAGTGTCAGTGGATGTGGGGCTTTTCCGTCTTGTGCAGGGTCAGCTTCAAGCATTCTCAGGTCAGGTGTAGCAAAGCCAACACCTGCATCAGAATAAATTGCCCACTGCAGGGCCTTGGAATGGGATTCCTTTTAGTGGGAAGAACAATTTAACATCAATTTGTTGCAGTGTTGTGGCTGGCCCTAAAAGGGAATGAGGTTGAAGACAGTCAGATACAATGAGGAGTCTTTTTAATTGGTACAGAGTGTCATAGGCTTTTATCCTATGTGGCGGAGTGCTGTAGCTCAGTGGTTAGAGCACTCGCCTCACAAGCAAGAAACCTGAGTTCGGTTCCCAGCAGGTCGAAACCTTGGGCAAGTTTCCTTACTCCACATGCCTGATAATAATCCCTCAAGAAAAAAAANTAATGATTCGATAACTCAATCCACGACTGTTTTTGGGACACTGCTGTGCCCAATTGGCTGCCGCGTTTCGCCCACAAATATACAGTCAATTAACTTCACAATATATTCTGTGAAGCGCTTTGAGACGTCTAGAAGATGTGAAAAGCACTATATCAAATGCGAGGATTGTTATTACTATGTCCCATTCTTATGCTGTCCTCATTTGTAGCTATATTAATAATTAATAATTCTTGCATTTGATACAGCACCTAATATACTGTAAAGTGAATTGATTGTATGTTTTGTGGACGAAAGGCGGCAGCCGATTGCGCACAGCAGTGTCCCAACTAAGAAGGGCGAACTCATTGAACTCCGGGAAAGTATCAGACAATCCCAATAGATAATTCTTGAAAAACAAATACAAAATATTGTATTCTTTACCCTGGAAAGATAGATGACCAGAGACATCAAGGATACTTATCTTGTGTTTCTATCCTCAGACCCTGGACCTCCAGATCCAGATCCCCTCAGACCTCCACATATTTGAAACCAAGCTCCTTAGATTCAATTATTGTGGAGATTTGTGGAGTCCTGTAGCTCAGTGGTTAGAGCACTCGCTTTGCAAGTGAGAGACCTGAGTTCAATTCCAGGCAGAGGGCGAAACCTTGGGCAAGTTTCCTTACTCCACACAGAGCCTAATAATAATCCCTCCAAAACCAAAAACAATAATAAATTGGTCATTTTCAATCTACGACTGTTTGTGGGACATTGCTGTGCGCAATTGGCTGCCGCGTTCGCCCACAGATATACAGTCAATTCACTTTACAGTGTGTTCTGTGAAGCGCTTTGGGACGTCCTCCCGACGTGAAAAGCGCTATATCAAATGCAAGGATTATTATTATTATTATTATTATTATGTGACTGCTGAGAAAATTCCTTGTTGGAGTTTCTTGGCTGAATTAATCGTTCCACAGGCCTGAGGCTAAGAGTTGACATTTCTGAAAGAGGTTAAAAATGCATCACATGTATTTCAAAAGACTTAGCTTCAGTGCAAGATAAATTTGGCTCTTGAAAAGATATGGGAGCAGTTGCTCTTGAAATAAAACCAATCAGCTCTCGAGTTCCCTTAACTTTAGTTCCATATTGCAGCACAGTACTACATTCTAATAGAATAAAGGTCAACATCAGTGAGGTTTATTGCCAAAGGCTCAGATGGTCCATATGGATTAAATTGCATTTACTAAGCAGTCAAAGCCGGCAGCAACAAAACTACTTGTAAAACGAATATTCTTTCAAACTAACTTCAACAAAGGAAAAGGCAAATTCAAAGATTGCATGGATCCTGTCAAAATATATTGATCCCGCAATGTTACACTGTCAGCTTCAGAACGGGAAACTCAATGAACAAATACAGAGGAGGAAGCAGACATTTGCATTGTGAAACGAGACCACAATTCACATTGTTTCACGCAAGAGGCAGAAACGGCAGACTAAGTAGGATGTCCAAAGCTTCGTATTCCACCAAATTCATGAAGCAGCTCCACTGACGTTCTGCGCATCATTAAACAGTCTCTAAATTGCGATACATTCGGCTGGTAAAAGAGCTGGTCCCAGCTCATTTCAACCCAATTCTCAAAGTGACAAGTGGTTCTATTTAATTGGTTCTAGTCACTGTTTGCAATTCTATCTGCTCTTTTCAACTGGCTGCGGATATTTCAGCTTGACAAGCAGTGGGTGGTCTGAGGATGAAGTACCATCTAGCTTCAAAAATCATCTCTCAGGGACACATTCAGTCAAATGAGTCAATTTGAACTGCGCTTACATTATAAAGCACAAATGGTTTCTTGGGATTAACCTATTTTCCTCTTTATTTGAGTCAACATCCCTTGTCCCCTTTACACCGCATCCCTCATCAAGAGAGGACAGTGTCTCTGAACTCATCCCATCAAGTTTTACAAGTCTCTGTGGGGGAGCATTTATTTTGGAATGCCTGAAACTAGGAATGACACCTATGAAGGATCTGAGTCAAACCTGAGTCCTATAACTGACTGATATGGTTGCAATCTGGTTCATAATAATAATAATAATCCTTACATTTGATATAGCGCTTTTCACGTCGGGAGGACGTCCCAAAGCGCTTCACAGAACACACTGTAAAGTGAATTGACTGTATATTTGTGGGCGAACGCGGCAGCCAATTGCGCACAGCAATGTCCCACAAACAATCGTAGATTGAAAATGACCAATTTATTATTGTTTTTTGGTTTTTTTTGGAGGGATTATTATTAGGCTCTGTGTGGAGTAAGGAAACTTGCCCAAGGTTTCGCCCTCTGCCTGGGATTGAACTCAGGTCTCTCGCTTGCAAAGCGAGTGCTCTAACCACTGAGCTACAGGACTCCAGCACTGTGCTTTGAGAAAAAAAGAACACACAGACGTTTGTCCAAATAAGAAACAAAAAAAAGTATGCCCCTGCTTTAAGAGGATGTTCATTCTGCAGTTATTTTTAGGTAACAAAGAAACATAATAACCCATGATAAGCAAATCACTGTCTTTCACTTTCATATAATTGTTAATCACACCTTTTTTTTTGTCCTCCCAGTTTTTTCCACTTTCAGTCAGTGCTAACTTTTGCTGGTGTACCATTCTACCTGAACCTCAATCAATTGGTCGATCATTACATTGTGAAATGAGACCACAATTCACATTGTTTCACAGACAGTGAACAAGAGTGTGCTCGCGAGTTAGTCTAGTACGGAGCTTCTCAAATTTCAGTCTGTCCCCTTTCTCTCCCGGCATTCACACACATGTACTTTCCAGCAACGATCACTGAAGACCAGACAGAGGCTGAAAAATCCTCATGGCTCCAGGCTGAAAATTGTAGCCTTTGAAATTTAAGATCGCCAGTGTTTTGGAAAACTCTCAAATTCTTTTAAAGAAGTGAGACTGAATTGAAGAGTTTTCCGAACTTCTGCACAATGTAACATTTTGAGAGAAGGGGCTTAACGCTGAGATGATGAGAGATATTCAGACCTAAGGGAGTGGAATCCCTGGTTGATTTTTATAATGGTCTCTGTGGTCCAGAGAGACTGCTGAGGCTAAAGGGATTCGCCCATATCCTTACTGAGACCAGCCAATTCAGTGCAAAATCTGCAATCACCTGTTTGGCTGAGTGGCTTCACCGAGGTGCCTTTATCCTACTAGGCAACTGGGGAGTGACATTTGTAATTACAGAAAGAACCCTTTCAGCTACTTCAAAGACCAATACAGAAAGAGCAGCAAGTTGCAATACAAAATCATTGCACTTCAGTTCCCCCCTGAGATCATTAGAACAGCTTCCATTCCATGTAAATACTGCCTTTGAAATATTTTGGAAGGCATTGTGTTTCTCTTCAGTATTCTGAGGATCAAGGTGCAAAATGTATAGCAATCTCACTATGTCATATCCAATTTCTAGAAGCTTTGTTGGACGATAAGGTGAGGATACCCTGAATCTGCACTCGAATGCTAATCAGATCCACAAGTTGCATTAATATTCTTGGAGCTGAGTCCATTCACGGTAATAATGAAGTCAGTTCCTCAGGATTTAATAAGGTCTAACCTCAGGTGCACAATTCCCCAGTATAACGCAGCACACTAATTATTTGTCATATACAGCTACTGATTGTATCCTTCATCGACCTTCTATTACATATGAAATTGTCCTCCCAGGTCCTGTGTAAACCTTACATTAATGCTGGGGGCCGGAGTCTGTCAATAGAAAGCAGTCTGTATCGTGGAGATGGTTCAATATTCTGAAGGTTTTCTTCATTACCATTCGGAGTAGTGAGCATTTTGCACAAGTTTTGCTCAGGAATTAACTAGGTACGTGAGAGTCCTTAATACCAAGTGAGTCTGAATGGTGAAACAGCTCTTTCTTATTTTATACTGCTGGATATTCTTAAAGCTTTTATTGGATTAACCGTTAAACATCAAGGGTAATCATTAAGGATGATCAATAAACTGCATGTAGTATCAGCCTGGCTCAGTTGGGAGCACTCTCGCCTCTTAGTAAGAAGGCTGTTGGTTCAAGCCCCACGTCAGGACATTGAGCTCACAGACGAGGATGACTAGAGAAGTGCTGCATTGTCAGGTGGTGCCATCTTTCAGAAGAGACATTAAGCCATAGTGCCATCTGGCTGTTCAGGAGGACGTTAAAGATCCAATGGCACTAACAATACTCAATAATAAAATTGATCGTTCACTTCATGGCTGTTTGTGGCACATTTCTCTGTGCAAATTGGCTGCACCGTTTGCCTACAAGAAAAGTGCAGTCACCACATTTCAGATTTAATTCTGTGAAGAGCTTTGAAACGCCTTGCTGACTCACTCTCAAATCCCTCTATGGCCTTCAACCTAGCCTAACCTCGTAATCTGCTGGTTTATGCCGCCACCTGCTTATCCCGACTATTCTAAAAACTTGACTTGAACTGAACCTTTAAGGTGACCTTTTTTCGTAGCTTATTTTCTTTGACATTTTCAGATCAAACAGCCAGTATTGCACTGTGCTGAAATAGCGCTCGATTTCCCATCGGATTTGCATTTCTGAAACTGCAGAATTTTTCGGAAGAAAATAAAAAGTTTCTGGTTTAAATGTTACGAAGTGCTGCTGACATGATGGAAATTGATGCATTTTGCAAAGAAAATCTAAATTATGTTAACTTACTGCAAGGTAATTATCCCTTGAAAGGGCAAACCACTCATTTGCCTTGTCTCGATTTCCCCTGTACAATAATAAACCCTTTACCATGACGCTATTTGACTTGTTGCATCTCTGCTTGATATTTTTGTCCTTCCCCACAAGGCTCCCCATCCCTCACAAAATTGTTTATCTCTGTGTAGCTTCCTTCAATTACTTCCAACCGCCATGCCCACCACCAATGATGATTTGGGGAAGTAACTATTCTGTCACCTTTCTCCGCCCTCCAAGTAGCTGATCGCACCACCGTCATGAGTCAGCTCCCCACCAGACCAGCTGAAAACTGAAGAAAAAACATTACCGGGGCTGTTAGTGAATGTAACTGCCCTGGGACTCAAAGAGGCAGCCATCTTGGAGAAAGATATGCTTCGGACTGATACGGTTTCTGACTCGATTGTCCTTTCGATTGAAGTTGTTTAACCACTCCAGTACTGATATCCCATTGGTTTTGCCAACAAACAATAATTTGCCTCTGTGAAGACGAGATGGATCATTATATTTAGTGTGAACCAGGCTCATCTATTCTATTTCCTCATTGACAGTGTGGAGTGACATGATAATCTTATGGTCAGTCAAGCTGAGCCGAAACACAGAGCTACACACAATGGAGAAGGTGGATATCCCAAACCACGAGAGCAAAGCATTTCTGACATATAAATCTGACCTACTTTTCCCCTTATATTTTGATTGTTCCATGCAAGGTTAACCAGAATAACTAGCAGATGATAATTATATCCCTTGGTGGTGGATCTATCGGAATTTTAGACTGAATAATGGTTTTTGATATCACATCGTTTCCGTGAGGTTAAATCACTCTGAATTGTAACAGTTAAAAGTCAATACTGTATATACAATATTAAAGTAACACATAAATAAATGACATTGTTGCAATATTGGTGTACGGTATTTGTCAAAGTTTTATTACTTTGGTCAAAGCAGCTGATATTAAATCCAGAGAAAGGTTTGCATATTTTCTAAAGTAATGGGTTCTGAGCAACGTTCACAAATCAGGTTCGGGTGATGAAGGAAACCCTTCAACCCATTTCTAATACAGTGGCAAAGCAATAGATTATCTGTGAATAAGAGCCAGCATCATTCATGAAATAAGAAATTGACTGAATACACATTACTTGTCTTACCGAGCACCAGTCTGTTCTCCTCTGGAGACTTGATTCATTTAAATAAACATTCAGAGAAACAAATCATACCTACAGATCCTGTTAGCCAAATTAACTCTTTTTCACCGTGGTGGTAGTGATAATAAATAACAATCCTTGCATTTGATAGAGAGCCTTTCACTTCAGGAACACATCTCAAAGCGCTTCACACGATTGAGTGTTGTGAACATTTGGAGATTGGGCTTTCAGCCACTACGCCCCGAGATTCTGGAACACTCTCCCTCAATCCCTCTGCCTTGCCCCCTCACTCCCATTTTTCAAGTCCCACCTGAAAACCTTCCTTTTTGACCGTGCTGATGGTCACCTCCTCCCCCCACCCCCCCCCCACCCCCCCCCACCGGCTCACTGTTAAGCGCCCTGAGATGCTACCCTGCGTGGAGGGCGCTGTACATTTATAACTAAATATAAATGAAAGTTGTTGTTGCAATAATTCAACCTCCTTCGCCACAATTCAATAAAGCACTGCAAGTGATTTTGACAGACTCCAATATGCTTCGAAGTCAGGGTAAACCAATATTTTGAAATATTTCTAATTCTTTTGAAATATTTAACAAAACATAATAAATCAGATTTTGTTTCACGACTATAATGAAACAGGTGTGCCATTCAGCACTGTTGATAGTTTTTGTTCCAGTCAGTTCCTGAACAGTAAGTTCCCAATCCTGCCCATGTTCTGAAAAGTGAAATCTTCGCACCACTCTTCATTGACGCACTAAAAACTGAGTTAAAGTCGTGGGTTCTGAGCAACATTCACAAATCAGGTTCGGATGATGAAGGAAACTCTTCAACCCATTTCTAACCCAGATGTCAGCCTGACCCAGTTTATAGGACACTCCCCTATGGATCAGAAGGTAGTGAGTTCAAGCCCCACATTGAGACATTGAGTTCATAGATCATGTTGACGGTCCAGTGCTGGGGGAGCACTGTAAATTGTTAGAGGAGCCGCGCTTTGGATAAGGTGTTAAACCGAGGTCTCATCTGCTTGTTCATGTGGTCATCAAAATCCCAGTGTCCTAAACAATAATCCAACAGATAAAACTGGTCATTCACTTCATGGCTGTTTGTGGGACATTGCTGTGCGAATAATGGTTGTCGCATATTGGCCTATAAATACACAGTCACTGCACTTTACAGAAAAATTCTGTTTGAGATATTTGGATGGGATAATAAGCTGCATATCAAATGCAAGTATTATTATACTGTTAATTGACATGAGGCATGGGAGCAAGTAGCTCACTCACTCTCAGAGCAGGCAAATGGAGTATCTTGGGAGAAATTCTACTGGATCTTAGCATTTTTCTTAGCATTTCAGAGCATGAAGAATGTGGCAAATGTACAATGCAAATTTCAAAGCTGTTTCTCTGTCGGTGGAACTCCAACGGCTTGAGAGTTCCTCCCAACATGAAAAGCACTATCTAAATGCAATTTGTTGTTTGTTGTTGTTGAGTTCTTCTAAGAACTACAGAACGAAGATAATCAAAACTGAGATTGGATTCAGATGGAATTTATTGCCCCCTCTGCTCCTTGAAATGAAAAGCCCACAAAAAACACGCATTTCACAGTAAATCCTGGGAAGCACTTTGGGACGTCCACCTGATGTGAAAGGTGCTTACCAAATGTAAGGGTTATTATTATCATTATTATTATTACACAAGGTGAAAAAAGGAAGGACACAGGTCTCAGTGAGGATGTGGTATTTTTAAGTGTGTTCTGTAAATATAACTTGGTACGTGTAGTTTTCTGTGTAGCTGCTAAAAGTAGCAAATTTCCAATCGCTGATAAATATAACGATGGTATGATCTTATAATGGAATTTCCAATATAATTGCGCACCTTTAATTCATTTGGAAAGGAAGAGAAAATAATACTTATTTTGGGCTCAGCTAAGGGGAGCTGCTTCTCGACAGCCTCGCACGCCACAGGTTGGTCACCGATGGTTTAGATCAAGTATGATTTCAGGTGCACGCCAATTATTTTGTGCTCGGTTTAGGCGGGTCTTAATTTGGAGTTAAAAGCTTGCAATTATTTAATTTACAATTGATGTCAATTACAATTGGGGGAGGAAGCACATTAAAAAAAGTGTAGAAATTATGTCTTTCAGCGAGCAGTGATAAACCTACAAAATTATTTATTATATTCTTGACCCAAAGGTCAACCAGAATTGGCAGGAATGCAGTGAAATGTTACACAAATGTCTACTTGTATCTAATACTTGTTCCTATTAAGTAGTGGTCTGAAATTGACATCAACAGACATTAACATCACCAGTGTATGGAGAGCTTTATGCAGTCACACCACTGTATATTGACTAAAGCTATCCACAGTGTTCATGGAATTGTACCCCATTTTCTCCAGATTTAGTTAGAACATAAAATATAAGTTCAGTATAAAAGTTAAATCAGATCAATTTTCGCCCTTGGGTTGAGTCTACTTTGGTGTTGAGTAGATTAATGTGTCCTCAACCATTCTTCCGATTTCATAAGATAAACTATTGGGTCAGAGTTTTCCTAATTCATTGGGGATTCATTCTATCTCTGCGGGTTCAATTATTCTTTTTTTCCCTTGATCATAAAAGCAGACCTGCGTTGGAATGTACAATCCTTTGCAGCAAATTGTTGTTGGGACTATAAATTATTTAAGAGGGAATTAGATAGATGCTTGACAAAGAAGAATATTACAGGGCATAGGGAGTGAGCAGAAGATTGAAATTTGACCTGTGGTTTGCTCACGGGGAGAAACCTCTCTCCCCTAAAGCCTATTTTTGTATTACCTACAAAACGCACAATCACAAGATTTCAAGCATTTTAGATGTTCTTCCAACATGAAAGGTGCTCAATCAAATGCAAGGATTGTTATTATTAGTCTTATTGTAACATTCCATGAACTCTAGGAACATTGACGATCAAATCCAACACCACCCAGCTCCTAAAAAGTAAAAAGTATGTCTTCCTTTGAAACTAAAATCTGTTTGAAGCTTTGAGGTATCCCCTAATCCATTCAAAATTTCTCATAATGTGTGCAAACAACAATAAACAATCTACCTTCTCAGCCATGAAGTGCAGTATCCCTCAGGGTATTTCATTTGAGATTCAAGGAGCTTTCCAATGAAACAGTTGGGTGAGAAACAGACAAATTAGTCATGTTCTGGCAAAACAGTCATAGTTACAAATTGAAAGCGTACCCAATTTCCTCATCAATTGCATCTTAAGTGGTCAACAGCTGGAATACTGAGTGCGTATCAATGCTATTAATAGGATATTAATGGTCTGAAAACTGAAATCTTTGAAAGATGATGGATTTCCTTGCAGGCTGTTCAACTGTGACATCTACAGATGGATACGCGTGTGGTCACCAGAGAGCGATGAACAACTAGAATATAATAATAATAATAATAATCCTTGCATTTGATATAGCGCTTTTCACGTCTGGAGGACGTCCCAAAGCGCTTCACAGAACACACTGTAAAGTGAATTGACTGTATATTTGTGGGCGAACACGGCAGCCAATTGCACACAGCATAAGCCCTTTGCATGGAAATTCACTTATAGAAGCCAATTGCAAGAGCTTGAAACTCTTTCAAACTTTGCAATAAACCATCTGTGCTTGAAACTTGTCTGCATTGGAGTGTACCTGATAATAATAACCCTCACATTGATTATAGAGCCCTGGAGGATGTCTCAAAGCGCTTCACAGGGGATACTATAAAGTGCAGTAATTGTGTATTTTATGGGTAAAAGCGGAAGGCACAGCAACATCCCACATACAGCCATGAAGTGAATGACCAATTTTATTTAGGGGTTTGTTGGAAGTGTCAGTATTACAAAGAGGCGAACAGTTAGCTGGAAGCTAATTAGGAGCGATCTGAGAGAGATATGGGCTTTAAATGGCCAACTCAGTTAGTAACACTCCAGGCTCTGGGTCAGAAAGAACGTTGTGGGTTCAAGTTTCACTTCAGAACTTCACAGTCTTAGATGACACTCAAGCACAGTACTGCGAAGCATTACTTGGTTGGAGGTTCTGGTTTCGGATGAGAGATTAAATCATGTTCCTCTCTGACTGTTCAGGTGGATGATAAAGATCCCACGATCCTATTCAAAAGGAGAAGGGAGTTTCTTCTGGTGTTATGGCCAATAATCATCCAGATAAATTGGTCATTCACCTTATAGCTGTCTGGGGGAACCCTGTTCTGTACAAATTTGCTGCTGCGTTTACCACTGAATACATGGTCGTTCCACTTGGCAGCAGTTACCAGTAAAGGGTTTTGATACGTTTCGATGTTAGAAGCACTATATCAAATATAAGCATTGGATTATTTGAGGTGAGAGAAAGCAAAGCATGCAGCTTAGTTAAACTTAAGTTTATGTGTGTACTTAAAGTCCATTGAATATACTTTGCGGTAACGTGCATTGGCCAACTTAGGTTTGATCAGTTTATGACTTTCCTCCCAATGCTGTAATTTCCAGGATTTCTAGAAATCCTGAAATGGTCAAAAATAATAATAATAATAATACGTGTATTTGACTTAATATCTTATCACATCATCTCAAAGCGCTGCACAGAATATATTGTAAAGTGAATTGACTATATTTTGTGGCCGAAACTTGTGGGCAGCCAATTGCGCTCAGCAGTGTCCCACAGACAGTCATGGATTGAGTGACCAAATTATTACCATTTCACTCTGTGTTAGCAAGGTTACGGGGTGGCGGAGGGTGGGGGTGGGGTGAGGGGTGGGAGTATATACGTTCACATTCTACCACTGGGTCCAGACTATGGGACCAAACACAGAACGCAAAAGCCATTGGAGGTTTGGTGAAAAAGGCAGACAAACAGTCAAAGTCTTGTGTGATTTACCCCGACTTAGATGCCTGTGAGTTGTGGGGTCAGCTTTATTCACAGGATTAAGGCTATATTCAAGACCCTGCTATAAACTACACTGATCTCTCACACACTAAACTTCTTGAAGAGATAACATTCACTTTGAATGAGTGCTCTAAACAGAATGCAATCTTCCTGTGTTTATCCTTCCAGCTGCCTAGGGTTTACATAGATTTCGTTCAGAGACTGAATAGTATTCATTCATCAGCCTGATGTATTTCCTTTCAACCAAACATGGCAGAAATTTCACATTCGGGTTCACGCTCTGGAAAATCTCCTGCTTTGCAGCCGGAGGCAACACAAGATCAAAAAAGGGGTCATTTTGTTTCTCAGTGGTGCGATAAAAGAGTAAATATAATAATAATAATAATAATCCTTGCATTTGATATAGCGCTTTTCACGTCAGGAGGACGTCCCAAAGCGCTTCACAGAACACACTGTAAAGTGAATTGACTGTATATTTGTGGGCGAACGCGGCAGCCAATTGCGCACAGCAATGTCCCACAAACAGTCGTAGATTGAAAATGACCAATTTAATTATTGTTTTGGTTTTTTTTTGGAGGGATTATTATTAGGCTCTGTGTGGAGTAAGGAAACTTGCCCAAGGTTTCGCCCTGTGCCTGGAATTGAACTCAGGTCTTTCACTTGCAAAGCGAGTGCTCTAACCACTGAGCTATAGGACTCCACAAATATCTACACTCCCCTCATAATCTGCCATAAATGTGCTTCAACTCCAATGGATCTCAAACAGATTTAAGTCAAAGGCTGCAACTGAACTGAATAATTACGGTTATGGTTTTATTAAATATTCCCTAGTTTGATACTAAAACAGAATGTGTGCAATGAAGGGCACAGGGGGCTCTACTAAAAACCGAGTGTGAAGCAGAATCCATTGTAGCTAATAATAATACTAATAGTGCTTGCATTAGATGTAGAGCAGAGGGTTTCAAAGCCCTTTACAGGATTTACAGGAAACTTGGGCAAGTTTCCTTACTCCACACGCCTAATAATAATCCCTCCAAAACAAAACAATAATAAATTGGTCATTTTCAATCTACGACTGTTTGTGGGACATTGCTGTGCGCAATTGGCTGCCGCGTTTGCCCACAAATATACAGTCAATTCACTTTACAGTCTATTCTGTGAAGCGCTTTGGGACGTCCTCCCGACGTGAAAAGCGCTATATCAAATGCAAGGATTATTATTATTTATTGTAAAGCATAGCACTCTATATTTCACAGGTGAACATGGCAGTCAATTTGTGTGCAGCAGTATCCCACAGACAACCATGAAGTTGTGAAAGACAATTGGGCAAATATTTGAAAAAGGGCTTGGAATCAGAACTAAGTGAATATCTTCTCAAAGAGCAACACAGGCAAGATGAGCCAAATGCCCACCCTCTGTGCTTCAACGTGAATAGGAGGAAAACAGGTATCTTCTTTGAGAAGAGAACTAACATATGTGGCTTCTAAGCAGTTAATGCTGCACAAACTGTCTTTAAAGCAGGGCCAAATTTCAGCTCCTTTCATTTGAAAGGAAACCTTATGATATATGCACCATAAAGCCTGGAGTTCATCGTTAATTATACAAGGTCAACAGGACAGGTCGTGTGTACATCTATTAGGATAAATCAGATGCTCTACATTCTCACCAACTCTCGTGTGCAAATACACGTACACCCAACGGTGGATTAATTCATTGTTCAGATGAGATACTAAACCAAGTCTGTGATAATGTTTGAAAAGAAAAGGGATTTTCCCATTGTCCTGGTTAACAATCCCTTAGAGAGAAAAAANGGGTTATTCACTCCTCGACTGTTTGTAGGACATTGCTGTGTGTAAACTGGATATCACATTCGCCTACAAAATATACGGTCACTACCAGTTTAAAATAAAACCTGTGGAGCACTTCGAAGTGAAAGGAGCTATAACAAATGGAGATATTATTTATTATTATTTATTAATTCACCGGAGAGAAAAAAAAGGCCATGATGTGACTTGGAGACTGGCTTTACTTGCTTAAACTTTATCCATCAGTAGCAGCTTCACAATAATAGTCTTCAACAAAGAAGTCGAGTTAATCCAATCAATGTGACAGAATTGGATTGGGGAGGGAGGAGGGAAAAGCACACCCAGCTCGTCTCTTTATCAGTCGTCCTTGTTGGCCGCATTTATCAACAAAGTGTTAATTACCACCGGTGATTATAAGGGCACATCGCGGTTCTTCCTAACACGCAGCCTGCCTCAGTCAGGCTTACATGCCCTGATGAAATGGAAAATGCAAGCGAAAAGATTAAGCTGTAATAACTGCATTCTATTTAATCATTCGATCCGTGCCAAATGTGCTGACGCTGCGCTTAAAAGTTAATAAAAAAACGGGCACGTTGGGAAACGGTCGGATTTAGGCCCGAGGATGTATTTATCCTGGTAAATCTTCAAACTTTAATTAAAAACAAAACAAAAGTTTTCAACTGTGAAGCATTGCGCTGCAGCAATATGTGTGTGATAGATAACACAGGCGGGCGGACTGCAACCATCAGCAGTCTTCAGAGGACACGATGGGAGAACAACAGGCCATAGGTTTAAGAGTTGTAAAGGTCAATTTCAGGACCGATACCAGGAAGTGTTTCTTTGCACAGAGGGGACTCAACGACCAGAACGAGTTGCCAGGAAAGGTGGTCACTCGACTCATTTAAAAAGCAGCTTGTTGCAGTAATGAGGCTTGGTAGGTGGGTATTCTGGAGGGATGAGATCAGATGGGCCAATCTTGTTCTTCTTGATCCAGACCAATTTTGTGAGGTCTTGTGAACCATCCCAATCATCAGTGCGGGAGCTTTCTGCCCTCACCCCTCCCCGCACCCCCCCCCCTCCCACCCCACCTTTCTCTGGAATTCATGCCAGAGCCCCTTTTCTGACTTGCCCCCTCACTACCCACTTTTGAAGCCCACCTTAAGATTTTTCTTGGGACCTCCATCCTGGTTTGAAAGGTTCTACATCTCTGTGAATTTTAACTTGTATTTGCAGATTTTAGAATTGTGAAAACCTCAATTCAATGCCTCTATTAATTATCTCTATTCTAGTGAAGACAGTCCCGAGCCTAATTTTAACAATGGGCTTCTGATTTTAACTCCTTATCCTAGTGATTCACTCGTTTCATTCATATCATACATATTCATAGTCATAATCTTACTCTTAGTCAGTTATATAAAAAAAGGTCTGTTTATGATCTTCTGTGCGTCTGAAATAACCCTCTCTCAGGACTATATTAGTTGCGACCGAGCTCTCACCAGATGCAGGAATATTTAGGGTTGCCGCATGTTACAATAAATTGGAATTGATGGATTCTTTCATCTGTGCTCAGAACTGGAAGCAACTTGTGTTTGATTGCGCAGTTTTGTTTTGTTGATCTACGTAGAACGTGTTTCAACTCTTCATAGCCGCAGCACACAATGGAAACGGTCACAAGTTTCCTTTTAAAGTGTGCGTGAGATAGAAGGGAATTGAGGGAAGGGAGGGTCATAGGGAGAAGGGTTTAGGATTAGTATACTCATTTTGAGTATAAACAGTGGGATGGGCTAGTTGAGTCAGATGGCTGCTTTCGGTTTTGTACAGTTATTGTACGTCTATGTAAATCTTTCATGGCAATGCTTCTGCACATGAATTCATCTGATCTATGCAAGTAACTTCTGTCAATATATCTGTTTGTTCTGACACTTCCTTTGACTTAAATGCAACAGTTTTGCAAAACTTGTGAGTCAGATTTTAATATCTGCATCTGCACTAGTTCATGACACAAAAATAATCGAGTGGGAGTGATATGAAACAGACAAGAGGTGCTTAGATGACAACTAGCTTGGGTTTATATATATGTAATGATGATACTAATAATAATAATAATATTTGATGCAGTGCCTTTCATGTCAGGAGGATATCTCAAAGCACAGCAGAGGAATTACTATAGTAAATGACGTGACTGTATTTGCAGAATGAAAGAAGCTAGAGGTGTGAAAAGGTTGATCCTGTTGTACAGATTTTTAAATCTCTCCATTACATATAACAGGATTCCATTTATACATTAAATAATTTAATCTGCATCATTATGCTTGAATATTTAATCCTTTTCATGTCATCCTTGATTAATATTAAATATATTAACTATTTATTATTTCCACTTATTGCATTCATTCATCTGCATGCTGTGAATTAATGTTTTTAAAAAAATCTAAATTCATATGCTCTTAAACCGTATTTAAAAGTGCAATAAAATACTTTTCAAAATATAACATCAATATACATAATCGTAAGGCAATTATGGAATATTTTACATCAAACATTCAACAGTTTTCCTAATGGTTTGCAATTTCCTTCTGCTGTTAGGATTCTTTTGGCAATATATGTCACGTGGGAAGCTAAGCATGTATTATAATGGCTGTGACTATTTTGATATAACAACAACAAAATTACATTCGTATAGCGCCTTTCACGTCGGAAGGACATCCCAAGGCCCTGGACAGACAGAGTTTCAGGCCTGAGCTGGGGGGTCGGGATCGGGGAGGGTGGAGGGCATGGAGGGAAGCAGGGAGATCGAAAGCATGGTTAAAGAGGAGGGTCTTGAGATGGGTTTTGAAGGAGGCAAGGGAGGGGGCGAGGCAGTGGGATTGCGGGATGGAGTTCCAGAGTTTGGAGGCAGAGTGGCAGAAGGCCCCCATGCCAATAGTGGGGTGAGCAAGGCAGGGGACGTAAAGTAGGCTGGAGGCCACTGAGCAGAGGGAGCAAATAGGGGGGTTAGGAGGTCGCAGAGGTAGGTGGGGAGCAAGATCATCGAGAGCTTTGAAGGTGAGGACCAGGATCTTGAACTGTATCCTCTCTGTGATGGGAAAGCAGTGGAGTCGGGTGAGGATGGGGGACAGGGTCATGGAGCCTGGTTCGGGAGAGGAAACGGGCTGCAGAGTTCTGGATAGTCTGAGAGAGGAGTTGGGGAGGCCGACAAGCAGGGAGTTTGCAGAATCAAGCCTTGATGTAATGAAAACATGTATGAGGGTTTTGGTGGCCTGTGGTGTGAGACACTGGCTGAGCCGGTCGATTTTGCAGAGGTGGGGAAAGGCCGAGCGGGTCATGGCACAGATGTGGGGTAGAAAGGATAGTTGAGGGTCAAACAAGATGCCAAGGTTCCGGACTGGCTTTTGTAAGGTGGAGTGTGCAACCATAGATGGTGATGCTGTCAGCGCCTGAGGTGAGGAGGTGCTGATGGGAGCCAATCAGTTTTGTTGACATTCAACTGAGGAAAGTTAGCTCTCATCCAGGACTTGATATCTGACAAATTCTGTCAGCAAAACAGTGGTCCTTGAGTCAAGGGTGGAGGTAGAGAGGTACAGTTGCGTGTCATCCAGATACATGTGGAAGCTGACCCCATATCTACGGATGATGTCACCAAGAGGAAGCATATAAATAATAACAATAATAATAATCCTTGCATTTGATATAGCGCTTTTCACGTTGGGAAGAGAGGCCCAAAGCGCTTCACAGAACACACTGTGAAGTGAATTGATTGTATATTTGTGGGCGAACGCGGCAGCCAATTGCGCACAGTAATGTCCCACAAACAGTCGTAGATTGAAAATGACCAATTTATTATTGTTTTTGGTTTTGGAGGGATTATTATTAGGTGTCTGGAGCAAGGAAACTTGCCCAAGGTTTCGCCCTGACCTGCCTGGAATTGAACTCAGGTCTCTCGCTTGCAAAGCGAGTGCTCTAACCACTGAGCTACAGGACTCCACAATCAATACACAATACAAAAATAAAAACAGCCAACGCATCTCAGCATGAGGAATGAGCATCATGAGTCCCTCTCTAACCCTCTGAGGCCACTGCTGCTGCCTAGGTTTATGTGAACTGCAGTCGTACCTAATGGGCTGAAATCGAGTTACACTGCTAAGAAAGTTAAGCATCCAATGTGACACTTTTATGTCTCAGCGTACGTCTGCTCCCATGTATTAGATGGATTTTTCTTTGGTGGTGAAATGAAATGAGAGCCTCAGTTGCAGTGCACAGCCCTTTAATTGGAGTTGCTTTATAACAGTGTTTCCAGTGATAGGCTTATGCACACAATGTATTCCGCATTAAGTATTTCTTCAATTCTGGGTGCTCAGGCTTGTCTCGTTCATGGGAAGGTAATAATAATCCTTGCATTTGATATAGAGCCTGATCACATCTTTGCGACGTCTCAAAACCTTCACAGAATATATTGGAAAGTGAATTGACTGTATATGTTGTGGGCGAAGGGTACAATGGATTGACGTAACGCATTACAGCAAGTGACTCAAAGCAATGATGTTTTGGCACCCTGATTAAGAGAGCGAGACGGAGGGATGTAGGGACACTTCTGAAGTGCACGGTGCCCATGAAATGGCATCCATGGCGTTTCTATGAACCTCTGGATTTACCGAAGATTGACTTATTCGCTTCCCCTTTCACCCTTGCTGGAGCTCAACAGTTAGTTGAGCGGGTTAACAACACTGGATCCGTACACCGATTCTCTCTCAGAGCTTCCAATTTCCAAGCCCTCCGTTCTGCGTAACACATAAAGTCCATCCACAATGACTGTTCACACCCCTAACGTTTCCGTACCCACGATATCAGACCACCTGTGCCCTTTCCATCATCCTAACTTGAATGAATGCCAAATGGGCAGCCACGTCTACTGCATTAACTGAGCAGCGCAGAGATCCTAACCCCTGTGAGGCCATCACATGGCTACCACTCAGCAAATGCATCTCCTAAAATTGCAGGTAATGCATTGTGACAGATTCACCAGCTGTACGCGCAGCTCTGCAGACACAAGCCAGCCTGGGTGATGAGTCAGTGTCACTTCCTTATCTTTATAAGAGTTACTGTGGCAGGGGAAAGGGAGGGGAATAAGCACAGCAACTTTCTCACTGACAACAATTTGCCAGAACTAGACATGTGAAGCATAGGGCAGCATTAGGTTTAGCGTATTTTTAAGGAGGCGGTAGATCATGGGAAGTCCCATTATGAGGGCACTTGCCCAATGAGTTAATCGTGGTGCTGTGCAGAGGGTCATCCTGTTAGTGCCATTTGCTATCAGGAAAGGGTTAGTTCTCACAGGGTTTTTTCGAGCATTGTTGCCAGTTCATCAACCACACGAGTAGGCTGCTCTTTATTGGAAGGTTTGACACATCTTTCTTCCCCCAACTCCAGCTGTTCTCACCACGTGGAGGCTTTACTGATAATCCTTGCCTTTTATCTAACTTTTAAGTTGGGAGGATATCTCAACTCGCTTCACGGGATTTACTGCGATGTGCAGTGACTGTATTTCGTAGGCGAACGCGACAGTCAATTTGCGCACAGCAATGTCCCACAAACAGCCATGAAGTGAATGGCTAATTTTAATCAGGGGGATTGTTGCCACAGGACCGAGAGAAACTCTTCTCTAGGAATAGTGCCACGGGACCTTTAACACTCAACTGAACAGGCAAGTGGGATCTCGGTTTAACATCTCATCCAAAGGACGGCACCTCCGTTAATGCAACACACCCCCAGTACTGCAGGGCCGGGGGTATGCTGCAGTGTTGAAGAGGTGCATCTTCTGGTGTGCAACGAGCTGTACCAAATGTAAGGAATATTAGTATTAATTTAAACCAGCTCGACCTGGTAAACTGCAGAATAATGAATATCTTACATCAACATATTCGCTGCAACGACCGAAGTAACCCACTTTCAGTGAAAGGTAATTGAACGATTGGAAAGTCCCCACCACCACTTTATTTCTCCACACTTTGTAGCATTTTGCTCAGTCGTCTCTAAATGATATTCAGGGGCACAGCAGAGTTCCGGCTTGCTGCGTGCCGTAGTCAAAGAGAACCAAGGATAGCCGCAGTATTATTCATGTGAGTATCTTTATACGTCAAAACCTATTCCTGCGACCACATATCATAGTCCGTGAGGTGTCTGTGGATTGCAGTGATGTTCACGATTTTTAATAAATCAATATAAAAAGAGTTCAGAAGAGCGTGACATTTTTTTACGCAGGCAGAGACTATGAAACTGATACTCTCAACAACACTGACTATGTTCTGGATGTTGAATAATCAAGATCATTTAAAGAATGGCGCTATGGAAATTTGCATTTAACTGTGTTTGTTATGAGCTTAAATTTTCAGAGAAAATATCTTGTGATTAATGATATAGAGAATGACAATGTACATCCTTTTTTTTTAACAATTATGGTTATCTATCACAATAAAATATTACGTATTACTGGTAAACTGTAAATCTTAATAAAAGACATTGACGTTATTACAGGCTTGTGAATGGGCCCGTACAGGCAGTTTAACACATATCTTGTCTACTTCTCTGCAATGCGAAAGTCAAGTACAGCTAAAAAAAAAAGGGCAGCTTCATTCTTGTCTTGGATTAATCGTGTTTGAAAAACAGAAAACACCGTCAATCTGTTTGCAGAAGAGTTTCACGAAGGTTAAGATTCTCAGAAGACCCATCTCAAGACATACCTCTTTGACTGCTTTTTCAGTCACCTCCTCCACTCCCTTCAGCTCACACCTGCACGCAGCGCTTTGAGACATCTTCCCAACATGAAAGGCACTACATACATGTAAACTCTTCTACTGCATCATCTTGCTTCAGTACACTAACGGGCAATAGAGTTGTACATGAGAAGCAGATGCGGACAATAGAATCAGAGTGATAATTCCACGAGGTGGGATTTCCTGCAATGATATACAAACACTCAATTTTGGGGCAAAAGAATGCACAAACCATCTCAGTTTTCACCACTAGCTGGGAATTTAATCTTTCAATTTACAAGCAAAGAGCGTGGAGCCTGTTGACAGCTACAGTAGCTACAATAGACAGTAGAATACTCACTCAGGGATCAGGTCGTTGTGGGAGCATTAAGCCTGTCACGGACCTAACTAGCCAGTTAGTATTGAGTGGGTTGGAACAGCACGGCTGAGAATGTGCAATGAAAACCTCCGAGGATGGGAAGGTTACTCAATAACTGCGTTGTTATTGTTACCCGCAAAAAGATCAGTCTCTGTTCAGGCATCCTGAATTACCGCGATCAGCCAACGAAAACCAAAAATGGAACAATAATAATAATAATCCTTGCATTTGATATAGTGCCTTAGCACGTCTTTAAGACGCCTCAAAGCGCCTCACAGGATATACTGTAAAGTGAATTCACTGTATATGTTTATTGACGAAAAGCGGCAGCCAATTGCGCACAGCAGTGTCGTGGATTATGTGACCAAATTATTTTTATTTATTTCGGAGGAATTATTACGCCCGGAAAAGCGATCCACCAATCGACTAACAATCGGGTTCCTACTTACTGCTAGATAAACAGAAGAGTGTGGGGTAAGGAGATTTGTGAAATGCTACAAACGCAGATATGCCCAACCAAAAAATTTTCCAAGGAGTGAGCTCAGGGCTCCAGTTCCATCACAAGTTAAGAGATGACAACTGTAAACTGCTCCAACTCCACAAACCCAGTCCATGATGTCACCTAATATCTTCAATTGTATTTCAATCCTGAAACTCATTCCTGGCAATCCAATTTCTGCTGCATTTAATTCCCCACATCCTCAATGTACCGATATACTAATTGAAGGTGGTGAAGTCTCGTGTGATAAATGCTTACAATTTCATTATTGATGTCGTTTATTGAGTAGCATTCTCTCAGTACACATTGGAGTGAAACCAGTTCACGTTGTCTTGTGGCCATGTATTGTAACACAGTAAAACTCACATAAGCGCTTTGAGACATCTCGAAGACATGATAAGGCGCTGTATCAAATGCAAGGATTATTATTTTTATCAATAGAAGTCTGATCTGTATAAATCGTATAATAATAATAATCCTTGCATTTGATATAGCGGCTTATCACGTCTTCGAGACGTCTCAGAGCGCTTCACAGGATATACTGTAAAGTGAATTGACTGTATATTTTGTGGGCGAAACGCAGCAGCGGAGTGTCAGTTTAGTGTATGAGCTCAAAGTCCTAATGTAGGGCTTGAACCTACAACTTTCTGACTCAGAGGCAAGAGTGCTACCAACTGAGCATGGCTAATTGACACATCTAATTGTGCATCGTCTATCTATGAGGCTCTTTGTAAATTCATACAAATAGGAACCTTTTCTATCTTAAATTTATGTGCAAACATGTTCGTACAGGGAATTGTGTTTTTTTCCGTGGTTTTTGTGCAGCGTCCATATGATCTCAGAAATAATGATAAACATTAATATTCAGTTATTACTAATTCCTGATGAAAGAAATCTTTGGGTGAGCACTGTAGCCTAATGGTATTTTGTGTGATGACCAATTATCCACACTGTTTCTTTGTCTGCAATGGAACCATTGCCAATTAATGCAAATAACTTGCTCTCTTCTGTAGCAGATTTGCTCAGCTGCAAAAAGACAGGTGTACTTTACAAATTGTTTTGTTGAAAATTAAGTATGAATACATATGATCAAAAGGTTGGAGGTGTCCAATGTTTAATCATATTAAATGAAATACTCATTTCAATGCGTTCATTTTTAATCATAGGTGCAATTAAATCTTTCTGTTAATGTATCTTATTTTATCTCTTTTTATTCTGTTAAGTAACTGTCAGGTATAAATCATGTACAATGGATTTAATTGCACATTTCTACCTGATAAGACTCCTAGTGATTTCATTCTGCTGCATGATTTCTTTTCCTCGCTTATTAGGATAACAGATGGCAGTGATTGAGAACAGAACAGGCTTCATTTTTAACCAGTCGTGTTGTTTGTCTCTCCTGCCATTTCCTGGCCTCTCAGACCATGAGGGTAACAAACCGAGCCTCCTTTACCCAACACTCACTCCCATTTAAGTACGGTAAACGGTGGTCCCACAAATAACTTTGCTCGTTCACTTCATGGCTGTTTGTGGGACACTGATGTGCACAAACTGGCTGCAGAGTTTGTCTGCAAAATACATAGTGATCACACTTCACAATAAACCCTGTGAAGCTCTTTGTGACTTAGTCCCAATGTGATAAGGCGCCATATCAAATGCAAGGATTTTTTTAAAAAAAAAACCTGATACCAATTCTTCTGTATGTAAAAATGGGAAAAAGTGCCTGAATTACTCCATGTAAGTTAAATGGAACTATTCCTACCTCAAAACTTTCTATTGTATGTTGCTTACCAATCAATTGCCTACCAGAAGTGCCTTAAAATAGTTTGCCTCTCAGGCAGCATTGCTTAGCTGAGCTACTGTTCATCTCTGAGCAAGGTTCCACTCACACCCAACTCTAACTGCCTACTTCGCTCAGCCAGAAGGAGTCTCGTGCAAGTCCTTTGACCCCTATACTCCACCATCTCGGCCGTGCTTTCAGCCACGAAGCCCCTACCCTCTGGATGGTCCTGCTTCAATCCTTCGTCTTGTCCCCTTTTATGCCCATCTCAGATTGCAACCTGAAGAATTTCTTCTTCGATCATTCCTGCGGTCATCCCCCTAGCTCAGCATCAAACTATGCCAATGATATCAAAACCTCATCTGTCTATCACTTGGCCCTATATTTCATATCATCATGTATCAATATTTTCATACATTTGTTATTTTTCTGCAAGGAACCTATATCCATAATTATCCTCCGCCAATTGGGCTTTGTTTTGCATTTCAAATAGCACTGAGGGGATTGTTAACAAAGGGAAGTTAAATGTTGTAAAATCAGAACCTCATTTTAATGCATAACAAGCAGTAAAATCATTTGAAATACGGCAGCTTCTAAAACCGATCAATATATCCAAACAACATTTCATATAATTACAAGCACTACAATAATTTTTGATATGATGTTCTCTTTATGCAGACATAAAAGTGTTGATTACGACTACCTTAGTAGCCAGAATCAAATGGCCTTCTAGAAGGGTTGTTAATGTATCAGATGTTCCTTCCAGAAGCCAAAGACATGCTTTGATCTATCATTATTAATACTTCAATTGAGCACGTAAACTTGCATCTGACTCGTGACCAGTCAACATCAGACCTTTATTCTTCCCAAATCTGCTCTTAAGCTAAAGCTAACGAGTAGCGATATTGATTTAAGGAAAATTATTGCAAGCAGCACAGATAATATGTCAATGGTTATTCACTAAGTGACCCCTGAATGACATTAAAAACAGCATCTTCTTACAGTGTGCTTTTGGGATGCAAATGGCCTAATATTACCTAGTAAAAAGATAGTCTCTGTTTTTTTTTTGTTGAGCTTTGCATTTATGGAAATTTCTTTTCATCGCGCCCCATTCCTTTCATGAGTCAGCTTCATATAATGGCTGTTTAATACCATAAATATCGAATAGCATAAATATAATACCATAAAAGGAGCATGGTGATGAGCAATCAATTGGTGCTCCAACCCACAGAGAATCCTTTCTAAATAGCATATGGTGGAAAGCAGGACTCTGAAACGGATGAATGTCACACCCAGAAAAAAAGCTCAAACTATTACTTTAGTGTAGCTTTCTTTGGGATAAGGTTTCTTTCATACGATTTTCTTTCGCCACAGCTGAGGCTATCCATTTTAATAGGAAGTACAGTGATAGGGAAAAGATTAACACAAAAAANGATTCCACGAAACCTCACTTAGAGTTAGAGAGCTATCCCATTACTCACCATGCAAAGAGAATTATCCTATTACCTACTATGTATAGAGAGTTATCCCATTACCCACCATGGAAAAGAGAGCTATCCCATTAAGGAGAAAGCTGCCTAAAATGTTAAGACTGATACACTCTATCAGGACATTTCCACACACACTTGCTTACATCAGTATACCTGTGATTAAATTGTGCTTTCAAAGCTGTGCTCTAAAGAAGCCTCTGGTGTGACGCTACTGTTCAGTTTTGCTTGGCTATAATGTACTGCGGACTCAGTGATGAATGGTACAGAAGCGCCTCTGTGAATGGAAGGCAGTGCTTGCAGAAGAGCAAGCTGTTAAGTGCCATTCTTGGCTAATAAACCACTTCCCGACACACTTCACCAGGGTTTGGAGTCAAAGGAATGTGCACAAAATGTCTTCGTTGAAACATCATGGATTCCATCTGCTCCGAGACGCCAGTAAACAATAACAAGTTAAGGGACTATAAATTACAATGTAAAAACTTCATAGCATAGCAGAGAGAGCATCTGGGACCTGGACCACAGCCTTGGCTACCGGGCAATGTGGCGGAGTTTTAGCTAAAGCTTGGATCAAATTCCCCAAATCCACGGCAACCTTGCTGTAATTACAGGGTTAGTTTGCCCAACAAACACCGAAAGGGAAGCTCCTTTCAAATCCTCATTACAAAGCTCTACGGGAATAGTTTTTTTTTAGTATTACACTGGTTAAAAACTGTTGTTCTGGCATTTTAATTCTTTAGATTGCAAATGTAAACTATGGAATGGCATTATTTATATTCAGCATATTGACATGCATGAGATGCACCAATTCTGTTTTTACTGCCAACACATCTACTGGCCATCAAAGATTGTTCAGAATTACACAGCTCAGTACACCATTTAATGGACAAGTAGCAAGTAAATCCCCACGTGCAGTTGATAAGATATCTGTAGCACCTTCATTACAGATATTGGGTACATTACTTTTACACTGATTTAGTTGAGGACACATTCATGATACAAGAGTCAACGTTGAACAAATAAAAACGTGTGTGTGTTTTGTCAGCAATAAACGAATGGTTGCATACAGACTACTTTAACATACCATACATGATTGAGCAGATTGCATACTCTCAGTATCCAAAACAGATTTTGCTGCAAATGAGCAAAGAACTACTGTATTAGACTTACAATTTAATAGATCCTACAGAACGGAAACAGGCCATTCAGTCCAATGAGTCAATGCCAATATTTATATTCCTCATAAGCCTCCGCCCACTCCTTACTCCCTCCCACACACTTCTATTCCCTTCTCCCTTTTAAATGCATCTCTACTATCTAATTCAACCATCGCTCTTGGCACCGGGTTCCACATTCTCACTACCCTCTGTGTAAAATGCTTTCTCCTAAATTTTCTTTTAGATAATAATCCTTGCATTTGATACAGCGCCTTCTCACGTCTTCGAGACGTCTCAAAGCGCTTCACAAAATATACTGTGAAGTGAATTGACTGTATATTCTGTGGACGAAACGCGGCAGCCAATTGCGCACAGCCAGTGTCTCACCAACAAACGAAGTGAGCAATTTATTATTCTTTTTTAGATTCCCTGATCATTATCTCATTCTTCCTTGCTGGCTCTTCCTGCTACTTTGTTTTATTTTTTATGTTTCTCTGCATTTGGGGTAATTCTTGCCAGCTCCTTCCACCCGCGAAGGGCACTCTGCGCAAAAGACTCCATCCACAGTCACTGCGAGTAAGGCACCATTTTCGAGTGGCAGCAGATGGCTTTCTCCATCACATCATCAACAACAACTTGCATTGATATAGAGCCCTTCACGCTGGAAGGTGTCTCGGGGCTCTTAAACTGACCGCATCAGAGATGTCAATTTTCTTTTTATGCAGCCTCCGATGATGCCACACGTCCAAGATTGCTAAGCCTGATTATCAGCTGGGGATGAGATCCAAACTCAAATCCAGCATTCGGGAGCCTGTCATTATGAAGCGTGAGCTGCCAGTAAGTCATTGTTTAATAAACTCCTCTTCAACCTAAGCAAGGGTATTTTTTATATTTCCCCAAAGTATTAAAGGCTCATTCCTTTGGTACATTAAGAATCAATTATTCTGACAAACATGAACTGAAACCTCCTCTCATTGTGCAATGATTTGCCTTTGATATTTCTGTCCGCTTTTAAAGAGTCTGTCCACTCAAACAAATGATCCAATTCTATTTTAGTTGCTGGTTCATTTACCACGCCACACACTGTCATTCTTTTGCAGCGTGCGGAATTAAATCACTTTTTCCCTTTCCTCTCCATTTGAATGCAGTGAGAATGTCCTTTTCAATCCAGAAACCTCACTTACTAAAGGGAATAAAAATCAAAATTCATTATGGAGCCCTTCATTTATCATCAGTACTGCTATCAAACTCTCAAATACCTTCACACTGACCACAAATAATCATATAGCATCTGACTGTCTCAATGAGGGGCTGCAAGAGATTTCACTGTACGCTCTGGGTCCAGTCCTTATATAGTATCATTTTCAGGCAGGAATAGCCTATTGGCCGTCCAGCCCAAATCCCTACATCCTCAGCAGCTAATTATAAATCTAACATTTAATGAATAACTTAAGAAGCTCTCCTTCCTTAACCAGTTTTATAACTCTATCGTCACAAAGCACATACAAAGCATATGTTATTTCAAAAATAAATGCAGCATGAAGGAATATTTATCAGTCAGTGTGGAGTAAGAGTTATGCGAATTAAACAATACACAAAACTCAATGTGCAAAAATAAAAGAGAGATTTTAATAAATTGCACGAACGCTTTATAATACCACCAGGACTTACTCATCTTCTCGCCCAATATGCTCTTAAAGGCATTAAAGAATTATATGAATCACAAAGGAAAATTTGTGCTTAACATCAGGGTTTAGTGAGTAGCCGTTAATCCACCGCTGTGTGTTGGTTGTGTTTCTCTGATCCGCACAGAACCAAACGGAGCGCGATAAAAAGTGACGGAGGTCTGTCAAGTCAGAATCTATCTCTTTGAAAGTCTATGAAAGTTTGATGCCGATGCTCTCGAAAGATCATTCCACCCCTTATCGTTAAAGCCCCTAAAAAAAAAAAAATTACTTCAGCCAGGGAACGGTGTGTTGCAAAAGGGGCAACCTCCACTGCAAGCTCGTGCTGAGTATCACACCATCTTGTGACTTTCATTTGCACAGTGATTCATTTCATTGCGGTGGTCAGGTCTGAGATGGGCAGTGACGGTTAGCTTTCAGGCTGATGAAGCACACAGTGCATAAAAGTACAACAGTCTTTCATACATTGGCTCGGTTTCATTTCAATTATTTTCCCCCTCCCCTGTTATTTTCGCTGTTCTGTCTCGATTGGTGTTTGAGTTCAGTAGAGCGATGCACATCTGCAATGCAGCATTGCAGCACTGAACAGCACGCTGCATTGGACTTTTTTTAAAAAAAAACTTTTCCTGATATCGCCTGAAAATTGCTTTATTTTTTATTCCATTTATTATTTAAAAAACACAGCATGTTGAGGCACTGCCACAGTTCAACACTGTTTGGTTATGGAACTAGTTGGCTCACAAAATATACAGTCAATTCACTTGACAGTATATTCAGTGAAGGGCTTTGAAACTTCTCGAACACATGATAAGGCGCCATATCAGAATGCAAGGATTATTATTATTATTTGCATTTGGTTTAAATTGTCCCCCTTTTTTTAATATATTCTTCCTTGCTGATGAGTTCTCAGCAATGTGCTTTCCTTCTCCATGTAAGGATAATAATAATAATAATCCTTGCATTTGATATAGCGCTTTTCACGTCGGGAGGACGTACCAAAGCGCTTCACAGAACACACTGTAAAGTGAATTGACTGTATATTTGTGGACGAACGCGGCAGCCAATTGCGCACAGCAATGTCCCACAAACAGTCGTAGATTGAAAATGACCAATTTTTATTATTGTTTTTGGTTTCAGAGAGATTATTATTAGGCTCTGTGTGGAGTAAGGAAACTTGCCCAAGTTTCGCCCTCTGCCTGGAATTGAACTCAGGTCTCTCGCTTGCAAAGCGAGTGCTCTAACCACTGAGCTACAGAATGACACAGGCTGCTCCATGGGACTATCAATATCTCTCCATTGCCCAACTGGAGCTTGTACGGTCAGATAATTCTTCCTGCAGGGCTTTCCTCTCAACTACCACCACTTCCCTGAGAGATACAACACTTTGCTGTAATGAGGCACTCATTCTGGCAGACTGACTGAAGAGAGGCAAAACATGGTCATTGGGGATACTCGGTTTCAGTCAAAACGGGGGAAGAACAAAGTACTTGATCCACTTTAACTTCAATACTTGTGTTTCCGCTACCTCCTTTCTTTCCCCCCACCCCCCCCCCCCCTTGTAATATCGTTGATCTGTCTTACGTCATTAAAACTTTGACCGACTCAATTTTGAAGCTTAAAGAAAGTGAGACTTCAGAGGTACAGCGATTTCACAGCTACTGGCAAAGGGCTCTAATAAAAGCATTTCTGTGAAAGAAACGGGTAACTGACAGGGCTAAGCTTTGAGTGGAAACCATAAGATACAAACAAAATAAAATAATGAGAAAGAAACGCTGTCCCCATTATGCCAAGGTTATAGATTACAGCAGCACAACATCAGAACTGACAAAGGCAATGAAGGACTCAGATTGAAACAGAGTTGATCAGCTAATGTAAAATAACACAGGCACAACATTACTATTAATTAATAATATTGATTATGGTTATTATTTATTAATAAGTTCCTTCATTGATACAACGCTTTTCACATCAGGATGGCGTCACAAAGAGCTTCCAAGGGTCCACTGTACAGTGTACTTTGTAAGCGAACTTTGAATCGTGTAAGTATTTAGTGATGGGGCAGGAGTGCAGATAAAAGCTTGAATACATTTTGCCTTCTGTTAAAAAATACGAAATTGCCTGTCATATGCAGGACTTAACTCAATGCTGCAATCGGAAAATCTCAAAGCCCTGGGCATCACTTATTATGCCAATTAATAATAAATAGCTCCCAGACAGAGCAGTGAACGTGCCCAATCAATTGGTGTGGATGACTTGAATCACATACTGTTAATTTCAAAGCTCTTCTATTAAAACACAAAGCCGATCTGTTTGATTCTGGCTTGAAGGCGGTTGGAGATAAGAACATTACCGCATACTGCCCTTTTGTTGGTAAGCTTTCCCATTGCAGCTGAGTGGCAGGATTAGCAGCCCCCAGTGACTGGTCTGCCCTTCCAAGGCTTGCCGATGAGCCAGGCTGGCTGTGCTGTCATCCGCTGTGCCCTGGAGTACCGCGGACAGGCCTGGCTCAGGAACCGAACTTCCGAGATCGCCACAGATTCCGACATTCCGTTGCCAAGCATATCACCTTGGAGCCAGTTCAGCTCCAAGGAGATCTCGCTTATCTCCCACCCCAAAGGAGGATAGTCGCTAGTTGGTCGTTCGACATCCATAAAGCACCGGTCCCTCACTGGGTGGAAGGTAGTTATCAGGAACTTCCTGCAAACTTCCCAGTGGGCAGCAATTTGTTTCCAAATGCTCACTTGACTTAGGGCAGAGACGGATTTGCCAGCAGTTAAGATTGGGGTCCGCAACAGTATAAATACTGAGCAGCCCGACAACGTTCAACAGTCGACCCTTTAATATTATTTAAGGGCTGATAGCACAGCTGATACTGCAATAACATTGAAAGAAAAGCCCGATTTTGGGGGTCCCTGTACGTAATGTAAGGTAATGCAAAGGACAGCATCCTGAGAAGCCAACCGTGACTGGGACAAAGTTTCAGCAATCTGACTCCTGGCGGGTTCAGTGACGAGATAGAATTCGCACTGAGGCAAACAAGCAAATCATCGGCTTATGTGTGCTCTGACAATACTGGTTCAGCAGGTGGATGGTTGTGCCTGCGTTTGAACTTCTACAGACAGGGAATAGATAATTGCAAGTGGTAACACAATCTGCCAGACGGATCCACACAAGGAGTGCTAGGCAAAGCCCATTTTTTTTTGCTGCTAACATCCACATAAAATTCCAGATGGACACCCTGTGGTGACAGAGAATGTTTGGGCACAAACAGAAGGGCAGCAATTCTGAAGGCTTGAGGTTAGCAAGAGAAAACCGTCAAGAGAGGGTGCGTGAACAAGCAGCTCACAGGAAAGGAAATGAACTACTGTTCCAGCAAACATCAGTGTTGACACAGATAGAGAAAACTGGAAAACTCAAATTAAGAATGATTTAAGTGAATTGAGACAGGAGAGTAAAGGTAAGCAGAGAGATAGGCTGGCTGCAGTAATGGTTTCGTAAATTTGAAAGTATAATTTTTTTATATACATATATATATATAAATATCACTGAGACACAGCTGACTCACAGCTAATAGACCCAATTATTCCTTGTGAAAAGAGAGCGTGAAGTTACCACAGCTGCATAATGGCTGTAAACAGAATCGAATGGTGCCAGCAATAAAGCATATGAGCAAAGATTTTTTTCCATATTGTTCTCATTTTGTTACACAATTCTCTATTCTCCTCATCTCCTGAATGTGTTTTTGCTCCCCCCAGTTTTCCCTCTACTGGTTGCGATATGATTCTGCAGCTGCAGAGAGCCCTCCAGTATAGCACCAGGTGTTTGACTCTCCTCTCTTGAAGTCCGAAGATCATGGGTTCAAGTACCACATCAGGACATTGTGATCACAGTCTAGGCTAATGCCTCAACACAGTACTGGGGTGTGTGTGTGTGTGTGTACTGCATTGTTGGCTCAGTTCTGCTCCTATTTTCACCCCCTGCCTATGGATCTACTGTAAATAATAATAATAATCCTTGCATTTGATATAGCACCTTATCACATCTGAGAAACATCTCAAAGCGCTTCACAGGATATATTGTAAAACGCAGTGATCTTGTTTTGCAGGAGAACGTCGCAGCCCATTTCCGTGAAGCAATGTCCAATACAAATATGGCGTCACAAGAAGTTAACATGACCAGGTTGCAAAACCGACTGATTTATGTACTTCTTGAGATTTCAGAACTAGTTGATTCCAATAAAAGACGTGTACATATGGCGTAAATGCCAGTTTGCAGTGTTAAAAATACAGCTCCTTTAAGGAGCTCCAAACTCAGCCCTTAATTGACTCACCAGTTGTAATCCTGAGCATTTAAGCTTTTTCCTTACGACGATGCTCATCCCTCTCTTGTTTACAGACTGGAGAGAAAGGTTATCCACGAAAACACCCAAGTAATAGAAATGAAAACTTCTGAAAAGGGGTGATAGAAGGATCTGAGAATGTCGGTTCTCGTCTCCCGAGAGTTGCTCGCGAGGCTGGTGATTAGTCTTTTCGTAAAGTTCAAGATGCCCCAGGCAATTTTGAGATTTCTAATTGTTTTTTTTGCTGTCGCTTCCCTTTCAATTGTTCTGCCACAATGGGGTGAACGTTGACTTTACTAAATGATTTACATTTCTTTTTCGTAAGTCAACACTCTGCATTCTTACTGCACAACAGAAAGTTGTACGATGGTACCCAAAGCCTTTCCTGACTGAGCTTTAAATCACAAGGTGGGATCGGGGAGGGTGGAGGGCAGGGAGGGTAGGAGGGTGGCCGAAGGCACATTCGAAGAGGAAGGTCTTGAGACATGCCTTGATGGAGACAAGGGAGGGAGCGAGTGAGTATCTTCCTATGTCCGTGCCAACAAGCCCACCTGATAAAATCGGTCATTCCCTTCATGGTTGATGGTGGAACCTTGCTGCGTGCAAATTGGCTGTTACATTCACCTTCATGAATTCACAGTTCCTGCACTTTACAGTAAATCCTGTGAAGCTATTGGAGATGCTTTGACAATTTAAATCGAATGCTAGGATTATTTATTATCAATGGGAAACTCTGTTAACTATCCAATTTACTGTGTTTTTCAAATGAGTTCCTTCCTAATCCGGTTGCAATTCCTGTTTACCTGTGGGAACTCTGCCCCAGATTTAGATCGCAATAAATAGAAGATTCAGCATGTCAATAGGCTGTACTTTCGTTCAGAATTCCCTTCTGTGTGACAGACTTCCTAATAAGGAATAAGGTAATCTAGCTCCTCTATAATACAGATATCGACTTGCCTACCAATGAGGGGCCCGAAATGTCAGATAGTCTTAGCCTTTAAGGTAATTTTTGTCTTAAATTTGATATTGAGCAGAAATGCAGTCAATTTATCAATTCTGTCTGAATATGGAAGCTGTTTTTTTCAGTTTGAAGGAGGCAAGGGAGGAGGTGAGGCGAAGGGACTGTGGGATGGAGTTCCAGACGGTGGGGGCAGAGAGACGAAGGCCAGACCGCCGATGGCAGCACCCATTGGGTTAAATGTTTGGATTCAGCGGGATCGATCTGCCTCGTTGAAACAAAACGTGTTGAAATCAGAAATGCGCTTAGAGTCACAAGCAATTACAATTGATAGAATGTATGGATCGATAGAAGGCGTATTTAATGCTGGTCGGGGATGGTGAGAGATAAACATTCGTTACGTTTAACCAAAATGTACCGTTGAGTTACAAGGCACCAGGGATCAATGTTCAGTAATCGTTCTCAACAAGGTTAACAGGATGTCATTAGATAGGGTGACAGTGCACAAAAAAAACCTGCTACGCACCAGATATACAGATAACAGGATGTATTTTGGAAGACATCCTAGCATGTTGAGAAGCTGAGCAGGATTGGCAATGGCAACGAAGCTAAACCACACTGAACACTGCAAGTCCCAGATTCAGTGAAGATCGTTACAACATGTACATAGAGAAAGCCAATTAAGCCAATTCCCTCCTCACCCCCACAACTGATAAAACTGGGTCATTCATTTCAGGGCTGTTTGCGGGACGTTGCTGTGTGGAAGTTGGCTGCCCAGTACGCCTGCAAAATACAGTCCTTCTTTGAGGGGTTTTCAACGATACAGTAAGGCCCTGCATCAAGGATTATTATTTCTAACTTTACTTGGTGTTCTGTACAGGTACCTTTAACAGGAGCAAGTCAGGGGGTGAACGTTTTAGGTTGTGTCTCCAATCTCTGAAGAAAACGGTCATTCACTCCCACGACACCCCATTTGTTTCCTTCTTGCAACTTTCCACATTTGACATTGGCTCGTGCTATTCTCTTGGGACTTTATTAGGATTGTGAATCTCTCATTTTCCTTTATTAAAAGCTTTCTATATCAGGCTTGCCAATCACATAGATCCACCATCTTATTGCCCACCAGTACAATCTGGCTTAACCCCGCTACCATCTCGGTCATTGTATATTTTGTGGTTGAAACACAGCAGCTAATTGCGCACAGCACAAACAGTCGTGGATTGAGTGACTCCTGGTTATTGCTAGGTAAACAGAGGTGTGTGGAGAAAGGAAACTTGCCCAACGTTTGCCCCGCCAGGAATCAAACCCAGGTCCTCTCATTTGCGAGGCATGTGTTCTAACCACTGAGCTACAGGAATCCATTACACCAAATGAGGTGGACCCCAGTGTTTCAGCAGCAACAAGGCTTCATCTTTGGAACACTAGCAATCGCAGGCACGTCTGAATGTAATGCTATTGATTTGAGGACAGTGGGCTGATGTGGAAGCTTTTCTTAAGCAACAGGGAATCCAGTTGCATCTTCCTCCCTCCACTGCACTGCAGGCACTGTGCTACTCATTATCACAGACACAAACTCACATCTTCACTCCTCGGTAATCACAGGCAATTGATCACCATCACACCACTGAGTAACATGGACCCATAATCACCATTATGCTGTTGATGGTGCCTTGTCTCACCAAATAGTATAGGGGTATAAGTAACAGTGACACAATACAGTGGCAATATACACAGCACTGTCCTGCCAAAGAACATGCAGGCATCATCGTAAGCTGCAGCAGAATGAAACAGAGATGTGCTAAACAGATGCAGAATCCCTTCTACTCCACCGGGGTCTGGCCACAGGTTCACTGCACCTGCGGTAATTGTACAGCGAGAACGCCACAGAGCAAGTAGCCTGCTTCAGTGCCAGGAAAATGGATATACGCTCGACCACTAAGTCACTGGGGACTTATCGCCTCACAGCGCTAGACTGTAAAAAGCACATCCTCCGCCTTTTTGCAGTTGCAGCTGCAGCAACAGATAGCGATCATTATGTGTGTGATGACGAGCAGTACAGTGCCTGCATTACAGTGGAGGAAGGAAGAGGCATCTGAATTCCCTTTTGATTGAGAAAAGCTTCCACATCCATCCACATTCCTCAGATCAACCGCATTAAACTCCAAAGTGCCTGCAATTGCCTCACCATGAAGTCGGGGCATGTTCAAGGCACCATTATACCGCCCTCTGTGCTCTGCTTGTTCCTGGCAAAAAACAACTGCAAGTTTGGAAGCAGGGAGCTTGGCATTGAGACCATCAAAATACAATCCCACTCGGCACAGCAAGATCATAAAATGATACAGCACAGAAGGAGGACATTCGGATCATCGTGTCTGTACCGGCTTTTTGAAAAGAGCTATCCAAATCAATCCCTCTCCCCATAGCCCCACAAACTTGTTCTCCCCAAATAATGATCTAATCCCACAATCAATCACCAGGTGAAAGTGCTTGGCCAAGCAAGTGATGTAAGTCTGATTGGTGTCTCCTGCAAATTAGATGGAGCTAATGGAACAGGGATCAGAGGCTAGTGATTGAGCAGGCTCACCTTCCTTGGCTTGAGCTGCCTGGGTCATTCACTTTGTGGCTATTTGTGGGACTTTGCTGTCAGTAAACTGGCTGCCTGCAAGTACATGGTCACTACGCTTCACAGGAAAATCCTGTGACACGCTTTGAGATGTCTCGCCAACATGATAAAGTGGTAATATAAAAGCGATATTGTTACAAAGAGAATACTATTTATAAGAATTCTTCTTAACTATTTTGAGCTTCCTCTGGGTGGAAAGAGAGTTAACTTATCTGAGGCGTTTTTTTTTCCCAAAAAATATAATGGTACTGATCTTTGAAGATATAAGAGTGGAACAAAGCCCCCAGAGTGGTTTATTTATGTTCCATTAAACACTTGAGTTTGGAACCTCACACTGTGCTTTGATCTGCAATAGTTTCTATGTCCACTGGGGACACAGTAGCTGCTTCTATAACAGACGCTCTGCAATGCATTTGCCGCTCTGTGAAGTGGTTGCACCAGCAATTGCGATCCCAAATGTGAAATAAAGACAAAGGCATTCATCTTAGGCATTTCCATAAATAGACACTGTGCCTAGCCTCGCAGATCTTCGCTCAGAAGTGCATTACCGTATTTAAGTGCCGGCCCACTCTCGGAAGCACTCTCGTCTCTAAGTCAGATGTTTTAGGGGTTCAAGCCCCACATTGAAAGTTTAAGCCCACAGTCTAGTCTGATGCTCAGTGTAGTGCTGGGGTGCATTGCATTGTCAGAGATGTCGTTCTTCGGTTGAGACGTTAAACCAAGGTCTTGTCTAGGAGACCATTTGACCCGGTTTTTTATGTCTGCGTTTCATCCTCCAAAAAGCCTCGTGAATTGAACTCCTGGGAGTTAGTTTTCAAAAGGGGAACTAAATAGATATTTAAAAAGAAATAAACTACGGAGCTATGGGGAAGGGACAGGCCAATGGGACTGAAAAGACTGTTTTTTAAAAGAGCCAACACAGGCACGATGGGTCGAGTGGCCTTTGTTGTGTTGCAATTTTCTACAGTCCTATCTCCAATAAGATCGAGCACCAGCGAGGATCAGTTCAGCTGAGAAGAGGCACCTTTGGCTCAAACAGGGCAAGACCCAGTCTGAGCATCAGATTCATAGCACGTCTTGGTCAACACACAATCAAACAATCTGGACTGTGTACTACCATGGGTTTCTCAGGTCTCAATGTAAACACACTCACTATGTAAGAGATTTTACATCCCACATTGCAGGTATGTGAGATGGCATCTATTTATGACACGGTGCCTTTGGTCAAATAGATCTTGCATGTTACATTCTAAATCAAATTGCCCCTCAAAGGTTATTAATGTGATAGAGTATTTTATATCGCGGCTGGTATTCCGCAGGATTTGTTGCCGTAATACAAAGATTTTGTTTTACAGCTGAGTTAGACAGCCTTCACATTTCTTCTGTGTTATAAAATAGGATTTTACTTGCGGTATAATCACTTTCACTCAGATTGCTGCAGATAGGTTACAGGGCGTGTTTTTTCTTCTATCTGCAGGAATTTTATTCTATCTGCAAAATCTTTTTAAAAATAAGTCGACAGTAACAATTCTCATCTATGGTGCATTTAATTTTAAAAATCATCCAAATTCTTGCGTTGCTTTTAGCACTTCAAATCTTGTTTGCTGTAATTCTGCGCATCAAATTGTTGAATGGATTCCTTGAAACTGCAGCAAGCTAAATCAAACTAAGACCACGAGGGACGTTGTTTGTTTGATTGATCAGATAGGTAGGCTCTGGCAGTCTGAATTGCAAAGTGGCCGTCGATTTGAGCTGGCTGAAAGGAAAAATGCAGAGCGCAGAACCAGGAAAAGTGGGCAAGAGACACTTTACTATATTTATCTATTTTCCTACACAAAGCAGAAAGATCAACGTCAAAGATAAAAAAAAAACCAGCCACACGTGAACCATCCAGAAGTGGATAAAATAATAATACTCTGTGCATTTAATAACAATAATAATCCTTGCATTTGATGTAGTACTTTATAACGTCATTGAGACATCTCAAAGCGCATCACAGAATACACTGTAAAATTAATTGACTGTATATTTACTGGGCAAAATGTTTCATGTCAGAAGCGTTTCATCTCTCAAAGCATTTTTTACTGCAATTCCTCTAACTATTTTTTAGTGAGTGAGTGAGTGAGTGAGTGAGTGAGTTAGTGAGTGAGTGAGTTAGTTAGTTAGTTAGTTAGTTAGTTAGTTAGTTAGTTAGTTAGTTAGTTAGTTAGTTAGTTAGTTAGTTAGTTAGTTAGTTAGTTAGTTCTCCCAGATTGACAATGGACAAAGGACTAGAGGTTGAACACAACTGCATTCCTGTAACTGAAAACAAGCTGGAGGTAGTTATTTTGAATGAAAGAATCAAATGGGCATTTGTGAATTATTTTCCGTGAGCACTGCCTACAGAGTTTTGCAATTGAACGGTTGGTGGATTTGCATTTACCAGTGCTTCAACCTTGATAGGTTTTCATTTAGGAGACCTGTTCATAAAATATTAACAGTTGATGAGAATGGTTTAGCAATATATATTTTTTATATTATGTCGTGGTGACTCCAGACAGTGCGCTCAGAATTATAAAATCTTCTCCTTGAACAACTCCAGAAATTTGCCCGAGAACTCGAGGCTTCCCAAGAATTAATACGGGCGATAGTCTGGAAACAAATCATCTCGCTTCGATTCACATCCCAGAACTCACACAGCCCATGATTAATTGTGGGCTGCGTTCAAATTGAACAAAACACAATTTTTTCCATGGCTTCACCAGGAAATATTTATTAGACGCTGAGTTCATAAATTACACTAATTGCTCCAAATTAAGTATACACATTAGGTTAATTAGAAAACCTTGAAGGCTACTCTGTCAAATACGAATATTAATGTTTTGAAGGTTCTTACACACATGTGGTCCCATAGTTTTTGGTTACAGTCAGACTCCTCTAAACTTGTGTCAAGTGCCTGCATTTATTGTGTAAGACATTTAAAGCCTGAATTTCTAACCTGTCTCAGCCGGCGAGACGATTCTGTCTTGAAACTGAAGAGCATGCAGTCTTGTGGAAAATTCTTAAATAAAATCTTAAACTCAGAAGTTGGATTCCAACAACAACAGCTTGCATTTATATAGCCCCCTTCACGCTGGGTCGGGTCTCGGAACGCTCTTCTTTTTACCATTCTTAAAGCGCTCAGCCAAGCAGCAAGATTACTTCAATCAACGGGAATCACATTCATTGGGGATAATGTTGGGCAAGTTTTCTTACTCCACACGCCCCTGGTTACCTAGCAGTAAGTGGGAACCCGGTTGTTAGTGGATTAGCGGATCGCTTTTCCAGTGGTAATAATTCCTTCAAAAAACAAAAATAATACCAAATTGGTCACTCAGTCCACGACTGTCTGTGGGACACTGCTGTGCATAATTGGCTGCCGTGTTTCGCCCTCAAGATATACGGTCAATTCACTTTACAGTATATTCTGTGAAGCACTTTGAGACGTCTCAAAGACCCTTTATCAAATGCAAGAATTATTTATTATTATTCGTTATGTTAGCTGCTCAAGTTTAGCTCCTGAAAAACCCACATCTCCGAATGCTTCGTTCGGAGATGATTGGAGCTTGAACCATTTGAAGTGGTTTACACTTTTGGTCATGTTTTTCTCTCAATCCACGAGGCGGATTCTTTCAGCCGACTGACAACGGACAAACCTCCACATTTGTTACCAACAGAAAAAAAACAAAGCCAGCTCTCTTCTCATTGATTAAAAGTCCAGATTAAGTATACAAATTAGGTTACACACGCAGTATTATTGAAACAGACCAGCAATCAGAAATGCATTTCTAGCACTGACAGTAACCCCTGTTAAAATCACAGCTCTTCGGACTGAAAGACGTCTGACAACAAACTCACTCGCTCAACACTTTGAGGGCCCTTTTGCGCTCTACGTCACAAAAGAATTCCGAGCAGCAGTGCATTCAGTGTTGGGGCTTGGGTTTGAATGGAACCCGGTCTGACTTGAAGAATGTTGGCCGTCTGCGCTGCCTGCTAAGTGAAGAGTTTGAGAAACCTCAACCCAGTTGCGAATGAGCAAACAGTCGCAGCACAAATCTCCCTGCAGCTCAGCATCGTATTAGCAATCGGATTCAGCGAGGATGGGGTAGGAGATGGAGAACTGTCTGCCTTGCAGAGTATTGGTTCGAGGTGAGTGATGAAGTCCACAAGGCAGGTTATAGGCATCGCTGTTGTGCATCAAAACCCCAAAGGCCTTGCCTTGTATTCATTGAAAAAATATATAAATTCTATGAAACGACGTTAAGAGGAGAGAAGTGGAAACCTTGTCACTATGGAAACCGCAGCCATTAGTGTTAAAAATTTAACAATTTAAAAGATTTCTACCCTCCCCAAAAAAATGCTGCTGCGATTTTTTTTAAATGCGTAGAAGGATGCACAGGAAGAAGACAAAATTAAAACTGGCGTGTCACTGGTTTTATTCTGAATGTGTGTCAGTGTTTGTGTGTGTGTGTGTGTGTTGGGGGAAATGGGGGGAATAAAATAATCATAATTTAAAAATAGCTGAATTGTGGGATTTTAGTGCTCAAGAATCTGAGGTCAGTCACACTTAATAAATAATAATAGTAATTATCCTTTCATTTCATATAGCGTCTTTCACATCAGGAGGTCGTCTCAAAGTTTCGCCCACAAATATACAGTCAATTTGTTTTATTCTGTGAACGTTTTGAGACGTCTCGAAGACGTAAAAAGCGCTATATCAAATGCAAGGATTATTATTATTATTATTTAAAGTGCTTCACAGCATATACTGCATAGTGCAGTGACTGTGCAGTTAATGGACAAAAATAAATCCAATGATATACAAATAGTGCGATAAGATCTCTCTGCCGTGTGCAAGTCTTAACCTTATTACTCATGGTCTCGCGAGGTGGTCAATTTAACAAAGAACCTATGTGGGTAACAGGATTTTCCATTATAACTACACATCAAGCCTGAAGGGTTAAATCTAAATGACGGCCTAAATTGACCGACCTGAAAGGGAAACGAGAGGAATTCAGTCCTTGCACGCACAGCAAGGCCATTGAAGATGAAATGAGAGAGGGCTGAGCAAAAGCTAGATACTTGTTCAACTGGCCTTGGTTTCCACATTGTGCATCAAATCAAATTATGTTGCTTTCTCGATGGCTAACATTGAAAACTCAAGCCATCTCTGAGCTTCCACCTCCAGATGCATTTACCGCGGTATTCACAACGCAGAGGAAAAGGACATGAATAAAGCATAGCCATGCATTATCAACATCATTGTCCTTGCAGTTACTTTGCAATGGCCTTTAACATGGAACATCAGAAGCAGAGTAAATGGCCAGAACCACTTTCAGAACCATCATTTGATACAGCCCTTTTATCATGTCTTTGAGACATCTTGAAGCGCTTCACAGGACTTTACTGTGAATTGTAGCAACAGTGGTAGCCAATTTACACGCAAGCAAACATGGCAGCCAATTTGCATTCAGCAATGTTCCACAAAGAGCCATGATTGTTTTTTACCAGGGCCATTCTTTGCCAGGACACAGGAAAAAAAATGCTTTTCTTTTAATTAGTGCTCTGGGATCTTTAACATCCAACTGATCAGGCAGTTGAGACCACCATATCCATGTAACATTTCACCACAAGGAGATCTGTGCACCTTGAGATAGAAGGCAAGATCTCCATGTTGAACTTTGTGGACTTTCCTCCTTCCGTAATTCCAGGCACCAGCTGCCAGGCGCATGTTGCTGCTGGCTGGAAGAAAGTAATGATTTATTCTACCTCTCTTGGTAAGCAGTCAATCTTCTTGACGTCGTGGTCAGTGGGCTGAGAACAGAGACTGAACGTTGCCGTGTGAAGTTAACTTTGGCAAAACTTGGGACATCAGATGCAAAGTAAAAGGACGGAACCACTTTCATAAATGTTTGCAAGGATTTAAAGTGCAACTGTTTGATATGTTTACAGTATTTATTTTTGAGCAGAAGCTTATATTGACTACTTTGGTAGGACAATAATATCAGAGCCTTCTACATTGGCCAATACCGATTTGCAGCAGCCTGGAATATTAATTCACACAAACCAATTGATGTCTCGCCCATTTGATCAAGGGGTGACAGGCTGCACTCCATGAAAAATGGGAGCAAAGCGCATATTCCATAAACCTTACCACAAAAGCAACCAGTGCCTTGGCCTCTACCATCTGTTTTCATCTGTTGCATACCCTCTGTGTAAAAAAATACTTCCTGGTGTCTGTCCCGAAGTTGTCCTTTACAACTGTACCTTGTTGTCCTGTTGCTTTGGGAGGATCTGAATGTGTTGTACTCGGTTGATTTTCTCTCTCCTACTGTAAATAGTGGGGCCAGAGTGCCCGAAAACTCGCTCACTGATGGTAGAGCATTGTGGGTGAGAAACATAATAATAATCCTTGCATTTGATACAGCACCTTATCACGGTTTCTAGACATCTCAAAGAGCAGAATGAATTGACTGTATATTTTGTGGGCAAAACAAGGCAGCCAATTGCCACAGCAGTGTCCCACAAACACTTGTGGATTGAATGACCAAATTATTACTATTATTATTTATTTTTATTTCTTTTGGAGGGATTGTTGCACACGGAAAAGCGATTTGCCAATCGACTAACAACTAGGTTTCTACTTACTGCTAGGTAAACAGAAGCATGTGGAGTAAGGAAACGTTTCGTCCTGCCCGGGAATTGAACCCATGTGCTCTCGCTTGCGAGGAGAGTGTTCTAACCAACTAAGCTAAAGGACTCCACGTGAAGCACGCCGGTGTTCGAATAGTGGCGGGAGTGGCTGGGCCAGTCGTGTTTCAGTGGTACGGTGGAGTGAAGCCATTTGAACATGAATGCATGTTTAAGAGATATAAGTTTAGGGGAGTTACATGGGAAATAGGCAATAGCGGCTAAATAGAGAAAGCTATATTAAAAGGTAAAGCATCAAAACCCCTGTAGATTGGGGAAAGTGAACAAGAAATCAAGTGATTCGGTGAGATAAGCGGAGGCACTGTGAACAGAATTTCATAATGAAGGTAAAATATGAGTTTCCTCCAAAGGCAATCCATAATTTATTCCATTCTAAATGTGTTTCTATCGGTATCTAGGTTGCTGTGAAATTAATTTTGAAAACCCTAAGCTTAAAGAGGATACTCCTATAAAAGGGAGGATTTCCAATTAATTTCAATGAGAAGTCACTATAATCTCTCTTTACCTGCAAAATGAAATCTCATTTTATTAATATCCTGCCCACAGCAACATAGATATTAAAGACTTTTCTGTGTGTACCTTTTCTATTTATGCACTCGTTAATAAAGTTAAACATTTCTGCTATTCAGTGTTTTATGCAATCGCCATCTATTCCAGATCATTACATTATGTTAGATAACGTCTGCAGGCCTGCCCGACATTGGTCAGAGAAGGCGAACGTTGTAACAAGTGTTAAACACAGAAATTGCAGCAGATATCTAGAGTGCCACAGAAATAGCTACAGAAATGGGCCAGGTTTTTTTTTTCCTTTCCCCCATCCCCCCTTCCCAATGGCTTAACAATAATAATACTTGCATTTGATAGAATGCCTTACCACATCGTTGAGATGTCTCTAAGCGCTTCACAGAACATACTGCAAAGTGAATTGACCGTATATCTTGCGGGCTTGGGTCATCGGTTCATCAAGACATTCCCCAGTGGCGAAACAGAGGAGATTCGATGACTGGTTTGTGCTGAGTTTACCAAGTGTTAAAATTGGCTCTTGGCAGCAAGGCATTGGGGGCTGAGGGGGAAGAGTGTGGGGCTCGTGGTGAGAGACATAAGCCAAGCTTTCACTGTTGGTTGCTCTCTAGTGTTCCCCAGAGAAAAGTGCATTGTGTACATAGCTGCCAAAGATGGGATCAGGTATAGCTTTGACCCTCTTCCCTTCCCTGCCATGTCAAGCATCTTATCTCGTTCAAGCTCACAAAAAAGATTGACCGGTTGGGAGAGGAAATGCCAAGTCTGGCTGGCGTCTCGAGACCAAGGGATGAGGCAACACCATTAGAAGAAGAGTGAGAGCATTTTTTAAAACAATAGGATTGTGTGGATATTTCTGGACTTTGAGTCAATAAGGACCTATTTCAAATGAGAGCAAATCTGTCTGCATTTGCAGTGAATATTCAAGACTAATTCCATCACGTTTAGTTCTTGACTGAATTTCTCTGAAAGTTTATTTCACTGTAATGGGTTTATTATAGTTTCCAGTTTAGACATTACTACGCCAAGCAATTGACATTTTGGGGTATAATTTTAAAATATATACTCAAAATATGTATTTTTTAAATTGTTCCCCTTGAAACAAGATACAACGATGGGGGTTTAATTTGAGGTATTTTTAAAAAATAAATGCATCATTATCGTATTTCGAACAATCTTTCAAACACATTGAAGAATGCATTCGATGGATTTAGGGATATGACAACATTTCTTACGAAGCAACACCCCACAATTGATTTCAGTATGGATTGTATCTAAACTGTGCGGTTATTGGTTACAAAAGTCATTCATTCCACTTAAAAGTATATTCTGTGAAGCACTTCCAGATATCTCAACAACGTGATAAGGCACTATAACAAATGCAAGGATTACTATTATCATTGTAAGATCTCTCACAGCAGCAAAAGCTTAAGCCCCAACTAAGCAATTCAGAGTCTCCCTGTGAACTGTGACACATATTCCCAAACACGCACTGGCAGTTTGAGAGTCAAAATAGGCAGCAAATTTGCAGTATGTTCCAATATGAGGCTTGGGCATGGGCTGGCATTTCATTTCTAAGCATTAGAATGTTTCCAGCTTAAAAATAGACGTCCCCCAATATCCCAACAGTAACCTTAAGGAAACACTGACAGACTCACAACATGATGATATTGCAGGTTGACTTTAGTTGCATTTGCTTTACGAGAACAACAAAGATAATTCAGAACATTCCTGTCTAGGTTCTGTATGTGAAATAAATAGGCTGGATGCAGTGAAAGCCAATAATAGCATTTATATGATTTAGCTACAAGATAAATCACACATATCTGGCCATTTTATTTTTCAGTTATATTTTACAGAGGACCACTACTCTTTATTGGACGTTTGGAATATTTTGTGCGACAAAATGCATTTCATTTACTGGAGCATTAATACTAACGGAAAGAGATAATGTTTATTTTTCTGGATAGAAAGTTTCCTGAGAACCATCTGAATAATTCATAGCCTTCCAGTAACACACTAAATGAGTGTTTATGTCCCTAGCAGTTTGAAAGCCTTATTTTTAAGTACCAGCCCCAAAGAACATTCAGAGCTGCTTTAGCAAGATAAATCCTGACTGAGTATTTTGCATTAAATTTCACAATTTCAAAGTTCAGTAATAATAATGTCTTTCATTTGATATAGCACCTTATCACGTCTTCTAGATGTCTCAAAGCGCTTCACAGAATATACTGTAAAGTGAACTGTATGTTTTGTGAGCAAAACGCAGCAGCCAATTGCACACAGCAGTGGCTGTTCATTTCGACACAGGTGCCCGAGCTTTAAAAAAATCCATATATTTGACAGAGCCCCTTGTATGTTAGGAGGATGTCTCACAGCATTACGCAGGATTTACTGTTAAGCATGGTGACTGTGTATTTTGTAGATGAATGCGGCAGCTAATTCACCAACAGTAATGTCCTACAAACAGCCACAAAATGAATAACCAATTTTATGTGAGGGATTGTTTTCCTGGACAACGGGAGAAAAGTCCTTCTCTGTTTGAGTAAGGCCATGGGATCTTTAACGTCCACTTGAACAGACAGACATTTTAACGTTTTAACGTCTCACCCCAAGGGCAGCAATGCCAGCACCAAAGCACATCCCCAGCAGTGCACAAGAGGGTCGATATGGATTATGAGCTCAAAGTGGAGCTCGGAGTCGAGACAAGAGAGCTACCAACTCAGCCAGGCTAACTCTTCATTTACTGCATAATGGACCCTCAATACAGATCAAGACTTCCATTCAGCATTTTGCACAGTGCCTTCGCTGATGCATGAATACAATGGGAAATCCCATTAGTTGGCCAACATTGCTCAAGGCAATGCACAGAACAACGAACAGGATTGTTACTCGTGGATCTATATTTTTGTGGTGAGACAAATCCTATATTTTCCCAGTTAATCCGTTTTCCCGAGGTTAATAATAATAGCAATACCTCTTTGCACCTGATGTTGTGGATGTCTTAAAATGCAAATGTCTTAGTTCTCGAGAACGACAGTGACTGATTATTTGGAGGTTCCACTGGGAGAGGACAGAATCTTAGGAGAGATTGTGTGAATTTATTGATGGCCAGTGTGCTAGTGGTAAAATACCAGAGGCGCTTACTGCAGCAAGTCTAGAGTAAGGAAGAGGAAGGCTCGCAAGATTAATTAAATAAAATGGGCAGCAGATTCCTGGACAAATGTCAGGAACATGCAAGTCATAAATGTCTTCCCTCCGATAAGGGAGATGAGTTCAAAAATACACCAAGTTGAAATAATTTTCCTTTTTTTTGGCAAAAGTGTAGGAACACTGAAAGAAACAGCCAGTGGTTTATCAGCACAGTGTTCAACTTATTTATGGTCCAAGTACCACTTTATGGATATTTCAGGATGAAGCGTTTGTTTAGAGGTTAAAATATACGGCGGCCACTTGGCTCCTTAAACCAAATGCTGGCACATTCTTAATAATAATAGTAATTCTTCCATTTAATAAAATGCCTTATCACGTAGTCGATTTGTCTCAAAGTACTTCATGTGATTGGTACTGTAGAGTGACTGTATTTGGTGGGCGAACAAGACAGACAGTTTGCACCCAGCAATGTCCTGGAAACAGCTGTAAAATGAGCGCCCGATTTTATTTAGGAGATTATTGGCCATTCTTGGAAGTCATAATTCGGTTATAGAGGTAATAGTAATAATAATCCTTGTATTTTTTTTCAGCGCCTTATCACATATTTAATTAAGGTACTTAATGTATTCACTTCCTTGATTCTATGCAAAGGAAGGTCCCCCTTTCCCAACACACACTTTTTCAACATGTTGCCAAAGTTCATTTCGGCCACTGCTCAAACAAGAGAAGCAACTTTCCACTCAGGTAGCCGTGAACATGAGACTTCTGCAGTTGAGCGCCTAACACGAGCAGATCCATGGGAAGAGTCAGGGAGGGAGAAGAAGCTTTCCTGTTGGGAACTTACCACAAAGTGTGATAAACTCTGGAACACACAAAAGTTCAGTCATTCATTTTGACCAGAATTTAGCAAATCAAACATTGTTGAATCACCAATAAAAATCGAAACACTTTTTTTTCCCCCACTGTGTTTTTTTTTACTTCTTCCCAAGACACACACATAGTCATAAGCCACAACTGCCGTGCTTCAGCAGTCAGCGCACCGCCTAAAGAAATTACGGCAGAACAAAATCACCAGCGTTAATCAGTCGCGGGAGAATATAATATGTTTCACATCAAACAGGGTTAAATTGCTCGTTAATCAATTTGTACCAATTATAGCCTTTATATGATGCCAGCTGCAACATAAATGATTAACTGACTGACTAATAACTTTATACAACAGTTGGCAACTTTTATAATAAATAATCAATTTCAACACCACATCCTGCAAACTTGAAATAATTCCATGAACTTATTCAAAGGCCAGATGGGTTCCTGTACACTCTAACTGTTCTGCAGTTATAATGTAGTACTTTTATCCCAGCACATTTTAGATACCATTCTGCTTTCAGTATCACTGAAAATAATCTCAAAGGGAAAAAAAAGATTTGCACTGGGCAAGTCTGATCGCAGGATATAGTAAATTCGCAGTTTTTAAAAAAATAAATAAATCATTCTCCATTGCTGACATTGCTGATGCATCCAAACATCATAATAATATAATCTTTGCATTTGATATAGCCCCTTATCATGTCATTAAAGCGTTTCACAGAATATATTGTAAAGTGGATCAACTGTGTATTTTGTGGGCGAAACAAGGAAGCCAATTGCGCACAGCAATGACCCACAAACAGTCATGGATTGAGTGAATGGATTTTGTTTTGAAGGGATTATTACTCTTAGAAAGCGATCCACCAATCGAGTAACAACCGGGCTCCTACGTACTGCTATGTAAACAAGGTTTAGCTCTGCCCAGGAATTGAACCTGGGTCCCCTCGCTTGCAGGACTCCATTAACCGTGAGTATATTCATCTTTGCTTTTTTTTAACAGTATAAGGGTTAAAGATTTATGAGACAGCCACATTATCACAAACAGTAGAGTGCTTGCCAGCCAGCTGGTCACAGGCTGAGGTCCTGAAGCTGTCAAGCTCTGACTCGTCCACCTGTCCAGCGCACAGAGTGCAAATCCAAATTGTCGGCATGAAAGAAACACACAGCTGAGATGCAATGATTATTTCTAGGCTCATACTTATTATACTCTCCACGTTCGACAACAAAACACAGTCACTACACTTTACTGTAAAATCCGACACATCTTCCCAATGTGAAAGGCTTCATTGGCTATGGTTTTGCATTGATTGAAATCCCACAGTGGTTCAATAAACTCTACTATTATCAAGCATAATGTCTCGAGCAATGCTTTTAAGATCATGTTGATGAGATTGCATTTATTGTTAATTATGATAATCCTTGCAGCGAGGACACCAGGAGAAACATCTTAATATTGTGAGAAGGCGCTATATCAAATTTAAGGATTATTATTATTACCACCTCTGAATCACTCTACTGCTTGAAATGGCACAGGAAAGTTCCCAATATAAAATATAAATATTAAAGCGTCATAAAGCAGTTTATAATTTAACACAGCTTCCACTAACTCGTACTCCAGTCTGTCAGCAATGAAGTCATCACAACCCTAGGCAATCCAATCGCAGTTCCTTTCTTGACCCTCAGTGCAAGTTTCCATTCTACATTTTCATCCTTTGATCTCTGTGGGGGCAGTAAGCGGCTCTGATTCATACCCGGGAAATCCTGTGTGCTGCTGAGCTTTGAAAACTCCCAATGTGTTGCAATCACTCAAAATATTTTTAAAAAATTAAGATAAAAAAATGATTTAAAAATAACTCAGGAATAGCGAGTAATGCTTGTCAACCAATGACCCAATGATAAAAGTAGCAGGAGAAACCTGGCTAGATTGAATTTGACATCTATCGCTATATCAAGATATAATTTTGTATCTCGTTGATTCAATTGGTAGCATCTTGCCTCTGAGTCGCAAGTTTGTGGGTTAAAACTTCACAGAGAGCTCAGTGGTTAGAGCACTCGCCTCGCAAGTGAGAGACCTGGTTTCGATTCCCGGCAGGGCGAAACCTTGGGCAAGTTTCCTTACCCCACACGCCTGATAGTAATCCCTCAAGGAAAAAAGTAATGATAATTTGGTCACTCAATCCACAACTGTTTGTGGGACACTGCTGTGCGCAATTGGCTGCTGCGTTTCACCCATAAATATACGGTCAATTCACTTTACAGTATATTCTGTGAAGCGCTATGAGACGTCTCGAAGACGTGAAAAAGCGCTATATCAAATGCAAGGAGTATTATTATTAAGACTGACTCTCCAACACTTATAGGAACGATGAGTTTTCAAGTGTCAGCCCGGCTCAAGTGGTAGTAATTCCATCTCCGAGTCACAAGGTTGTGGTTTCAAGACTCGCATCGGGTTACTGAATTCACATAGTCCAGGTCGACACTCCAATGCAATGCTGTGGGAGTACTGCATTGTCAGAGGTGCCATCCTTCAGATGCAACATTAAACACCAGGCTTCGGGACCACATCACTCCTACCCTCGCTCGCCTCCACTGGCTCCCCATCCCCCAGAGGATTGATTTCAAGATCCTCATCCTCACCTACAAGGCCATTCACGGCCTTGCTCCCTCCTACCTCTCCAACCTACTATCCCCCTACCTACCTGCCCGTACCCTCCGTTCCTCTGGCTCCGGTCTGCTCCACGTCCCCCGCCCCAACCGCCCTACTATCGGTGGTCGGGCCTTCAGCCTCTCAGCCCCGGCGTCTCTGGAACTCCATCCCCCAGTGCCTTCGCCTTGCTTCCTCCCTTTCCTCCTTCAAGGCCGGTCTCAAAACCTTTCTCTTTGACCGTGCCTTCAGCTCCCCTCTCGACTCTCTTCCTCCTCCTCGCTCCCTCCCTTCCCTCCCCTCACCCTGACCATTCCCCCCTCCTCTCTCCCCCCCCCCCTCACCCTGACCATTTCCCCCCTCCTCGCTCCCTCCCTTCCCTCCCCTCACCCTGACCATTTCCCCCCAATGCTCGGGTCATGACCCAACTGTGCAGCGCCTTGGGACGTCCTCCTGACGTGAAAGGCGCTCTATAAATGGAATCTTGTTGTTGTTGTTGTTGTTGTAAGTGTTATTGAGAGATTGAGTCGAATGATGCAGCAGTTAATAAAGGGCAGAAGTAACATCACATCTGTTTCATTATATATAAGAAAAATTGCAAAATCTACCAACTCTGTGACTATCTGTGAATTAAAATCCTGTGGGAAACCAGGGACTGATCCTGTCTCCATAATTACAACAGCCTTGGAGTTAGACCGGAACTGCGACTTCTCTGTGAGAAAGCACTGAACTCTGTAGCGTTAATATTGTCCATGCAGATAATAACAATAATAATTCTAAATCTGCTCTAGATTGTTCTTAGTGGGAGCTGAGGAAACCACTTCACAGCTAAGTCTGCGAGTTAGCCTGGCTCAGTTGGTAGTGCTCTGACTTTTGAGTCAGAAAACTGTAGTTTCATAATAATAATAATAATCCTAATAATACTTGCATTTGATAAAAAGCCTCATCAAGTCGTTGAGATGTCTCGAGTGCTTTACAGAATATACTGTAAAGTGCAGTGACTGTGCATTTTGTGGCCGAAACGTGGCAGCCCACTGCGCACAGCAGTGTCCCACAAACTGTCGTGAATTGAATGACCAAATGACCCCACATTACGAAATGACTTTGAACCATGCTAACGCTCCAAGGAATGGTGAGGGTGCGTTGTAATGTTGGAGGTGCCGTCCTTCGGATGAAACATTAAACTGAGGATTGAATGTTCAGCAAGAATAAACTGTGTGAGTGCTGGGTAATGAATCTTTCTCATCTTGAAAGCATTGAAATATCAGGCACTTCAAGTCCATTTATACTGTAATTAGACCCACTCTCCTTTGCTCCAGCATCATGCTTTACCCCAGCCTCAGAAAACATTGGCACCAAATACCGCTCAATTGTGAATTATGGGTTCTGGACTCTTGCCCGCTTGTACCTCGACTGAATCGGACAAAAGTATTTCAAATAGAACCATTTCAGCTGGCAGAGAGAGGAGACTTTCATCCTATTAGTACAGTAGAATCCCATTAAAAGGCAGAGGTTGAGGTTCATAAAATCCCAACTAGTCTTCCACATCGCCACTTCACCAACCCCATGAACGCTGATGTCACTGTGCATAGCACATAGGAACTGACATCAATGGTAACCCAATGACCAGGAAGTTGTTTGACATGCAGGGAGCCAGTTAATCCATGCTTCAAAGCCAACAAGCCATCCACTATATAGGTTTATAATCTTATCTTTTAAGCGGGCACCTTATCAAGAGATTCTAATGTGTGTACTTGATTCAAACGTGTGCCATTCCATCGCGCTTTTCACCATAATGGAACAATCTAAATAATAATAATAATAATCCTTGCATTTGATATAGCGCTTTTCACGTCGGGAGGACGTCCCAAAGCGCTTCACAGAACACACTGTAAAGTGAATTGACTGTATATTTGTGGGCGAACGCGGCAGCCAATTGCGCACAGCAATGTCCCACAAACAGTCGTAGATTGAAAATGACCAATTTAATTATTGTTTTTGGTTTTTGGAGGGATTATTATTAGGCTCTGTGTGGAGTAAGGAAACTTGCCCAAGGTTTCGCCCTCTGCCTGGAATTGAACTCAGGTCTCTCACTTGCAAAGCGAGTGCTCTAACCACTGAGCTACAGGACTCCACACATGTCATTAGTCTGCATGCTAATTTTAGGGCTGTAACGTTCAATCCATTCAGTTGGTTCAGATTGTATGCTTGAGACAATGTGGTCCATGTTTCAGCTTTGAATCATTCCACGAGGCAAGAAAACTGCTGGGAAAACTGTTGTACGAGATGTTAAACAACGAGTGGGTAGAAATTCCACCCAGGCCTAGGTTTACTCAATTAACATAGTACTTCCTGTAGCTCAGTGGTTACAGCACTCGCCTTGCAAGCGAGAGACCCGGGTTCGATTCCTGGCAGGGTGAAATGTTGGGCAAGTTATTATTATCTCAAAGCAACCAGAATTTGTCAAATTCTTAAACACCGTCCTTAACTTTGAAGCTGTTTTGTTTAAAAAAAACTTTGAAGCTGGTAAGAATGACAGAAAGCAAGCTTCAAAGTGAACTCAACAATTTGCCATAAAATAAGATGAAGATTTTCCTCTTAGTCATGGTTACCTCACCTGTAACGATTCTCACAACTCAGCTGTATATGGTAAATTCTTTACACTCAGCTCCAAGCATGAACCCACACCCATTATTCTCCCAGTCAATTGCGTATTTCCTCTGAAAGGGTTATCCAGCACACCCTTACATTGCTTGGTGTGAGACTCCATCGCTGTAAAGAGCTCTGAGACGCTACCCTACCTGAACAGTGCTATATAAATACAAATTATTGTTGTTGCATGAAATCGATCATTCACTTCATGGGTATTAGGACAGCTGTGGGCTAACTGGCTACCCTGTTCACCTATTAAATATACAGTCACTGCACTTTAATGTAAAATCCTGTGAAGGTCTCGATGACATAATAAGGTGCTGTATCAAATGCAAGGATTAGCACCATTTTATCACACTTTGAGATGCTGTGTTAAGAGAGTAAATCTAGAACAGTGGAATTTTACCCCTGGTAGAGCATGAAATCCAATATAAAAGATTTCCTTCAGTACATAAGATCCATTTGTCTTTGTCTTCCACAGTACAACACAATGAGGCCACAAAACATGTGATATGTGTTAAATTAGAAGGGTATAATTAATAAGCTTTTAACGTGAAATGGTGGGGCACCTAGTGGGGGTATTCCATTGTGAGAAAAAATATCCCCAACTGGTAGCGGTAGCAGAAAAAAGCTGTGGTACTGGGCAAGCTGTAATTTAATGCTGGGTTGAACCATCATTGAACCCATCTTTCAGATGAGACATTAAACCACGGCCCCGTTTGCCTACTTAGGTGGACACAGAATAGCAATAATCCTTGTGCTTCATCACAGCATCCAAATGTTTTAAAGCTAAACAATACAGGATTTAACTGTGAAGTATCATGACTGTGAATTTGGAGGCAAACGTGACAGCCAATTTGCCAACAACAACGTCCCACAAACAGCCGTGAAATAACTGACCAATTTTATCTGAGGGATTGTTGGCTGGGACACCCGGAGAAATTCGCTTCTCCTTTCAAATAGTGCCATGGTGTCTGCCTGTTCAGGTGAGGGTTAAAGGAAGTTTTTCCCGGTGTCCTGGCCAACAATCCCCAAAATAAAAATATGGTTGTACATTTCATGGCTATTTGTAGGACACTGCTCTATGCATGTTGGTTGCTGCGTTTGCTTACAAACTACACAAACACACAGTGACTATAATTCACAGAATATCCTTTGAAGCACTTTGAGGCAAGACCCGATAAGGCGTCTATGAAATGCAAAGATTATTATTCAGTAAATACCAGAGGATCTCGGTGCAAGTCAACGATGAATTCTTATCGACCTCTTTAGACATTAAATGAATGAGATATTGCCAGCAGTCAAAGCTCTACCATCTACCTGCTTTCAAGGTAATTCTGACGGGGGACTGGAGGGGGAGGGAAAGGGGAAAATATCATGCTGCCAGTGTCAGCTGATTTTCTTTTTGGCCAATTATAGCACAGCAGGTCAAGACATCAAGGAGGCATTTGTAATAAGGCTCCCGCACTTAAGATCGGTAAGATCTATTATGTTAAGTATCAATTAGAGTAGTAATGTAGATTTCTGCAATGGTAGCTTTGCTGCACCACGTGGGAGGCATTTTCAGGAACACTGATTTCCTCAGTCAGCCTTCAGTGCCCACATCTGCATCACTGAACAGCTCTGAAAATGAAGAATGTATTCATTAAGTAAAGCTTCTACACTAACAATGCTGATGTCTTTACTGCCCTTCAGTAGCTAATCAGGCCAGAGGATATCCAAGTACTGTACTGTGTTGACTTCATCGATGATTGTAATTGCATATGCACCGAAAGAATAAATATATAATAAACAAAACACTACACAGTTACCTTATAGCATTGCAATTGGTTAGAGCCTGGAGTTTATTCTGAATTTTATTTTTAAAACATGATCAAATAGTTTATTCTTCAAAAGAGAGCCTGAACGATGATCTTTTCACATGTGTTTTTAATCTGGGAGGCTAACCATACTGGCAATTCCAAATGCACAGGTTATATATAGTTCTTCAGGTTTGATATATGGAATCGCAACAGGTGGAAATGTCACTGACTGACTGACCGCATGAGATTCATAGACAAATCAAAGGGCAACAAACACGAAATGACAATATCACAATTCCTGTTTTCACCTCTACTGAAATTACCCTGCTCTTCTAACAACTGCAGTACTCCTTTCAATCTATAATCAGCAGTCACTAAGCCACGAAACTCCGCTTCTGGGATGCTATCCTGCGCGAGGGGCGTTATATAAATGCAGGTTGTTTGTGTTCAGTGTCCGTAAGACCATCAGAACATAAGACGTAGAAGCAGGAGTAGGCCATTCGTTCCTCACTAACATTAGCCTTCAGGTTTCCCTCTATTTTCGGTAAGTTTTCAGTGTCCTCTAATGTGAAGACAGAAGCAAAATATTTGTTTGATGACTCTGCCATTTCTTTACTCCCCGTTATAATTTCTCCTGTCTCTGCCTGCAATGGACCCACATTCACTTTTGAGAGTCTCTTCCTCTTTATGTACTTGTAAAAGCTCTTACAATCTGTCTTTATGTTCCTAGATAGTTTACCCGCAGCTTCCATTTTCTCCCTCTTAATCAGTTTCTTGGTTTTCCTTTGCTGATCTCTAAAGCTCTCCTAATCCTCAGGTTTACTGCTCGTTTTGGCAGTATTATAGGCCTCTTCTTTTAATTTTATACTTTCCCTAACGTCTCTAGTTAACCAAGGTTGAACCACTTTTCCTGTAGTATTTTATTTTTTGAGGGATTATGTATTATATCGTTTGCCATTGCTGGTCTACCGTCATATTTTTAAATCTAATTTCCCAGTCTATTTTAGCCAAATCTTCTCTCATACCTGCAAAGTTGGCATTATTTAAATTTAAGACCCTGGCTTTGGATTCAACTATATCATCTCTAACTTAATGTTAAATTCCATCATGTTATGGTCACTCTGCCCTAGAGGAGCCTTAATTTCCAGATTACTGATTGGCCCTATATTATTGCACAAAACAAGATCTAGGATAGCCTGTTCCCTGGTTGGTTCCTCAGCATACTGTTCTAGAAAACTATCTCTGATGCATTCTATAAACTCATCCTCTAATTTACTTTTGCCAATTCGGTTTTCCCAGTCTATATGATTGAAATCACCCACTATTAGTGTATTCCCCTTGTTACTTGCTCCTCTAATTTTCTGATTTATACCCTGCCCAATACTGTAACTGCTGTTTGGGGGTCTATAGACCACTCCCACTAGTGTTTTCTGCCCCTTGTTGTTTCTTACCTCCACCCATTCCGATTGTACATCCTGATTTTCTGATTTAAAATCCTTCCTCTCTACTGTTTTTATCTCATCCTTTATTAGCAGGGCTACCCCCACCACCTTGTTTTCCACATTGCATATCTCTCCTATATGTCGAATACCCAGGCATGGTTAGCTCCCACCCTTGGTCTCCCTGTAACCACGTCTCAGTAATGGCCACTGGCACTGGTCACCTTCTGGTATCTCACTTGAATGGTTATTATTCCCAATTTTAGCTGTGGCATTGAGTATTTAGGAAGGTAATTGGCAGTGAGAGACAGCATAGCCATATCATGTACAAGGCCAATCGTGTACACACATGTTCCTTTCAGCAGATGGTCTCTGCAGGATGATCAAGTGCAGAGCACTGAAGCTGTGGTGTATTTGGGGCACATTGATTGTGCCCAATCTGGCTCTCATAGTGAGATGAGCTCACACAGTATAGACCACTCCTTCTGGTCTGGATGGTCCAGGACTGTATCAAGTGGTGCCTTTACCATCCAGGCCAGCAGGAGAACTCTTGCATCAAAATGTTTCTGAAATGGGTCTTTTAGTGGTATCATTTACGGTATTTCTTGACAGGATTGATTCTTTAATAAGGAATCCAAGTCCCACAAATGGAGACTTCTTCAGTAGACTGAAAGTATCTGGTGTGGAAACTCTGCTCCAATGCAATCTGCACTGTAGCTCAGTGGTTAGAGCACTCACCTCACAAATGAGAGACTTGGGTTTGATTCCCAGCAGGGCAAAACGCTGGGCAAGTTTCCTTAGTCCACACACCTCTGCTTACCTAGCAATAAGTGGGATCCCAGTTGTTAGTCGATTGGCAGATCACTTTACTGGGGGTAATAATTCCTTCAAAAAATATAATACTAATAAATTGATCATCAATCCACGACTGTTTGTGGGTCACTGATGTGTGCAATTGGCTGCCACGTTTTGCCCACAAAATACACAGTCAATTCAATTTACAGATCATTTAATCATCAAATTATACCTCGTTCGTCTATTGAGGAGCATAAGGGCTTTAGGGATAAATGCTGACTATAAGCAAGAAGGGTCAACGTGATCACAACTCGAATCTGAAGCTGCTACAACTAGCATTAACTTATTTTTTCCTCTCTTGCCCACCTGTAATTAAGAAACCACTGAACAGAACAAGCATCTGCCATCAGAGCAGAACAACTAATCTGCGTTCATTTCAATACAGAGCAATCGGTCTTGCAGTGCACTCCACTGCTTGTAGTACAACACTTTAATCAATATCCCTTTGAATTAGGGTGCAGATCAAACATCTACCTCCTTCAGTTACTGTCTGAAATGCGTATTAAATGGATGCTGTTTCACATCTGCAAAATGAAAACTAATTGGCCTCTTTGGCAACATATGAGAAGTGCGATACCAGCAAGGCTGAAGGTGAATAGATGCAATCTGTGTCTGTTGTCAGTTGAGATCAACCCCGAGCCAGACTTTGCTGCTAATATAGTTATTTCCCAGGTGCTGTATGCCACTTTTGAAATTTTACGGTGTAAACTCTCATTCTAATGGGGTACTTGGAAATCTGCCGAAGCATATATTATATATGTGCAAGAGAGAGTGGCACAGATAAGGTCTGCTCAACCTTCATGTGTGGCCTGAGTTTTGCTCCCGGATGACTGACATTAATGAACCCGCAAATCCCACTCTTGTCTAATCAGGCGTGTTCCTCGGCTGACTTTGTCATCGAAGAAAATGTCCCGCTAATATTCTGTCTCATTTCCACGTGGGTACGCTGATTATTGCTCATCTCATCTCCCAGTCGGTTGCTAAAACACGGCTGTCCAAAACCCTGTCAGTCAAAGCTGCGTTTGGGGAAGTGCCTGTTTTATTCTCTCTCCCACAGTGGAGCCTTGACTGACAGTGGATTTCTTCACAGAGAAACCTCAACATCTGCCAGCAATACGAGATAATAATCAGTGCATCTCAGATCGCCCTCCGTGGGATTAGAAAACAACTCGGGAAACCATCATGATTTAGAAGCAGCCCCTTGATAAAATTAGAGTAAGACACAGAATGGTATTAATGAGTGAAACGGCTAGATTGGATAGGCACTGTACAGCACAGTCTTTCTATACCATTGTCACATAGCTAGTGAGCTGCTACAAAGATTACAAAGATTATTGCTGGGTTGCAATGAGCACCATCTTCTATCCAATATAGCTCGAAATAGAGATAGTTTAATGTGTCTATATTATATCCTGTTCCTTCAATTTTCTTTCATTGACTGCTGCTTTTTTGGCGAGATAGAGCCACGCAATAAAGTACAAGGTTTCAAATGAAAACGTGTGTATTAAATCATATTTCTCAAGGAATTTTAAACCAGAAATTCCTGGATTCATTCTGAAAAGATCCAATTTGTTTTAAGATTTAAGATCACGCAGAACGCTGGAAAATTCCCAAATTCAGTCTTATTGGTGGGCCATGTCCTCTCCTGCACCAGGCTCCTCGAGCCTATCACCCCCCATCCTCATTCCTGATCGGCCAGTGGATTGAATACAATAATAATCCTTGCATTTGATGACGTGCCTTATCATGTCATTGAGATGTCTCAAAGCGCTTCACAGAATATACTGTAAAGTGGACTGATTGCATATTTTTGGGGCGAAATGCGGCAGCCAATTGAGCGTAGCAGTGTCCCACAAACAGTCTGAGTGACCAAATTATTATTTTTACGTATTTATTTGAAGGGATTATAACCCCCAGAAAGCAATCCATCAATTGACTAACATTTGGGTTCCTACTTACTTCTGGGTAAACAGGAACGTGTGAACTACTGTACAGAGACAGGAAAATAGGAAAATAGGAGCAGGAGGAGGCCATTCAGCCACCAAGCTTATTCCACCAGTTACAGATCTTGACAGATCTTTTAATCCCAATGCCCGGCCCTTTGGCCATTCCTCTTAATAATTATCTGATGAGGCGTTACTTTACTAAAACACTTTACTGTAGTATATTCCCTATTACTGCTTGCATTGTAATAATCAGCCATTGACCATTTCAGCTGTCCGTGTGATTCCATTCATAGAACATACAACAACTTGCATTTATATAGTGCCCCTCACATCCGGTAGCATTCCAGAGGGCATTGAATTCCATAAACTATTACTGCACAGAAACAGGCCATTGGTCAAATTAGTTTATACTTCACATGAGCCTCAAACCCTCCAAATCGACTCTCCTCTTCCTTTTATTCCCTTTTCTCTCCTCCATGCATCAAGTTTCTTAATGTGTGTTAAGCGCCAGTGTGAAATCAGCTCTTCAGATTGTTCATTGCAACAAAGCTCAGGTTGTGCGCTTTATTTTAAAGCCATCGTTTGTAAATCTATTAATAAAATGTATCACAGGGATACTAGATTTGTCAGCAGTGTTCATGATTTGGTAATGCAGCAAACAGAGCACTTACATCACATAAGATATTGGCACTTTGGGTTGAGGGTTAACCTTCCAGAATAGCCCATCACTCAGATCAAGTGGTTTTAGTGGTAATCAGTCTTGGCAGTCCAACTATTAAGACGTATATTTGTGGATACAGTTTGCCTTATCTGACAGCGCAGCTAGCATAACTTGACGTGAACCAATCATCAAGTCATTCGAGAAGCCTAATGCATTGCCATCTCCAATTGAAGAAAAGGCAAGGAGGCTGTAAGCTCAGAAAAACAATATTATAAGAAAATTAAATGTCCTCAGTTATTTGGAACCAGTGTCCCCGTTCCCCAACATAGAAAGGGAAGAAAGAAGCAGACAAACTGCACTGGCCCCTGGAATATTGAGAGTTCAGTATATCTATCATATATATTCAATGTTATGAGGCAAAGAGGTATCTTGACTTTGTTCAAGAAGTACCATGATATGTTGCTTGACACCTCAGTGTGGATTACATTTGTACATTTCTCTCCTACTATGTAGTGATGATTTCACATCAAACAAAAATGTTTCATGCTTCGATATCTAGCCAGTGTGATAGCTGACCTGGAGGGGCTCAGTGCTGCCAAGGGTTGTCTGGATTTGGAGCGTTCTATTTTTCAGCAACAAAACCCTTCACATTGACGACTGTAAAAGCTAGCCAAACAAATGTATATAAATTTCAATATGGCCCTTTTCTACATCAGCTGCCCTAATGTGAAATAGTTTTTCATAGTGGATTCACATTTTGTGCTCCTCACAATAGTCACCGGGCTTCCTAGACTCACTCCCTCCGACTCTCTCCCTTTCTCCTCTCCTTCAAGACCTACCATTTTGACCGTACTTTCGGTTATCTGTACTGTCCTCTCCCACCTCACCCCTTCGGCTTTCTCCCCCAGTTGAGGTGTTGCCAAGCCCAGCAATGTTAACCACTTTGAGACATGAAAGGCGTTATCTAACTGTAAATTGTATTTTATTGTGTACAAACCAAAAGTAGGAAAACGCAACAGAAAATACCAATTTACAGCGTAGTTCCACAAGAGTAGTGTCTACAAAAGGAAATGTGCTTCCATATCTGTGTATCTGTTGAGGTAAAAATGTCATCTGCCACAAAAAATTCAATACGCTAATTTATATTTTCCACTCTATTGTCAATTATCCGTTAGCAAAACCATCTACTTCTACGTGAGGTGAAATCTTCGCTCTCGATATAGGAACTCCGCTTTATAATCAATCCCGAGTCAATCTCCAGACGTCAAAGGCGCTGTATCCAATGTAAGGATTATTATTTTAATTATCATTAACCAACATTCTTTGTGATAAACCAGTACAGAATGTAAATCCTGCATTAATGTGCAAAACAAATCTTAGGATTCAAATTGAGCTGCCTGGCTTGCCCTCAATGTACCAATACACTTCTCTAAATCTCTGAGAAATTCACATTGTGTAACGCAGAATGCAGCGGAAATCCGCTGGTCGGGTAGTTGATTAATTTTTCTGTCTATTCAGCTAAAATTAGGTCATAGATTTGCCAATTAAAAGTCCTCCGGGCGCTGGGAAGATTCAGAAAGTAGCGAGCTCTGCACCGTATTGGCTTCCAGCTGCTAAACCAACATCTGTGCATCATTGTCAATGCAGGCGTGACTCAAATAACAATCTCTCATGCTGAACTAATTCTTTGTTGCTCCACATTAGCCTGCTCAAATGTGGTTAGACCGGCCACATTACAGTTGTGAATAATGGGTGCGTTCCTGTTGGTTAGATAATGTTGCACACTGGTGATGGAATATCCCAGTCATAGAATTTGGAATCTATCATTAATTTGGAATGAAAGAACAAATAACGCAAGCAAGTTATCTTGCAAACACACGCACACCCAAGCACAGCTTTGAGCTGAACATAATTTTACACCTATGTAAGGCATTAATGCCTCAGGTTTATGCAAGGTTTCAATTACCTGTGGATCAATTAATATTAAATCGCTTTCATTGTTCCATCTGTTCCTGCATATAATTTATACAATAGTCGCGGGATGGGAGGTGGGGGAGGGAGTGCACTTGTGTAGAAATGCACGACATGAACTCATGACAGCTTGCCTACAAATACACAATCACTAAACTTCACAGTAAAAGTCGCGCGTAGCTCTGAGATGTTTTGACGGCTATTTCAAACATGCCATTTCGACCTGTGAACATTATTGTTAAAATGCAATAATGTCACCCTCCAATGGTATATCATATACATCTAACCAATGTTGGTATTTCATACTATAGGGTACACACAGTTACTGTTTTCATCATTAATCTTGTGATTTAAACATTGTCAGTCAGATGTACAAAGCTCATTTAAACCCCCAAATGAATGTTCTACAATCTTTGGGGAGTGAATTGGTCTTGGCAAGACAAACCCATGTCATTTCTTGCTGAATCAGACACACTCGAGTGTCAAGGTGGGTACATTTAAGGAAAATCGGAGCTTCACCCCATTGATATACAACATATGTATAATAATAATCCTTGCATTTGATACAGTGCCTTGTCACATCTTCGAGACGTCTCAAAGCGCTTCACAGAATATACTGTAAAGTGAATTGACTGGATATTTTGTGTGCGAAACGCGGCAGGCAATTGCACACAGCAATGTCCCACAAACATTCGTGGAGTAAGGAAACCCTGCCGGGAGTCGAACCCAGGTCCTCTTGCTTGCGTGGCGAGTGCTCTAAGTTACAGGACTCCAACAGATATCTATCTGTTGAAAGGGTTGAGGCCATTTAGAAAGCAGCTTCATGCTGTGATGTGGAGGAATATCTAGAGGAATGAAATCAGATGAGCTGATGGGTCTTCTTCATCCCAACCAATCTTATGATCTTGTGAACTAATAGAATCATTAGTCACTGCAAGTGGATCTTCCCTTGCTCATGTGTATCTTTTAGACTCAGATAATAGCTTGTGTGACACAAAACAAACTTTGCACCTCAGAAAACTGGAATTACTGTGTGAACTGACAAGTGCAGATACCACATGATTGGGTTGGATGAAGAAATCCCTTCATCCCATTTGATTTCATCCTTACAGAATACCAAACCTACAGTCGATAGCCTGGTACCTGCTGTATTAATCCACAAAGCACCATCACTCAGTGACTGCATTGTCCTTCACGTTAACTCCAGCCATAATATTGTTTATCCAGCACCTAGGTTTTTCTCTTATGGTCCGTGAACAGTCCATTACATCACTTTAAAGCTATCCACTCACAGAATCTAGATAGGGACTTGCATTGAAATATCCGGAGTTTGTTTCCACAGTTACAATGAGCTTCCTGTTATTCTCTGTCAATAAACACGTAACCTTGGTCCGAACCTTGGCCACCCTTCGCCACATTTCACCACAAGAAAAGACACAATCAGTTGACAGAGCATTGTTATGTACGCCTAACTGAAGAGAATCTGAAATTAACCAAGACCCAAAATATCAAACAGTTTTAAGCTTAAGACCATTTGCAGGTAAAAGTTTGCAGTGTTCCCTAATGCATTCCCTGTGTCTCTATTTAGTTTCCAAATTACGAGTGAATTTGACACTTTTCCAAGACCATAAATTTTAATGGAGTTTTATCTTGAGCCTAAGACTGTGAACGTTATTTGGGTGCTTCATACTTATATGGCGGAGACGAGCATCTCATGTAATCAGAGCTCTAGCCCAGGTGTAACAAATATATGATCAACTTTTTTTTGTTAAAGTATTTGATCTCAAAAACAAAATAAGCTAAAAGGTGATGAAGGACAGAACTCCAGTGGGATATGACTAGAATGACAATCCAGACCTAACAGAAAATCCTCAGTGAACAATTTCTTGTGTTGATGCATGAATAGCCAGTCAGTATTTAATATATCAGTGAGAATTTACGGTAAATGAATACTGACCATCTTCTCGAGATTTCTGGATGAAGGCTTCCACTGCACTCTCTCCATAGTTTCCCTCGGAGGCCAGGGTCGAGACGTAATTCCAGCGTAAAGCCTTGACAATGTCAATCATGGCCTGGGTCTGGAAGGTATCAGGTGGGACCACACGGGAAAAAAAGTCATACCTGCTGTTGTCGCTCAGCTCTGGTGCTGTGGACGCATAGCTTATCTGCGGGATCTGAAATAAAAGGAAACAAATCATTGATGATGATAATATTACTAATAACCTTTGCATTTGATATAGCGCCTTATCATATCGTTGAGACAACAACAACAACAAATTACACTTGTATAGCGCATTTGACATCAGGAGGATGTCCCAAGGCACTGGACAATCAGGGATCCGCACCCGAGATGGTGGTTGGATCAAAGTGCTTCACAGAATATACCTAAGAGTGAATTGACTGTATATTTTGTAGGCAAAACGCGGCAGCCAAATTGCGTACAGCATTGTTCAACAAACAGTCGTGGATTGAGTGACCAAATTATCTAATATTATTATTTCTAAAGAGATTATTACCCCCAGAAAGCAATTTTCCAATTGACTAAGGTTCCTACTTACTGCTAGGTAAACAGAATCTGAGTAATGTAAACTCTTGCTGGGAATCTCTCTGGGACACAGAGCAAACTCCATGCCAGAGAAACAGAAATGTCTGTGGATCTCTTGCTAGTTTGCATGCTCTCAACAACAACAACAACAACAAAATTACATTTGTATAGCGCCTTTCACGTCGGGAGGACATCCCAAGGTTCTGGACCTGAGCTGGGGGTCGGAGTGAGGGAGGGTGGAGGGCGAGGGGGGGAAGCAGGGAGATCATAAGCTCGATCGAAGAGAAATGTCTTGAGGTGGGTCTTGAAGGTCTTGAAGGTGGCGATGGAGGGAACAAGACAGAGGGACTGTTGGATGGAGTTCCAGAGGGTGGCTCAGAGTGGCGGAAGGCCTGCCTGCCAAAAGTGGGGCGAGCAAGGCAGGGCACTTGAAGCAGACCGGAGCCCGCTGAGCGGAGGGAGTGAACAGGGTGGTAGGGGGTTAGGAGGTCGGAGAGGTAGGTGGGAGCAAGATCATGGAGGGCTTTGAAGGTGAGGACCAGGGTCTTGAACTGTATCCTCTGTGTGATAGGAAGCCAGTGGAGTTGGGCAAGGATGGGGGTGATAGGGTCAGGGAGCCTGGTGCGGGAGAGGGCACGGACTGCAGAGTTCTGGATGATCTGCAGCCTGTGGAGGGAGGAGTTGGGGAGGCCGACAAGCAGTGAGTTTGCATAGTCGAGCCTCGATGTAATGAAGGCGTGTATAAGGGTCTCGTTGGCCTGCTGTGTGAGACAGTGTCGGAGCCGGGCAACGTTGCGGAGGTGGGAGAAAGCAGAGCAGATCATGGCGCAGATGTGGGGAAGAAAGGATAGTTGAGAGTCAAACAAGACTCCGAGGTTCCTTAAGCACGATGATGGGTTTTTGCAAAACAACAAAGGCGTTTTTTTCTCTTTCTCTTATAATACACCCATTTTAGGGATCGTGAAAAGTTTTAATCATTACATTTTCACTGATTTTAATGAAAATTGTTCCTTGGATTTTAAAAGAAAGCAAGATTGCAATAGAAGGATTGTAATTAATGGAGCACAGAGCAGCCCAACTTGTACAGATTTATTTGCACAGTGATTCCCTGAATACGGTATTTAATTAACAATCAGCGTCTGATTATCCAGACTCGGGAGTACTTTTAAAACTCTCCGTCTGCAAAGAACTGCCAGAGTCCTTCTGCTCTGATAGACTGTGAACTGAACACTCTTCCCCCAGAAACAAACTGCATCAAGTGTAATAGATTTCTGGCACATAACTGCATAGAACTGTAACATACAATTACTTGTTAATTGTCACAAATGTGCATTCAATGCTTATGTACACGTATCAAGCCAACAGGATCCGTTTTGCTCAATGTCAACAACTTGGGATTTTAAATAATAATTCTTGCATTTGATGTAGCGCCTTTGACTCCAGGAGGAAGCCTCAAAGCGCTTTACAGGATTTACCCTTTGGAACTCCATCCCACAGTCCCTTCTGTGAAGCGCTTTAAGACATCATAAGGCGCTATATCAACTGTAAGGATTATCATTATTATTACTGAAATCTACACACAGTCTTTGTTCACTTCCCTTCATTGCTGAGAATGGATAGCACACTGTCTTCTGACGCTATCCATTCGCATTTCGAGCCCAGGTTTAAATGAAGCGCAGACTGAGAGGATAGGACCCTAATTTCCTGGGCAGTTGTTAAGTGCCCTAAATGAATTTGGTTTAGTGGCAATCTCATTGCCAAGTCCCAATGGATATGTAACCATAGCACAACGTGTCAAGCTTGAGTCATTAGTTGGCGTAACATCAGCAATCTCACTGTGAGGGGCCAGAAAGGTGAGATGCTTTTGGACAAGGGAATGTCACATTGTGCAACAGAAGAGGATTCTGTAAAACCGAGGAGCAGGCATTGCGTGTGGATCAGATCAGATCAGGTTTTAGCCAAGGTTAAGATGCAATCTAAAATGCAGCGTGGCTGGCCTACACTGTACTATGTTCCTGCTATTATCACTTGGTATGCAGAGGAAAATAAATGTGTTCCTTTCTTTCCGTCGGTACAAAATTCACACGTGCACAGGCACAATCGATTATCCTACCTGTACCTCTCATAATTAAATAATACAATCAAATAGCAAAATAAGCAGAGTGAGCACGGTTGGTAATCCTGCCACATAACCCAGTAAACGCATTCGGGTTTCTAATGATTCGATGATAGCCTGATTCATTAAAAAGTGCCCATCACAACACAGAATAGCACTGCAAGCACATCAAGTGTGTGAATTCCATACACGACAACAAAGCCACTTAATACGGCTGAGTGGGTTTGCAAGTAAACAAAACACAAGCAATTAGAAATTGTGTGGTTTTACATACCGACGCTTTAAAAACACAAGACTCCTGATAACATTATCCCCGATCTGAGTAAGATTAAGACCACAGAATAATATTTGAGTACACCAAGTCAGTTCCAATTACAATAAATTCCGATCTGGCCAAGCAAACTTCATAAAAACCACAAGACATTCACCGATCACTAGATTGTTATTATCCAGGAAACCAGATATAATCAGTTCAGATACCATTACTAATATTCGTGCTGATGTACAGTATCTTGAAAAAGAACACGTCTTGTATCATGTTTTGCATCGATACAGCTATAGCATAAGGACTAGATGTTTTTTTATGCTCACGAAATTAAACATTGGAGAAATTATTTATAGTAAACCACATTCTAGTCCAGCCTCAACATTTCTTAGACGAGAGGAGAAACAACTGGAATTGGGCCTTTTCCGAGAATATTTGTCAAGGCAGAGGTGGCCGGTTAAATGGAATAGCGAACATCCCTTTGTGCTACCACTGTTCATGCCTGACTCTGCAAAGGGACATATGCGCAACCTTACAGTGGGGAAAGGGCGGGTAAATGGGACTGAAAGGGTTTGCTGTTGAAAGAACCATCATAGATACGACAGGCCGTAAGGGCTTCTTGTGTGCTGTACATTTTCTATGGTTTTACGGTTCTATGTTCTTTTGTAGCATTTCTATCTCCTACTTTTTGTTCCATGCAGCATCATCACAAACAGCAGCAGTTGGTCATTTCTTCTTCACATGGCAGCCAATTTGCACACATCAGTGGCCCACAAACAGCTAGGAAGTGAATGACCAATTTTATCTGGCGGATTTTTCGTCCACACTCCCCTCTCTATTTGAGTAATGCCATAGGATTGTTGTGAAGACACCAACGTTAACTAGACACTGAGAAGGCTAGATACAATATGCAGCAGGAAGTCAGAAGGTAATTCAAGCGCTAATTGAACATCTTAATTTGAATATTTTGAGCATGTGGCTCAACTGCTTATGTAATTTACCTCATTATAAAGCAATGAGAAGCAGAGTAATTGTTATCAATTTTACAATATACTAAAATGTCAATATACCATATTTCAATTGCATGGAATCGTTACAGCGATTTTGAAGGAAAAGTAAACTTGTTCTGGTTCAATTTCAATTTCTAGTGTGTGCTTTGTCATAGAGCAGCTTTGACGCTTAACTAGGGACTACCGCACCAAAACAAACACGGCAGGAAAAATTACATTTTAAAAAAACCTGCGTTTTATAAAACCTTATCACATCGTAATACTTTAAGGTCCTTCACTGATAATTATTGTTGAGTATGTTGGGTGACTTTTATAAGCAAACACAGCTGCCAATTGTATCAGGAAGGTCCCACAAACAGCCATAAAGTCAATTAATGTGGAGAAGTGCTGACCAGGGCAAATTAGCTTCCCATTTCATAAGATGTTTAATGTTTGCTTGAGCAGGCAGGTGGGATCTCGGTTCAAGGTCTCATCAAAAAGATAAAGCCTCCAACAGTCTTGTATTGGAGTGTCAGCCTAGATAAAAAGCTTAAGTCTTGACGGGGGGTTTGAACCCACAATCTTCAAGCCGAGAGCAAGAGTGCTGGCAACTGAGCCAATGAAGCCCAGCAATTTGTGGTAGGCTGGGTATCTGAGACATGTGGAAACCCATCGCCCTGGGATCTCCAACCAATCATTCACCACTAATGGCACTGACGGACATGGTCAATAAGAGAGGAAGGAGCGATAGAAATGCGTCGTTATTGAATCAAATTGAAAAGGAAGCCGGATGCACAAAGTATTTCATGCATCTGGAAATAAAAATAATAATAATAATAATCCTTGCATTTGACATAGCGCTTTTCATCTCGGGAGGACGTCCCAAAGCGCTTCACAGAACACACTGTAAAGTGAATTGACTGTATATTTGTGGGCGAACGCGGCAGCCAATTGCGCACAGCTATGTCCCACAAACAGTCGTAGTTTGAAAATGACCAATTTATTATTGGTTTTGGTTTTGGAGGGATTATTATTAGGCTCTGTGTGGAGTAAGGAAACTTGCCCAAGGTTTCACCCTCTGCCTGGAATTGAACTCAGGTCTCTCACTTGCAAAGCGAGTGCTCTAACCACTGAGCTACAGGACTCCACTGTAAATATAAACTTTAATGTGAAAACTGCAGTAAATATTGCTCCCTCTTGTTTTTATTCAGCATGTGCGAGTTGCCATCTAGCAGCTTGGAGATCCCAGCTAAGACGATTCAAATCAGACTGACAGTTCAGACTGCACAGGGAAATTTCATTACCATGGAATGGAATGCGCACTCTCCCACCCCCAAAGGAAAACACCTTGCTTACCTAATTCCGGAGAGTATTACGTGCAGGTTGGCTAACACCCAAGGCTTAGTGACCCCAGAGTGTGTGTTGAGGGTTACTAATATTAGTATGTGTTAATACGAGGCTTTGGATGTTTGACTTGCAAATTGCAGTATTATTGTGTTTCAGCATTCCCTATCACCCCAGGGTCATTGAGGCCAATTTGTCTCCACTAGCCTAGGTGAGATCAGTCTGTAGCTTAGTGATTAAAGCGCTCGCCTCATAAGCGAGAGGACCCGGGTTGAGACATCTCGAAGACGTGATATGGCACTATATCAAATGCAAGGATTATTGATCAGCTACAAGCTTCACAGTTTGCACTATGAATAAAGCCAGTCCAATGTGACTGCATTCATGCAAAGGATTGTAGTTTCATAGATCTGTCAGTCATCTTCCCTGGAGGGCATCGGCAATCTCAAAGGAGAGCAAAATGTTTATGTGAAGGGAGAGGGAGGAATATAATCAATTTAATTGACAGATTCTATTCACGGAGGGCAGAATAAATGAAGATATCCATTTTGTTTCCATTGGTAAAACAGAGGTTGCATCACTGCGACAGATCTGATGGGTGTCTATATTTTTGAGTTTATTTGCAACGATTCTGTGTTATCTCTTGAATTTGATCAGCCGTCACATCAGCTCTAAAAATAGGGATTTAAATGACAAGATCCTCACTCTAAAAACAAGTGGTTGTCATCAGCTTAGTGCTGGGCAACTGCAGTGTGACCTTTGGCTGAGCAAATTATTTTGCACTGTGGCTGTGCAGGAATTTGAACCCGCACCTCAATTACTTTATCGAGTCCAGATAATAAATGCACAATCCTGTTATTATTTGAGTATTATCATTAGTTTCCCTGTGTAACATTTACTCTCATTTTTACTTCTCTGAGACAAGAGGAGGTTATGGTGTTAAGAACAGTGTGCACATCTGATCTTAAATCGGAATTAGCAATGGCACCCTGGTCAAACTAGTCAACTGGAACCGCAACAGATCACTCCAGCATCTAGCCGTAACTATAAATCTGATCCCATTGATCCCAGACATACTGGCAAGTATAGCTCACACAGCAATGTGAAATCACGGAACATAGAGGTTATTTCCATGGTGAATTGTGTATTATTCCCCCAGCCATTAACGGTTTATGATTATTTATTTAACAGTAGCCCATTGAGCTAATGCAAAGGTATTCCCACGTTTATGACTGCACCAGGTGGATGAGATGAAACTGGTTGAGGGTCCTTTTGATGCTACCGCTCCTGTGATTTTTTTTTTTGACAGCTTACAGGCATCTCTTAATAATTAACCCAGAAAACATAGTTTTGTGCATCAACAGGCTTCAAACAAACATGTGAAACTAGTGAACACCTAGGGTAGGGAACAAAATCGGCCAGAAATGCCCTGTAAATTCATTTACATCTGAAAGATTGAAACACGTCAGAGGATTTGGAAGGTCAACATCAAATAGTTCCGTAAAATAATATTAATTATAATAATCATATTCCTTACAATTGTTACAGTGCCTTTCATGTCAGGCAGAAGTCGCAAAGGGCTTCAAAGCATTCACTGGAAAATCTAGTGACCCCGCATTTTGTAGGCGAACGCAGCAGCCAATCTACGCACCGGAATGTGCCACAAACAATCGTGAAGTGAACCACCAGTTTTATTTGTAAATTAATTTGTAGAAAAGTCTCTTGTGGTGGTCCTTTTTGTAAGTCTCCGGTAGCTTTGCTTCTTCCAACCCCTCCCGACTTTCTCCTGGTAACCTACACCAGGTATCTATCCTCTGTGTAAAGAGATTCGACATGTAGTTAAACCTGTCTAAAACAATCTCTCAAGGGATTGGGCTAAAGTGACCTTTGTACAAGGGTGGCCTCTGAGCATACATTGATATGCAAACTTGGCTGTTCCAGGGTGGTTGTTAACAGGTTGCTGAATGGAGGTGGTTGCTTGGACAGGTTTGATTGTGTGTAATGTGACATAAAAGGTGCTATATAAATGTAATTTCATTGTTGTTGAATCGGGTACCATTTATGAGTTGAAAACAAAATTGGATATATTAGTAGAAAGAAGAGGAGGCAGCTGACAAAAGACTGGTTTGCTTAAAGTGCTCACATAAGCACCACTGTAGATAATTTAAAAAATTACAGATAATACCACACACACACACACAGAGATGCAAACATCATGCGCAAAATTAATACAAACAAGATGGAAAAGTAATGCAGACTTCATCATCCCAAACTATGTAATCAATACAATTAAACTCGTATTGGTTTTAATTGCAATTCACTATAAGCTAATTCTTAGTAGTGTGAGAAGATGCTATTCAATATTGAAAGCCTGGCAGGAGCTATTTGCTTCATTGTTATGTAACCGAAGCGTTTGAATGTTGAGCGGCTGGCACAGATAACTTAAACACCTAATTATATACTTTTTTCAAAATATGTTGATTTACACAAATGTTATACTGCAGATGGACACTCCAGGTTTATTATAATGTAATAATTCTTACATTTGACACGGTGCCTTTCGTGCCAGAAGAATGTCTCAAAGTGATTTGCAGGAGAGACTGTAAAGTGTAGTGATTATGTTCTGTAGGTGAATTCGGAAACTAGTTTTGCTCACAGCAGCATCTCATAAACGAAAGGATGCAAGGATTATTTTGAAGCAATTGACCGATTCTATCCTGGGGATTGTTGGCGAGAGAAACTTTCTTCTCCAATAGCCTGTGGGATCTTTAACATCCATCTGAACAGGTTTAAAGTCTCATCTGAAAGGTGACGCCTCTGGCAAGCACTGCGTTGAAATGTCAGCCTTCTAGACGAAAAGCACCGAGTCCCGTCGTGGGGATTGAACCCACCACATCGAACTCCGAAGCGAATGCGCTATCTGCTCGTTTGCACCACTGGGCTCCGGAACCAGTCACAACCACTTTTCCTCCCATTATTGCCGTCATCAATCACCGGTTAAAAGTTGTTTTTCAAACAACAGATGAAGGGAGATGACAAAGTTAATCTGTATTCTTTTTAGCTGGTTGACTTTTAAAAAGATTTTTGATGGAGGGTTGCCTCTTGAGAAGCTTTTTGCAGTGATGGTTTTGCAGGCGAGGAGTGAGCTGGTACACATTTCACATATTTTGATCAGAAAACAATTTTTTTTTCCTTTCTCCTTTAATGAAAATAAATGATTCCAGCCAAAAGGTTGAGATGCAATACGGCAACAGGTTTGATGAGGTGGAACACTCCTCCTGTAAATGAACGGATTAAATGATCCATGTTGCTGTATTGACGTTAAAAAAAATGGACTGACGTTGGTAAAGGAAGGAAATAATGCGACGAGTTCACAACCGTGATGTATAATACCGTGACACTACATCAATTTCCAGCGGTCTCTTGTTTGCTTTTGATTAGTGTTGGTCGTTCAGGCTCTTGAGAAAAAGACGTGTAGATGTAGCCGTGACAAATTATTATTCAAATGACCCGCAACACATTATGTAGAAACAAAGCTGCTAATAGCGCAGGGGGCTTGAGCACAAGAATATATTTGGCATTTGATATATATTTGGCATTTGTGTAAATCTCACCTTGCAGCGTTTGCTAGATTATATGCGTGAAATAAAAGGCAATGGTCAGCAACATCCGCGCAGCCTTGCAGAGTTCACCGAAGGTCCGATTAACTTTAAGAAGCACAGAAACGGGGAGGGTGAGTTATAGAAGAAAATCAGCATCGCCCTGGAGATGAGATTCCATTCGGCTGGGACGACTATCCACATAGGATAAAAAAAATAGAAATGTCAGGAGTTCGTTCGCAAACAGTGAATGATCGAGAAATGCAATTGATGGAAAGACCCTTTTCTTTTTAAAAAAAAAGCAAAATTGGGAGATTCATGTACAGGAAAACACCTGCTGCCTTGTTCCTTCTCCAGTGAGAATAGATACAACAAAACACAAATTTACATTTATATAGCACCTTTCACATCAGGACGGACCAACCGGTTTAATAATTAGGGTTTGGTCCCCGGAAAGGTGGGGGTGGGGGAGAAAAGATGAGGAAAGGCGCAATCAAAAAGTTAGGTCTTGATCACTATTTGGTTCAACTGATACCAGCTTCTAATGCAATGGGTGAATAGTCCTCACTGCACTAAACGTGCTTGCTGCAAAATGAACCTTTGGTGATACGAATGCCTCTTCATATTCACTGGGGATGTTATCCGAGTTTATTTTAACATGGACCAAATAACAATGCAAGTCTGCAATGTAAAATAGATTTCTATATTGATTGCCTAGAGGTAGAAATTCATGTTATTCAACCTCATCCCAAACACACCCATATATACTGCTCATCACTTTAGATGTCAGCCTGGCTCAGTTGGTAATACTCTTGCCTCGGAGTTAGAAGGTTGCTTAGAAGGTTGCTTGTTCGAACACCATGTTGGGGACTTTGAACTTAGAGGCGAGCTGACACTGCACACAGTTATAACAAAGTCCTGTCTGCTGCCTGTTCGGGTGGATGTTAATGAAAAATAGAACAGTTTCCCCCTGGTGATCTAGCCAGTGATCCTCCAGATAAAATTAGTCGCTCACGTGCATGGCTGTTTGTGAGACATTGCTGTGTGCAAATTGGCTGGCATGGTGACCTCATCTCGGACTGGCCGATGGACCTGTCAGTCAAGGTAACTGCTCACCCAGAGTGCAAGCCCGGAGCCTATTTGAAGTAGCAAGTCTCTGCTCTCTGCCATGGCCACCAGAGACCTCCTAGTGAGGTTCCTCTCCTCCCCTCGTGTAAATAAATGTGTTAAGAAAACCTTCTTTGTGCCTTCAGCATCTTTGCTTCCCCAGTTGTCCATGCCTGCGGTTACATTAAAAGACATTGTGGAGTTGAGGGGGCGTTTAGGTGACCTGCTGCTAATGCCACGATGAAACAAAGACCCCAGGAAGGTTTAATCGCAGATTGATTCACTGCCATTTCCTCCTGTCCCTGTGAAGAAGCACCTCTTTCTGAAGGTCCAGCCAAGCAACAGGAATCTCCGTGCGTGAGGAATTAAGAGACACAGATATTGACTGACATTGGCACAGCACGCATTGGCAAACCAATCTGCTACACCAACAGATGATTGAACAACAGCATAGCTTCCTGAAACTGGAATATTTTATTCTGCTGACTGAACCTATTAACGGGCATCAGTTATAAAGTTAATGGATATCAGATATTAGCTAAAATATTACAGCTGCTGCCTATCATAAGTTACAAGCTCAGAAGAAAACAGGACAAAGTCACTTCGCTGCTATTTCCTTCCCCATTAAACAATCCTGGATTTCATTTATTTTATTTAAAACAAATCCCGGTGATGATTCGATTAAAAAAAGATCTGCCGTCGAAGGTTTATATTAAACATGTCAGCAATACAGTGATTTGTAACAATAGGTTTTCTTCTTCTACTTAGATCGAAAGATAGATGTTGTGCCAGTACGGGCGAATGGGTTGTTACATTTCTAGAACACCCTTCTTGTCGGGAGGACGTCCCAAGGCGCTGGACAGTCAGGGATTTTGACCCGAGCAGGGGGTTGGGAACAGGAGGGGTGGAATGCAGAGAGAGTGGGGGTCAGAGGCTGACTGAAGGTGCGGTCGAAGAGGAGGGTCTCAAGTCGGGCATTGAAGGAGGCAAGGGAGGGGCGAGACGAAGGGAGTGTGGGATGGAGTTCCAAAGGGTGGGGGCACGAAGGCCGAAGGTTGAAGTTCACAACAACAACAACTTGCATATATACAATGACATCACAGAGAAATCAGTGTCACTCTTGTGCATTAAAAAAAAAGCCGACACATAATTTTGTCCTGTAATACAGATCCAACTCAACCATGAATCCATGGACGAAATTATTCTAAATATTCCTTCTACCCACAAAACATAGCTTACCTGTGTTTTTTTTCTCTCTCTCTCTCTCCCCGTGCTCACTCGCTTTGAGGTTTACAAGCATTGCTGCATCAAAAGAAAACCTTACCCACAGCTGAGGCTGAATTTTCGCATTCATTACCACTCAGGGAATAAAATCGCCTCAGGCAGTTTCTCCTCCGCTGATCCCACACCTAAGCCAATATCAGCGCCACAATTCGCAAACACAAAGCACCCTTCACGTTAGGATGAAGTCTCAGAGTGCTGTACCTTAGCGAGGTTTGGAATACCAAGAAAGGAAGAACAGGGGAAGCGGAGGTGACGATAGGCACAGTCGAAGAGGTAGGCTTTCAGCTGGGCATCTGAAGATAGCATTTGAAGATAGATAGAGAGGGGGCGAGGTGGAGAGATTGAGGCGGGGAGCTCCAGAGATTATTCTGCTCAACTGTTTCTACACATTGTGGACCGCATGGTAACATTCTCTCTTTACCCAACTGCTGCTGGGAATAGCCAAATAAATTCACTCTACACCCTATTTATTTGTGATGGATTTGAAAGTAGACTAGAAATCCAACAAATTCATGCTTAGAAATACATGAGCATGTCATTTCCCATGATCTGATCATATTTATTGATGAGCTCTCAATGGCAAGCTGAGCGGTTTTACCTGGTTGAACTCCAGGGGTATACCCGAAACACACTCTGGTGTCTACAAACCTGGACTCTTGCCAGCCTCCAATATTAGCTAAGCAATGCACCTCCCTCCAGGGAGAGAATGTCCATTCCATTCAAGATACTAGGAAACTTCAACTTGTAGGTAATGAACACACATGGAAATCTCAGTCTGGTTCAGATACTCTTAAGCACAGTGGCGGGTTTCTGCAAGTGTCAGACACCCAGCTGACCAAAACAAAAAAAAATCATATTATCAACCTGAATATTCATTATTTTGTTTTAATGTGCTGTATGCTGTTTACCTGCAGAGGTGCAAAGCCACTCTGAATAATTTATAACTCCTTATCACAGTTATCTACTCGACACATTACAAGACAAAAAGTACTAATAGGTTGTTTCAGTCTGAACTCACTTAAATCTAAGCCCCAGGCAATGGGGATTGTTGGTTAATTTGGATTTTAATTAGATTGATAGTTGGCTGCCAAATAATGGTGTCAGCCTGGCTTAGTTGGTAGCACTCATACCTCCAAGACAGAAGATTGTGGGTTCAAACCCTCATGACAGGATTTTGCACCCATGTAGTCACTAAAATGCAATGCTGGGGGAGTGCTGCATTGTCAGAGGCGACGTCCTTTGGATGAAATATTAAACCAAGGTCCTGTCCACCCGTTCAGGTAAACTTGCACCCAAATGCACAGTTACATGGAATGATACAGCATGGAACCAGATCACTCAGCCCAACCAGTCCCTAACGATGTTTGCTTATGAAACCAACCACCTGCTCCCTCAACCCCATCCCTACCCCTCTTCTTACCTCCCAGCTCCACCTCCTTGCCCCTCTGCTCACAAACGTCATAAACCTTTCCCTGTTCACTGGTACTGTTCCGACCCCATTAAAAAACAGCATCATCACTCCTATCCTTAAAAAACTCTCCCTGGACCCATCTCTTCTCCCAAACTACCGCCCCATCTCCAACCTCCCTTTCCTCCCCTAGGTCCTAGAATGCGTTGTTGCTTCCCAGCTTTGCTCCTTCCTCTCCCTTCATGAACCTCTCCAATCAGGTTTCCATACCGCCCACAGCACAGAAACAGCTCTGGTCAAAGTGACAAATGATATTCTGTCCATCTGAGACCAGGACTCCCTCTGCCTCCTCATCCTCCTTGACCCCTCTGCTGCCTTCGACACTGTGGTCCTCATCCACCGCCTCTCCTCTCACCTCAACCTTCACGGCTCTGTCCTTGACTGGTTTAGATCGTACCTCTCACACCACCTCCACTGCATCTCCACAAATGGCTTCTCCTCTAGCCCCCACAGCGTCTTTTGCGACGTTCCTCAGGGCTCTGTCCTTGGTCCCCTTTTCTTCAATATCTATATGCTCCCTCTTGGTGATATCATCCACGGACATGGGATCAATTTCCAAATGTATGTGGATGACACCCAACTCTACCTCTCTGCCTCCACCCTTGACTTCAGGACCACTGCAGTCCTGACAGTGTGTCTGTCAGACATCAAGTCCCGGATGAGAGCTAATTTTCTTCAGCTGAAAGTCAACAAAACCGAGACTCTCCTGATTGGCTCCCATCAGTGTCTCCTCGCCTCAGGTGCTGACAGCATCACCATCCATGGTTGCACACTCCACCTTGCTAAGCCAGTCCGGAACCTTAGGGTCTTGTTCAACATTCAACTATCCTTTCTACCCCACATCTGTGCCATGACCCACTCTGCCTTCCCCCACCTCTGCAACATCACCCGGATCCACCACTGTCTCACACCGCAGGCCACCGAAACCCTCACACGTGCTTTAATTACATCGAGGCTCAACTATGAAAACTCTCTCCATAGGCTGCAGATCATCTGGAACCCTGCAGCCTGCATCCTTTGCCGCACCCGGCTCGGTGACCCTATCATCCCCATCCTTGCCCGACTCCATTGGCTTCCCATCACAGGAAGGATACACTTCAAGATCCTGGTCCTCACCTTCAAAGCCCTCCGTGGTCTTGCTTCCCTTCTACCCCTGTGACCTCCTAACCCTAACCCCCTACCATCCTGCTTGCTCCCTCCTCTCAACGGTTTCCGGCTTGTTTCTTGTCCCCCGCCTCGCCACAGTAGGGAGTGCATTTGAATCACGTCCCAGCAGGGCAGAGAATGTGCAGAGCCAAGTAGGGGGGAAAAGAAATCAACAAGAAAAAGGGAAGAGGTATTCAGTTCAAAGTCCAGCACACTCAACTGTGGAGATGACAAACTATTTACAGAAACTTGCGTTAAACTTTGGGTTGTCATTTTCTGCATGGATTGAGCTCTTGCTGCGTATCAAACCTTGTTGAACTATATATTGTGCACTTGACAGTAATCTGTCAGCAGCTTGCAATATTCTTTACGATTAGTCACTGGCCGAGGAGGGGAAGGGTCTTGGAGGCTGACTTAATCTACAAAGAAACATGCGTTGTCTTGGGAGAAATACGCTTCAGGAGCTTGCATCAGAGGAACGAGATAAGGGCTGATCAGTGATTCTCCCACACATATGTATCTCGGCACAGCCTTCCAATGCCCTGCTGGACTGAATCAGAGTGATTTTTGTAATTGAATGTAGCCTTTAAAAGTGATGCAAAGTACAGGAAACACCATGCATATAGGAATGTTCTTAAGCACTTTGCTGCACTAATAAGTGCAAACGTTCTGGCTCAAAGAGTTCCGATACATTGCAATGCTTTCCATTTACTGTCAAACTTCATTAAGCTGAAGAGAGCAGAGTGACGTCTTCATTGTTGCTGATGGTGCAACTAAGGCAGAGAGAGAGGTGTCACAGGCATCATTAAATCAGTCCCGAGCAGATTTGGTGTCTGAGAGACAGATTTATGTGCATTTCTGAGTAAAGTACTGAGATCTTGCAGTTGGCATTTTGGTATAGTGCCTCTTCAGCTCGGAAGGGCGTCTCAAAGCTCTTCACAGGATTTACCGTGAAATGGAGTGGCTGTGTATTTGTAGGCAAACTTAGCAGCACAATTGCACACAGCAATGGCCCACACACAGCCATGAAGTGAATGACCAATTTTATTTGGAGGGATTGTTGGCCAGGACACTGGGAGAAACTTCATTTTCTTTTCAAATAGCACACGGGATCATCATAGTCCACCTGAACAGGCAGACGGGACCTCGGATTAACGTCTCAACCGAAGGTCGACACCTCCAACAATGCAACACACACCCCCAGCACTGCATTGGAGCATCGGGATAGACGATGTGATTCCAAGACTAAGAGTCGAGAGTGCTAGCACTGAGCCAAGCTGACACACAAGCTGACATCTACAAGTAAGCCTGTGACTTGGATTTTACACTGGATCTAATCACTGCAGAACACCCACCTACTGACCTCCCATCACTGCATCAAGCTGCTTTTTAAACAAGTCCAATGTCCTGGTCTCAACCACCAGGCCTGGCAACCTGTTACAGCTGCTAATTGCCTTCCAAGAAAGTGTCCCTCTTGTCCCTCAGTACAGAATATGGATCAACTGTCATTGAGAAATCAAGAAAATAGTTGTGTGTGATCTTTCCCCAGTTTTGCCTTATTCTGGCAGGATTTTTTCCAAATAAATAGCAATTTGTTCAGATATCAGCTCCTGAATTGATGATAAATTACTGCCAAGTAAGTCAGTAGCAAAATGAAATGCCTTCCCATTACCGGCAGTAGTCCTTGCCACGTTGCATTGCACAACTAACAGCAAACTAGTTGCATTTTAACAACTTCTGGGGGAATTGAAAATGAAAAGTTGAGAGAGAACCTGCAAATCCCGAAAATAAACTAAAATGTGCATCTTTCCCAATCACCTCGCCTTAAGAGATTCCTGATGATATTTCCAGATGAACCTCAGCTAAAAAAATCCTGTATTATCCCTCCTGCTTATAATTCATTTTATTCCTCCGTTCAGCAACACAAATTGAGAAAGACAATTCTCATTCCGCGTGTGGGAAAAACACAACCATTTAAACACGAACACCTACACTGCCTTCATCCACACACCGGAGAGAAATCACAGCACGCACGACCGTGCCTCCAGGCATACCACACCAATAAAATGACTCGGAACTAATTTATCAGAATTCTCCTCGCAGCCACAACCTCGATAGCAACACAAAACAATTTGGACCTCACTGCCTTAAGCACCTGCAGTAAAGTACCACCCTTCACTTTTATGTCCATCTTCCAGATTGGCTCACTTGTTAGAAATCTCCCCTCTTGATCAGAACGCTGTGGGTTCCAAGCCTCGACAATGAGACATGAACTCTCTGGCCTGGAGCCAGTGTTGCAGCGCACTACTTTGGAAGGGCTGCATTGCCACCAATAAGTCGTTCAACTGAGGTCCCCGTCTGCCTTTTCAGGTGGACGTTAAAAGTCCTATGACACTGTTTGAACCTATGACGAAGGTCTCCAATTACCAGCAATTGAAGAAGCTGAGATATCGCTGGTCTCCAGACAGGACATCTGATCGATGAGTCAGCAGGAACCCTGTTAACTATACAACAGTTGCCAAGCACAGTACATCTTTCTTAGCTTTGCTGTTCTTTTAACAAAGGCTTGTTTCCCTAAAAAGCCCGTAAATTTAAATTTAAAGCACAATCTTCAAAACCAACCTTACTGTTCCTCCACACATAAACCTAATAATAGTAATAATAATCCATACATTTGATATAGTGCTTTTACATGGGGTGGATGTCTCAAAGCACTTGACGAGATACTGTGAAGTGTAGTAACTGTTTTTGTTTTTAGGCGAATGCAGCAGCCAATTTGTGGGCAGCAATATCCTGCAAGTCATCACGATCACACAAGTTCATAACGATCGACTGCTATAACAAAATAGCTGACACGGTTTTGCTCCAAATCAAACAGAAGACCAAACGTGTTTCGCCCATCGCATCACGCTTGCTTTTTTATTTCAAACCCTAAATTCTCTCTTTCAATAAAACCTTGTCCATCTCAAAGCTGGTGTAAGGCTTTTCCTCAAACTTCAAGGAGTTCAAAAACTGGATCCCGGGCACTTCACTTCTAATTTTGGATGCGACACAATCAATTCTAATCTCAGTTCCGTCACAACAAAATAAATATGAAATTGATTCATCTGCTGAGAGACGGCGCAGTTCAGAATACAAGAGTGTATCATCATTAGAGCTCGGCAGACCTCCTTGCAGGTCAAACAGGACAAGTCTCTTCGCAAACTTTTATTTAAAAAAAAACATAATTTTGAAGCCTGGAAAAATTGCAGAAGCTAAATTCCGAAGTAATATAGAAAGACACCATCAAAATTAAAAGGTACAGTTGATCCGAGTTGACGCAGTCTGGTTTATTGTGGCACATTCTTTCCAATGCATTGTTCTTGGCTTGGGAGTGGCTTATCCTACCCTGGATCTTTTGCTCCATTTATCTGTTGCCATGGTTTCTATTCTTAGAAATCACCAGTAAAGTACAAATTCAACGATTCACACCTCCTATGATATAACCAGTGAAAACCATTGCAGTCCAGGTCCTCTCCAGCATTTGGCTCCATAAGTCCATCACCCCCACCCTTGCTCAGCTCCACTGGCTCCTCATCCCTCAGTTCAAGATCCTTGTCGTCACTTTCAAACGCCACCATGACCTAACTTCACCCTACCCACTGTGACCCGAAAGGCATCGACGCTCTCTCCACTCGGCTGGTGCTCTATGTCCAACATCTGATCCTTTCCACCATCAGTTAGTGATCATTCAGCTATTTGGTCCCCACTCCATCCTTGAGTCCCTCCTCCTTGCTTCGTCCCCTCTTGAAGACCCGCACCCTTCAATTGTGCTTTCAGCCAACTTCATCCTCCATCCCCACCTCACCCCATGCTCCAACTCCCAGCATTTGTGTGCATAAATGCAAATTTCTGTGCAGTTTTGACAAAAAAAAGGCATCTCCATAACATTTTTATAACGTTTGCTATTAAATCACCATGGCTCACATTTGAATGCATGTCTTTGGCAATGTAATTGTTCAAAGTGAATCAGTCCATCGTGCCTGCATTGTGCTAGCTTCTCACTGGAGCCATTTGGACTTATCCCATTTCCTTGCTCCTTTCCCCGTACACCTTCATAATTCCAATTAATCTTCCTTACTCACACACCCTCATGGCAGAAGATAATAAATGAGAACCAGAGCTGTCATCAGTTGACAAGTTGTAATTATTATGGTACACACCAGAATGCTGACTCAGAGAGATAAAGAGACGGCTTTTACTACCTAACATGTCTTAAGCCATGTGATTTATAAGACAGGAGAAACCTTGTCTCATAAATCATCGGTTATCTCAAATATGGAAAGATATAAAAGACACCTTATATTCTGCGTAGAAGTACATTACAAATGGCTTACTTAAGACTGCTCACTGCCATCTGCCTGCATTTACGCCCAAGTCAAATCAAATGCATGGTGATGGTGTCGGGGGCATCAATGGGAAGATTGCTTACTTCATGTGGTCATAGCATCAAAGCTTTAATCTTCCATGGTCAATGTGTGCCAGTCCCAATGCTACAAGGCTGCTTTGGCGCAATGAGTCATACCAGCTAGTTGATTGTCCACTTCAACATGCTTTGAAGACTTACAAGGAGATCGGTGATGCGCTTGGACTACACAGAGATTCGGTTGAAAAATATTACCAATACAGACCAATAATAATTTTATAGGTAGCTGTAAGTGGATATAGTGGATGACGATCAATAGGGTGAATCGTTAGGAAGAGAACTTGTAAGAATGTTTCTATGTTGAATGCAGTATCATGGCAATGCTTCTTCAGTATGCGAGTCGGAAAGAAAAATTAACTGTTTTGCAACGACTGGCACTTTGGAAGAACCTTGTCGATGTTTCTTGGCAACGGAGAGTAGCTTAACTGAGGGCTTTGAAGAGCAAATACTTCAATAGAAACTAAGCATATGATGCCCAAGTCTAGGAGGCATCAGTACTCGCTGGCACATATGGGAATAGGAGAAACATGATAAGCGAGAATATATATCAGGTGTGGTTTTTTTTAACATTGCAAAATCTTATCAACTTGACTAAAAACACTTCCAGAGAACATACAGTGATTGATGCGCTCACATTGCTTTCTCACAGTGGCAAATGGACTGAGTTTATTTCAGAAACAGTGCAATGCTCAATGAGGTTCATGGCACACCAAAGTCTCCCAGCTTTGCGAATGATCATAAATATCACGTACTGATACTTAAGGGAATCGAATAGGAGACAGACACAGTCAATGCTTAATTCTGGAAGCTTGTCACAGTCATTTAACTGCAAAAAAAAATATTTCTTTACCCAGTGGATAATCGATATGGTCAATCATTAGGAAGAGAGCTTGAAGTCAGGACTCAACTTAATGGGGCTGGTTTTCTCAAAACATGAAAAAGGCCATGGGGCTTTCGTGTGATCTTGTGAGGAGTGTGATATCTGGCTGCTAAAGTAATAGATTTTTTTTCTTCCTACGTAAACACAAATTGTAGTGCTGCAGCAATTCATAAATAACTTGGGCATTTTGAACCTTTCTTTTCATTGCTCCTTCAACTCTGGGAACTTATAGTGAAAAACAAAATATGCAAAAGCGGAGGTTCATAAATAAATGAAAAGTTTTCTGTAAAAAAAAAATGCCTATTTTCTTTTGTAGCCATGGGAAGTGGTGAGAATTACATTATTATCCTCTCCGTCTGGCTGGTCATAAATCTAGCAGCTCAATAAAGTAAAAACTGCTTTTAACCAACTTCCTTGAGTGCCTTCATATCATCATATAAAAACTTTTTTTTTCTCCCCTCAAAATGGGCACACTGTGAACTTCGATTTGCAGTTACCCATAAATCGTATCGTTTTTAATTTAATAATTTCCAACCCAGAGTATCACAGTGTCTGTCAAAAGATGTGGTGCCTTCCAAGCTGAATTAATAACAGTAATCCTTGCATTTGATGTAGCACATTTCACATCAAAAAGATGTTTTCAAACCACTTCACAGGGTATACTGTAATAATAATAATCCTTGCATTTGATATAATGCTTTATCACATCATCGAGACGTCGCAAAGAGCTTCACAGAATATATTGTAAAGTGAATTGACTGTATTTTGTAGGTGAATGCAGAAGTTACTTTGCACACAGCAAAGTCCCACAAACCAGCCACGAAGCGAGTGATGAATTTCATTTGGTGGGTTGCACAGTCACTACACTTCACGGTATATCCTATGAAACACTTTGAGACGTCTTCCCAACATGAAAGGTGCTATATCAATTGCAAGGGTTATTTTATTATAGTAAAATCAGTAGCTCGAAATAACTCTCAACAGCATATACATCTATCAAAATGTATACCAGAATGTGGCAGACAACTTGTTTTGAAACTTTTATATTATTTAAAATGAATAATTATACTGTCAAACATTCCTGTGCTGAATACTGCTGGAAGCAGTTCTAATAATTTCTCTCCCTTTCTCCAAGGCAGTGAAAGCCCTCCTTTAGGCTTTTTAATTATCTTTTTTTNCTGTCAACTGAGAAAAAAACACTTTAATATTTCAATGTGCCAGCAAACCTGAAAACAAACAGGCTATCAGCAAATTGTCCTTTCTCACGTCCTCATAATAATACTTGCATTTGATATAGCGCCTTATCACGTCTTCAAGACGTCTCAAAACTTTTCACAGAATATACTGTAATTGACTGTATTTTTTGTGTGGGCGAAACTCAGCACCCAATTGCGCACGGCATATATGCACGCCTTCAATATGTGAACGACAAGCTTCTACATCAATCTCCTTTTTACATGAATATAAGATTACTTTTAAGAAGAGGAATAGGTCTTTAAAGTCAACTAGCCCCATCCGCTACCAACTGCCTTAGTAACTGCAGTTGCTAAACTTGACAGTAAAATCATTTCAACTGCTTCAAGACATCCTCCCAACATCTTAGATGTTATTATTTATGAATGAATATTGCTTCGCAACGCTGTCCGAACAAAATGAACGGTTACAGAATTTCTGCAGTCATCAATCATTTTTCCTTCCAGAAATGAATTAAGATACCTCTTGAACTAATTTTTAAAGTCAATGGACTTCACTGGTAATTTGGTGTGTAAAAAAAAGTCTGTCTCAGTTGGTAGCACTCTCGTCTCTTAATCAGAAGGCTGTGATGCCAAGCCCTATGTCGTTTGAACTCACAATCCAGACTGACATTCCAGTGCAGTGCTGAGGGAGCTCTGCATTGTTGGAAGCACTGTCCTTTCAGATGAAACTTTAAACCGAGCCGCTGCTTGCACATACAATTGGATGTAAAGATCTACTGGAAAAGAGAAGGGGGTCTCTCCCAGTTTCCTGACCAAGGTCCCCCAAATAAAATGAGTCACTCGACAGCCGTTTGTGGCACATTTGCTGTTTTTAAAGTTGGCTGTCGTGTTCGCTCACAAAATAATAATAATAATAACGATAATCCTTGCATTTGATATAGCGCTTTTCACGTCTTCTAGACGTCTCAAAGTGCTTCACAGAATATGCTGTAAAGTGAATTGACCGTATATTTGTGGGCGAAACGAAATGCAGTCATTGCACTTTACAGTAAATCCATTGAAGCGTTTTGAGAAGTCCTCCCGACCTGAAAGGCATTGATTCAAATGCAAATAAAAGTATACCAGTCCTAATCTCCATCAAGACTGTGCATGTACTTAGCTGGAGGAAGGAAGGAATTATTGTGAAAACCCTCATAATTGAAGCTCACCCATAACCAGGTTTTATTGTCAATTACATGATTTTTTTTTCTCTCTGCACGGAACACTGATCCATACATCCACATTATTACAATTTTCTTGTCAGTCAATACAATACAAGATGTAGGAAGTATTTTTCCGTCCCCACATCAGAGGCTGGAGATGAAAGATGTGGGTGGTAAGGTGTACAAGTTGTGAGAAATCCAGGTTACAAAGACTTGTCAGCGCATTGAGGAACTGAATGCAATGGCACAGTTGTTAAAACAAAACTCGTTCTAAAAATACAGGTTTGTTAGTGAGGCAAAATATTAGCAGCAGAAATTCTGTAACCATTCATTTTGTTCGGACAGCGTTGCGAAGCAATATTTATTCAATAAATAATAATATCTATGATGTTGGGAGGATGTCTTGAAGCAGTTGAAATGATTTTACTGTTAAGTGTAATAACTGTAGTTAGTAGGCCAACACAGCAGCCAATTTGCACATAGCAATTGCCCCAAACAGCCATGATGATAATGACCAATTTTATCTGTGTGGGGGGAGAGGAGGGGTGCAAGGCAGGGCAGGGGTTTGGGCAGGATAAACTCCTTTTACTTTTTTTATTTGTTTAAAAATAGTGCAACGGGATCTTTAGCATTCAGGCAGGTAAACAGGACAATATCATTCCCGACGTCTTAGTTTAATGTCTCATCTGAAGGTCGGCACCTTGAACAGTGCAAGACTCCCCCCTATGCTGCACTGGAATGACAATGGAGACTATTTGAGTTCCAAGTCTTGAAGTGGAGCTCAAACCCACAACCTTCTGACGAGGAGGAGAGAGCACTGCCAACTGAGCCAAACTGATACCTCATTGTATCTAAAGACACTAATCACAACCCAAGACACCGATGATTACCTGCATAACAGCTGTCAATTCACTTATCCAATTTATCCAATACAAATGCATGTTACTATTGCTATTAGGGCTGAGTCTGATCTATGATTTCAATACAGAAACTGAATTTGAAATCCCAGTGTGACCTCAATTCTCCCTCCTTCACAGAATAATAATCCTTGCATTTGATATAGCTCCTTATTACATCTTTGAGACAACTCAAAGCGCTTCACAGAATATATTGTAAAGTGAAGTGACTGTATATTTTGTGGGCGAAACTCAACAGCCAATTGAGCACAGCAGCGTGCCACAAACAGTCGTGGATTGAGTGACCACGACCATCTATTATTATTTTTAAAGGAATTATTATCCCAGAAAAGCGATACGCCAATCGACTAACAATCAGGTAGGTTTCTATTTACTGCTAGGTAAACAGAGGTATGTGGAGTAAGGAAACATTTTGCCCTGCTGGGAATCAAACTCACATCTCTCACTTGCAAGGCGAGTGCTCTAACCACTGAGCTACAGGACTCTAAAGAATGCATAAGAGATAAGAGAGCATAAGGGCATAAGAGCATACAAGTCTGTTGTAAGGGAGCAACAGTCTGATGGAGGAGCAAACCTATACTGGAATCCTACATGTTTCAGGAATATCGTATTCTTGGTAAGTGATTCCTACCTTAAGCTGTGAGGTCTGCATTGTCATTGAGAAACATGTTCAATAACTGTAAACGTTATGGCAGGCCAGGATTCCTGACGTAAGCAAGAAAGATCTTTAACACACTTTGTTGAGGATTCTCTGCGGAGAGTTTTTTTTTCTATATTTAGAGTGCCCAGTAAACCTGCCTCAAACAATGTTTACTGGAAAAGTCGTAACATATGCAATTTGGTGACAGCATGCTAACTGGAATCGAGTACAGCACTGACAGGAATTTACTTATACTCTGTCAGCTGTTTGGCTGCTTGCAACCAAGAAAATAAGTCAGCAAAGTCCTGTAAGCAGTCACCAAAGTTGCTGAGCCAGGGGCGGTGCTCAAACACGAGCAGCTGTTGAATGCTGACATTCCGTGCCTTGATCCCAACCCCCGGGGCAATCGGAAAAGGACATTCCCGTCTTCATTAGAGCCAGACATCAACTGAAAAGGTCACGCAAAATTACAACATTTTAATGTGTTTTTTTTTTTTGCTCGCCTTCCCACTCGGAAACGTTGCTGGTTGCCAGATATTATAGGCAGTTGCAGTAAAGCAGGGAGGTTTGACATATAGGGAACAAGGGGACTTACAGGAGCAGAATAAAGACCATTAACTGTCCATCTGTCTGGTCCCACATTAAAAATTAAGTGTGACAGTAACTGGTGTATGTCACGCCGCCAATCATCCTTTGCTACTGCTCGCTTTTTGGCCAGAGGGAATCTTTTCAAAAATGTTAACCTTTTCATTCTGCTGCTCCCATTAACTGCATTTCAGGATAAAACAATGCATATCATTGTTGATAACGCACGCTGAGCGAACTGAGAAGCCAGGTTGATAAAGTTGCAGGAGGTAGGGTAGGGTAGGATGAGACTATGGAGCGAGGACAAGGAACTTGGAATCGATCTGCTTGGGGGATAGGGAGTTATGTTGGGGGCGATAGGCTTACGGAGCCTGATTTATAAACTCCACGCATGTAATTGGAACTGGAATATTGGTCAAGTGTTGGGGAAGGAAAGTATTCACTTAACAAGAGCAGACGGCTACACTCATTCAGCATGCATTTTGGTGCGAGCAGGAAAGCGTTTGTGATTTTGAATATTCCTTTATCAGCTATTCATTTCAGTGGAGCTGACAGTATAACAAGCTATTTATTCCCTCTCTGACATGGCAGGCTGGCCATTTACTGCTGTTTACTAACACTATTACGTTGTACTAAATTTGTATAGCGTACAGAGTGCTCGTAACCTTAATAAGTGCACCCACATAAAACGCCTTGATCTGAAATTTGTCACCTGTCAACACGGTGGCTAATTTTCTTCGTCAGTCATTAGACTGTGTCAAAACAGGGGAAGGCAAGAAAAATCTCTGTGTGCGTGCATCTCAGTCAGAAGACAGAGAAGGCTAATTGCTGCCTGTTCTTTTCCGTTTCAAAAGGGTTGTGATGCCGTTCGCATCCAGTGATACTCCCTGCAGCTGAGTGTTCTCAGATTCAAGACTAGAAAAACCCACAGGCAAAAAAGAGGAAGAATATATACTGTAACGGGAGGACAATGAGAGTGGACGTTCTGGAGGGATGAGATCAGATGGGCCAAGAGTCCCTCTTCATCTGTAGCAATCTCGCCTCGCTCCCTCCTTTGCCTCCTTCAAAGCTCAATTCAAAACCTACCCCTTCGATCGCACCTTCGGTCAACCTTTTACCTCTATCCTCCCAGCCCTCCAACCCTCCTGATCCCAACACCCTGCTCGGGTCCAAATCCCTGACCGTCCAGCACCTTTGGATGTCCCCCCGACGTGAAAGGCATTGGACAAATATAATTTTGTATTGTATGATTCACAACCAAAATTTAGAACTGAAAATCTTGTGATAAATCGACTGTTATTTACAGACAAAATAATTACTTTGCATCGAAATTCCTTGATCCAAAGCCAACCCACAATGATACTCGATGCAGAAAGGCAGATGGATGGAGAGCATAAGTTCAGGGCTCCGGTGGACAATTTTAAGACGGACACCATTGGGAAGTATTTATTTGCATCAAGGGTAGATAACAGGATTGTGGGGTTTGGAGGGCTTTGAAGTCAGGATACTGGTCTTTTTAAGGAGCAGCTTGGTACTGTAATGGGCAGGCAGTAGAATCTGGAAGGATGAGATGAAATCGGCTCAGGGGGCCCTCCTTTATTTGAACCAATCTCAAAATGCTTTGCAAGATTTACTATATAAAAAAATAGAAATAGTGGGTCATGGAAATCTGGAACTCTCTCCCCCAAAAGGCTATGAATGCTGGATCAATTCAAATTTTCCAAGACTGAGATTTTTGTTAGGTTAGGGCATCAAGGGACATGGAGCAAAGACAGGTAAATGGAGTAAGGTACAAATCAGCTATGATCTAATAAAATGGCAGAACAGGCTCAAGGGGCTAAATGACCTACTCCTATGTTCCTAAAATGTAGTAACTGTGTTTTGCAGGCAGCCAATTTGCACATAGCAACATCCCCCAAACAGTCATAAAATGGGTGACCGATTCCGTCTGGGTGATTGTTGGCCATGATACTGGGAGAGAATCCCTTCATTACCTCCTTTTGTGCAATATGGATTTAACACACTCATGACTGACTACAGTGAAATGCCCCCAAACCAATTATTCAGGAAGACTATTCTTATTGATAAAGACAGTCAGACAAATGGATTGATCTTCTCTTTGTATTTTATGTCCAGTATAACTCATTCTAATCTCCAAAGATAAAAGGTGGACCCAATTCCCTCTGAAGTCTCATGTTCATCCCAACCACATCACAAGTCCAATGCAATAGATGCACAAACAGCAAGTGGAATCAGTGAAATGGAAACCCATTAAATACAGGCCATGCTATCAAAAATGGTTAGAGACTCGAGTCAGCAGCTATAATAGACTGTACCTGGACTGTGCCAGCAACTCAAGGCTAGTCAAGTAGTTTGAAGCACTTTGGTTTGGCATTCAATTAGCTTCAAACAGACTGCCTGGCTGCAGTCTTCTCATATAGGAAAGACACCCCTTGTTGCATAATTATTATTTGTATCAAAAAACCTCTGATTAAAGCAGATTAAAAACAATCTAGTATAAAGCAATGGCATGTTTAAAGTCCTTGACGTTTGATTGAGAGTCATTTTGAAACGCTTGAGAATGGATAAAGTGTCCAAGAGCTTCTCTTCAACCACCCCACCCCCAACCGAGTAAGTGATTTTATATGCAAATTGTACTGAAGAATTAGGAAACTAAATTGCGATGAATGCAAAGTGCTCCTTCAGACCTGCCCTTTGGTTTCAATTCGGATCCAATGAAGCTGTTTCTAAGCAAAATGATTGATATAGCTCCTTTCACTTCGGGAGCACGTACCAAAGGCCTGGACAGTCAAGGAGTGCACTTTGACTAAAATAATAATCAAAATAATAAAATCAAAATAATAATAAACATGGCAGCATTAGTGCATTTAATGTGGAAAGACCAGTTTTCACAAACGCACTCTCGGTTTGTCCAAATAGTCGCATAAAGAGCCACACCTCAGGGACATATAAATGATTCTTCAAACTTTGACTCAGTCAGCTTCATCCAGTAGCAGAGTGGTTAGCTGCCTCACCTCACGGGCGAAAGGTCCCGGGTTTGATTTCCGGGTGGGGGAAACCTTAGGCAAGTTTCCTTATTCCACGTATCTCTGTTTACCGAGCAGTGAGTGAAGAGACGCTTCAACGACGTGATAAGGTGCTCTATCGAAATCAAGGATTACTATTATTATTATTTATTATAAATTATCAGCAGCGCTCGTTTTTTCAATATTAAACACAGCTGAAACCCATCCAAAGTAACATCAGTAAAAGAAAATGCAAACCTCCAGAAGAAGGTTGAGTGACAGGCTGTGTAAAGCAGACACCGTTCCCTATTAAATTGTAGTCCTCGGGAGTCATTTGCGTAGCTCCTGTCACTGAACTCAGCAGTAGGTTTTTGCTCACTGAATATGTTGCGACAGGTTTCCACCTAAAATCTACAATGCTTCAAAGACGAAACACCTGTACTGTATTATTGAATCACTGCGCCTCAGATATTGTGGCAAAGATTCAAAAGAAATTCATGCAGAACTCACTGCAGCGACACATGAGTATTCGATCACAACAAGCCTGGGTGTCAGTCTCAATACAACAATGACTGCATTTCTGTAGCTCCCCTTCCTACTGGATTACTCTGCACAGCGGCGGAGGATGGGGAGGTGATTGTAGGTGACCGCAAAAGAGAAGGGGAGGTGACACTAGGTGCAGTCGAAGAGGTAGGTCTTCAGGTGGAATTTAAAAAGATTGGGGAGGGACAAGGGAGGCAAAAAGACTGAGGCATAGAGTCCCAAACAAGAGGTTAGGTGTGTAGTGGCTGAAAGGATAAGCAACCCTTGTTTGGGACATAAACCAAGGATTACATAGAATTACATAGAATATACAGCACAGAAACAGACCATTCGGCCCAACTGGTCTAGGCCGGTGTTTATGCTCCACAGGAGCCTCCTCCTGCCCTTCCTCAACTAAGCCTACCAGCATAACCTTCTATTCCTTTCTCCCTCATGTACTTATCTAGCTTCCCCTTAAATACATCTATGCTATTTGCCTCAACTACTGCTTGAGGTAGCAAGGTCCACATTCCCACCATTCTCTGGGTAAAGAGTTTCTTCTGACTTCCCTTCTTGATTTATTGATGACTATTTAATATTCATGGCCCCTGGTTTTGCTCTCCCCCACAAGTGGAAACATCTTCTCTATGTCTACCCTATCAAAACCTTCCATAATTTTGAAGACCTCTATTAGGTCATGCCTTACCCTTCTCTTTTCAAGAGAAAAGAGCACAAGCTTGTTTGGCCTGGATTGAGCTGGTTTGGTCTCCTTTTTTTAATTTAATCATCATCTCGTTTAGTGCTGTAGTTACAAATGGCGGCACAAAAGGGCACATTCACTTGCCTATGTATCTTGCTGCCCTCCTTTCCCCCACTCACCAAACAAAATAAATAAATAACTAAATCCAGACCTGCAGGCGGGAGAAAATGGATTAAACAGTTCCATGCGTTGAAGCAGTTAAAGATTCATGAAGATTGTTGGGGGGAGAAAAGTGTTGAGGGAAATCTTCGCGGGACTTCTCGTGAAACGGAAGGACAAAGGAAGTGGAAATGAAATCCCTTGAGGGTTGGATACTGGCGATTTAAATGCGTCAGCAAATTGTTCTTGGCTGACGTTTTCCCTCCGTGGCCTGCTGTCATCCATTTTTTATGCGTATTATAGGAATGGAAGGAAGCATTCATTATCATGTGCAAGGGAAGTGCTGTGCCTGGATAATGCATCAAAGATTTTAAGGCAACAATGCTACAGGCAAATGCTTGCACATCTATGCCACATAACAAAAAACCTCAGCCCATCCACTGTCAGTGTACAGCACTGGCAGGTAACATCTTGTGACAGAAATGCCAATTTGATCCAATAATGCATGCTTTTTCCTGTGAGCCGTGACCGTTTTCAGCACATATGGCATTTTGTTCTCATGTGTAAAACAGACTACACTGAAGCTTCTCAATAATCATCCGATAATAATAATACTTCTTGCATTTGATATAGCGCCTTATCATGTCTTCGAGACGTTCTCAAAGCGCTTCACAGAATATACTGTAAAGTGAATTGACTGTATATTTTGTGAGCGAAACAAAACAAAGCAGCCAATTGCGCACCGTTATGTTGCACAAATAGTCGTGGATTGAGTGACCAAATTATTATTATTTTTTTTTGGAAGGGATCTTTTTTTACCCCCAGAAAAGCAATCTGCCAATGGCCATTTTCCATGTCGTATCACTCAATGTAACTCATGAGAGACAGGATCTCAATCAGGTTCCCAGTCTATCTAATGATGTGCCCTCTGTTATCCCTAACTCCAATGACCCTCTCTATGTCTTCCCCTCCAATGTCTCACACTCACTCAGTGTTGTCATCGCACTCTGATGCTTGCACCTCTATGGACTCCAAGCAGGTCCTCAATAGCCTGGTACCTTCTCTGAAACAGCCAGTCTGACCTTGTGGCCAGGCTGGTCACACAGTCACACTATCCCCATCTTCAACACTATTCCAAAAATCTACCTCTTCTACGTCCCTCCTTCTTACATTGCTTGGGTTTAAACCCTGTCCCTGTAAAGAGCTTTGAAATACTATTCTTTTGCAGTGCAAGTTATGCATATTATAGGAATGAGGTGTCCTTGGGTGACCTTAATTTGTTAGGTGATGTTGGCAAGTTACTGCTATGGCCTTCAACATGTGGAGTAGTTGTATTGAATTGTTGTGAGAATGAAATGAGATTTTTCTTCCCAATTCACCTCTTGCTAATCTTTCACTGAGCAATTAGCACGCATGGTAATGCTTTCAGGTGGCTTTGCTGGTAATTTGCATATCTTAACTACGGGTCACTTTCCATTTGTTGGAGGCGAATGAATTAACATTCATTTTGTGTTTCAGAAGTTAAACGGATGATTACATTTTCATTGCTTGCAACCAGAATTGGTTCCGAAATAAATTAAAGCAGTTATCCCGAAACAGAGCCTTATTTTGATCATCGCTACATTGTTTTATACATTTAACAATCCTATGCATTCGATATAGCACCTTATCACGTCTTCGAGACGTCTCAAAGCGCTTCACAGAATATATTCTAAAACAGGTAATCGGGCACAACAGTGTCCCACGAACAGTCGTGGATTGAGATTTATTTGGTTCATTCCATTCTATGAAACGTAGACTTCAAGAAACTGTCTCCCTTATAGAGCGATAGGCAATATGGCTCAAATAACAGCAGTGAACATAAGAACATAAGAATTAGGAGCAGGAGTAGGCCATTCGGCCCCTCGACCCTGCCCCGCCATTCGATAAGATCATGGCTGATCTTCAGACCTAACTCTAATTACCTGCCCCATCCCATCATGTTCATCTCTCTCGCTCCCTTGAGGTAATTTCACAACAACAACAACAACTTGCATTTATGTGGGGCTAGCTTCCCGGAGTGCTTAAATTCCAATGTAAGTGGGTAGCTAATTTTTTGGGAGGCACAGTAATTCATCGAACTGCCTTTCTGTGTGCGAGAAATAACATTCTGAAATCATCCAGAATCCGACGGGTTTCGTCCAGCCAATTCTGTTTCCTTCTTGAGCTTTTAATTAGAACTCGTCATGCAATTGGCGTTTTGGGCTCAAGTACCTATCTGTCAATATTACTGGAAGGTGCAAATTAAGCAATAATTAAAGCGTGCGTGCCCTTTCTTGCCAAACAGGCTGAATGATCAAAGGTTAAAACGACATGTCAGTTCTGTCAATCTTTTTGCCTTTCACCATTCTCAGTCTAGCGAGGAACAGTTTGCGGCATCTTAGGAAACGAGACAGACCGTGTCATCCAAAAAAAATCACAGAGCCAAAAAAGCACATGATTTCATTGGTACGATCAGTCAGCCATTAAACAGCATGGAAGTCACAAATTTATTTTAATAGAATCTGAAGAGAAACCTTGAAACCTTTAAGTGCCAAGCAAATGTTTAATAATTCATTGTCTATATTGATAACCTATTTATATAACTTAAGAATTCCCTTAGAATTGCTGATGACTCCCATTAAGCATTCTTTATCTCCGAATCGGTACTTGCCATTATTTAAACTAAGAATAACTTAGTTTAAATAATGGCAACTTTTTTTTAAAAAAACTATTCCCTGGATAGGGAGACATAACCAGCTTCAGCAAAGACATTCTTCGCACAAAATCGACAGTGGTGTTTATGAAGAGCAGCCAATTTGCACAATGACCAATAAACAACCATGACGTGAATGATCTATTTTATTTGGATGATTTGATGGCCAGGACACTGGGTGAAACTGCCTTCTAATTCCAAATAGCGCCATGGGATCTTTAACATCTACCTGAACAGGTAGGCAGGTCCTCAGTTTAACGGCGTGTTCGAGGGAGAATATCTCCAGCAATGCAACACAACAGCAACTTGCATTTATATAGCGCCCTTCACGCAGGGTAGAGTCCCACAACCCCAACAGCCTAAACTGTGAGTTCCAAGTCCCAATGCAGGGCTTGCAACTTGGAGACAAGATTGCTACCAACTGAGCCGGGCAGATATTCAGTGTGTGGGACACAAGCACAAGGAAAAGATTGAGGAAATTGTTCGGAAAACGGTGTTTTGCACTGAAAAAAACCCATGAAAAATTATCAGTCACGTTTGATTTGTTTTGATGAAGATTTATCATATATTAAAAAAAAATGCAACTCCTGCGCTTAAAAAAACACAACCCTCTCTTTCAAAAGGCCACAGGGTATTTCTCCATTCAACTTATATGATTATTTTAATTGAGTATTCGCTGGAATGCTCCATAGACAGGCACATCGGAAGTTTCCTCCTGAGCAGAATTAATCCAATTAAATCAGGATGTTGACTCCAAGTGAATCAATCTTACAGTGTATTTACTTTGAATTTTCACGTTAAAAGGTTTCTTTAACAGACTTTAGTTTAAACTGACTATCCCATTAAAATGTTAGAAAACTTCTATTAGTAAACCACATACTAAAACAGCATACTAATTTTTAAAAATATAAAAAGAAAAGGTTAAAATACTAAGATAGCTACAACTGTATAGTTTCTATCTAATAAAAATAGACAAGTATATGTGTACACATCCCATAATGAATTATTCTTACGCAAAGAACAATTACACAAACTGTAAAATTAATGTGTCCTACTCGTTTGATTAAAATAAAATGATAATAAAACCAAAATAAAGTCTAGTTCCTTAATAATTGTGAAAGGGGAATAAATATTTGAAATGAAAAGAACAGATTAATCAAAGTTAGCCTTATATCACTGATTGATGTTAAAGGGCTGATTTGTTTGTACATCAACATGTACATATCACAATAATATATTGCCAACTTCTTTCAGGATAAACACAAATCTTCAATACATACAAAAAGAGACATGATAAATTAAGCATTTACCTAATATCATCCCATTATAATAATCCTTGCATTTGGTATAGCGACTTTCATTTCTCTGAGACACTACTGTGTGCAAAGGACTCCATACAAATAGAAATTGTTGTTTCACATCAGGAGGACATCTTATCTGATATTCCATTATGTGATATTACCAAACTTACCGCTCACTTCGTTTGCTCCATGTCCCCTGCCTTGCCTGCCCCACCATCAACGGTCAGGCCTTCAGCCTTCCTGACCCCCCACTCTGGAACTCCATTTGCCTTGCTCCCTCACTTGCCTTCTTCAAGGCATGTCTCAAGACCTTCTTCTTTGACTATATCTTTGGTCATCCCTCATCTCCCTTGGACCCCAACCCCTACTGGTTCCAACCCCAAGCTCATGTGCAAACTCTTGATTGTCCAATGCCTTGGGACATCCTCCCAACATGAAAGATGCTATATAAATGCAATTTATTGCTGTCATTGTCATTTCATCTCCCTAAAAAATACACAGTCACTACACTTTACAATCAATTCTGTGAGACCTTTACCTGGTGAAAAAGGTTCTATATCAAATGGAAGCATTAGTTTTATTGTGAATTTAAAGGGATTTTTTTTGTAGGACTGGCTAACAGAGAACACAATATCCTTCCACGTTTGGGAATCCAGTCAAAATTCAGCCCAGATGGATCTAATGCACACCAGGTAGCTGATAAATTGAGTTTGCATGTTCCCATCTCAGGTTCTTAGCAGACATTGGTTCACTGTCCACAAAACAAATGGAAAGGCATGAAAATAGATTCCACAGAGACCCCGGGGTCCTGGCAAGAGAGAAGAGAATGAACCTATGGAGCAAAATGTGACAGCTGGAAGAAAAAGCTTCTATAGAAATTGAGAGAGCAAGAAATGGAGTCTAAATAGTGATTAAGAGACTAGACATGAGAGCAACCTGTGGCATGAATAAACCATAAAGAATAAACCACTGCTGTTCTCCTAAGACATGTAATATAAATTTAAAAAATGGTTGAATGAATTTCAGTTATGTAAGCTATCTGAAGATGGTTCAGTCTAGAATATGTACGTAGAGCAGAGAATTTATACACGTCTTGCTGTCAGCCATTCAAAGTCCCTACCTCCATGAAGCCAGCACTTCAGCCATTATTTGTACAAATTACCTTGGTATTTAATTTGGTTCATGAAAAATGTCCACTATCGCTTTGAAGTACGCTGACTGCATAGAAAAGGAGAATGTAGGTGATGAATGGAAAGTGCGCATTCCAACCCATCAGGTAAAGGAGAATTGTGATTGTGACTTTGTCTGTGGCCAGTGGTTTGGTTTCGGACCATTTAATAATAATAACCATAGTTAATAATAATTTGGTCATTTAATCCACAACAGTTTGTGGGACACTGCTGTGTGCAATTGGTTGCTGCATTTCGCACGCAAAAATACTGTTAATTCACTTTACAGTATACTCTGTGAAGCACTTTGAGACGTCTCAAAGACGTAATGAGATATTATATCACAAACCTCTGGGCAATGTTATCTTGCTTTCGGCTGGTCTTTGGAATCGGGATTTTATTTAACCCAAAATTCAGGTATGGAATTTGGTGGTGAATTTCAGTCATAATTAGTGTAGAAACTTCTGCAAATGCTGCACTCCAAAGGCAAATGTTCCATCAAACATTTGCTCATCCATGGTCCTGTATTTATTCATATAAACCAGGAACAACAAAATAATAATAATCCTTGCATTTGATATAGTGCCTTGAATGGATTATTACCCCCGGAAAGGTGATCCGCCAATTAACTAACAACCAGGTTCCTACTTACTCGGCAAACAGAGGCTTGCAGAGTAAGGAAATTGCCTCATGTTTCGCCCCGCCCGGGAATCATACCCGGGTCTCTCGCTTGCGAGACAAGTGCTCTAACCAAGACACTACAGGACTCCAAATACTCATAGAAATAACAAAATAGGACAGATTCATGCCATAAATCAAGAAATATTCAATCAAGAGACATTTATTTTGTTAGCCAACCAAAGAGGTTGTCCACAACTGATACAAACCTACTTAACCAGATATCCATCCAGCTCCTTTGCAAAGGAGAACATCAATATAGGTTTAACTGGATTTCTAATCTCCAGTTTCGCTCGAGGTTTGCAAGTTTTATGTTCCTGTCCTTCAGTCGTGCAATCACAATTTAAATGAGTTAGCGTGTTTATCTCTACATTATCTGTGTGTTTCAGCGTATTCTCCAGTGAACACAATTTCAATTTGGTTTGTCTATGTCCACAGTCATCATTCTCGTTTCCCTTTGAATTCTTTACGATACATCTGCAGCACAGTTTCAGGACACGATGGCCACACATTTCACCCAAAAATAATAACATTATAATAATATTATCAAGCCACGACTGCTTGTAGGACGCTGCTGTGTGCAATTGGCTGCCACATTTCGCCTACAAAATATAGTCAATGCACTTTACAGTGTATTCTGTGAAGCGCTTTGAGACATCTCTACGACATGATAAGGTGCTATATAATAAAAATGCAAATAAACCTTGCATTTGATATCGCTCTTTATTACATCTTCGAGACGTCTCAAAGTGCTTCACAGAATATATGGGAAAGTGAATTGTCTATATGGATTATTATTCTTTATTGCTGCTTTCACAAGGTGAAATTTAAGCTTCCTTGGTTGAAATCTTTTCCCCCCCACCCATTCAATTTCCATTCTCCTCTCCTGTCAAACAGAGACTTGTAAATTACGAATTTGGGTGCTAAGGGTTGCATCTTGGTAACAATGTGCACTTTTGGGAAGAAACAAAAGAATCGTTACCTCCCAATTGTCTACAAGAAGAGAGACAAAGAAACAGAGACAAGGTTACCTGTGGTTTAATAGAAGAGACAGATGTTTCTCAGTCATCTTCAACCGATTTTGGTTTTAGAAATACATCATCGCCAGTGAAATATTTTTAATTAATACACAGGAGCATTGAAGGGCTCAAACACTGCTCGACAGCAGTCTACAGCGACTTCTGTAACAGTTACGGTCCATAGTACCTTAGAATGCAACTTCCAATTTTTTTTCAGTAAAATTATAATCCACATTATATTTCCTGTTATGCAGCACTTTGTCTATAATAGGGCTAAGTGCCATTCTTTGACTGTTAAAACTAAGGTGTCTTCTGCGTTGGTGTGATGGATAGATTTTTATCCTGGAAACCAAACTAATTAATGGAGATTGAGCAAAATTCATGATCAACATCTATAATAGATCAAATTAATCTTGTTTCTAATACGTCAGACCTGTTCAGAAAGGAAGGGAAAAGAGCAGGAACAAGACCATTGAAATGTATGGAAATTACTGGCTAATGGATGGAAATTGTGCTGGAAATTCTATAGTCGAGAAGTACATAAATGCTTACTAAGAAGAACTGACCTGGAGACACAGGCGCACTGAAAGATGTTAACTTATTTTTGCAAGAGGCTACAGTGATCAGAATATCAATATATTATAATATAGTGTAGTATTATAATAGAATATTATAGAGAATATCAAGAGAAACATGCTATTATTAGCCAGATTAATCCATTATTCATACTGACGAATTCAGGAGGAATAAACGTCAAGTAGATATTGTTGGGAAAAGCTGATTTCATTGAGGCAAAGGGTGTTGGTGCTGAGATGTGGAAGCATTTTCTTATTTGAGGCAATAAGTAACCAACAAAGTGTAGAGGAGTTAGATGTGAAGTTCTCTGCACTTGTCAGACCTTAGCCACAAGCTTAGAAGAGACAAATAACTCTACGGCACTGGTGAGATATTTCCATCTCCCATCTCAATGTCTAAAGGATGAATATTGTGTTGGAATTCTACAGTCAAGAGATATATAAATGCTTTAGTGATAAAGTCATTTGTCCTGGAGATAAAGATTGTGGCCCCTTTTGAGCAAGCACTCTGGTGCTCAAGTTCCTTAGTGGCCAACACAATATGGTAATGGTTTTCTCCTGGCTGTTATAGGAAGTGTGTCTGCCTAAAACTCTTCAATGAGATGGTAACACACCTGCATACATCTGTCCGAGTCAATCATTCATACTTTACAGTATGTCTGTGGTTTGCAGGTAAGAAATTACAGTAATGGTCTTTTAATGACAATATCCTTATGGAAGCCAAAGTCTCTCATTCATTAAGGATTCTTATTGGATAAATATTATACAGCAAACTGGGACTTGAATAAACATTCACTTTAATCAAATGTTCTGCACTGTGATATATATTCAGTGACGTCTGAAAGAACCTGCCCAACTGATTGTGATTTATTGTCTCTGGAATCGAGTCTGATAGCAGATGCAATATGTCGCTTCCATGCATGAAGCTCAGTGAAGGATTGCAGTGGATTGCCAGAACCAGAAGAAAAAAAGCTTCTATCTTGAATTTCAGAGATTGATGAATATAGTAATGGACAAATTGAATCTTAATTTAGAAGCCACAACCTTATGCTTCAAATGCCTTCATGCCCTGGTACCTCCCTACTTCTCCGACCTGCTTACTCCCCAACCCAATGGCTCCGCTCGACTGGCTCCGGCCTTCTGCTTGTTCCTCGTACCCTCCATTCCACCATCAATGGACGCAATTTCAGCCACTAGGAAACTCTGAAACACTCGTCATCTATCCCTCCACTTTGCCCCTCCTTCCCCATCTTCAGGTCACTCCTGAAGACCTTCCTCTTCGACGGTGTCTATGGCCACCTCCACCCTTTCCCCCGGCTCAGCGTCGTGTTCTGCCATTGTCTAGCGCTCAGGAATGCTACCCTGATGAGGGGCACTATATAAATGCACGTTGTTGTTATATGCTCCTTTGTGTGTATGTGTGCATTTGTGAGACACATAAACAGGTTATGAAAGCACCTCGTTACGTTATCTCAGAACAAAACAAAAAATACTGATGTTTTCCACAATGTAGGAGCAGAATTTCTCTTGAGATTGTCATATTGTAGCTTGGTGCTAGTTGTTCAGATCTTGAAAGAAGAGTACTACACCTGTTTTAAGATGAGGACTGAATGTTCTTTTCAGTTGATGAAGCAAGTACATACAACAACAACAACAAGATTCCATTTATAGAGCATAGTTCTTGCTCCCAAATTGTTTTCAAACTTAGAAAAGGTGAAAATTGGGAACAACAGTGACACGTGGAAAATTCCGCAAATTCCTCTCCCAATTCCTCTCTGCACAGTTGATTATCGGTCTCAAAAGTGCGAATGACAGGAATCATTTTAAATTAGCTGCTCAACATAATCTATTCAGAGAAGCTGTTTCACTTTGCTAAATAAAATAGCTACGGCACCATTTTCATGTGCTTTATGTATGGCACATACGGACCTCTCTCTCTCAGAGCACCAATGATCGAAGATTAATCAATGATAAAGCAAAATATTTTGGATAAAATAGGTTTATGCTTCTTGATGGAAATTAAGCATCATTGTTCCTAGGACTGACCTGGTTCTGAGCGGATACGCCTGGACAAGGCCAGGCAAGTTCACTATGCACCAAGACGCACTCAGAGCTGTAAACATTATCTCAAACCTGCAATCAAAGCCTTATCTAGTAAGTTAGTCCTAACTAGACAATTACCACTCTGTATGGTTAGCAGTCTACTTCTCGTATTGATGCAGTTACACTTTATTTGCTGAAAGATTTCTTACGAAGAATAATTTACACATAGAGGATAGAAAATGAGGTGTCATGTTCCACAATCACTTGGTGCTGATGAAATTCGTATCTGCTGAGCGCAGAAAGTGCCTGGCTGTTGCACATCAGAATACAGTTAAGCTTAAAAAGATCGATTCAATCTTTGCCGAAGAAAGAAAATTCAATTGGAAGTCAGTTTCAAAGATTCAGAATCATCCATCCACCATATGGCTGCGTTGATTTCAAATCAGTGAAAAATAAGAGAGTGGATCAAGTTCAATAAAGTTTATCGAAACAGCGACTTCTGTTTTTGTTTCTGATTTCCAGCAGCTGCAGCATTTTGCATTTTTGTCAATAAAATTTAAGTAGCTTGCTTTTCAGCTGTGTTCAAACCCTTTCTTCACCAATAATGCCTGGAAGCAGCCACCACGTAGATTGTCTGGGTGTGGGTGGGGAGAAGCGGGGGGTGTCAATGAATCCTTACAGTTACACAGGTTTCTATAATTTTATTGTCTAAGAAGCCATGGAGTGCAGACCCACCTTTCAGTCCATCGAGCTGGTCACTCCACAGCCAATGCAAACAGCCTCACCCTATAGGGATTGTGTTACAATCCACTTTTAAGCTTGTCTGCAAAACCCTGGAACTCTTTGTAACGAGGCAACACAATATCCGAACTCATCCAACATCCACATTCAACCACCATTCAATCCAAGCCTTCAATCTATGGACATCAATCCCAACAGCACAGAATTCTTGTGAAGCTTTTGCTCATTTCAGTCTGTGTCCCAGTCATACATCCTATAAAACATAAACCATTAATTTATGTTCTGTTTGCATGCAGTTTGTTCCTTTGTTTAATATATTAATTATAGGCATTGACTGTTTCAATTAAGGCTTTCAGTTTTCCACTCTGCAGTTTTATGGATACGCGTCCATAAAAATGCCAGGGAAAGGAATAATGAGACCGGAAGAGAAGTGCAATCCTACTGGGGATAAAATAATTGGCCCAGACTTTATATGTGCAAAAAGAAACTATAATCTTAAAAGTAACTTTACAAGAGTTCCATGATGTATGATAGGGTTGGCATATCCCCAACATTTGAATCCAACACGTTTGTAAATATATTAACCCAGCTCTTTGAATGCAGAATTGTTAAAAGCAATGGAGCAACAGAAGACGACTTTAAAAACTTTTAAGAGAACATAAAGATACAGAAAACCCTAGAAGGCCAAACAAAAGGCACAATGTCTTCCACTACGAATCTCAGTCCAACCTGCAATCTCCTTCCAATCGTCTCATTTGCAGGAATGGTTTGTAAGATATTTTTTTCCAATCAGTTTCCTTCAGCTGGAAGCTAAGATTATTATTTAGGTATCATTTGGGGTGTTTGCTTCTGGGGTTTGATCATTTTTTATTCTGCAAACAAGTTTGACACCTATTTGTAACAGAAACACTTTGGGGTCCTCGCTTTTCTTCACAGGTCGAAAACTAAGATGAAAGCCTGGCATCGTACAACAACTTATATTTTTGAGCCAAAAATTCAGCTCATAATTCAGCTAGAATTACACAGTGACTGCACTTTACAGTAAAATCCTGCGAGATATTTTGGCAATGTGCGAAGGTGCTAAATCAAGTGCAGGGATGATTATTATTATTATTATTAATATTAATTATAAGTGTCAAGTTTGTGCTGGTACTGGTGGAGAAACTGATATGTTTAACTTGGAACAGGAACTCTGTGGATTGAGGCTGATTCAGTATTCTCAGTTAACATCCTGTTGCTGGTTAAGTAGTCTAGCACACTGTAATGTGAAGATATTTTCTATATAGTGTGATATGAATATGTAAATCATAATCTTGGTATGCTTTCTTCTGTCTTCCAATTTGCTATGAACATGTTGGCATCAGTGAATAGTGTAGGGAGCAGTGAATGATCACACAACCTTACAATAGTTAAACAGGACTATTCTTCCCTCCTCATCTGCAAGGTTATCCCTGAAAACAAACACATGATGTATTTGAACTCCATGCTGTGCACTTCGACATTCAGTTACATCAAGAGACAGTAGAACATGAGGACAAGGGTTTAAATAATAATGATAATAATCCTTTATCTGATATAGCGCCTTAGCACGTCTTTCAGATGTCTCAACGTGTCTCAACGTGAGGCCAGGACACTGGAATCATTTAAGAAATGTAATGCTGTGATGGGGGGGGACCATAAGCTGAGCATTACGGGAAGGATGAGATCAGATCGCAACAAATACAGGGAATATTTGGAAATATGTCAGGAAAAGTCTTTATTTTAGAGTGATAAAATATTTAGAATAAATCTACAGTGAAATAAAATAAAGGCAAAATCACTGAATTGTCTAAACAGTTGGCTGCCATGACAGGTGCGTTAATGAACTGGAGTGGCTTAACTTTGATGGGCCTGTTCTGATCCTATATTCTTAAATGACTGATGAAGTCAATTATATCCCCTGGACAACCCTTGTTACAAGTTTAATCACTTGCTCTGAGGACTTCAGTCAATTAATGTATTATGACTTTTTACTTCCGCACTGACTTTGTCTTTTGCACATCAACATCATTTGTTAAATTAGTCTAAGACATCCACCCACACCAGATATCAAGCTATCTGTTCTGTAATTTGTAGGTTTCTATAGTATTTTCTTCACTAATAGGACAGCATTGACTTTCCTGAAAAGCTGAGACAGAGTATTTTCTTTCACATTTAATTTCATTGGTTCATCTTAGACATCTAGACAGATTGCTGGAAGGCCAATACAGAACAATCTTCGAATTGTCTTGATTGCATAACAGCGTATTATCCTTCAGCTGAAATAGTGCAAAAATGAGGCTCAGTCTTTTGTACGTCAGGTAAGTGGTAAAGCTTTTACTATAATGGCTCAAAAATACACATCAATTCTCGTCTTAGAGTGGTATCCATAATGCATTATCACCATTTTATGAAGTATGTAATGACAATAAAGGGTATGACTGAGCAATGGTGACCTTGTTCTCCAGCCAACTTATCCTAGATAAGTTCGCACTCAAACTCCCACAATTGTTTCAATATCTCTGGAGTTAGCAGAAATAGCATGAGTCTCCGGCTTGTTCATTTTTCATGCAAACCGCAGAGTAGTGGCATAAAAATCAGACAGATGCTTGCTGTGTCTGTAACTAGTGCTGTAAATTCAAGGCAATGTGTGGAGGAAGGTGCAGTGTTATATTTTAGTTGCTTACAACTCAATGTAACGATAGCTCAGAGTATAGCTTTTGTGGCAGTGGCAGCTCCCTTTGATTAATGGCACCAGACTGCAGACACGCGAACGGTAAATATTTATTCCGCCAGATTGTCAAACGTCTTCAGAAAATATAAACTGAGGTCAAGTTATTTTTTTCCAATAAGTAGGAGACAAACAAAGCACATTGCATATTTGTTGAAATGCCATAAGTATTAACGCTAGACAATTAATGATTTATTCTCGTTGAATGAAATGGCAGATGGCACATTATCAGTGCTCCTTTCGCATAGGACCAGCATTATTCATTATTTCAGCGCGCACACAGCAAAACAAATTAGCTGTCACAGGTTGGACACATGATGAACAAATCCCCAGTGCACCAGTCTTTCATGCTCGTTCATTGAAATTACAATGTAGCCTGACTGTGGAACTGATATTCCTCAGTCATGATAGAATACTGCAAGAAATTCCAAGCAGTCTCTTAACTAGTCTCTAAGTTGTTTTTAAAATATTGAAAGTGTAGGTGAATGCAGTAGTCAATTTGCACATAGTCATGTCTCACAAGCAGCCACGAAATGAATAACAAGTTTTAATTGGCGAATGGTTGGCCAGGGAGAAACTTTCTCTTTAAGTAGTGCGTGGGATCTTTAAACAGGTGGACTGGATCTTGGTTTAACATAGATCAGTCACAACTCCGCAACCCACATTCTTTCCTGCATTAAGGCTATGTGTGCCCATCACCTCCATATCCCCAAACAGATCAATGTCAAAGATCTTCCCTTGTACCCTCAATGCCTCTACAGCCTTGCCCCACTCTATCTCTGCAATTCAGGCTTGCTTTGTGTCCCCCACCCCATCAGTGGTTGGGTCAGCTTCAGGCACTCTCTGGAACGCTCTCCCTAAATCCCTGTGTAGTACTCCCTCCCTCCCTCTCTACTTTCAAAACCTGTTAGAAAACCTCTCTCTGCCTCCCGGCCTCCTCCCCAATGTCTCAACCTGCTCAGGCTCCAACACTGATTGTAAAGTACTTTAATTTGTTTTCTTGTGTGAAAGATGCTTGAAGGCTACTCAGACGCCAAACTGAATATAACTTTTTTTCAAATTGCTACAAAACAGCATAGAAACTCAGACGCAACCTGACAGCAACGAACGTGTGTTCATCACCTCCGCATCTTTCTGGGTGTCGCCTGAGAAAATGCACTACTCGTCCAACGAGGCTGGAACACAATGCATTACTTCAAAACACACGTGGATCACGGCGACTTTCCTCTGCACAAAGCAGCCAAATTGTGAGAGGGAAATGGATGTTGGTCTTGGAAAGTTCAGTGAAACCTCTTTCCGAGCTTTCAGCTGCTTCTGACTTAAAATTCTCATCATGGGAAGCAACAGTTGCATTGGCATGGAGACACGCTGAATATCATGCACAAGTAACTGATGACATTCTCTACAAAGATTGTCAAGGACAATATCATTCTCCAGACGCAGCCAGAGATGTTTCCGAAAAAAGATCATCCAACTTCCACAAACAATCAGCTTTCTCCCCAGATTGCAACCTGGACTGATGGTGCACTGTTCAACTTCAATGATATTCAGATTGAACGCCGTGCAGTTGATATTTATATAGGATAAGCTGCAGCAAAGAGCTCTGTTCTCTTAGGGCAGCTATTTGTATCTTACCGCTTAGGTTATACCTGTGGATCAGAGCAAGAGTTGTCAGAATGATTAATCGAGTGGAACGCCCATGGCTACACTTGCCCACTCCTATCCAGAAAGCGTTGGAGGTCATCATCGAACTACATCAGCGTTGCTTCAGTGTGAATGACTGGATAGACTGCCACTAAACACTGCTGGCAGGATAATTTTAAATCAAGGTGGGACGCCTTGTCATAAAGCTTCCTCTTTATTCTCTTTTTTGCCTCGATGGCTCTGTTTCCTCTTTCTGCTTTCAAAACCCTCCTTTTAATTGTACTTTGGTCAACATCCTCAACTCTCCTTCCTCCCCACTTGCTGCTCTCCAACATAATTTCACCCCCAAAATACACAAGCAATTCATTTTACAGTGTATCACGTGAAGTGCTTCGAGATGTCTCGTAAGGCATTATATAAAATGCAAGGATTAATATTAAGATTACGAAGCGCTGAAAGACTTTTATTCCATGCGATCTATAATATACATGCACACGTTGCTGTTCATCCCTTGATCTTTCTGCTCCTTGAAAACCCCAGTTCAGTAAATTCTAAATTGTTTCTCAGGTTTCTTTTCATCAGTACCAGTGAGTCAGGACAGTTCCCTCTGACAGTCGACCAGCCAACATGTCTGAGCCACTTGTTCAATGAGATGCGTAACCTCAGTGTGAAACATTCTGATATGAGGGGAAATAAGAAATAAACTATGAGCAGTGATGAGTCCCCATTCGAATGCTGTCTTCGGTCTGCCCTCTTCCACTGGTTTAACACAAATGAAGCATCAACATTCCTGCTAAGAAAGGATCAGTCACTCCCTTTTGGGAAGAATGTACTTTCCCAAACTTTGCTGGGTTTAGATGAAGTGCGACATGAAGAGTCATTGATCCAGAAGCTAATGATTTAATAAGAAGTGTTGCCAGATCTCATCACTGCTCATAGTTTATTTCTTGATTTCCTTTGAAAAGGGAAGGACGAATTGACGAGTGGTTAGTGTAGATTTGCATTAAATTTGCATTTATGCCGGAATTGGGCCAAGTGAGAGGGAAAGGAGCGGGAATTTTAATCAACTTAGTTCCCCTCTGTAGCTTTTCCTTTCTTTATAGAAGCAAGAAGTTTGTTTAGGTGGACTTAATGAGCCTGATCAAATGCTTGGTTATATTAGCGTAAAAGCTACTTTTTACTTGATTTATTGGGACAAACAAGCTTAGGCATGTGTAAACTTGCTCTTATGCAACAGCTCCATTCATTGTGGTTTGTTGTGAAGGGAACATGTGAGGGGGTGAATTTTGGAAATTAGCAGAGGAACAAGGAGGTGTGAGGCAGTCATTAGCAATTGTAGAGTTACAGTCTGCTGTGGAGACTATAGATAGCACAATTGAATCAGTGGCAGCCACATTGACAACTGATATGGATAATACTATTGGTACCAATGTCCTGATATGGATAATACTATTGGTACCAATGTCTTGAACCTACTGGTCTTCCATATCCTTAACAGATCATTTGAGAGCATAAGGGTGGTGCATCAGTAGGATGAAAACTCATTATCCTCAACCAGCAACTAATTGCATAGTCAAGAGGAGACAGTCATACTATACAATAATAATCCTTGCGTTTGTTAAATTGGTTGCTATGTTCACCTACAAAATAGAGAGCCACTCTGCAGCGCAGTTACAGTAAATCCTGTAAGGCACTTTGAGACATTTTGACAATGTGAAAAGGTGCTATATCAAATGCAAGGATTAATTATTACCTATTATCATTATGCCTCTTCTCCTCCTGCAATTTAAATAGGATCCACAGGTCACATTTCTGTCACTCTTGAGAACTGTTCCATTCTCTGCAGCTGCAATTTCACAATTATCTAGGTCATACATTCAGCTCATAAGCATGGATGTAAAATAGGTAAAAATGAGACGCTTTACTTTTTGAGCCACATTCACAAGGGCAATGACACGATTTCATCATCTCATTACCAATAATGGCTGTTACTATTTACCTCACAAGGAATCTCTCAATCGAATTCCCTAACGTTCCTTAAATAGACACTCCCCAAGCATAAACAAAATGCAAAATACTGCAGATGCTGGAAATCTGAAACAAAAACAGAAGTTACTGGGAATACTCAGCGGGTCAGGCAGCATCTATGGAGAAAAATCATATTGTTTTTCTCCAAAGATGCTGCCTGAGCTGCTGAGTGTTCCCAGAGACTTCTGTTTTTGTTTCACTCTCCAAGTATGTTGGGTCGACCTGCAAGAAACAGCGCAAATTATAATAATAATAATCCTTGCATTTGGTACAGTGCCTTACCACATCTTCGAGACGTCTCAAAGCACTTCACCGATTAGACCCGATTCTTTCTACATTATTTGCAATTGAAACAAAAAGTTGAATGCTTTCTGTTTGGGTCAGCAGGGTGTCTGAAACACGTGGAAACCCATCACCATGCTTAAGGGTGTCCAAGCTAAACTGAGAATTCCATGCATCCCACCTCCACGTAGAAACTACCGAGTTTGGAATGGGATATACATTCTCTCTCCTCTCTAACCTAACTCTGGAGAGTAATAGGTGCAGAACCAAGGCTTGGGGACTACAAAGGTGGGCGTTGGGGAACTCAAAATGTTCAAACTCATACGAAAATAAACAGTTTCATACTGCAGGAGCTATAACTCTTGTGTGATTGCGACACATTGCAGAAATAAAAACAGTGGGATCGGAGGAGAGATTTCAGTGCTGCCCATATGCATTCCTGGAATGGAAGCTAATTGGAAACTCCCTATTATTGATTGAGTTAAGAACAGCCCTTTAATCTTTAATAAACAGGAGTTGGCAACAAAATCAATTGCTGGATAGCCTTAATATCAATTACTGATGCCAGCATCGGGAGTGCAGGATGAGAGAGAGAGGGGGGGAAAAAAATCTGTTCAGTATCTCTCCCTTAACCACTGCGTTTCTGGAAACGTTCATTAACATCAAAAAAGGGGGTGTTATAAAATGTAATGTATTCAGGGCCATTTGGTCCTGCAGAATGCAACAAATGTCTGCAAGGACTAAAATTAAAACTGTCAGAACCCATTTAACTTATGAGCCCTCAGATTAAAATGAAGAGCTTTGTTGCTTGTCTCAGAGCTGGATTTATTCCCAGAGGTAAAAGAGCTGCAAGAATAGTAATTAGATGAGCATTTTTTTTAATGTGTGTGTCATTTTACTTATCAATTTACAAATGACACGACAATCAATGTTATCAGTCTTAAACTGATGAATAGTACAGGAATTCAGGAATAGGACACTATTCATAACATCGGTAATTGACTTTGTTTTGATGTCTTTCTCTTGTCCCGGGTTCCCTCATTTCCAAAATCTGACAGGACAAGCAACTAGCTCAGCACAGTATCACACGCTTTTCTGCACAGGTTTCCCCTTTGACACTGATGTGAACTCACACTCATCATAGTTTAGCATCGTAAATAAAGCAAGAACGAAAAATCTCCTCCCTACCTCTGTGACCTCCGAAGCCCCTACCAACTATTCCGCTCCCTCCACTCAGTGGGATCCAGCCTGCTTCACGTCCCCGCCTTGCCCCCCGCCCACCCCCCCACCACCATAGGCAGGCGAGCCTTCAGCCTCTCTGCTCCCACCCTCTTGAACTCCGTCCCACAGTCCCTTCTCGTCGCCCCCTCCCTTTCCTCCTTCAAGACCTGTCTCAAGACCCTCCACTTCAACCGTTCCTTCAGTCACCCTCCTACACCCAATCTAATCACCCTCCACCCCTCCTGATCTCAACCACCAGCTCGGGTGCGAGTCCCTAACTGTCCAGCGCCTTTGGACATCCTGACGTGAAAGGCCCTATACAAATGTAATTTTGTGTTGTATGAACATAGGAACAGAAGTAGGACATGCAGCCCCTCGAGCCTGTTCTGTCATTCTATTAGACCACGCTTGATTTGTATCTCATCTACATTTATCCGCCTTTGCTCCATATCCCTCGTTCCCCTTATCTAACAAAAATTAGTCTTGAAAATTTCAATTGATCCAGCGTCCACAACCCTTTGGGGAGAGAGTTCCAGATTTCCACTACCCTTTGTGTGAAAGTTAAATCATAGAGATGATGCACTAATCTCTGCTAAACTCATAGGAGGACAAGCCTGCTGAACGCACGTTTAATCTTGTATCTAGAACAGCACAGTACATCAGAATCCAGCGCCTCAGATACAGCGCTTCACTCAAAACAGATTGAAGCATTCCAGATGCCATTAGCAGCTTGTTGCGGGGTGCTCTTGGATAACTCTTTTCAAAGAGCCGGCGTAGACACGATGGGCCGAATGGCCTCCTTCTGTGCTGTATAATTGCATGATATCTCCCAGGAAGTGAGAGGATTTCTAAGCAGAAGTGCAGACTGAAATTTGTCTACTTGATTTACGGATAATATTGAGCGGTTCAATCGATGTTTGAAAGGTGCTTTCACTGGATTTTCTCTGTGCTCACAGCAAAAGCGTGGAGGGAGGAACAAACGCAGGCAGAGTTTAATAAAAAAAAGTGTTTAATAAAAAATGTTAACCACTTTGAGAATCATTGAAGTGCAATTGATATGCATTGAACGCTAAAAGTAAAGTAAAGGTTCTACTGTTAAAGTCATTGAATGGCAGAGATACTCCTTTCATTGATTAAAAAGGGTGAGAACAGCTCTCAAGAGTTCTTACTACAGCACATTCAGTACATCCTCCTGCAGTCATCACAGAAGCTTTGTGGCATTGGCTAAACCATGACTGAAACCTCACCATAATAAACACAAGGGATGGAGGAGAATGATAATGGGAAGCTGTGTTGACAGAAATTTACATTGACAAAATGACTGGTTCCTTCAGAAGAGGTTTCAGATTCGCAAGCATAGAAGAGACAACATCACTTAATCTCCCCACACATTAATACGCATTTATGTTTAGAAAAATAGATGAACACAGCCAGACCTGTTTGTGCTAAAGAAGCGAGGTCTCCTTGGAACTGACCTGGCTCCAAGGTGATATGCCTGGCAATGGAATGTCGGAATCGAGCCAGTCCTCTGTGGCTGTCCCGTTAGTCCGGTTCCTGAGCCAGGCGGGTCCGCGGTATTCCAGGGCACTGCTGATGCTCATCAGCAGGTCCTAGAAGGGCAGACCAGTCAGTGGGGGCAGGGAGTCATCCCACTCAGCTCCTGCTAACCCTGCAAGCCCAAAGCCCTAACGGGTAGGGTGGTCCTAGCTGGACAAGCAGCGGGAAAGCTTGCCAGACGGCAATATCAATAGCAATTTATTTGGTTTTAACTAGTTAGACTCCAACGCACACTCTGGGATCCCCAAGCCTTGGCTCTTGCCAACCTGCACCTAATACTTTCCGGAACTAGGTAAGCAGGATACATCCCTCCAGGGAGAGTGTGTGCATTCCAAACTCACAATCCATCTCTGGGATTTCCACATGTGGGTGGGATGCATGGAAATCTCAGCATGGTTTGGATACTCTTAAGCATGGTAATGGGTTTCCGCATGTGTCGGACACCCGGGTGACCGCCCCAAAAATAAGGGTCAGAACTTAGGTAGTGTCTGTGATTGTCAGTGAGTGAGTTGCTACAACACGAGCATTAAAGTCACAGCATCAACAGAATTCTAGGTTGAAGGAGTATAGTTTTTGCTTAAAATTATAATACCGTGTTTTGGGTGAATAGGTTAATGCTGATGAAGTGAGCGTTTAAGTTATGATCAGTTTGCTGGCTGGGTGCAATTCTTGCAATCAGCTGCCTCACTAATATAATAAATCAATGAACTGCCTATCTTTCTCTGGCCGGCATCTCCTCTCCAAATAGATGCCTCGGAAATCATGTGCAATCGGAGAAAATCTATTTGCATTCATTTTGCAAGCAATGTGACAGAGACACGGTGATCCTGAACCTTCATTACATCGTTGACAACATTTACATGTCTACATCAAAAGCCCGATAATAGTACCACAATGCTTCATTAGCAGAAATTGAAAACGCCTGTAGATCTTGGAGGGGAAGAAGCACCTTAGTTTCATAGGTCAGAGCATCATTAAAAAGTGTAATTACATGGAAATCAATTGAGGCATCAATTCTTGCCAAAAAGAGGCCACTGCCGATTCGCAAAATTAAATTTGCAAAAACAATCAGTTGTCAAAATCATAAAATCGTAAAATTTGTGACCCTTGAAAACCACCAGCCGTACCAATATTCCAAAGTCATTAAGGCTACCCTAATTGACCGTATCGCTAGCTCCACAATGATTAATGTCCAGCATCTGCAGAGGTCCAGGTTCGTAAAACCGAATGATGTGATTTGAAATAAAAAGCCTCGATTTTTTTTTGTGTCACTTATCGAGGGTCAATGAAAATTTCCAAGACGTAGGAATTCAAACCCGGCCTGAAAGTGGTAAAAAAACAATAACAACTTGCATTTCTACAGCGCCCTTCACGCAGGTTAGCGTCCCAGAGCGCAAAAAGTGTGACCAGCTCTAAAATATCAAAGAAGCTGTCACAACACAGTTAAACTGCCAGTTAAGGTCAACCACCTTTCGCATTTTCAATTCTTTTACCAAGTTGTGTTGTTTTAAATATTGCATCCTTGCTCTATTAATGAGTCTTTCTCATCCCGGAACTACTGGGTATCAGACTATTCATCTTATAGCTGGCCCACAACCGGGATAACAAGCTCGCTCTCTTCATTCTTACCTTCTCCCTCCATTCAAGATGCGCAAAAAACCTCATCTAGTTTGATCAAAGAAGAAAGTCCCCTGGAGACAAATACATGTTTTAAATTGGTTAATCTACTTCTGCTCCCAGTGTTTCAATGATCTCGGGAAACTGGACCACAACAATGTTCGCATTAAGCCTTTATGTGGTGACAAACCTTTCAGGGCCCACCTTGTCAACTTATTTTCTCATTTCAATGCCTGGGTCACTGGGTACTGTGATGCAAGGGAAAAGGACGGGTTTTGTCTAGATACATGGTCACCCACAAAACACACGGTCACTCCACTTTGCCGTCTGTCCCATGATGCACTCCAAGATGTCCTCCTGACATGAATGGCGCTATACGAAATAAGACTTATCATCACTAAGGACACCGAGTTTAAAGGTTGTGTGAATTGAGAGTTACAGTAGATTTCATTAGCTGACGACAAAAGTCTGTTTGTTACACTCCAGTGATACGCAGCACTGACAAATAAAGGACACTATCAAACTCATCAGCAGATTTTACTTTGAGCAGACACCAGCTGTTAGGTTTTCTGCTTTCACATCTATACCAGATGTCAGATAGTTCCAAAATTACTCAATACTGTATTTTGACATTGCTCTGTTGTCACAAACCATCAGTTGTTAGATGAGCAGAGTAAAAGAACACCTCGCTATATCCAATGAATAGATTTATTTTTGCCCCGTTCACTAAGAACCAACAGGATCAAGTTTGAGTAAATAGGACAAGGGCATCAGAGGTGGTTGTGGCAATTGATCTCAGGTAACAGCCAGGGCAAGGGGTTGGAGCTGGGGGTGTGCGCAGAAATCGATGGCACTGAGAGAGAAGCTGGGGATAAGCACTGGTGATGGGGATACACAGTAACAGATGGAGAGCAGAGAATGGGTGAGAGATTCCAATTCGATGCTTCTTTCTGGTGCAGGAAGCCAATAGAATAGAACAAATCACAATCCATCACCATAGGCACACTAGTTTTAATAGGCAATAATTTTTATCTTGCAGACTGCTATGTATACAGATGTCAATTATTCACCCTATTATCACCCAGGCTGGATAAGCGGGTTCCGCTCTAAATTTGGCACTATCAGTTCAGCTCTGACTTTGGGGACTAGATGTTCTGTTCGAATCCCTCCAGGTCCACTCAGTTCTTTAGTTTAAGGTTGATAAAATGATTCGCAAGTCTAAAAATATCCTGGGGGAAGGGGATGGGGAGTTGTGAAAATGAGTAGGATCTCGTGAGTTTGAACTGACTCGTAGGAATAATGGCTTGTGAAGCCAGGCAGATCTACAGCATGCTAAGGAAGACAGAGGTGTAGATACAGCATGTCATGTCCTTGATATTCAAGCCAAAGCTTTAACGAAGAGGGCAGAGCTTAGCTAGGCACGTAATTGATGCATGGTTCGCCACAGACATAGTCATTGATTTGTGATACCCTTTCTCATCATTGATGACAGAGAGCTAGGATGCTGAAGACACAAACGCTTCACATATTGGTGCATACCATTAATTCAGTTTTGACAGAAAAGTTCCAGCCGCCAATAGTGAATACTTAGAGGAATGAATTACTAATCTGATGACTGCAATCCGTTATCTCAATTTTATAACAAAACCTGCATTAAAACATTTTGAACTCAGCAGATCGCATTTGAAAGCTGCGATCATCTTCATTGGAAACATTTCTTAGTGGCGAGATGAGCGCAGAAAAAAAGAGCATGGGTCAATAGTTTAAAGAGCTGAGAGGTCAAGGAGCCAGGAAGGTTTGGCAAACCACTTTACAGTACATCCTGTGAGACACTTTGAGAAGTCCCTATGATGTGATAAGATGCTACATTAAATGCAAGGATTATTATTAATATTATTGCTATTAAGCGTAGTGACTATGCATTTTGAATACAAATGCAACAGCCAATTTGCACACATGTCCCAGAAACAACCATGATAGTCAGTCAGTCAGTGACCAATTTTATTTGGGAGATTTGTTGGTCAGGACACCGGGAGAAACTCCTTTCTTTTTTCAACCAGTGCCTAGGGATCTTTAACATCCACCTGAACAGGCAGACTGCACCTTAGGTTAATATTTTTCCAAAGGAAGGCACCTCCGACAATACAGCATAGCCTCAAACCCACTGGTGAGTCAGACACATGTACCAGATGCACATAAATATGGCTGTAATAAAGATGATATTTTCAGCAATTATGCAAACTGTACAGAGACTCCATGAGATGAATTCTCTGGGTTTGGACAATCCACAAAGGCTCTCTTGAAAATGCAAAGTCAGCCTAGGCATAACGAGAACTAGATTTCCTCTTCCATTTGATACGTTTCAAGGGCTATTAGGCCATCCATTATAATTTTATAAGCCAACTCTTACTTGCTATTCATAAAAGTACTAATAGTGCTTAATGACTTTTGTGCTCTATTTCCCATCCAAATGTGTCAATTTCAGTTTTACAGTCCAGCAACTTTATTTTGTCATAAAACATGAAGTTTGTCAAACTTAAACTTGCCAAGGGAGTAAGATGAAAGTGATCTAGAGATATCAGTTGACTCATCGCTTATCTTGTCAAAACAGTGTTAGACAGCAATAAACAAGGCAAACAGGATGTTAGGCTATATTACCAAATCAGTTGAGTTAATATTCCCAGAAGTCATATTCTAGCTATACAGTCTGCTGGTCAGATCTCACCTTGCCAGGAACAATCTTAGGACAGAGAAGAGGAATTGCTTTACCCAAAAAGCAATTAAAGATGGACAGATTACCAGGGAGGGTGTTTGAGGCCAAGATATTGGAGTCATTTAAAAAAAANGCTTGATATTGTGATGGGAGGGCAGCAGGGTTAGTATTCTGAAATATTGAGATCAAATGGGCCTTCTTTATCCAAACCAATCTTGTGAGTTACTGGGACTATTACGTTGTTAAATTTGTATGATAACCAAAATACCTCCGATGAGGTCGGCTAGACCTCATTAGAGGTATAATAGGGTAAAGTGACTATTATTATCAACTTACTAGGTTGTATCAGGACTATATGCAGTATTTTTTGTATATTTCATTACATCGAGACTTGACTATACAAACTCCTTGCTTGTCGGCCTCCCCAACTCCTCCCTCCATAGGCTGCAGATCATCCAGAACTCTGCAGCCTGTGGCCTCTCCCACACCTGGTTCCGTGACCCTATCACCCCCATTCTCGCCCAATTCCATTGGCTTCCCATCACACAGAGGATACAGTTCAAGATCCTGTTCCTCACTTTTAAAGCTCAGCAGGCTCCTGCTCCATTGGAAGGTGGGACTTCTGCCACTCTGCCCTCACCTTCTGGAAGTCCATCCTGCAGTCCCTCCTCCTCGCCCCCTCCCTTGCCTCCTTCAAGACCCATCTCAAGACCCTCCTCTTCGACCGTGCTTTCGATTACCCTGCTTCACTCGCCTGCCTTCCACATTCCCCGACCCCGACTTCCAGCCCAAAACTCTGACTGTCCAGCACCTTGAGACGTCCTCCTGACGTGAAAGGCGCTATACAAATGTAATTTTGTTGTATTTTTGCTTCTGCTGGATCCATTCACATTTTCAAGATGGAGGTAGATAGATATTTGTTAGGTCAGGGCATTAAGGGATATGGGGCAAGGGCAGGTAATTGGACTTGAGGTACAGATCAGCCATGATCTTATAAAATAGCGGAACAGGCTCGAGGAGCTAAATAGCCTGCTCCCGTTTCTATGTTTCATGAACACAACGCAACAGAAACACGTTAAACTGTGATAGCAGAAATGTGTTTTACTTTCAAATATTGCCTGCTTCTCAAAATGTGAAGTTAGTGGAGTCTGTAAGATGATGGAAAGTCTGAAGGGAATTATAAATCTAATTATAGGCCGAGCCGGTCAAGTGAGTAGAGTTATTTTCCTCTTTTTCGTCTTTCAAAAGGGTTTTTAACGTCTGAAATTGGACATTTCAACAGACGATTCCCAGATGCAGGAAAATTACAGGATTCCTCTGAACAGCCTCAGAATGCCCAAGGATCATAAAATACGTGCAACCAACGCGAGAATCCAAAGTGAAGTACTGGATAGCCTTGTAATGAACACTCAATGTAGCCATTCATGCATACAACAAGCACTGCCCAAAGAATGTGTAATACAAGCTGTTGGGATCACGAGATTATAAATGTCACTGAGCTAATGTGCAAAGGAACTGAACTCTATAATCTCCACCGTCCTTCCTGCATTGTTCAATATCGTTTTGCACTGAAGCTAAAGGTTAATATTCAGACGTCATGCAGGATTCACGAAAACACACTCATATACAAAGAAACCCAGTGTTGGCCCATGAAAGTGGAATGGGATTATTTCTCAATTGAAAACTGTGCAGCTCAGAGGCAAGCCAGAGGTTCTCAAGTCACAAATGCCACTTTCCCAATCGTGTCATGAGAGAGAGAGAGATTGCTGAGCAGAGCCCATTCTCTTCATCACTGGGAGCTACGTTCAATGAAAGCATTTTTTTTTTAAAAAAAGGCAGCTACTGGTTAAAACGTAGCTTTAACAAATCTTCTTTGCCTTGGCTCACAGGTAGAAAAATACCCGAAAAAGAGTTTGATCACAAAGTACCAAGAAATATCAATCTTAAAACGAGTGGAGCATTAACTTAATGCTGATTTCTTTAAAATACTTTTTTTGGTCATTCTGTGTATTACTGAAAACAAGAATAGTTATAGGGCATGAGTACCTGTTGTATTGTATTCCGTAAATGAGTAAAATTTATTTTGGAATACATTTTGGTGGGTCAGAGCTGTGCGCAAAAATGGAACCTTTCCTGGGCTAGAAAGCTAGGAGTCATTTGTAGGGTCTTGGGGTCAATGGATCGCTTTTTCAAGGTGCCAGGATGTACCAAATGGCACCCTCTATACTGTAAATTTCTATAGAAACAGGACTTTGCCACACAGGTAAAGGCTATTTGGCCATTGAGTCTGCATCACTGCTATCTCCTAAACAACGGTTTACTTTAAGACCATTTCCCATCTTATTCCCTATTTACCTTATTGTTTTACTGCTCAGATATACGTGGCAATTCTGAAAATGCCTATTCTATCCTGAGGGCTATTCATAACATAACATGTTTATACAGCAGCACTATTTAGCCTACATTTTGACAATGATACCGCTGTGGTTTGGTGGCTTTGGAGGCTGACATCAATAATCCTACAATGAATTCATAAGATCACCTAGAACAAGCGATGTTAGGAATAGTGAGGTTCAGATAGGACAATCCTACATATAGTCCGGATTCCAACTTTTGCTCCCCCCCACCCTACCCTCTCCCCCCTCCGCCCCAACCTTACTTCCCTCTCACTCTCTCCTCACATAATTCAAGAACTAACCCCCTTAACCACAGACTCAATCATCTTTCCTCTCCCAACCCCCTTCGGATCCCACCCACTCCCAGCCTCGGGTCCCCAGTCAGCAGTATCAAGCACTTTGAGATTCCTCCCAATGCGAAAGGTGCAGTATAACAAACAGACACTCTGCACCACTCCAGAAGTGATTGAAGATTTGCTAAGTCTTGGTGCCAAGGTTAAATACTTCCACATTTTGTATGCCTTCAAGGCAAAGAAAGACTAATTGGCTTTTAGTATCAATTAATTGCCTTATTTGCTCTTCTCCATCACAGGTTTGGTACTGACTATTTGTTCCTGGGAGCTCTGAAAGGGAATCTGTAATTCTTATTTTAAATGGACTAAATATCCACCCCGCAGAAGCTCCAAATTTCCTCTTGCTACAATTTCCTCTTGCTACATTAAATGTTATTTAATTATATCCGCTAACAACCAAATCCCATCCATTTCTGTATTTCATGCCTTGGGTATACAGGTAATTATGTTGGCCATCACCTCCACAGAGTCTGTTTGACTGTTCAGGTGGTTTATGGAGCCTGTGTCGCTAATCAAAAAGAGAAAGAAGCCTCTCCTGGCATTGCAGCCTGCAATCCCCTGGACTAGATAAATTGGTCATTCCTTCGAAGCTTTTTGAGGGACCTTTATTTATACAAAACAACTGCTCTATATGCCTACAAATACATAGTGCTTCACTTTCCAGCACGGCGAAATGTAGGGCAAGTTTCCATACTCCACATGCCTCTGTTTACTGAGCAGCAAGCAGGAATCCAGTTGTTAGTTGATTGATGGATTGCTTTTTCAGGAGTAATAATTCCTTCAAAAAACCAATAATAAATTGATTATTTCAATGCACGACTGTTTGTGGGAAACTGCTGTATACAATTGGCTGCTGCATTTTGCCCACAAAATATACAGTTAATTCACTTTACGGTATATTCTTTGAAGCGCTTTGAGACGTCTCGAAGATGTGATAAAGCGTTACATCAAACGTAAGGATTATTATTATCATTGATAGCCATTACCTGTAAAGCATAAATTGTTTCGCTAGTTTACAGAAGCTACAAAAATGCAAGGATTATCATCATCACCACCTTTTCATTTGCTTGGAAACTGAATGAGTAAACCGTAGACACAGTTGAAGGCTGTTCGGACCGTATTTTTGTGTTTGTGTTGCTCCCCCAAGAAATTGCCCACCTGAATCCCAGTTCCCTCCAATCTCTTCATAAAATACAGCAGAAAGTAACCATTCAGCCAGCCAGCCAATAATCCCCAGCTACTTGCTCCCCATTCTGCACCATCAGTGAAAAGATTAGAGGGTCCATCACATTTAGGTCTTAATTCTGAATGGTGTGGACTGATCGATAGAGCACAACACAATTTCTATTTATAATGTTTTTCACGTGGAGAAAGATGTCTCAAAGTGCTTCACACAACTATCTGGGCACCTGAGCTGGGCGGGGCTGGGGGTGGGGGGAAGGAGAACACAAAAGATCAGTTCTTAGCCTTCCAAAATATCCATCCTTCCAAACTCCTTGGATGTCCATTGAAGTATTTCCTAATAATCCTTTCATTCGATACAGAGCCTTATCAAGTCATTGAGACGTTTCAAAGCGCTTCATAGAATATACTGTAAAGTTAACTATGGTGGGCAAAACGCGACAGCCAATTGTGCATAGCAATGTCCCACAAACAGCTGTGGATTGCATGACCAAATTATTATTTTTTTTAAAAATAGATTCGGAACATTTTCCATGAAAACTCAATATACATGATTTACTTTGCCGATTAGTACAAGACACAAGACCACCCAAAGCTGATCAGTAAATCAGAATTGGGATTCTGAACGTCTGATCCTTTTGCTTTTTAATGACTGCCTTCATCTGGAACAGTTTTGAATAAAATATGCAATTGCGATGAAAATCCAATGCTTCCTTCTCAGCTACGAGCACCATCAATCAAGTTCTAAGCTTCTTGCTGCTCAGTAAACAGTTTCATGCATCAGTCTGATTTGTGTTTGATTGTCTTCCACCCCCTCCCATCCCTTTTATTAATTAAAATACAACTTTGGGTAATTCTCAAGTAGTTCCATTCAATTTGTTCATTCTCAAGCTGCAGGTGGAGTGTTATGTACAGTTCTGTCAACAACAATTTGAATTTGTATGTTGAAACTTCACATAGATTGATGCCTGAGGGTTTCATAGACATTGGAGTGAGTAATAAGCAAGAGAAGGGGGGGGGGTGACCATAGCCACGCTCAAAGACATGGGTGTTTAAGCAGGATTTAAAGAGTTAAGAGCGGGAGTGAGACAGGGGACCAGAAGGAAAGTGTTTCACAGTTAGGGAAATAATAGCTTACAATGCACATGAGCAGATATAAAAGGAGCTGCCTATCCGGTATGATAGACCCTGAGATCAAATCACCATAAACCTTCTTCATCCTAATCACTCCTGTGCACTATGAGTGTAATATCATTCATGTTATCCTTAGTAATCAATGAATATTAATGCATCAAAATAGGAGCTGCAATTCGTGATATTAATGCACTTAAATTCCAGCCAGCCCGCTATGTAGGGACTTTTGATGAAGTCCCTTTGAGGCTGCATCATCAATGTCTTCGCATACAACGCTTAGCTGGAATTTCAGTCTCTCAGAAGTCAACAGCCAAGGCTCGTTATGTAGCTTTCAATAACCTTTTTGAAGTCCACTGCATTTTAATTTTCATACGAACCCATTAAATCCAGACAAAAGAAAATCTTAGAAGGCTATAACTGCTAAAGCATCACCTCTGTCACACTCAGTTACAGTGAAAGCACCATTAGCAACCAGCTAAGTGTAGTTCCATCAAAGAAATTTGTGCTAAGTTATCTGGGCAGCAAATCTGGATGATAAATCCTGCTGTTCAACACAACCTTTTAACTGTTCATTTAACCTGTTTGCAGTCAACACGTCATGTACCAGGGAAGAATTACATCCCACTGTTGGCAGCTCATATAACTGAGGCAGTTAGATACAGCGAGGTCAGCAGAGAGGGCTCGAAAGTATCACATTGTTTTGATGGATAATTAAGGGATTGTAATTTCTAAGATAAACGTAATATGACAAAACAAATTGAATGTCTTGCAGAGAAAGCATAGTGACTGTTCATAGAACACAAAATTATATTTGTATAACGCCTTTCACGTCGGGAGGACGTCCCAAGGGGCTGGACAGTCGGGGATTTGGCCCCGAGCAGGGGGTGGGAGGGGGTAAAAATTGGGGTAAGGGTGAGTGAAGGGTAGGGAGGGTACAAGGGTGGCTGAGGGTAATAATAATACAGGGTGACCAAAAATCGTGATACCATTACAATGTCTAATAAGTCTTAAAGAAATGATGAATGCTTTTTTTTAAGATAATAGGATAGGTGAAAAATAAGACTTTTTGCTCACCCTGTATTTGACAATAGCACCTTTCACATCAGGAGGTGATCTTAGCACACTTCACAAGCATGTATTGTGTATGTTGTAGGCCAATGCAGCAATCAATTTGCACCCAGCAATACGCACAAAACTGTCATGAAATGAATAAACAATTTTGCCTTGGGTTGGCCAGGACACTGGTAGAAACTCCCTTTTTTTTCAAATCATGCCATGGGATCTTTAACATCCGCCTGAACGGGTAGACACGATTGTGATTTAATGTCACATCAGAAGGAGAACACCTCCAATAACATAGCACTCACCCCTAGCAGTGCCTAGAATGTGAGCTCTGATTCCCAAAGTGGGGTTTAACCCACAGCCCTCTGACTCAGAGGTGACAGTGCTACAAACTGAGCCAGGCTGACAGGGTTGAGATCAATCAAATAGACCAAAGTGACTTTGAGTGTAATGCCTAGGTGACAGTAACTCCACTTGGTTGTGCTTTTAGCAAACTAACCGCAGCATAAGCTATGCTAAAGCCAGCGTGTACTACCTTCCATATCTCAGCTCTTTTCCTGAACTAATTAAAATATACAGTCAATTCACTTTACAGTGTATTCTGTGAAGCGCTTTGAGACATCTCAGAGACACAATATCAAATTCAAGGATTATTATTATTACCTTCAACTCATGTTCACACTTCTCAATTGCATCACAACAATGTCTGGAAGCACTTATCTAATCTATCACACAGCAGGTTTTAAAAGTAACTTCATCTGAATTAGCATTTCTCTTCAACAGAAAACAATCAGATATTAGTTTTGACGAAGGGTCGTGGACCCGAAACGTTGACTCACTTTCCTTTCTCCATATTGTCTGACCTGCTGAGTGTTCCCAGCGACTCCTGTTTTTGTTTCAGATTTCCAGCATCTGCAGTATTTTGCATTTGCAGATATTAATACTCGGCACCGATACATGCTGGTTTGTCAGAATAAGTGTATTTGCATCACAAACACAGACTGCTGCTCAAATCATTCCCCACCAATGTGCCTAACTTCACTCGCTAGCACAAACAAAGACTCAATAATTCATTCTGCGGTGTGTCTGTGAGAAATAGTTGTCTGCTTTTGAAATACTGAACGCAAGATAAAGCTTTATATATGTGCCTGGAATAATAATGCAATAGGTGGAATAACCAGTCGGATGTCTTAATAAAAAGTTTGTGTCAGTGGGCATTCATTCTGGTAACCTGAGACACCCATTTTCTGATATGATATCCTTAAAATTTAAAAAAAATACTGCATCTTATCACTTTAAAGCATCTCAGAGAGATGCTTAAGACGGTTCTGTTAAGTGCAGTGACAGCCATTTAGAAATTAATTGGTGGGATTACCTTATTAAAGAATCCTTTTAGACATCCTGCAAATCACTGGCCTACCATTCGTTTGCAATACACCTGCTCAAAATTCGGCTCATGGCATCACATCTCTTCAAAGATCATCACGGCACAGATTGGAATTACAAGAAGGGTCTGCTACTCAGCTCAAAGCATCGAACGATTGAAGTTTGAGAACACCTAATGAGGTCAATGTCACTGATCACTGGAAATATTGATCTTCTTATCTCTTGCCTATTATAGGACTTTATAAATAGATCAGCAGTTCGGCAATCAACAAACCAGTAGGTTAACAGGTTTTGGCTACTCCAGTTTCCACTCTTGCTTAAACTCTCTGTTTCTTTTCCGTAATGGCAGGAGTAAGCTCCGTCAAATCTTGGTCACTCACCACCATTAACTGATCACAGTTCAAAGTAGATCCACTTCACTCAATCTGAGGTAAAGGTGCGTGTTCTCCAGGGAAAATGGGGTTGTAATAATCCTTAAATTTTCACATTGGGAGGATGCACTGTAAAGTGTGTAATGCCTATATGCAAATACAGCGGGAAATTTCTGTCATGAAGTGAATGACCAATTTTATCTGGGGTGTGGTGGGGGAAGGAATTGTTGCCCAAGACATTGGTGGAAACTCCCTCGCTTTTCAACTCGTGCCATGGGATTTTTAACGTCCACCTGAACCAGGCAGACAGGCTGCCATGTTTCGCCCACAAAATATTCTGTCAATTCACTTTGCAGTATATTCTGTGAAGCGCTTTGAGATGTCTCGAAGACTTGCTATACCAAATGCAAGGATTAGTATTAGTAAGATCAGTTGAATGAGGTGGTGGTGGGGGGGGTGGGGAGATGACCTGGAACACATGGCTGCACCAGTCAACACATCAGAGCAATCTGACAAAGACAGCAAGTTCTGTTTGTCAATCTTTAGAATGTTTAGCATTGTAATAAGCAATATAGCCATTATATCAGCAGCTCGATCAACACCATTCTGTTAAGTGTTGCATTAATACTTTGCAGACTCTTAAGATTACACCCACGTTAAAGAAAAAATGCTGATTATCCTTTCTTGAGTACATGTTCCTTGATATTAGCCTCTCATGTATTTTATTAGAACCATCTGCGCTAAATTAGAGCAGAAAGGATTTACCACCACCACCAACAAACTGCGTTTATATAGCACCTTTCACATCAGGAGAACATCCCAATGCGCTGGACAGTGAAGGGTTTGCACCCGAGTTGGGAGTTGGAACCAAGAGGGGTGGGAGATGGGGGTGGGAGGATGACTGAAGGCACGGTCGAACAATAAGGTTAAGTAGGACATGCAGCTTTATTACATTTATAAACAAAAATTTATCAATCCGAGTTGTTTGGATCTGGAATGCATTGCCTGAAAGGGTGGTGGAAGCTGATTCAATAACAATTTTTAAGAGAGATAATTATTTGGGGAGGACAGATTTGGAGGGCTATGGGGAGAGCGCAGGGGAATGGGATTGATTTGGATAGCTCTTTTCAAAGAGCCAGCACAGACACGATGGGCCGAATGGCCTCCTTCTGTGCTGCATAATTCTTTGATTCTAAAAGCTACAATTTAGTAAGGAAGGAATAAGCATTGCAGCGTCTTTCTCAGACAAAATGCCCTTATTCTGGCTGCATTCTTGGCTCCTTTAAGGCTGAAGGTGGATTTACAGCAGGTCCAAAATTGTGTTCTTGCCTAGCACTTTGCTCTAACCGATTAGACATGGTTTACTTGTTCATTCCTTCTCACATCTGAGTATTGAAAGTACTGAATTGCATCCTGAGGACCGCTTTTCTTTTCCCATCAGGAACCTGATTCTCAGTGGTTTTGTGGACTGATTTGTAATTATCAGTCACCAGGTTGAAGGTGTTTTACACACATCCTGCCTGGTGCAATCACAGAACTATCCACTGCTGAACATTCAAGCTGGTTGTCCTAGTTAATGGCCCACTGACACGGAACACAGAGGGAAAAGTATTCCTCTGGTCACTGCAGTTTGTGCCTGTAACATTTTTTGTGTGCCTGTGACCAATTCCGTTGCTCGCCTGACGCTCCCCAGTGTTCAATTCGTTTTTTTTAAAAATAATAAATTCTCGCCCGAAAATAAAGCAGTGCCCCATAGTGAAAGCAACACTTCCAAAGGCCACATAAAGCATTTAGGACAAAGCAAAAGAAGCCTGTGGGAGTAATAATATTACCAAACAGTAACAGGGTGCCTATTAATCACTAAACCCCATGGAACACAGTAATTAGTAAAATATGAATGACAAGGAGCAACGGAACCACTTTCTGTTGGGGCAATTTTGTGCTTTTTGGCTGATATTTATTTGAGCAAGTAAGAGCTTTTTCCTCATGTTTTACGTTTACAGGAGAAAACCGCTAGATCTACACAAAAGTAGGTGATGTACAACTATGAGACATGAGGCAAAAGAGAAGGGAATTGGGAATACAGCAGTTAGCAACAGTATAGCCTCAATTGTCTTCTTCGGTGCTATAATTTCAGGAATGGCATGAAAAATGAATGTGCTAATGTTTCACTACATCGTATTTAGGTGAATTGTGCGTTCGACAAGGGGGAAGGAGATTAGTGCTGTGTACTGAGCAATGGAATAATTAACACTGGATGACGAAAATGGATAAAGTCCAACTCACTGACCCCAACTAATCCCTTCAAAAAAAAAAATTTGGTTACTCAATCCACAACTGTTTGTGGGACACTACTGCGCGCAATTGGCTCCCGCGTTTTGGCCACGAAACATATAGTCAATTCATCTTAAAGACCACATGAAGCGCTCTATCAAATGCAAGGCGTTCTGTAGCTCAGTGGTTAGAGCACTCGCCTCGCAAGCGAGAGACCCGGGTTCGATTCCCAGCAGGGCAAAACCTTGGGCAAGTTTCCTTACTCCACACGCCTGGTAATAATCTCTCAAGAGAAAAAAAACAATAAAATTGGTCACTTCAATCCATGGCTGTTTGTGAGACACTGCTGTGCACAATTGGCTGCCACGTTTCGCCCACAAATTTACAGTCAATTCACTTTACATTACATTCTGTGAAGCGCTTTGAGACGTCTGGAAGACGTGTTAAGGCGCTATATCAAATGCAAGGATTATTATTATTTATTATATTAACACGATTCAATGCAATTTGCATTCATACAACGCCCTTCACGCAGGCTAGTATCTTGGACCTCGCACTGCACTGTGGCAGGGAAGGATCCTGAACAAGAGGAGAGGAAGGTGACCCCCCAAAAAAGGAAAGCTTCCTAAACACTACAGTAGCAACCATGCATTTTACTCCCAAATCACCACTACTGTATCTGTGTAACGTTTCCTGCATCACCCAGTCGGTAGTCTCACTGGTTAACACTTTTTTTAAATTGCAACCAGTTTTGTGCTTTGGATATATTGTATATCCAGCAGAAACGTGATTGAAACTGTTCGCATTCATTTCACTTCGGAAACTGCACACTACAAACTCTTACAGACAGAGACAGAGAGAGAAGACTTTTTATTCCAACAGCCACAAGTGCTGGATCCCACGGATGAAACAGTATTCTGATTTACTGTGGCACTTTTTTCCGTCCACAGCATAACAAATAAGTCACTGAATTTACGGCAATCTGTTGACAAAAAAAGCTTTTCAGAGATCCACCAATTTTTCCCAATCTGCTTTTTTGATTACTTTGTGTGGTTATCATAACATTTATGTTATTGCTGGCCATGAGAAATTGTTAATACCTTTTCATAACACTTAATCTTGAAGACTTTCATCAAGTCATCCTGTTAACCTTTCCAGCTTTGGTAATGGACATGTTATTCATCGATAATTGGGACCTTTCCTTTCTCCTGTGCTCTAATTTACTCAAATAATTTCTTATAAGTATCTTTCCATTGTTTTTTTTTATAATGATTCCAAATTAATTCAGTTCTATTAGTGAACCAGGTTTCTGCCAAACAGTCTCTGTTCTTTCTTCCGAAACCACTTCTTTTGATTTGTTAGATTCCTTCTTTTTAACTTTAACTCATTCAGTCTGTCATATCAATTCTCATTCCTAAATTATGCTTCCACTCAGTCAATTACATCTACTGGCTCATTCTTCATACCGTATAATCTTCAAACTCAAGGAGCTTTTTCCTCATGTTCCTCAAGGGCTTTATGTTGACACAGAGCGGAAGTAGTTTGGCAGATACATATTGCTTAAGGACTTGAAAACTATGACTGTTTTCCATGGGAGCAGAGAAGGTTAAAAGGAGATACAATTAGAGCTCTTCGGAATTTTGAAAGCTATTTTAAGAACAGTGAAAGCTTATTTTAATTATTCTACTGGTCAGTGAATTGATAATGAGATAAAATTGTGACTGGAAGAATTAAGGTGAAGGGCACAGGTCTATTTCCAACACTGAAGGCTATTCAATATTGTTGTGCGTTTCGCCCACAAAAATCTGCAATCAATTCACTTTGCAGTATATTCTGTGAAGCGCTTTGAGACATCTTAAAGAAGTGATAAGGTGCTCTATCAAATGCAAGGATTTTTATTATTCGAACAGGCAACGTTTTGGCATGATATGGCTTTGAAACTAACATCACATGTACATTTAAAAGGCAATTGGATCAGTATCAAGTAGAACAATATAAAAGACAAAGATGGATAGATCAGTGAATTAGGTTTGGAATAGACTGATCCAATGGTAGAATTAGCATAGGTGCTAAATGTTGCCATTTCCATGATTCCCTATATCACTTTTTGTAAAAATAAAACAAGAACAACAACTACAAAATTACATTTGCATAGTGCCTTTCATATCGGGAGGAGTTTGGGAGAAGTATCAATACTTGGTATTACCAAGTTTGAGAGAAGTATTGGTATTATTTCCGGACCTGTTCTGTAGAGCCTTTGACAGACTTGTCAAGCTTAGTGGATAGTTAGTATTTTTGTTCCCACATCTCTGCAGGTATTGGGCTATCATTCATTAGGATCTTTCGAAACATGTGGAAATCTATACTAGATCAGTCAATATGACACCGGGAACAGCAAATCTTCATTATATCAAGCAGCCTTTGCTGAAAGTGAACTCTCTCCTCCTCAACCAAGCTAGCATTACCCGAGCAAATGCACTCACCCATTACTGGATACCTGGAACGAAGCATTGCAAGGGAGCCAAGGTCAATCTTTAGTCAACAATGAGCACAGCTGCAAATCTCCCCCAAACAGTAATATGGAGCTCACAAACGAATCTTTGACAGAGGTTACTGAAAGCAGCTGTGGCATTATGGAGAACAATCTCAAGGAGTGAAAATTGTGCCTCACAGGACCTTCGGTTTGCATAGAATCACCTCACTGACTGTGGAGCCCCACTGTAGACCATTATCCAGCGGGTGAGTCTTTGCTAGCCTCAGGCACCAGCAGTAAACGTGATGATTCTGCCAGTACCTCAATCTCATCTGTTGGATCTACTGATGTACCCTTCACCCCTCTCTGTCCCCTCTTCCCTAAGTCAATCACCGATACAGTGATGTCTCTATCGTCCCGTTCATCGTACCTGCCAATTCTATTGCTCCTATTAGCTGCTTGAGACTTTGCTAATTGTATCTGATGCAAAAGCTCTAAACAGCAAGAATTGACAACTTCTCTCAAGCCTTGGTGATAAATGTCAGACTCAACATTAACCACGAGTTATAAAAGGTACTAAATTTACAGCTTCAGGAGCTGAATGTAGGACATAAAGTTACACTGAATTGCTTTCAATAGCGAGTTGGCTTAATTGGTCAGGTTAGATTTCTGTATTATATTTAGTTAATGATATTTTCATCCTAATTCCAAAATTCCCAACACTTGTTTACTTACACCCAAGAAGACAGCTGTTAACTTTAACACCCAAAAGATTATTCCCCTCTCCTGTGGCCAAATTAGTGCCCATCAAAAGTTGAGTTAATATTATCTACTACCCTTTGGGAATGAATGCAAACATTTTTTAACAATAGTTTCTGATTGAATTTAGGGCAAACTTCAAATGAAGCAATCCCTCTCCCCCCACACCCCTCCCTCTCTGGCTCGATATCATGTCAAAAATTGGCTCCGTGGTAAGATTCCAATTTGAGCTTCTAAAAATAAGAAAAGATCCGATCACGACCCAAGCAAAGTTTATTCTTGGCTCGATTCTCTAATGCTCTGCCAAAAGTTTGGTGAGAATAGAATTTTAGGTCAGGATTCCGACTCATTCTTATCAGATTACAATTGTCAAAGTTTATTAGATTTGTGTTCCATAATATACTTTGCTCATGCAAGAACAGAGATAAAGCTTGTGATTGAAGCTGGGTTGGAACAGCTCAACTCAATTCCAGTCCAATAAAGTTCAATGTATTACACAGAACTGAAGTACTCTCAATTTTCAATCCACCGTCAGTGTTGTAAACTCAAGCACAAGAAGAGAGTCATAGTCCTTCTAGATTGGTCTTGGACTGAACACATTTTGCCACCCATTCTCTTTCATGTGCATATTTCAACATGGAAATCCTTTTCCCGTTAACTACTCTGTGAAAATGTAATATAGCAATTATAATAGGGTTATGTTTATAGCTCCTGAAGCTCGTCTCTTTTTATTGCAATAATAATAATAATAATAATAATCCTTGCATTTGATATAGCGCTTTTCACGTCGGGAGGACGTCCCAAAGCGCTTCACAGAACACACTGTAAATTGAATTGACTGTATATTTGTGGGCGAACGCGGCAGCCAATTGCGCACAGCAATGTCCCACAAACAGTCGTAGATTGAAAATGACCAATTTATTATTGTTTTTGGTTTTTGTAGGGATTATTATTAGGCTCTGTGTGGAGTAAGGAAACTTGCCCAAGGTTTCGCTCTGCCTGGAATTGAACTCAGGTCTCTCGCTTGCAAAGCGAGTGCTCTAACCACTGAGCTACAGGACTCCTGTATAGCGGTTTATACACCAAAAATGCCATCTATGGTTTTATATATCCGAGTTTTGTTGTAACGTCTCAAGGTATTAAGCCATTTTAAGTCAATAAAAAAGTGTTTGTTACTGGCGCTATTCAATTTGGTTGCATTCTTTATTCACACGCCTGCAACAGTACAACGTTTCAAAATGAATTAGGCGAAACCAAAAGCTGTTGGAAATTGCCTGCAAGAAATTAGATACGACAGCTAAAGCCCGAAGTTAGGCCAAACAAATAACAACACAGTATTTTAGTGTAGCATCTGTCAACCATCACAAAATCATACTGGCAGATGGGGTTGTTAAGCATGTTGACACGGGTGGGTATGGCTAAATACCATTGTGCATGTAGGGATAACAGAAAAGGCCTTTTCTCCTTGTGTTCCCTTTGAATAATTAATATTTTTCTTTGCCGCTATTCCCAAAGGCTCTCCACTGCCGCAGTCTTTCATCCTTGACCTGAGGGCAGGCCACCTAGAGGTATATTCTGCAAGACTGCTGTGAATATTATTCTGAGATTGTTACACATGAGCAACACTCCTGGGGTGCAAAATACCAGGTACATTCCCATTGAGATGGAACGCTTCACCTTTCTGTAATAGCACACTGAGCACTTCAATCAAGAACTGTCAGAACATCTAACAAGAGCAAGCAAGGTCCAATGTCAATTGGCTCTGAGTCCAACACTGCTGATAAAGCTCCCAATCCATCCGCCATGGCCCGATGTTTTACTTCCAGAGCCACCCCCCCACCCCCCCAACAGTACTTATACTATTTAAAACGGTTTCCCAATTGACGCAGTTATATTCAGAAGAGTGGCAACATACCAACCGTGGTTATGTGGTAAATGTGTCACCATTTTTTTTAAAACGGTAGGTAGGATCTGTCAATATGGGGAGTGTTATTTAATACCAAGGGATTAAAATTTCCAATAGCCTTATCAATAATAATACCTTATCAGTCATGCAATAGGATTTCGGACTGAGTGTTATTTGAGCTCAATCTCTAACTGTTGGTTTTCCTCATGTCCATTTTGATCATTGTATAGCCAATGTTCAAACTTTGGAGCAATTCTGATTTTCCCTTTAAGTGTGCAATTTGTCACTGAAAGCAGTGAGGGTGTGTACTACATTCATGCTTTCCAGAGTGTTTGCTTGCCAGAACAGCCTATCCTAAGAATCTGCATCCGGTTCTTTTTAACAAGCTGGTGATAAAATAAAAACTCTGCTGTGTGACCATCAATTGACCATCAAACATGATTCGATTGCTTAGACTGGGCTGAGTTTTTGGGTATTATCACACCCATACATTTGACAGAGGGATTTAAATATCAATACATTTACATAGCTATAAACTCAGTAACCTGATGGAATTAGAAACTTATTTTCAAGGTAATATTATTTTTTGTATTGCTTTAGGGTACAGTACAATTTTATTCTTTGTTGAAGATTCATGTATGTGAAGTTATTAATTCACCAGGAATACACAGGAACTGACTTTAGCCCCAGAGTTCTTAACATTAGTAGATTTGATTCATTGTAATAAATCAACCAGATGTTCTTACTCTGCCAAAAGGCAAAGCCTCCTAGAGCTAAACTAAAGTAACTCACATTATTACCTTGATATTGTAAACCTTTCCAAAAGACTTACCTTAAAGAGACGCAATATGTTGGCTACCATTATAGACACAGAACTTGCTGAAGCACCTATAACTCCCACAACGCGTTCCGGCTTGGTAATGATGGGTGGCCCTCCACTCATACATTTCACATCAGTGCTGTCCTTTTCAATCAAGGCTTGGACAAAAGTCAGTGACTGCTCCAGAGCGTGGGTGTCCCTGGAACAGGTGTCGAGGATGCGAACACCCAGGGTGATGTTGGGAAGAAACTCCAGGTCATTGTTGATCCTATCTATGGCATATAGCATAGCTTCCAGCCTATGTACTCCCTTCTCTTTCTTCAGTTCTCCACAGACAGCGCCAGAGCTACTCCTGGCATGCACAGGAAAGAGTCCCCCTAGGGTGATATCCCCTTCAATTCTTATGGAGTTCACATGCGGTCGTGAAGGTCCCCTAGGTTTGGCAATAACTGGATCAAGCCAATGAAGAGTAGACAGAAACAGAAACAGAGACAAACGTTCAGACCAAAAATATTGGTTTCTTTTACAAGCCATTTCCTACTGAACGTTCATTTCCGACAATAACACTGCCATAAAATAAAATCTTCAAGCGAGTCTGTTCTTGTTGTTAGGTGGCGACTTATTTACTTAACTGGCATCCTCTCGGAATAGACAGAATAATACACGGAAATTTCCCATCAAGCTTGTCAAAGAACATCTGTGCAGTCGAAATTTGTTTACTGATTTCTTCCTGCATACTTTATAAAGCTGGCTGTCACATTGCCAAGGTCGGTGATTTATTTCTGTGAATTGTTCATTTATTCAAAGCCTTTACAGCATTTACGTGGTGGCTTCAGTTTTTTTTAAAGTTTTTTTTGTATCTATTGGTAGAAATTCTCCTGAGGTATTGGAAGGAGCGGTTATATGTGTGTGTCCTGAACAAAGCTTATTAGCCCTTAGTTGCCAATGAAATGAATCCGTAGGAGTCTGGCATTGAAAAGTTGTCATCAATCATCTGGAACACAGATTAACACAGCGTATGCTGTATTCCTAGGAAACAAGGAGAAAGCAGAGGAAAAGATTACAGCAATAATAGGAACACCATTTGCAGTACTGTAGTTATCTAAAATTGTAAGCTTGTTATACCATGATGTTAGTTATATAGTTTTCTTAATTTAAATGTTTTGTTCAGTGAAGTTTGAATTTACAGAGCAATTTCACAAGCGTCTTTGTGGACAGTAAATTAGCCACCTAAATGTGAACAAAATAAACAAGTTGCATTTACATGGCACCTTTCACATCAGGAGGACATCCCAAGGTACTGAACAGTTGAGGGCTTACACCCGATTGGATTCGGGAAGAGTGGGGTGGGAAGATGATCCAAGATGCAGTCAAAGAGGAAGGTCCTGACAGACCTTGAAGGAGGAGAGGGATGGGATGAAGTGAAGAGACATAGGGTTCCAAAGATTCAGGGCAGATAGGCTGAAGGCCCTACTGTCAATGGTGGGGCGGGCAGGGTGGGAGACATGAAGCAGGCCAGTGCCTGCCAAGCAGAGGGAGCGGTAGACGAGTCGGGTTTCAGAAGGTTACAGGGTTGGGCAAAACTGTGGAGGGATTTGAAAGTAAGTTCAGATGAGTTCAAGCTCAAATTAAGATACATTAGAATTTTAATAACAATTTCTTCATATTACTAACATTTCTATAATAAATTCACAACATAATATTGAATGTTTTAACTGTTAAATCCATCAATGGTATCTCCAATTAAATTAGAAAGATAAAAGAATCCCATTTCAAAGTCTTGAAATATACAGAGAAAAATTCCGCTTGGGTCTACATTTACTGCAAAAACTTAGCATTTCTAAATCAACTGTACACCTTAACAGCCTGCGCAGTGCACGGCAACGTATTATCAGAATACATGATAATCTCTCCACTACCAAACCCTTACAATTGGCATAACAAATTGTAATCAGATTAACATTAATTAGATTAGGTTGATTTTCATCAGTCATTCTCTCTCGGGACAACTCAGTTCCAGTTCCAAGTTCCTCCACCAGCCCCCAACAATTACCCCCCCCCCCACCCCCACCCACTCCCCACCCACCCCACGTTTCTGTCCATTTCTACTAACAGAAAAACAAATCTCAGAATCTTGTCTGATATTCACTCCAGGAAATGCCAAACCCATTTTATGTGCCCATTTCAACATCCCGGTTATTTTCTCAATTGGGAACACATTAAAGATATGGTGCCTGAGTTTCCTAAAAGCTTTGCTGGTCCAAAGTGTAACCTTAAATCTACTAATAGATACAGAGCTAAATGCAGGGCTTGTGTTATAATGACCTGAAGTGGCTGACAGCCCTAACCCTAACTTCCCCAGCACTGCATTGAAGAGTCATCTTAGACTATGCAATTCCATGTCCCAATGTGGGGTTTGAACCCACTATCTTCTGACTCAGAGGAAGGAGAGAGTGCTACCGCTAAGCCAGACTGTTGAACATAAATTCATATATAAATTATGTATTAAAAAAAACAAATATTTTGCTGTGTGCAAATTGGCTTCAATTTTGCCCGTGAAACACAGTCATTCCATTTTGCAGTACATCCTGTGAAGCGCTTGAGGACATCCTGCGGGAAAGGCATAATATCAAATGCAAGCTTATTACTACTGCTATTATTATAATCAAAAAACAGCAGTTTCAAAGTTTGGGTTATTTTGATTTCTGTGGGATAGATCTTTGCATTGGTGTTTCAGCAGAATGAAATCAAATGAAATTTTTTCAGAATCTCTAGCATCTCTGAACTGAAAGCTTTTTGGTTTGGGGTTAAGAAATGGTCAGACAATCAGACCGTAATTGTGTTTGGCTGTAGTAGGCCTTTCTATCTTTGCTAAATTCCCAAATATCTTAAAGCTATTCGATTTCTATCACTCTTGATTCTTGGCCTGAGAAATTGGAGTTCAAGACGTCTCGAAGATGTGAAAAGGCTCTATATCAAATGCAAGGATTATTATTATTAAGTCATTTTCCTATTTCATTCTTGCTTCTCACCTACATTTGGTGCCAGTCCTTCCCAGGCTCCACTGGCTCCTGAACGTATCGACTTCAAGATCCTCTCACTCGCTTTCAAATCACTTCATTCCCTCGCACCTCCCTACCTATCCGACCTGCTTACCCCACACTCCAGCACCCGATGCCTCCGCTCGGTTGGCTCCGGCCCCCTATTTGTTCTTCGTGCCTTCCATTCCACCATCGGTGGCCATGCCTTTAGCCAAGACGCCCTGAAACTCTGGAACTCGCTCCCTCAATCCCTCCGCCTTGCCCCTTCCCTCCTCACTTTCAAAACCGGCCTAAAGACCTTTCTTTTTCATTTTAACTAAACCTTAGTTATTACTATAATCTTAATAAAGTTATTACACAATTTTGCACCCTTCTGGATACAAAGATTAGCAAAGTGTCTTCTAATTTTGATGATGACGTTTAACCATCTCCAAAAGGATTTACATTTTCTTTCAAGATGGAGAATCATATCAGACCATCTGGTGCTATTGTTGCTTCACAGTGGGTTTACAAGTGTGGAAATATGATTTTATAGCGTTATAATATCACATACTCATTTTCAGCTCCAACCTGCCATCATTTGTTGCTCCACAATACCATCCCCCTGTATGCAGCAGTGTCATTTACTTGTTAATTCAAATACATGGAACAGAAGGCTTTGTAAAGAGATATTTCAATGGAAGGGCTTTTATTTGGTGTTCAGGTATTTCTGTGTCACCGTTAATGGGTTTCAAATCTGCACGTTCTTATAATGGCATTTAGAGCGGAGCAGAGAATAACAGTTTGCATCTCTGATTAGCGCCCAGATTGGAAGCAGTACATTCATAGAAAAGAGACACACTTTGACATTCAGCACTTCAGCAGTGCAGCAATAGTCAAATTTGCATCAAATTTGCAACGGAGTCCTGTGTGGAGTCCTGTTCTCAGTGGTTAGAGCGCTTGCCTCTCAAGCGAGAGACCCGGGTTCGATTCTCGGCAGGGTGAAACCTCGGGCAAGTTTCCTTACTCCTAATAATAATCCCTCAAGAAAAACAAATAATAAATTGGTTACTTCAATCCACAACTGTTTGTGGGACACTGCTGTGCGCAATTGGCTGCCGAGTTTCGCCCACAAATATACAGTCAATTCACTTTGCAGCATATTCTGTGAAGCGCTTTGAGACGTCGAGAAGACATGAAAAGCGCTACATCAAATGCAAGGATTATTATTATCAGTATCCCGAGGAGAGGATTTTCACTTACATCAAAGGTATGTTTGCTGAAAAGAAACATACCGAGTCAAATTGAGCCCCTTTATTTGATTATTGCTGTAGCGCTCAAAGATATCACAAGATCAGTTTGGATGAAGAGGGCCCTTCGACTCATCTGATCTCATCCTTCCAGAACACACACCCTATTGTCATCCCATCACAACATCAAGCTGCTTCTTAAAAGGAGTGCTATTCTCAACTACCCTTCTTGGCAATCTGTTCCAGTTGTTAATTACCCTCTGCTCTGGGTAAGGAAATGTATGAAGATAATGGAACAATATTAAATAAATCCCTCATTTTGTATGACACTTAAGTACTATAGATATGTAGTATGTAAGAGTCATGCACGAATAGTACTGTAATCTGTAATTCCTAGCACTTGGACATTAACATATAAACTGTGGATTCTGCCAGTTATAGGATTGCAAATCTATCTGCATTCTGACAAAGCAGCATTCTGAAAGTTTTGATAATTGCAAGGTCTTTTTTTTCCATCTCCACTTAACTCTGAAGCATGCTAATCTGTTTTAAAAAAAAAATCTTTCCCTTATTGTCTTCTGAAGCAATTCTTCCAGCCGTAGAGATTCAAGGCAGGCTTATGCTGAATTTGCATTGCGGCACACAGCACATCTACTTCAAATGGAAGTTACCTAGGAATGGCCCGAGGCAGCTTGCGCTGTGGATTCATCCTATTTGCACTGTTACCAGAGCATTTCTAAAGCCTGACAATGAGCCTCTGCACCATCTGCCTTGTTGTTATTAACCAGATCAATACAAATGTCCAGGAAAGTTCAGCAATACATCAGGAAATATTTGTTAGATACATCTAACCTTTGCAACACTCCCACATCATTTCCTGTCAGCAACAACTTGCTGTTTATTGCATTTTTTAGGTAGCGCGTGTGAGCCAAAGTGGGGAGGGGGTGGGGGAGGGAGAAGGAAAGAAAAGAGGTAAGTGGGAGATGACGGTAGACACAATCAAGGAGGTAGGTTTTAAGGAGAGACGTTTCAAAATGGAGAGGGAGCAAGTAGGAGGGGTAGAGAGAAAGAGTTCCAGGGTTAGAACATAGGACATCAACAAGATGTCAGATAATGGGGCTTTGCTGGATCTTTATAAATTGGGCAATAACATTCGCAAAACATTATAATAAATATTATATTTATATTATAATAACTCTACATGCTACTTTGCTGAAATACGTGGATGAAGAGTCAATTATTACTGTGGGCGGGCAAAGTTTTGCATCGTTTAGTAACAGTCAGGAAGCAAATTTTTAGCAATTTCAACTAAACGCAGTTTTTTTCCTTTTAAAAAAAAGCAGAGTGGGCCATTATTGAAAGCAATTCCATGGCATTTCTGATTTTAAAATTGCACGAAAATAGTCATCATGTAGCAAGTTAAGTGCAACTGATTGATGGCGTGTATTACAGCACATCTTTGTCTGGTGAATTGTAGCTCGTGCTCAACACTCGAATCTTCCAGTCAGGCTTATGATGGGTTTTGTCAGCTCACCAAACCACTAGTTGAGGCATTCCGGGGGAGTGGAACAAAGCACTTCAGTAAATGATACTAAAAATCCAGGTGTCCATTAACAACAACAACAACATGTATTTATAAAGTGCCCTTCACTTAGTGGAGTCCTGTAGCTCAGAGCGAGAGACCTGGGTTCGATTCCCAGCAGGATGAAACCTTGGGCAAATTTCCTTACTCCACACGCCTAATAATAGTCCCTCAAGAAAAAAAAAACTATAATAAATTGGTCACTTCAATCCATGACTGTTTGTGTGACACTGCTGTGCGCAATTGGCTGCCGCGTTTTGCCCACAACTATACAGTCAAATTCACTTTACAGTATATTCTGTGAAGCGCTTTGAGACATCTCAAAGACGGGAAAAGCACTACATCAATTATTATTATTCACGCCAAGTAGCATCCCAGAACGCTCAACAGTGGTGGAGTCTGACCCTGAGCCAAGGGTCAAGGAGTGGAGGTGACTATAAGCAGATCAAAAAGGAATGTGCAATTAAAACTCCTATATAAATTTTGAGTCTTTGATAATGGGGGCCCGGAGCAAAAGGTGCAGTCAGTGATATCAAAATAGTGATGTTCTGTTTGTAGAGTTCTTCAATATATATTTTTTTTAAAAAACAGCCTATCACCATGTGAAAGATAATAGAAATGTGATATCCTAAGTGTGAGTTTGTATCATTTGCTGATACTATAATTTGCTAATCATAGGTAGAATAATTTCTTTATGATAATAGCATTACAATTATTAAATCCATTATTGTGATTTGCTAAGTATAATAGGCTCTGTTTGCTAAATATTGTAATACTATGATTTGTCAGGTATGAAAGGCTATATTATTTGTTAAATATGCTTGTGTTTTTGTTGGCACATTATCAATACTGCACTATCCTCAGCTTTCCTTCTATTGGTAAGCTGTCCAATTTGTAAGTGTTTGATTGTTTCCATTAGGCCAGAAGATTTGGTACGTTCTACTGCTTTCCTCCATGCACAGTCCGCTCTACTGTAGACTCCATTCAATCTCCTGAGAAAAGATCCTCCCAAATTCCTCTCAAAAGGAAAATAGAGAAAATCCTCAGGATACACATACAACCAACCTTACAGCATCCTTGCCCAGTTCCTTTCTGTGTCACTGCACATCTATTGTCTTAGGGCACATCATGTTTCGCAAAGCATACAATCATCTCAATCTGTACTTATCCTTATAACCCTCGAGCCCATTGCTAGCCTGGTCTTTCTTCGGTTTTTATTTAATAAAAAAATGGATTAACAGTCATACTTTTAGCTGTTTTACACGATTATCTCAATATATTGTGAAAACCATATCATTACTCAGAAGCGCAAGAGTTGTTGGCTCGTTAGACATGAGCAGAAAACGTGCTGCACCTACACAATTATCTGTCCCACGAGCTAATCTTTAAGGGAAAAGACGCTTTTGAATCTTAAAACTTGCTCGAGATATTTGACGGTGTCACAGCATCAGTCATTTGATTTCTGTCCACATTGTTAAAGGTCCCTTGCACCACTCAAAAAGATAAGGGAGTCCTGGCCAACAATCCCCCAGATGAAATTGGTCACACACTTAATGACTGTCTGTGGGACATTCCTACTCACAAACTGGCTCCTGTGTTTGCCTACAAAATACACAATCACAACACTTTACAGCAAAATCAAATTACCCAGCCTCGTGCAAAAGAAAAAGATTATTTGGCTTTACCACTATACATTGAAATAAAGGTTCTTCGCGTGTCAAAAGCTAATGGTCATTTTTATTATTCTGTGAGAGTGCACTTTCCTGCATCAGTATTCACGTTAGGTATCGGAAGTTTGTGTTAAAGTAAAGAGCTCCAGTCCAGGGAGACACAACAATACAGCCCAGAGAAAATGGGCTGAATAATCTCCTATTCAATCATATGAATACTCATCTTCCTGGCATTCTCTGCTCATTTCATGTGAATGAAATGTAACTCAACCTCAGGCAATAATGTTTTACTTTATAACTGATTCCGTCAGAACCAGTTGCAAATCAATACTTTTTTTGGGTTGGAAATGCTTCAAAGGTAGGGGGGGGGCGGAATTGGTCATTGAATCTTTTTGGACGAAAGGTAAAAATCTGGATGGAAGTTGGAAACAAAAGGCTTGTCTGTGGCATCTGCAATGTTCCTCAATTTATTTACTGGTGTAAATTTTTGCTGCATTTCGCAACATGTTCCTTGGATCAATCAATCCCGGGAGCATGCTAAAAAGATGACGAACTTCACCACCATTGTGTTTGGTGCAGCCAGAAGCCTCTAAAGAGGAAAGATATTTCAATTACTGAAGGCTGGCATTTCAAGGGAGTATTAAAAGGCTTGAAAATTTACGCTTCGGTGCCAAGGGCAACCTTTCACAGCACAGTGCATGTTCCAACAGCCCTCGTTCAGCAATCTGCGTGCAAGAAACTGAGTTCCAGGGAACAACAATGACGGGGGAAAAAATCCTTACAAATACATTGATTGCGGATATTTTGTTGCAGTAAGTATTTACGGCTAAAGACTGGAGCCAAGACAGCGCATATCATGATGGCACTAGAAATTTGGCCCGGTCTAGCTCTGCAAATCTAAGCCTTTGATGGATGGCAGATAACAGCCAAGGTAGGCAGCTGTAAAACATGTATTGCATGTTAAACTGGCACACATGGGGCTGTCCTGGGCCTCTTTGAAACTCACAGTAATACTGCTCATGCACATGTCACAGGCCTCTGCACATTTCAGAAGAAACTACAGTGGCCAGACATGGGGCTGCTATAACCTGGACAATGCAACTGGACCGACGTTATTTAATGCACTGGACTGGCATGTTAGAACAAGAAGGACCCAAAGGGTTGCTGCTGATATTTCATGCAGATGGGTTGAATTGATGGAGAATGTTGAGGCGCAGGTGCAGCACATTTTCTGCTCATGTCTAAAGAGCCAACAACTCTTTCGCTTCTGAGTAATGATTTGGTTTTCACAATATATTGAGGATAACCTTTTAACATCTGATTTTTGGAGCAAATTCCACCAATGACCACCACATCCACTAGTACAGCTATCTGTTAGTGTGTTTGAAGGAAATTTCCAGAGACAAGGCATAATCTGAAAAAATCAATTCAACTCCATACCTGTCAGTCCTTTCCTAAACCTTCTGTTTTTGGCACAATTGGTTTAGTTTTAAAACACTCCCGATGTGATTAACTGCTTGGGTTGATGGATTTTAACGGGGAAATCAGACATAGGTCATAGGTTTGCCAATATAGGCTGTGGATACAACTTCATCTCTGGAACACAAACCTCTGCATTACACTGCTGGGAGATACCCATAGTGAACATAGAGTAAGGTTATTAAACTACTCAGCACAACATGGTTTACGTGCAGATGAATAGTTCTATGCTCCCAAAACCTAGTTGGTGCATTTTTGTATGTGGGCTGCATTGTGGAGTCTTGTAGCGTAGGTAGATAGGTAATTGGTAAGGATAAGTTTACAGTGAGCGAGCTCTGCAGTTAACTCATTACATGGAATGAACTACAAAACGTTGATCACCGACACCTTTTAAAACCCTGACTTCCCCATACTCTTGGTCAAGTTGAGCAAGATGATATCTTGCAACAGCTAATATGTAATGGAACTCGAAGAGCAGAGAGTGGCCAGTCATTAAAAGTAAAAGTGGTTGAGTTAGGTTCCAGCAGCTGGGCTGGTTTTCCCATCTTACCATTCCTTCGACTAGGTTCCACTGAGCTTCATATCGTCTCAGATACATTTGGCAACTGATGCCTTCAACATTGGAGACAGAAGTCAAAGCAGACGCCACTTTTCCTGCGTGTCATTTTTCAGACTTTTATAGCGGATTTAAATTCTGCCAGAAAAAGTGAACTTGTGTAATACATGGTATCAAAAATAGCAGGTTCAGAGCGCCAGGGAAATCATCAGAGGAAATGAGATGGGAAATGTTTGTAGGATGGATTGGGTGCTGGGAAAATCTTGTGAGAGTCGCTACAGTTGACACCCCCTGGGGCAATATTGCTCTATAGACGAACACCAGCTATGCTCTCCGTAGTTAAAGGGCTGGCAGGTGGATTGGGAGAAGAGACGAGTTGCACTGCAGTAGGAAGGAAGGAGCACAAGGAAATGATCACAGAGGAACAGGTGAAGTTTCAGAGGAACTGGGTTAAGAAATTTATGGTTCATAAGATAGATAAGGAAAGCCTATCTGGCACATTTGTTCTCATCCTTCAAGAAAACCCATGGTACCTGTCTTCTCATTATAGTATCAAGCTGTTCCTTAAATTAATCCAAGTGATTATCCCCCAGTGAGGAAGTGGGAGTGGTGGGGAATCTCCTTAGAGCTGAGCTGCCTCCAAGCAAGGTGACATACTTGATAATGAAATGTCGGAATTAAGTCAACCCTGAGTAATTTGCTTCCTGAGTCAGATGGGCCTGCAGGTACACCAGCCCATAAGTATGTCTTGAAGGGACAGACCAGTTACTGGGAGAAGGGACTCTTCCCATTCAGCTCCTGTTAACCCTGCAAGCCAAAGCCCTAACAGGTAGGGTGGTCCTTGCTAAGCAAATCAGCAGAAAGATTGTCAGACAGTGCTCTTGATGGCTCCCAGTGCTGCGATTTTATTAGTTATTTTAAACTAGTAGTCAAAGAGACATTTTGAGGCAGACCTCGTAAGAAGTGAGTGAGGGAGAAAGTTGGAGGGATTTCGGAAAAGTTGTTGTCATTAGTACCGTTGGGTTTAACAACATTAATCATCCTCCTCCTTACATTTAATAGAACACCTTTCACATTAGGAGGATGTCTCGAAGCGCTGCACACAGAATTTAATGTAGAATGGAGTGGCTGTGTGTCTGTAAGCAAATGTTTAAAGACACTTGTGGGTTGATGGAGAATGGAAAATTATGTTTGCAATAAAATAGAACAAAACAAACAGTATAAAGCAGCCTTCACTTATAGAAATTGACTGATTCCACTAATAAAAACCTAATCTCTCTGCTCAATCACTATACTCTAACAAGGGAATAGAGATTTCAGTAAGAGGAAAATAATACATCAAGAACAATTTCTTAATAATAGCCCTATCTGCTTGACGACCCATGTGGGCTAAAAATAGCCCATTCAGTGCAATGAAGATGGAAGTTCACTTTCTATCTCTCCATTTAATCAATGAACAACAAGGGAATAGAGTGTAAACAGTGTAGTTAAAAAAAAAGTCAAACCACATGAACTTGGATCACCCTCACAGTGATTCTCAGACTGGAATTCTATGTCCTGGTTATATGCATGAGGTCCTATTTAGGCACTTTCCCCATCAAAGGAACTGAGATGTGTTCAGTGACGTTAACATGGAAGGTTGCTTAACAATTGGTTCATATTTGCAGCAACATGACACTCAGCATAGTATTATTGTTAGATGCTCACAGCGCAATCGGCCCCCGGCACTAAACTTGTTCTTAAGTGGAATGTTACATTCTGGATTTGTTTTGCTTACAATGCAATTTTACTTCAGTAACTGAGAGAGTTGAGTGATCTTCTGTGCGAAAAAATCCGATACAGGACAATTTGGAAAGATTTTGAAGATCATCTATAAAGTAGGTTGCATGTCCTGCCAATTCCAAATTTAGAATGGAATAAATTATCATTTAGCGCAATAACTGTTTGCAGTTAACATATTCAGTAGGGAACTGGGTAGTTTGAAGAGGAGTACAAGAATATGGCTCCAACATAAGAGACATACAAAAACTGGCAATGCAAAACCTTGAAGCAATATTCTCTGTCCTTCTCTGTTTTTGATGAAAGTAAGTTAGTGGGAAGGGCGTAGAAAATCTGAGGAAATAAAAATTCTCTGAGAGGCCGAATTGGGGTTTGGGAAGCCAGTGGAGCCCAGCAAGGATGGGGGCCACTCAATGAGTTTGTGGATCTTTGTGAAAGGTTAATCACACTGAGCTCGCTATTGCTGATACGTTTCAGCATAAACAGTCCAATCCTTTGCAATCCTTAGACTTAGCTAGTTGTAAACTCTGTAATTTTTACATTAATCCAGCAAGACAGCAAGACGGGAAAGTGACAGCCTGTCTTGATTGCTTAGTGCAGAAAATACTGTTAATGTGGGCCTTTTATGTCAATGCCCTAATGCAACCACTTGTGAAGGAAATATCATTCGCTCAGAAATTCAAAGGCATTTTGTTCGGGACAAATTGGAAAAGCAACACAACAAACGTTCTGATTTTTGCCGAGGAATTTAGCGAATGTGTTTAAGGAGCCCACGGGCCAATTAGGAAACACAAATGTGATGCGTCGTCAATTCCTCTGCAAGCTCTGTCACATGGGCTCAAAATTAAATGGTTCAGAATGATATGTACAGGTAAATGATAAGAATATTCATCCATCAATAAGCTTGTATACTTGCAGACGACATTACTGTAGCATGACAAACAAGCACAGAAAACCATATGCCCAGCAAACTGTTCCGATCAGCACTAACAGACAATCAATGAATCAATTCCTTGATCAAAATTAGTTCAGCCCAAGAGCCAAACCCCGGTTGTAAAAGGCACGTCGCTCACTTCATGCCTGTGCTTCCAGGGTAAGAGATCCAGAGGTGGTTTACATTCCCACTGGCATAACAAAATGATCACATCATCATTCAGGCTACAAGGCAGTCTGGTTCCACAAACCCTCTGTGTATCCAGATTGATTTGATCAGTCAGGCAACTTTGACATGAGACCCTCTGCCCTACACGTTGGACGGTGCATTGAAATGGAACCAAATCACATCCACAGGGCAACGTGGCTGAATGCAGTCTGCGGGAGCCGAGGAACAAAGCAGTCCCACCTTACCACACTGCTGCCAAGCGTGCCCTGACTTTGTGAGTGGAATATTTGAAAGTCGGGTGGACAGTTCTCTCCCTCCCCATTGATGTGAAAAATCAACTGTTCCAAATAGGCAGCAAATGATTTAAAATAAAATAAGATGTGACCGAAAGGGCAAGAGTAGAACTCCAGGATTAATTATTTATTAGCTTGGTACAGCAAACATTGATGTATTGCTTATAGTCTACTCTGTGCAAGTTTATACACACGATTTAGATTATTTTCCATTTCTTCCAGTTATACGTTGCCCTGTTTTAGAGGCTGAAAGATAAAGTGTCTCATCTCTGCCGCCATCACTCGATGCCTGCTTGTGTTTCACCTTGTTTTGCGGACTGCTGTAGTAGCTAAATTCACTTGTCTTCTTGGTGCTTTCATGCATTAAATATTGACATACAGTCAATGTTAAACATGAAACTAGCTGATGAAACCAGGTATTAATGGACCTGGTACTTTTTGGCAGCTGGGTTTGCGGAAACATTACTAGCCCTAATAATCCAATAATAGACCAAGATGCACGCAACTGAAAGCAGAAACATTGGCACTCACAGAGCACTGGTTGGCCTTGAAGAAAAAAAAATGTTATTTAGGTCATTCATTATTCACAATGCAATGCTTTTCTAACAAAGTTGTAGGAATAAAGCAATCAAAATGTCTACCAAGGTAGCTGCAGACTGCTTCATGAAATCATAAACAGTCTGCGTGGCCAGGGGCGGCAAAGATGGGGGTAAATGCAATGTATGATAGAATTATGACAATGATCAAAATGGGGTCACAAAAGTAGTGGATATATTTAGTTCGGCTGCAGGACTAAATGTAGACATTACTTTTGCTTCACTCCCACCCCACGTCTTCAATGCAACCGTTAGACTCCATCCCACATTTCCTTCGCTCCCTCGCTTCCCTCCTTCAAGACATGTCTCGAGAGCCGCCCCGTCGACCGTGCCTTTGGCCACCTTCACACCCTCCCTACCCTCCACCCTCCCTGATCCCAATCCCCCCCACCCTGCTCGGGTCCAAATCCCAGATGGTCCTGCGCAGTGAGACATCCTGCCAACATGAAAGCCGCTATACAAATGTAATTTTGTATTCTATTGTATAAATGTGACTATCTCTGCTGATATTACTCACCAAGGGACACTTTTAGGGAATATTTCAACACTGCTTCATGAGACACTACTTAATTACTTAATTTGAGACCGGGGTTAGGGAGGGGTGGGGGAAACGTCTGTTCTTACAGTTATTCAGTGACTCTTCTTAAAAGTGAACACTGTTTCGGAGCTCAGCTGTAACAGGCTCTTCAGTTATACAGGGTGACCATTACAAGGTCTAAAGGAATTATGATACATACATATTTTTCAGATAATGGGGTAGATATCACGACTTTTTGGTCACCCCGTACATTCTGCCGGCATTCATTGGTACTGCTCGAATGCATGAAAAACTGCCCATGGAGAAATAGAAATAATAATAGAAATATCCTGCTTCATCATTTTTTTTAAATAAGAGAGATAAGGGCAAAACAATACAAGTTTCCAACATATCCTGTAGCACAGCATTTCTGACCAAATTGAATGATTATATGCCTCCCAATTTTTTTTTGATGGAGATAATCAACACAGCTTCATCTAACATTTGGAATCAGTTTCATTTATCCACTGCTCTATGCAGGAAAAGTTTCTGTCTAAATTTTAGTCTGACTTAAGGCTTGTTCATTTTAAACCTTCATCCTTTAGTCTGGATCTTAAGTTTAATAGCTCTATTCGTTTCTGCTTCCAAGTGTCCATCGCCTTTTAAATAGGTGGATCAAGTCAAACTCACTTAATAACAGAGCTCAGGTCAAACTAGCCATTAGGAAAAAAAATCTAGTTATGACCTTGCATTTTAGTTAGATTTCATGGTCAATATTTTAAACTCCTTTGATCGCTATAACATTATCCAGTCAATTCACTTTGCAGTATATTCTGTGAAGCGCTTTGAGGCGCTATATCAAATGCACGGTTTATTATTATCATTATTACTTTTACAGCATTTTATTGGATATGTCGATAAATACACAAGCTTTCTGCTCTCTTTATCTTTCCCATGTTTTTATAGTAACCTGCTGTGCTGATTGTGAAGATTACTGTGACTGCTGAGAAGACACAAGTCCTCTATCGCAGGAGTTCAATCTCTGAAGTGGTAGATTAGCAATCAGTGCCATGACACAAGTAATAAATGTTGTCCAGACATCATTCATATTACACTGAGATGAAAACATTCTGAGCATAGCTATTACCCTGGATTTTAAGTGTTTGTATGCTGCTCCGAACCTCTATCATGAGTAGAGAAGGATTATATTCACAGCTACGATAAGCTCGATTGAGAAACAAATCAGTGAGCGTAGATGACTAAAGTAGAAGTAAATAATAGTGCAAATGGTCACTAGCAAAGATAAGTGAATCAAAATATTGCTTAGAGCATGAATACATTGGGGAGTAATGATTATTATGTACATTTTAGAAATAATGATTGCTGTTATGGCAAGGCTTTGATTACACAACTGCATATTGGTTTTGCCTCAAGTACAAAAGATTATACAGATAAGAAAGAAATGCAACACGATAGAGACAGAAGTCAGGAAAACCAGACACACTGCACTCTGTAGTCAGTTGAAGTGGAATGGTATGTACAAGGGCTAACTGACATCCTGCGATACCATGAAAGCAACCAAAACGGAAGAGAAACACAAATTAGGGTCAGTGGTTAATCATCCTTTAAGCTCAGTCAATTTGTACTTGTGCATTTTTTTTGAAGAAAAAGTAAATACTGTACAACGTTGAAAAAAATCAATGGATTTTATCCATTAGCAGAAGAATCCCTGAGCAATTATAGGATTGCTATGACATAAGAAGGTAGTGCAAAGCAGTTGTTAGAACAGAAAGGTGACAATAATCCATTAGCTATTCCTAAGATTCAGTGTAAAGTGTAGTGATTGGGTATTTTGTAGGGCAGAGCGATTGGGTATGTTTAGCATAACCAACTTTTAGTGAAGTTCAATATGAAGACTTTATATTGTATAAAGTGGCCACAACTCAAATTTAGAATTGAGTTCACTATTCATTTCTACTATCTGAAATATTATTATATATATGAACACATCGTCACAATTCCTTGTCTTTATTTCTATGAAGAGCATGACCAACTTTACTTGTTAGCCAGAACACTGGAAGAAACTTATTTTCCCAATATCGTGCGTGGGATCTTGAACGCCCACTTGATCAGTTAGACAGACTGCAGTTTAATGTCTCATCTGAAGAACTTCACCTCCAACAATGCAGTACAACCCCAGCACTGCATTGGAGCGTCAGACTAGACTATGATGACTTCAAAATCCCAATGTTGCACTTGAACCCCAACCTTCACACTCGAAGACAAGAGCGATACCAATTGAGCCAGGCTGACACAAAAATTCTAAATAGATATAATTAAGGGAAGGAATGCTGACCTTTAAATACAGGACGTTTAAGACAACCGGATAATTATCAATAACTGCTGGCACTTTAATCATGAAACATTTTTCATAAATAATAAGGATTTTGTTTACATTACAATTGTCAGGAAATGAACTATATTCACGATTAATGGCTCATGCCACACATGGCTGAAATAATCTGATGGATTCTACAAGGAGACAGCCAAGGCTACACAAACTTCTCTTATAATTTCCCATTTTGCTTTATCAGCAACCATCTCTGTTGCTTACAGATTAATAAAGGGTGTTTCGATGAAAGGTCTACATTTTGTTTATTATGTGAAAAATCAGCAACCATCCACTTTAGATGTGAAACACTCACATCATCAGCATCAATATCAGCGGAGTCCATCACCTTACATGATTATTCATATGCTGAGATTTTTTCATTAATGCAAGAACTGCCATTCTGCAAACCTGTCAAATAACAATTTGCACTCTATTTTCTGCAAATCCACAATTAGGTAAAGTCAATCATCTAGCTGTACATATATTCAGTCTCATGTGCATGTGGCCTCCAGATAACTTTCCTATAGTTAACTGCATTCAACTCATACATTATTACTTTGCTTAAGCTTGACTTATCAATTAGCTGAGGCTCTTCAGTCTTGAGAGAAGACATCTCAGAAGGGACCTTGTAAAGGCATAGGACATTTTAACTGGGATTGAAAAAGATAAACACTGAACAATATTTCTGCCTAGAAATAGTAGAAGAAGACATATGCTTAGAGTTGCAAACAGCAATTTTAGGAGCCAATTTGCCCACAGCAAATGGCCAATTTATTAAGGGGATTATTGGTCAGGACACCAAGAGGAATTCCCTTATCTTTAAGAGTTGTGCCATGGGATCTTTAATGCCCCTCCGAACAGATAGACATGACGTCTGTTTAATGTGTCTTCCAAAAGACAGCACTTCCAACCATGCAGCACACCCCAGCACTGCATCAAAATGTCAGCCTCATCTTTCATTTCAAAGTTCTGACATGGGGCTTGAACCCACAACCTTCCAACTCAGAGGTGAGAGCGCGATCAACTGAGCCAGGCTGACACACAGAACCTTGTTGTGATGATTGCAAATTCTGGCTTGCGAAACATCTAAGACTTACACCCCTGAATTGTGCTAATATCAGGAAAATAGACCACTTCATTCAAAAACTGAACAACCAATTTACACGCCATCTCAAATAACTTGAATTAGGCTTCCAGTTTTTGGTCCTTCTGTGTCAGAACATTGCATTTTAGATGCTAATCTGAGGATAATTGATTGGGATGAATCAATTGTGCACCGTATTGGTTTAATCCTCGCTGTAATGAAAAGGTAGTTACATTCAACTAACCACTGATAAGCTCCACACTTCAGCAACCTTGGAATGAAACTCGTAGCACAGAAAATAGGGGCAAAGTTCAGATCCTGGAGGGACAGATTGGCACGGCCTGCATGATAAAAGTGGAAGCCAGGCAGAAGGATGGGGAGAACTGCTTGCTTTAATATTCAGATAAAGTGGAACTCCATCTGCTTTCAGTCTTACAGTTCACAGCTTTCGTGCTCCATTTATGTTGCTGCGAAATGATTCGAAAATCGCTTCTAGCATTAAGTGATTAGGAGGAGGAAAAAGGCAGGCGTTCGCATTTGCCGCTCCGAAATAGCAGAGGTGTCACCAGCTCTACTCTGGAAGGTAGCTAAGGAGTTCAGCAAGTTGAATAATTTACGAGATTTTTCCATATTAAAAATAAGAAACCGGTCCAGAAGGACCAAAAACTGGAAGCATAATTCAAGCTATTTGAGATGGCGTGTAAAACTAATAGATTCTCAGGACTTAAGAGTTGTTACGACAAGAGTGAGTGATCTTAAAGAAAGGTGCATTAAATGTTAAATGGGATTAAAAAAGTGACCTCAGGACAATTCTTTGGGATACACCCAGGATAGTAGAACAAGGGACAAGTTTAGAGTTGCAAAGGGCAATTTCAGGACAGACACAAGGAAGTTTTTCTTTACCTAGAGGGTAAGTAACATCTGGAACAGGTTGCCAAGAAGGGAGGTTGAGGCCAGGACACTGGATCCACTTAAAAATAAATCGACTTGATGCTGTGATGAGACTAAATGGGCCGAAGGGCCTTCTTCATCCAAATTAAATATTTTTCAAAAATCAAGTAGCATATTTGCTGTTCAGCAGGGGAAATGGTTTATGAGCAATGCAATGAAGTCATGCATTCAAATCAGCCAGCCAGAAACACTTGATTAGAACTATTCTGAACTTGAAACCTCACAGTATATTTGCGTTGTTGGTTTAAGTATTTTGAAGATCAGGTTGTGATTGGGCAAAAAGGTAAAGAATCAAAACAAGACAATTAACAAGATTTCACCTGCTTCGCTTGGCTTCTCGGATGTTGCCCCCACTTCCTCTTAATTCAAAACATAATAGTGTGTTAGTATTATTTCCACTGCACGTATGTCCTTCCTGGTTCTGAGAAGGCATCATGTGGAGTCTTCTTTATTACAGTGATGCAGTATCTCTATGGGGTCAGGCAACTCAGATCAGAACAGCACTAAGTCATGGAAAGACAATGGCACTGCAGTGCACAAGGTGATAGCTCACTCATGTCTGATACCACTCTCTCTGCCGACTCCTATAGCAGCGTGCATATTGCGGTAAGGTTACAACTCCCGTCGCAAAAGAGCTGGTGATGGAGAGCAGAGTACATCTTGTTCCTGCTGGAGAAGTCAAGATTAATTTCCCAGCATCTCCGGTGAATACACTCACTGTATGAAGAGAGACAACGCCAGTGAAATAATAATCCTTACATTTGATATAGCACCTCACGCATTGAGAAGACATCTCACAGTGTTTCACAGGAAGTGCACTGACTTTATATTTTTTAGGAGGAACGGATGTCAGTGTACGATATGTTGAACAATATGAGTTCCAATACTGAGAGACTGCAGGGTAGCTTATTAGAAGCAGTGTTAAAATACGTTCCCTGTGGTTGCACAAGTCTCCAAGATGTAGATGAATGGTTAGTGGTATATTGTTGCTCAACTGGTGCATGGAAATTCAGTTCGGTACCTCTCTCCTCCGAGTATCACAACTAATTTCTTGAATTCTTTGTCCCTAGTATTTATCAGCATTACTTCTGAGTAACCGGATAGCTCACAGAGTATAACCCATCAATCAAGAGATCACACACACAATAACAATTCATTGACTGTTCACCCAAGTAACAATTCTTCAGACAAGCTAAAAGCTAGAGAGTCATTTGTCTCCAATACCAAGCATTGGAGATATAACTAACATTCTATTGCAGAACTATTTCAGTCAAGACTATATCACTGCAGTATATTAAATAAAGCAATAGTTCATCTTTTGGCACACATTGTCCAATTGGTCTTGTAACGTGTATTCATTTACTTTGGGAATGTTAGTTGAAGTCCAAAGTCTTGGACAGTGGAGTACAGTGGAGTAATTGATATTCTGCTTAAATTTAATGGTGTCTGTAAATCATTACTGGACAATATACTTACAAAGCACAATATTTGTAAACATTTTTCGATTCAAGTATCGTACTACTGTTTAGAGCTTCAAAGCTGGATATTGATAATTGGGTTCTGCAGTAATTAAGAGGCAGTGTGAGGCATATTTATCTTCTTAGCAAAACGTCGTCTTCAACATCTCTCTCGGAAGCCAAGCTTGAAATTAGATACAAGATGCATGCCTCAAAATCCCAATTTGGAGCCTGCCATAGTAAGACTACATCTGTCCTGCAGTTTTAAAGTTCATTAGTATCGAAGGTGGAGGATAAACTTTAAATGAATAAGGGGTTTGGGAAGTCCCAGCCCAATTCCTATTCGATTAGAACCCTCAGCATTCACCCACCTGTGAATCTGGTGTTCGATTGCATTCTTGCTCGGAGGAGCTGTGGGCAGCAAAACTATGTATCACACTAGTGCTGAAGAGCATTGTTCACGCAGAGAGAAATAAAATCAGGTATTTTGGTTGCCTGTGACCACAAGAGTCCAATGATCTGCACTCAGTTCAAATTAAAGACAAACCATACCCCAGCAGTGAAGCTATTTCTTTCATTACATTCTTCTCCACATTTAATTACTATGCATATTCCTTAGATATTCCTATCCTTTGTTCTGAATCCTCCAGGCAATGCTCAGTTAGAGGCCACCTGGGTTGCCATGGTATTTTTTTTTCCTCTGTTAAGAAGTTCAGATAACTGATGTAATGAAGGATTTGTAGTTTTTTGTGTTAAACTGGTCCCTGTGGCATAAGTGTAGGAATGAATGGGGGGGAGGTGTGGGGGGAGAAGAGAAAGGAAGGATGGATTCATTCGGGACTCGTAAACCTACAGTGACATCTATGCCTAGATTTCTGAGCTCAAAATAAGAGTCCAAGTAGTGAAATAAGAAACGGCTTGTATTCATCATTAAATGGAGACAAAGGAGGGAATAAGATCAACCGTTGTCTCTGGGCTGTGGCTTCCTCTTCATAAATTTGGTTGAATTATTTAAAAGGGGAGTGCTGAACGGTCACAAAATTCATCAATGTTACGCAGAGAACTTTGCAATCCATCAGTATCGCTCAGTCACTCCTGCTCACAATCATTTATGTATTACAAATTGCAGGGGAGAACTCACCTGGTATATCGTTCAGGCTCCAGCTGATGTGACTTAATGCATCACTGTTCCGATCTGGAGGTAGTCACCATGATGACACATCACGTGGAACGTCATTCAAACGTACCTGTTCCTAAGCTGACCCAAACCAGCACTTTCAGCAGCAAAGAGAAACTCATAGGCACTATGAAGGGTACTGTTCATCATTTGGTGACAACACACTTGAATCCATTTGCCCTTTAAGTTTAAGATAACTTACTATCATGATCGTCACATTTGATAGAGTGCCTTTCACATCAGAGGGATGTCTCAAAGCATATCACTGAATAAATGGTCAATTTCAGTGATGTATTTTGTAGGTAAACACAGCAAACAATTTGCATACAGCAGTGTCCAAATTGGAAATGAGTAACTAATTTGGAGGAGTTGTTACTGTATTTACATAGATAGTACAGCAATGAAATGGGCCATTTGGCCCAACAGTTTATACTCCAAATGAGCTCTTTTCTTATCTCCCTTCCACACTCCTCGATTCCCTTTTCCCTTCATGTAACGCATTGAGTAATTACATGAGTAATCCTTTCTACTTCAACCATATTGCTGGGCGCAATTGGCCGCCGCGTTCGCCCACAAATATACGGTCAATTCACTTTACAGTGTGTTCTGTGAAGCGCTTTGGGACATCCTCCCGACGTGAAAAGCGCTATATCAAATGCAAGGATTATTATTATTATATTCTCACCACATCTGTTACAGAAATTCCTCCTAAACTCTATTTTAGATCTGCTAGCAGCTATCTTATATATAATTTCCCCCCTCCCCCCCACAAAAAAACATATTTTAAACTCATCAACAAGTGGAAACTGCCTATTTATGTCCACTTTATTAAATGTATATACCAAAGAGCTAAGAGCAGGCCTCCTTACCTCAGGCTCCCTGCTAAGTGAGAAATTGAGACGATGAACGACCTTAAAGGGTAGATACTTCATCAAAATAGCAGGATTGATAACTTGGTTAATAATGCAAAGATTCAAATCCCCAAACAATTACAGACTCGATAAGTGTCATTTATCAACAGGTGTTCACAGACTAATATTCCAATCCAAATCTCAAAAATACATATTTTTTAAACCCATTAGCTTTCTCTGCAACCAAACATTTTACTTGTTACAGAATGAAAGAGAAATACTTTTTTTTTTGTACATGTGAAATCTTCACAGGGACTGATCCAACGCCAATGCTTTCCGCGGAGAAAAGGAGTAGACTAGCATAAGCTGCTAATGTAATTCAACTCAGATTAGCACCAACCAAAACTGCGTTACAAAAACTCAATCAGTCTGAAACTTCTTCAGCTGCAACAGATCATCATTATGCAAGGTGGAGCTCAATGGTCTCCCGGGACCCAGCAATTTTGCTGATCACTCGTCCATCCAATATCCCTACCCTCATCATGAAAGCCAAAAGATCGACTTTCATCATTATTTCAACGATACAAAAACAGTACAAACAATACAATACAGTATATTTAACCCTTACACTTACACTCATTAGACTGCCCAGTAAGGTTTCAGTACACGTGCTATTACAGGGCTGAAAGAAAATTCCACATTTTTAACTGAAATCATATTATTTTGTTATCAAATCAGAAAACTGTAACAACAATTTGTTTCGATTAAAAAAAACGACTTCTGCCCTCCCCATCTGTTCACCTACAAAATACAGTCACTACACTTGATAATGAAGTTTCGAGATATCCTTCTTTCACTTCTGAAGTGGGGAGAGACTTGGGTCACATGTCAAGATGAGATGTTCTTAGAACTTTTTCCGTCCCCTCCCCCATGTGTACCTTAACACTTCACTGTTCAGCACCTTGGGACATCCTCCCGATGTGAAAGGCGCTATATAAATGCAATTTGTTGCTGTTGTGACATTCTCTTAATATGAATGGTACTGTGTCAAAGAGCTGAAAAGCTGCAACCAAGATCTGAAAACATTGGTCCCCGATTTGGCAACTATCCCTCTTCAAAGGCTTCTCAGGCAATCATGGTTTATTTGGGACGTTGCATTCTTATTGAGTCACATCACTGAAATGAACCAGTCAAAGCAGTGGCAAGCAGCCGAAGTAGGTGTTCTCAAAATAATTCTCTCACTCAAAGCGTTCTGTTGACAATAATCTAAATGTACCCTAAATGCACTTTCGCTTCAGACCTTAGCGACTCCAATTAATGTGGAAGGAAAATAATTCTCTCCTGGGATTTTGGTTGCTTCATTATAATGCAAATGGTCATGGACGAATGTGATAGCACACTAGTGTTAGGCCTAGTAATAATGTGAGACTTCATAAGGCTGCAGGACACCATTTTGCTATCAAGTGGATGCTGACTATTGAAGGCAAACTCTGCATTATTAAAGAAAAATGGCTCTGGACATTTCAACGCTAACTTGATGTGATGGCATCTACCTGAAATAGATAGAACACTGACAATGCTTTAAGATATTCAAAATAAATGAAAGTTGAAACCATAAACATGTTACTGAGGAAAACTATTAAAAGTACACACATAACCTCCTTGCACATTCCCCCATCTTGTTCTCGTGCACTATGTGGAGTTAAGTATCAATCATCTTAAGCCATGCAGACACAACACAATAAATTTATCTGGAGGAGAATCCTTAAGTACATTATCCTCACCCAGACCAGTAAATTGCTGCTTGTAACAGCTAATAAATTCACACACAACTGTTAAATCAAAATGCCAGAAAAGCTAGCTGTGCAGAAATATAAAATAAACAGTTTCCATATCTGTCAAACCCTCCAAAAGAACCTCCAGATTTCATTCTGCTAGAAATTATGGAATGACTGACCAGTGAATACAATCTTGATCTGTCTTGAGCTTTATATTTCTGATTTGCACACTGCTGTAATGCTCATGGACTGGAGAGGGAGGTTCGTGAAAGAACAATAAATCTGATTATTTTCCTTCTCCCCAACATATATGCCAATATCCATTATTCTCCCTTGTACAGAAAGGCTCGACTATTGCATTCCTCCACTTGGCTACAAGTGAAATCCATTGACATAATGCTTTGTGAAGACACCGCTATCAACAATTAATGCAGAAGGGTCGAGTAAATAGTTTTGCAAAGTGATTTTTTTAATGTGGGGGGGGAAGAAAGAGAAACAAAAATGCAGGGAAGGAGGGGAGGGAGAGAGTGTGGGGGGGGGGGGGGGGGGGGGATTAAGGGAAGGAACATGAGTTCAGTTCAGTTGCTTTCTGCATTAATAGATTTTTTTAATAAGTACCAGGCAAATCCATTCCCATTTCTATTCCCACCGCAAAGACAATTTTAATCAATGTGCCTGGTCGGAATGATGCAGGTCTCCCATGGATGTGCATCTGATTACACATCCCTGCGAAGAGCTGAACTCTAATGAAGCGCCTTTTCGCTGTGTGCCCTCCGCAAACAAACACACACATCACGAACATCGTCCTGTAAATCGTGGCTTTGGACCCCATCGAGAAACTGACCAAAGCGATGGGAGTCGTTAAATATCCGGCAGGGCAGCTAAACTGGATGTTTTTTTAACCCGTCGACGACTCTTTGACAAGCGGCCGAATCCTTCACGAAGAAAAAAAACCACACACCTTAACGTCTTGCCCAACCTCTGCTTGGTGGGTGGGTGGGGGGCGGTGGGGAGAGTGGACTAAATGGGATTTTTAACCTCTTGAGCGCTGGTTAGAGCCAACACAATCTACCAGCGTGCGGTACTGCTTTGCTTGAGCAGATTTTTTTTGGGTGGGTGGGTGGGTGGGGGGGGTGAGAGAATGAGGAGGGTAGGGTTGCTTTTTTTTGGGGGGGTGGACCTTTTTATTTGGTACATAAAACGAGCAATGATCCCTTATGATCCCCCCCACACAAAAAAAACCCAAAGTCCTGGTGGCCAGAGAGTCAACATGCAGAGAATTAACCCTAACCTTCCTGGGTCTCAGACTCTGGACAGCTCCACAGCGTTTTGGGTTCAACCTCGAGCTTTGGTGCCAATCCTCAAAGCATCTCTGTCCACAAGGCTTCGATTAAGGTCCAGCAGAACCCAAGGGCTCTGGGTTTCCAGCTGTCTGTTGCCTTAGGAGGCGACACTGCGGTTGTTGCATCGCATGGATTCATTTAGGATTAAAACAGCCAACATCAATCTGTGTGTGTGTGTGTGTATATGTGTGTATATATGTGTGTGTGTGTGTGTGTATATATGTGTGTGTGTGTATATATATGTGTGTGTGTGTGTATACATATATGTGTGTGTGTGTATATATATGTGTGTGTGTATATATATGTGTGTGTGTATATATATGTGTGTGTATATGTGTGTGTGTGTGTATATATGTGTGTGTGTGTGTATATATGTGTGTGTGTGTATACATATGTGTGTGTATATGTGTGTGTGTGTGTATGTGTGTGTGTGTGTATGTGTGTGTGTGTATATGTGTGTGTGTGTATATGTGTATATGTGTGTATATATGTGTGTGTGTGTGTGTGTGTGTTTTTCTCCTTTTTGCTGGAAAAAGTCATCCCAATGCCTCCCATTTATTATCACACCTTCCCCTGTTAGATTTTATGCAGGTTTACTTTTTTTTCCCCCCTTCTCTGTCCTCTCTCCTTCTCTCTCTCTCTCTCTCTCTTTCTTTCTCTGTCTGTCCTGTCTGTCTGTCTGTCTGCATTCCTTCTCACTGGCTCTCAAGCTAAAGCCTCAACTGAACTAAATCTGCACATCCATCTCATCGCATCTCAGAGCCCTTTCGTTTGTTCTTATTTGTGGGGGGGAAATAGGTGGAGGGGGAAAAAAGGGGGGGAAAAGGGGGGAAAGGTACCATTCCCAGTGCAACCCAGCAAAAAAAATGTCACGATTTGTGAACATTGCAGACGATGTGCAACTTCTGCAATATGTTCTGAACTTTCTCACGTATTATTCGAGCAATGCTACATATATGTTATATATCTATATATATATATAGTAAAAAAAAATCATCTCCAGTTTAATAGTTTGCCTGGAGCACTGCGCTGGTGTATTGCTTGCATTGCCAAGAGGCAATTTTCTGCACAAACACACACACAGACACACACACACACAAGAGAGAGAGAGAGAGAATTGCAAACGTGAAACCACTGCGATGTTAAAGAGAGACATGCAAACACAAACCCAAACACACTCACACTCACACACACTCAGCACAAGGTTTAAGGTGACATACCTTGAGAGAGGAATAAAAAAAAAAGAGGTGGTGGTGGTGGTGGTGGTGAGCCTGCGATTGCAAAGACTGGTGATTTTCAAAGCTATTCCCCTTTTTCTGCTTTGCAGTCTCTCTCCAGCTGCTGCACTCTTGTCAGACTCTCCTCTCCTCTCCTCTCTGAGATCTCCCACAAGCTGCTCTGTGGCTCTCAAATGCAATGATCACGACGATGAAGAGGGAGTGGAACAGTCACTGGGCTGCACTGGTCCACCCAAAAGGTCTAAGTGGGCTGGAAAGTATCCATTGACGAGAGGCAGCTCTCCCAGGAGTGTCTGATGCTTTTGCATTCCCCCCCCCACCCCTCCCCACCCCTTCCCTTCCCTTCCCACACACACACCCACCCCAATGATTCAAGCTGCAAAACACAGCCAAACCTAACGTATAAATAAATACCCGACGCAAGACGACACGTCCAAGTGATGAATGTCTTCAGTTTTGCACACCCTGCAATTGGTATAAAAAGCCCCCCCCCCCAGACTGGGGAATCCAGTGGGTCTTTCTTTTTTTAAATCAATATATCTATTCTATATATATATATGTATAAATATTTAAGCAATTGCATCTCTCATCGGATGCTAAGGCTGTTCTGTCTTTCGTACGAGGGAATTCTATCAATTTAACAGTGAAAATATCCTCATTATGTGACCTGACTTGGGGTTTCAGGATGGAGCACACAGTCAGATGGTAGTGATTGAAATCGATTGGATCCTGCAGTAAACATGCTCTGTGGAGAGCGACTTGCACACACACTCACTCACTCACACACTCACTCTCACACACACTCACTCACACATACACTCACTCACTCTCACACACACTCACTCACACACTCACTCACTCATACACTCACTCTCACACACACACACTCACTCACTCATACACTCACTCACTCTCACACACACACACTCACTCATACACTCACTCTCACAGACACACTCACTCACTCATACACTCACTCACACACACACACTCACTCACACACACACACACTCACTCATACACACACACTCACACACACACACACACTCTCACACACACTCACTCACTCATACACTCACTCTCACACAGACACACTCATACACTCACTCACTCACTCTCACACACACACACTCACTCTCACACACACACACTCACTCATACACTCACTCACACACACACTCACTCACTCACACGATCCTTGGCTCTTAAAGTACAAATGAATTCCAAATGTGTGCCCAAACCCACACGTTACGGTTGGAGAGATTTCACATCAAGGCTCCCTGCAACAATCCTTCTTATCTTTTTTTTGCTTTTTTTTAAAAAAGAGAGTAAAGTGCACATTTCATGACCCTGTCAAACCCTTAACAAGTCCATCAAATCTTGATGGAAACCATTAGCTGGCATCATCTGCTACGTTGGCCGTGGAGTTTGCACTTGCAAGTGCGGGGTCTTTGCTAACAATCTGGGGTTGTCGGTTTCACTTCAGTTTGTAAGTTTGGATACTCTTAAACATGGTGATAATAATAATAATAATCCTTGCATTTGATGCAGCGCCTTATCATGTCTTCGAGACGTCTCAAAGCGCTTCACAGAATATACAGTAGAGTGAATTGACTATATTTTGTGGGTGAAACACGGCAGCCAATTGCGCACAGCAGCGTCCCACAGACAGTCGTGGATTGAAGTGACCAATTTATTACTGTGTTTCTTTCTTGAGGGATTATTACCAGGCGTGTGGGGTAAGGAAATTTGCCCAAGGTTTCGCCCTGCCGGGAATCGAACCCAGGTCTTTCGTTTGCGAGGCGAGTGCTCTAACCACTGAGCTAGACACCCAGATGACTGTTTCCCCCCACCCCAAAAGAAAACACTTCAGTTGGAATGGACTCAGCCATCAACAATCTGGGCTTTCAATGTCCTTGGGCAATTGAGAAAAGCAACAGCCACTAAACAAGCTACCACAGGAATGTAAGTGAATACTGACATCAACTATAAGTTCATAAGAGATGTAGAAAGTGGTTTCCAAAGCAAGATCTGCATGCAACAGAATATCTTAATAGGTCAGTGGTGCGTGAGTGGGTAGGTAGGTCAGCAACAAATATTTAGCTTAGTTATTATGTGCAATTAAACTTTTTTTTAAAGCAAAAACAAAATTGTGGGGGAAAAAAATCATTTCAATGGACCTCATTATGAATATATTTATGAAACTGAACAGGAAGCACACTTTCTGTCTTAACTCCTTTTTTTGGGAACATTAACTGTTCTGGAGGAGGAAGATCACACGATCAGTGGAAACGTGGCAAAATGTGGGAATTGTTTTTGTTAAGGCTTTGAAAAGTGCGCTAAGGTTCCCCCCCCACCCTCCCACGTGAAGGGTGCGAGATCAGTGCGAGTAGTAGTTGTTGCTGTTAAAGTCAGGCTGAGCAAAATAAAGCAAAAAGGTAAATAATGGTGTGGGTGCCATTGGTATAATAATAATAATCTTTGCATTTGGTTTAGTGCCTTATCACGTCTTCGAGACATCTCAAAGTGCTTCACAGAATATACTGTAAAGTGAATTGGCTGAATATTTTGTGGGTGACATTGTGCAACAATGAACAGCACAACGTGTAGTTTGTGTAGATACTGAAGAAGGGAGGAACACATCCAGGGATCTGTGGCATTGTGGTCATCAATAGATCCTCAGGTTGATTGGGGAACTCCTACAACAGGTTATAATCTGACCATCTGAGGTTGCACACTTTGTAAAGTAAACACTTCATTAGCAAGTCTGGCAATGGCCAGTCACAGAGTAACAACCACTTGGAAATGGCCAATTCACACTGAAGCATTGGAAGGCAGCTGTGAAAAGCGCTTCGAGACATCCTCCAAACGAGAGAAACACCACAAAAATAAATGTTACTACAGTATGTTGCACGAAATTCCAAGACATGAAATTCCAAGCTCCCTGGCATTGAAAGTTTCCAAAGCAATGGCATTAGACACAACAAGCGAGCAATTAGAGATGGTACCTTCTTCCCATAATAACCATACACATATAGCAAATAGCAACAAGCGAACAGTGAGGAAACATTGCTAAATGTCACCATTGTTCTGCACCTCCCTTTTCAGTAGTGCACACACCATCTATGTAAGATAGGGTGTTTACTGTGCACACACTTCCCAACTATTCCAGCGCCTTGGGACGTCCTCCCGACGTGAAAGGCGCTCTATAAATGGAATCTTGTTGTTGTGGTTGTATTCTTCAAAACCTAGCAAAATATATGCTAAGAACAGTCAAAAATCCCTAAGTTCTTCAAACTGTTTTCTACTAAATGCAGTGCCTTTAATTCACCTCTATCCTGCATTTGGAAACTCACTCACTCACTCAACTCACCTGTGTTGTGGTCAACCTCAAATATCTACTGAAATCCCTGTAGAAACTGGAGAGGCTCTGCAACAGAGGACACCTTGGTGGATAGAAAGCAATATTAGTATTTTGAACTTTGCTCCAGGGATGCCTTGGTGTTTAAGCTAATGCAGGAGAGAGAGAGAGAGAGAGAAAAAAACACTTGCTGATTCCACTGTCCCTCAATATTCCGATCAAGGGATAATTGGAAAAAAAGCTCCTTATTTAGTCAATCAACTTTTGCATTCAAACATATGTCTCTCAATATCGTGTGGGTGGGACGGATGTGAAAGAAGGGAAGAGAGAAACGAATAAATGAATGAATGAATGAATAAATGAATGAATGAATGAATGAATGAAGAGAGGGGGGAGAGGGAGGAGAGAGAGAGAGAGAGAGAGAGAAAGAAAGGAAAGAGGAAAAGACCTCCAGGATAACAGATCAACAGGGGACATCATCTGAACGTGGAGTGGTTATCAAATTACAAATATTGAGTGCAATGACACACGCAGTCTCAGACCTAAAATTAGTTTTTTTTTCGCCCCCAAAAAGTGTGCAGCCGTCTTCTTGTCGCAGTTGGAAGCAAACAGGGATAAAGTGCAATGCTCCCTTTAGTGGGTTGAGGCGCCGTCTAGTGCTCAGATCCACCAAAGTTATTGATCATTGGGTTGAGACCAAATTTCCTTCTGTCTTGCACAAGGCACTTAACGAGTGTTTAAAGGGCTGCCTCTGCTCTTAAGCACCTGGGGTTTCAAACCTCTGATGAGTTATTTTACACACACACACACACACACAAGATCTGTCCATTTACATTTCTAGATTGTCATTCCTCATTAACTCAACAAACCTGTTCAATAAATAAATAAGTAAATAAGTAAATAAATCTAGACTTCCAACAGTCACCCCTTATAAAAGCTAATGGTTTTGATAGCAGCTGCAGTTGTCCTGTCATCAAGTAATTGTTTGTGGTGGGGTGGGGGGGGATGCAGAATTTTGAGAAAGGGTGTGTGTGTGTGTGTGTGGTGGGTGGGGGGGGAGAGAAGGGGCGAAAGAGAGAGATGGAGAAGAGAAGGGAGGAAAGAGAGAGATGGGGAAGAGATAAGCGAAAAAAGGGAAGGAGAGAGAGGAGAGGGAGAGCTGGTGGAGAAGGGGAAGAAGGAGGAGAGAAAGAAGCAAGAGCTTCTGAGTGTTTCAATTCACGGAATAGCGAGCATTATAATACTAATCCTTGCATTTGATGCAGGGCTTTATCATGTCGTTGAGACGTCTGAAAGCGCTTCATAGGATATACTGCAAAGTGGATAGGCTGTGTATTTTGTGGGCGAAATGTGGCAGCCAGTTGTACACAGCAATGTCGCATAAACAGCCATGGAGTGAGTGAGTGACAAGTTACATCTTTTATTTGGGGGAGTTGGTGGCCAGGACACTGGGAGAAACTCCCTTCCGTTTTCGAACAGTACATGGGATCTTTAACACCCACCCGAAGGACTTAATGGACATTGAATAACTCCTTGAAAAGCAACTGGTTAAGTGTTTTGGGGAACAGTACTGGAGGTAAAGGGGCAGATGTGGACGTGGAAGAACATTCCACTTCTAAATTGCTTTCGATGAATTGTGCGTAAGATAATATGTACCTTCCCCCACCTTCCTCTCGGACATCTCCACCCTCCTATCTTCCTTCTCCCTCTGCTCTGAACGACTCCTAATCCTAGGCGACTTCAACCTCAACTTCAACCCCTCCTGCTCTACCTCTGCCGACTTCTCTTCCCTTCTCTCTTCCCTTAACCTCTCCCTCCTCATCCACTCTCCCACCCAAGTCCGTGGTCATCCCTTTGACCTGGTGATGACCCGGGACATCACCGTCTCGGACATCACCATCATCGATAAAGTCATCTCAGACCACCACTTCATCTCCCTCAACACCTACGTAACTCTCCCCTTTCTCAACCCCCCACCATCACATATCGCCCATGGAAAAAAATGTCCCCGCTCTCCCTCGCCACTGCCCTGGAGTCACCTCAACTCCTACATCTCTGGCCCTCCCTGACAGCTGTCATCACCCCTATCCTGAAAAAACCTTCCCTGGACCCATCCCTCCTCTCCAGCTACCACCCCATCTCTGACCTCCCATTCCTCTCCAAGGTCCTGGAATGAGTTGTCGAGTCCCAGCTCTGCACCTTTCTTTCTCACCATTCCCTCTTTGAACTGCTCCAATCCGGCTTCTGCTCTGCCCATAGCATGGAAACAGCCCTGGTCAAAGTCACTAATGACATTCTGAACATCTGTGATCAGGGCTCCCTCTGCCTCCTTGTCCTCTTCGACCTCTCTGCCGCCTTCAACACTGGCGACTACTCCATACTCATATATCACTGCTCCTCCTTACTTAATCTTCACAGACCTGCCCTTGCCTTTCATCACCTCCAGGCTTGACTATGCAAACGCCCTGCTTGTTGGCCTTCCCAACTCCTCCCTCCACAGGCTGCAGATAATCCAGAACTCTGCAGCTCGTGTCCTCTCCTGCACCAAACTCTGTGACCCTATCTCCCCCATTCTTGCCCGACTCCATTTGCTCCCTATCCTTCAGAGGATTCAGTTCAAAATCCTGTTCCTCACCTCAAAGCCCTCCATGGCCTCGCCCCACGCTACCTCTGCGACCTCCTAGGGACCAACCCGCCCGCTCCCTCCGCTCAGCCGGCTCTGGCTGCTCCACGTCCCCAGATCCACCCGCCCCACCATTGGCAGGAGAGCCTTCAGCCACTCTGCCCCCAACCTCTGGAACTCCATCCCCCAATCACTCCGCCTCGCCCCTCCTTAGCCTCCTTCAAGTCTCGCCTCAAAACCCTCCTCTTCGACCATGCTATTGGTCACCCCCTTCCCCTCCCCTCCCTTACCCCCTCAACCCCAGCTCGGGTCTGAAATGCTGACATTGTCCAGTGCCTTTGGATGTCCTCCCGACGTGAAAGGCGCTATACAAATGTAATCTTGTTGTTGTTGTTGATAATACGTGAACTTGTGTTTATTACAAATGTATAACAAATGATAGTGCTTTGATGTTTGCAATTCCCAACATCACCTGATTCCTATGATTTGATATGCTCCATCTGGCATTTACTTTGCATTCAAAGGCAGAATTCATAGACAATTTTATTCCATCCTCAGCAGATTTTTATTTTTTTGCTAGCAGAGGATTTCATGGGCGACAGTGATTGATGCCAGGCTTCTGTAATCAAATCACATTGTTTGAACTGGAGAATTGTTGTATCCTGTGCATTGAGCTGGTGAGTGATATGTTGAGCTTTCGTTACACTGCTGTTTTGTTGTTGAATAATGGCAAACTCTTTGTACGTTTGCATCTTCCATTAACTTCACAGCCTTATTGTTGTCACATGAATGAAAATATTAATGTTAATAAGTTCATGTGTACTCCGGGCTCTGTGAAACGTTGTAAACGCCAATAGAGTACAAATTTACATTTATATAGAGCCTTTCACGTCAGGAGGACCATCCCAATGCAATGGAGGATGCAGGGTTTGTTATAGTGTGATTATTAGTAATGCGATGCAACATTGGACAAGCACCTCCCAAAACTGACGTTCTTTTACATGCAGACACCACATCAGGAATAAAGGAACACAAATGGAAACAAAGATCCTGACAATAGTATGTTGTAATTCTCTTCAGAAGTAACAAATAGATTGTAATGGTTAGCATATGGTTAGTTTCATTGTTTTTCAAGCAACAACTAATGCAAGTATGATAAACATGTGTCTGTGTCTCCAGTAGTGATGGTTACTTGGTTTATTTCTTTGTTTCACTTGAGAGAAGAATACAATTTCTCATTACCCAAAGGTTGTGGGTTCAAGCTTCATGTCGGGACTTTTAACCCATAGTTTATGCTGACATTTCATAGCAATGCTGGGGATATGCTATCTTTTGGATGTGGCATTAACACCAAGGTTCAAATTGCATGTTCAGCTGGATGTTAAAGATCCCATAGCACTATCCAACAACAACAACAACAAATTACTAGAGTGTTTACCTTCACAACAAGTTGCTGTAAAGGAAAACAATGTAATCGGAGAGGTTGTTTTCTAAACCATGTGATTTGTCTCTTACCCAACTTAACTGGATGCCACCTTCAAAACTGTCATTTGCAGGATGAAAAGTTAAATGAATGAGCTATCTCAGTCCAAAAATATGATTGCTGCAGCTCCGATTCCATGGGGCTGTGAATAGAGTTCTGCTACAAAGTGCCTGAACATGCCAGTCATCAAAGGAGGAAGGAAGTACTGTAATCAGTTTAACGTGCGATGCTGTCATACACAGGGATGAAATTTATGTTCTACTGACGGGCAATACAATCTTTTAATGTGATAGGATTTATCATAATATCTCTTGGATAAACAAAATATGGCATTCTCAAAGTGGTGTTTCAGAACTCTTGTTATTCTAACAAATAGCAAGTACAATCAATTGACTTTTTCCTGTAACAATGATGAGATGAAGTTTCTTTCCCATTCAGGAAAGAGGTTCCATAACTTAATGTTGCCAATGCCCTATCCTCAATAATCAAATACAACAAATCAAGAAAAAAGGCATTAAAGAACAATAGTGTACAGTATGACATATTTACATTGATATAGTGCCCTTCACCTGCAATAGAACACAAATTTACATTGATATAGTGCCTTTGACGTTGGGAGGAAGCCATTTTTCAGTGACCATGACAATATGAATGTCAGGTTTGTGAACCTTTGAAATGAAGATTCCATCTTTAAAACGCATCAAAACCAACTTTGAATCTGAATAAAAAATAATATGAATTGAATATAATCTGCTGAAATTCAAGCATCCTATTGGAAAGAGATATAGTTTTGCTTAACTATCTGTTTAACTAGCAGGTAATCCCAGTTTCAAATGTTACCCTGGCACATGTTCCTAAGGGAAATCAAGGGAAGGCCCTGAAGTACATATATCTGTAAAAGAACATCCTTTACTTGCTGTGTAAACTGGTAGAACAAAGAGTACGTACCTTCTGAATAGAAGTCCAGGAGTTTGTATCTGTCAATTGAAACTGTTTAGTTTAGCCTGTCACCAACACTGTTCTTTCTCCCCTTCATTTCTATGGTGTCAAGTAGTTGGGAAGTGGGAAAACAGTAAAGAATACTTGTCTAAACAAGGCTCTTGTGCCTTCAATTAATCTATTCTAGTAAATTAATCTAGTTTGAAGATTAAGCAGATTTAGTGCCTTACACTGCATGTTAAAAAAAATTCTTACAATTAACATTGAATAAGAATTTAATGCACGTTTAATCTTTTGTAGTGCAATCACTTTCAAATTATATTATTTCACTACCACATTATAACTTTCCTTTGATTATCTTTGTCGCTGAAATATTCATCAGCCATCGTGTTTTCCTCATTCACTATAACAGAGCAGATCACTCGAATAATCTGGGTCAAGAATATATCCTTGACCTCAGAATGCTATCCCTTATCAATCAACAGAAGACACAATTAACAGGTCAAGATAAAATGTTATACTGTTTCTTTTCTCTCAAGATGGATAACTCAACCACTACAAACCTCTCTGTCAAATTAATATGAAAACGTACATTCCTTTTTGCACTTAATCAACACCTTTCAAGTCTGGAGGATGTCTCAAAACTCTTAAAAATGAAGGCTGGATAAAATAAACAAATGAAAAATCACTCCCTATATTATGTTAAACAACTCCAAATAAGGCAATTTAATGTTTAGATTAATTTTGTTCTATACACATATTGAATTAACAAGATTGAATCTTAGCCTAGGTAATGACTGTATTACAACTGCTTCAGTTAATGGAATAAAAATTAAACCTGGATCCAGATTTACGCTATTTGTATAGCATTTCAGAACATTGAGAATGTAACAAATTCTCAAATCCTTTCTTCGTTTCAATATTAAGCGCTTTGAGATATCCCCCCACAGATGCGAAAGGTGTTGTATAGATATAAGTTGTAGTGTATTGTACTTTGAAGCAAGTAATCAGTAAGTTCCTTTTAAGAGCCACAGAAAAACAACTTCAAACTTAAGGGCTGAATTCAACAATTTGTTAAATGCTGGGCGTTGCCGGTTGCCTGCTCCTAACAGACTGTTCTTGTACACAAACCACATCTTCTGTAACGCTAAGTCCTGATCATTCTGTCCTCCGGCTGGTACCTAATATATTCCTTGCATTCTTTCCATAGCTTAATCTAAAAGTGTCCATGTTTCTATACCGTCATTAAGAACCGGTATTAAATTCCCATTTGCTAAATTGTGCAATGTTCAATTCTGATGTGGCAAAATTAACAAATAGTTGCGCTCAGCTCATTAAGTATTGTAATACCAACCAAAGTATTGGAACATATATCTTTGGAAAATTATTACGCTGTGATATGCATTCTGCCACAGGCGAGGAGAAACCTTTGTTAAGCAGAACACCTCTCCAAATCTTTGCGCCTCTCTGGAAGTGAATCCATTCCAGGGTACCTTGTCCTTCACAAAGAGAATAAAGAAAAGAGAGCTCTACACTATGTCTTCTGCCATTTCTCCAGGATAAGAGATGGGATGGTCTAGGCTATGGATTAATCCATGTTAAGTTCCAGCACCATCAAATAGGTGGATGACAACTCTCTTTAGAGAAAGCTCCCCCAAAAATGGAATTGCACAAAAAACATCAAAACATAGCATTTGGAGTATGCCACAAGGGAAAAAATGTAAAACAAACAAGCTTGCTTCATTATTTCCAACCATTCAGCAAACGCTTGCAATAATAATAATCCTTGTATTTGATATGGCATCTTATCACATCTTCGAGATGTCTCAAAGCGCTTCACAGAATATACTGTAAATTGATTGTATATTTTGTGGGCGAAACGCGGCAGCCTTTTGCGCACAGTAGTGTCCCACAAACAGTCGAGGATTGAGTGACCAAGTTATTATCATTGTTATTATTAATTTATTTATTGATTTTGAAAGGATTATTACCCCCGAGAAAAGCGATCCACCAATTGACTACCACCGGGTTCCTATTTACTGCTAGGTAAACAGAAACGTGTGGAGAAAGGAAACTTACCCAACATTTCGCCCTGACTGGGAATCGAACCCAGGTCCTCTCACTTGTGAAGCGAGTGCTCTAACCACTAAGCTACAGGACTCAGCAATATTCTAAAATTTATTAATTACAATAACAACAACAACTTGCATTTATATAGCACCCTTCATGCTGGGTAGCATCCTGGTGCAATCCATGATTACTCCGTTATGAATTGTTTTTATTTAGTTTAATACACACAGGCTTCATTTTTGAGCTGTCATTTTGAAGGATGTTTTCTAACATTATTCCAGAGTGAAAATAATAAGTTCACGATCTACAGAAACACTGTAATGAAAGCCATCAGCGAAGTCAGAATTGAATGATACGCATGCATGTGATACACATGATGTTTTATTAAATTCAACACAAATTTTGTAAGCATTTCAGAAACTATTATGAATGAATAATTGATGAACATATTCTAAAATTGCATCATATGCCTATGGACCAAAGAGACAAAGAGCAAATCCCCTTACATCACTGGCGCGCAAAGCAGCTGAAACTGAAAATTTGACAGAAACAAAATTTTGTGATCTTAATTATGATTATTCTTGAATTTGACACGGTGCCTTTCTTGTCGGGAGAACGTCTCACAACGTTTCACCGATGTTCTGTAATGTGTACTGGCTGTGTATTTTACAGACAAACACAACAGCCAATGTGCACACAGCAATGTCCCAAAAACAGCCACGGTCAACTTTATCTAGAGGTTCGTTGGGCAGGATACTTGGGAGAAACTCCCTTCTCTTTTCAAATAGTTCCACATGATCTTTACCATCCATCATCTAGGGTTTAACGTCTCATCCGAAGGACAGCACCTTCAACAATATGCAATGCTCCTCCAGCACTTCATTGATGGTCTGCCTCGACTAATTCAAAGTCCTGACATGGTATTTGAGCCCACAACCTTCTGACTCAAAGGTAAGAGTGCTACCAACTGAGCCAGCCTGACATCCTATCAGAAATGAAAGTGGCAAAAGGCAAACTTTTTTCGTGGATGTTTGCAATGTCCCGATATCCTGCCTACCCTGATTTATTCTTCAGAGACGTTCCTTGCATTTCTGAAAACAACTCCATTCATTACGGGTATATTTACATCATTATACAGTAGTGCATCGCATTATGCAGATGTATATAATTATTTTTCTAAGGATCATTAGTTATAGTTTATAACTACAGTCGAAGCCTCCTAATGCAATGTTTTTGTGGTGAGTAAAATGTTCCCATTATCCACTTGTTCCCATTACCCAAATGTTAAACAATAGATGGCAATGAATCAGGATCTCAGCAGGATAACTTTGTAAAAACATCTTGTCATTAACAAGAAGCATATTAACGAAAAGACACAAATTTATATATATATATATATGCATTTGTCTTGTCAACTCTCGAATACATACGGAAGATAAAGTAGTGCAATTTAAGTTATCCATTTGTAATAAATGTGTGTATGAAATCTGGGAATAAGTTCTTCCACTTTGTTGCAGCTACTTTCAGTTGGTTCTGTGTGCACTGTTGGAAAAGACAGCTCAAAGTGACATTGAAATCCTCAGTGTATTTTCTCATATTTCCTCGGATTTTTGGCCCTCTTGAAATTCACTCCCAGCTGACCATTTACTGCTGAGTTCAATAGAAGAGGAAGCATCTTCTACAGCAGAATTGTCTGTGTCAATGCCTCAATGACTCATTGTGATTTGTGCCAAGTGGAACCTAATGTTTTCTATTCACTTGTTTGATTTTCATTTAATATGCATAATATGGTGATGTTTGTTAAACGTAAGTTCTTTAATGTATTTCTTTACGATATTCATACAGTACATTAACACCATGGTTTCAGCAGCAAACTACATGTTTATTTTATTCACTTTCAGTCACCCAGTGACAATCAATGAAGTGTGTAAAGTCTGAGATTAAGTTCTGCCGTTTGCTGTAGCTGCTTTCAATCGTTCCTATATACTGCGGCTGCAGTTGGTAGAACTCTTCTGGATTCAAGCCCTGTATTAGTACTTTGAGGTCACAATTTAGGCTAACACTCCAGTGCAGCGCTAGGAAAATGCCATCTTACAGATTAGAGGTTAAACTGAAGTGCCATCTACTTGGTCGAATGGATGTTAAAGATCCATGACATGACTCGAAAAGAGAAGGGAGTTTCTCTCAGTGTCCCGGGCCAACAATTGCACCCAGATAAATAATCTGGTCATTCATTTCATTGCTGTATGTGGGATGTTTCTGTATGCAAATTGCCTGCTGCCTTCACTCACAATATATAAAAAGGTTCTGTGAAGTGCTTTGGGATGTTTCAATGTTCTGAGTAAGAATGCTATACAAATGCAAAGATGCAAAGTGTTTGGTATATCCTTATTAGCAGCAATCTAAATACTGTGAAGTGTTTTGAGACGTCTTCCTGAAATGTAAGGAGCCACATCAAATGTAGCATGTCTGAAGCACTTTGAGATGTCCACCTGACATGAAAGGCACTATATAAAGTGCAAGTATTAATATTGCGAAACAGAAGCTTCAATCTATAGGCCAGCTTGGCCAAACAAGTAGAGACGTCTTCCACTCTCCTTAAGGTACCGTCTCTCTCCGCAGCATTCACTTACCATGAACGTTTTGCTACCTTTTCCAATAATTATTCTGTTCCACGTTCACTCCCAGATTAGCCTTTCAGTTTGAAATTTTGGCAACTATAGGTAAACATATTTGTTCTGGAACAGAATTAAAGTTCAGTTAATACCTTGGTTTTGTGTCAACCACATTTTTACTGAAGCTAATATGAATCACAGCCAACTTCCCACTGTTTTGGACAATTAAAAGCTTAAAATTGCTGGCTCTTGCCACCTGATTCTGGAAACCCAAAGGCTCATTCCTCCTTTATCCTCACACAATTCGATGGGAGGAAAGTATAGGCTGTGAGAAACATCACATCACACATTGCATTTGGCCCCACTATTTGCAGATAGTGAATGAGAGAAAATAGGCCTCCAGTGTCTATTCTATTGAATTCAATTTAACTCCTTCGTGTCTATCATGGGAAGCGATTTATCAATGCTTGCACTCAGCACAAATACACAACATCTAAATGCAAGGGCAAAACTCCATTCTTTTGTTCAGAACCTTTTTACTTTGTACTAAATATACCCGTTTTACATTCAGCCACAGCAGACATGATGGGTTAATAAATATCGATTTGAATGTATTTTTATAATTTAATTTTCATAGTTCTGCCAATATGTCTGGAGAAGTCTTTTAGAACAAAAATAAAGGAACAGAAGTGGATTTTGTTCAATTTTATATATCTATATTTTATTTTCTAAATATAATAGTGGCATGGGATATTTTTCTATAATAATAATATTGCTTGCATTTGATATAGCACATTTCACATCGAGAGAATGTCTCAAAGTACTCAATAGGGTTCACTGAAAACTGTAGACACCATATATCCTGCAATGCTTCTAAAATGTCACAGCCAATGCCTGAATAATCAATGCTTTTATCAAAATAATGATGATGTTTTCATACTATAATTGGTGACATGTTTTAACACTAGGGGATGCTGTCGATATTTGTCTTGAAAGGATACAGAATCTAGATGCAGATATTTGCTGGACACAAAATCATAAGATTAGTTTGGATGAAGAAGGCCCTTCAGCCCATGTGATCCCATCCATCCAGAAAACCCGCCCTACAGTTTACCTACTAAAACATCCAGCTGTGTTTTTAAATGTCCTGCCCTCAACCACCCTTCCTGGCAACATGCTCTAGTCTTTAATTACCCTCTGACATTTCCCCTGGTCATTTATTCCCGCAGCAATATTTCAATTCTATTAATACTATTTAATTGTTTTTCTTCTTTTTTACAAAAAGGGAAATGCTGGTGTAACATCACTTTGAGTAACTTCTTCAATTGTTCCTGCGGCGTTCTTGCAATGACTAAAATCTTCTGACCCGAAACATTTGAGTGCCATAGTACATTATTTCCACCCTCTACAGTAGAAAAAAAAGTTGCTGATCTAATTCAACATCTTGGAACATGACCTGAATTAGCGACCTCCCCCATGGTTCAGTGGGTTGGGATGGCTTGTTCTTGCATTTTTTCTTTCTGACGTCCCACCAGGTGCAATATCCAACTGACTTCCTTTTTTTCGCTTCGACATCTGACCTGTAACTGGAACTGATGAAAATCCATCAGAGAAATGGGACTGAGGGATTTCAGAGCCATTTCGGCACCGCAATTGCAAATGCAAAAAATGTCAAATGTGGTTTCATGTGAGCCGAACCACTTGTGTACATCTTAGGTGCAGACCTTTAGTAATGTTCAGCATACACCTACCTGAGTGGCAAAGGGATTTGTCCATCAGTAATTACATTCACGGTAAAGGAGCAGTTAACAGCTCCATCAAGTGGGCACTTCAGCACACTGAGCACGGTGCTGCTCAGGCTAAATCTCACAGCCAGCCAAAGAAGCCTCTGCTAACCAACCACAACATAATTCAGGCACACCACTTCACAATATATCCCGTGAAGCGCTTTGAGACATCTCGACGATGTGATAAGGTCTTACATCAAATGCGAGGATTAATCAGTTTTAAAAATTCAAGGATTAATTAATTGGTCACAATTAGGTGTGAAAAGGAAAAAACATTACGATCTCTTTTACTGCACGTGTGCAATATTTTCCCCCTGTTAACTTCATGCATAAATTGTTTTTATTTGTATTTTTTCTTACCGCAGCAACCACGTTGCTTATCGTTGGTGGATGAAAAACAGGTATCACCCTTGCTCATTTGGTAGCATTCTCGTCTCTGAGGCAGGGGAGGGTGGCAAGGGGAGATTTCTGTTACTATCAAGAAGTAATTTGTCACAAACTATTACAATCCAGATTAGTGCCATTGCTAGGAACAATCTCCAAATTGAATGTGTAATGGATAATGCTGCAGAATTTCCCATTTAGTAATTTCCAGCCTATTTATATGTTGTTTCCATGGATACTATTATCATTCAGCCGTGTGCCTTCATTAATCTTGGACCTTGACAGTGAAATGAAGACAAAAGTTCCCAGTAAATGAAAATAGCAACAAAACTAGTTGGGGTGTTAATTGATGTTCCCAGCTGTTCCATTAAAGTGTCACCGATTTACTGTTGTTCCTTGTGCCTAATCCACGAGCCTTGCTCATTAATGAGGCAGATATATACACTGCACAGCCCTGAAGGTGACATAATATCATAAATGTTAGCATTAGGAGAGCATTCATTTCAAAATTATTTTCTGCTTCAGGGCAGTAAAATAACCACTTAGTTTCTATTTTGCGCTGGGTGAACCGAACAGAATTTGAGAAATCTTTCCCCCCCCCCCCCTGAAATAACATTCCTCAAAACTTTACAACGATATAATATATTGAGAGCAAAATAAAGCACATCTACACTGATTGATTCCATTTATGCAGCACCTTCGAGCATCCAACATTTTGCAAATAGTAAAAACTTCAGCTTCACCTTTTTGATTGGTTTTCTGTGTTTTTTTAAAGACTCTTGCAGACAGCTGTCTTCAAAATTGAGTCTACATTTATGGATTTGGAATAAATCTAGATCCAATTTTTTCCCCTCTCCCAGATGGCCTAAGAAACATCACAATTTTCACCACAAATTTAATCGAACTTTCCATTTTATCAAAGGCACTGCATTGTGCTGAAATCCTGATAGCAACAACAACAACTTGGATTTTTTATAGGCCCCTCATGCAGGGTAGCGTCCCAGAACGCTTACCATAGAGATTTCAGATCCAGATTCATGTCTCAAATACTCCACTTAGTGAGTTCTTAGTTTCAGTTTAGGTACTAGTTTAGGGAAAGGAGGACCTGAGTAGAAAAGGCTAAACGAAATGAAAGGATTTATGATGTACTATTCATAGAATTACACAAAACCAGGTCATTTAGCTCAACTAGTTTTGGCCAGTGTTTACACTTCGCATGAGCCTCCACACATTCTAATCCTCCACCTCCCCCAGCCCTTCCTATACCCCTCTAGTCCTTTCTCTCCATTCCCCATTCCCAAGCCAAAGGATTCCTAGGAACCTCTTGCAGACAAGCCTTTGACCAGGAATTTCTGTAACCTCGCAGAGTGAGGTGTGTGAGAGGGATGCAGTCATGCCCTTTTCCATTCTCTGTCAGTCAGTGAAGTTTGCATCGACTTGGTCCTCCCAAGTGAGATCAGAAACTGGGCTTGCGCGGAATCACACAGAAAGCTCCTAGTTTCTATTACTCTGTGTCACAGCATTTCGCTCACAAAAAATATACAGTTAATTCACTTTACAGTATATTCTGTGAAGCGCTTTGAGACGTCTCGAAGATGTGATAAAGTGCTATAACAAATGCAAGGATTATTATTATTAGCATGCCTATGCAGGTCTAATGCACCACCACTAGGCTAGCTCCAAAATGTTGGCCTAGATTCGATTCACCAAAGTTATCAATGCCATTGACTTACTGATACTCAGAGCTGCCTCTGATCATGACATCTGCCTCTGAGCTGAATGACATCAGTGAAAGCATGTCACAAGAAGCATGACACAGACAACCGTTATTGATCAAATGACTTGTAGAACAGCATTACTCAATTAGTTTGTGCAAAACGCTACCAGCCTAATCACTAGCTTGTTTATAATAGATATCTAACCCTTTTAAAGACTACCTGGCGTAATCAATTTGACTCCATTTCTCACTAAGCGTAAAGTTCACTGGAGGCAATATATATATACAGTATTAAGAAAGCCATAGCTATTATCCTTACTCTTGTGTCTCCTCTATGTATCCATCAAGGATCGGCTGAAAGCTGCCCTAATACATGGATTTACTCCATGTTTAAACTAAAGAAACCTAAAATGCCCGAGACCCTTTAAAGAATTTTTATATAGATATTGGAGACATGAAAGTCCATTTAGTCTGAGCTTGTAAGACCGTTCAAAATGAACAGATCAATCTTAATTTGAAAGTCACTTCATAGAGCTTAGACTCAGTGGAATATAAGGGCTTTGGTGTTGTCATCATTTAGGTTAAGTGCTTTGAGATGCTCCCCCACATGAAGGGGGCTATATAATTGCCAATTGTTGTTTTAAACCAATGTCCAATTTTGATATCTATTCCGACTGATTGCTACTATTGGAAAATAAATTCTAGGGTTGAAATCATTCATTTTTGTTGAATTCTTGACTTTTAACATTTTTTTCCATTGATTAACATAATTGCTAATTAGGTCCAGAATTTCTATTCCAACTTTTTCTTGATATCCCCCCTCAACACCTCCCTACCCCCATCCGTCCGTCCGTCCCTCTTCCCACATATCTCAGACCCACAGTCAGCTGTGTGGCGAGCTTTGCAGCATCCTCCATGATGTAAAAGCTTCTATATAATGTTGCCTTGGGAATTATGTGTACAGTGTGATAAAGAGTGTAGTGTTCCTGCAGGAATCATCCCATCCCAAGTAGCTCCATTCCTTAAATTACAGTTATTACAGTAGCAGGGTTTACAAATGAATGAGAGCTTCATGTGTCTTTACAGTATATTCTGTAAAGCGCTTTGAGATGTCTCGAAGATGTGATAAGGCACTCTATCAAATGCATGACTGGGTGGTCTAAACAACTGAACACAGGAAGTTCTGAATGGAAGAATAAGAAAAGCAAATGAGAAACATTTTCATAATAATTAAGCAGCGAGAAAGTTTGCCAGGATTTAATTTCCTTTTAAGTACAAAGTCTCGTCAGACAATTAATGTGCCTGTCATCACTGCAGGTTTTTAGCAGGCAGAATATTGTATTGGGTTCCTGATGCATGTGTGGATTGCATACATTTCATTGATTGCTAGGTCGAAATGAAAAGGGCAAGTGTCAGAAAGTGCACTTTCCATAACTCCTGTAAATTAACCTAATTCTTTCTAAAGGCCAGATTGTTTGTCAATGTTACCTCACCCTGTAGTTTTTTTCTTACCTTCCAAGTGCACTTTTGCCTCATTCTTGCTCCAATTTGTGTAAGCAGTCGTGCTGACAAAAGACTGCTCTAACCTCATTGCATGAGGACAAGAACTTTAATCAATGTTGTTTGGTTAAACCCCATCAATGAACCCCCAAATCAGGACTTTGAGCTTACAGACGAGGCTGGGTCTCGCCAGTGGTGGAATGCTGCAATGTTGGAGGTTCCCATCTGCCCGTTCAGGTGGACTTTAAGGACGGCACTCGTCGAAAAGAGAAAGGAATTTCTCCTGGAGTGCTGGCCAACAATCCTCCAGATAAAATTGCCGAATAGTGGGCAGATAAAGCGGGGAATGTGAAGCAAGCCAATGTTCGCTGAGCGAAACAAGATTTTGCAATTTCTGGCTTACTACTGTAATTTACTTAATAGGAAAAACCATTCCCATTAGGAAATGCTTTGTGTTCTAGTCTGAATGCACTCAATAATAACTTTAGATGCATTATGGAGCAACAGCTTTGATAATCTGTTGGGGGAAATTCTCAAAAGGAACAAGCAAGGGATCCACCAACTCTGTTGGGAAAGATTACTGTATTTCAACAGAACTGTAATGCTCCGTAGTTAGTTCATGTGTGTATAAAATGTTCAGAGACCTGAAATATTTGACGCAATTCAAAATATTGAAGGAAGAAAGAAATACTTTAAATAAAAATGAGGGATGGTAGCTGAACTGGGTATCTACAATAACATGTGTATTGATGTTAAACATCAAATGATTAGAACCCACTTTAGGATAAAAATAACAATAATCCTTGCATTTAACATATTGCCTTGTTATGTCATTGAAATGTCTCAAAGCGCTTCAGAACATTTACAGTAAAGTGTGTTGACCGCGTATTTTGTAGGCAAACTTGGATTTCAGTCTTGTGCTTTCATTAACAAAGTGAGTATGAACATTTAAAGCCATTGTTTGTCCATAAATATTTGAAGAACATTTGAAGAAATGCTGTTTGTTTCATGTAACTCATTTCCTGTTATGTGGAGTAAAATTATCCTGTGTTGTATCTCGCAGCTAAAGTTCACCGTTGACCTGAATCTTCTGTGAATCATATTATTTTGTGATCATCCAGCAGGAGGGACTGCACAAAGTGACATTGATTTAGCTGTTAATAATGCAGTAGAATGAAATCAAGTGCATTCGCCAATTTTCTTTAAAAACTAATTTAGTAACTTATCTGATTGATTCACCATTAGCCATTGAATGTTCATGAAGTCAATACATTACCTCAGCCAAAAGTACAGAATACATGCATTTTAGTTTTCAAAGCAGCTCTGCATTATTTTCAATGTTTCTTTGCACAAGGATATATTGTATGGCAATATGTGGATTGATTTGTTCAATATTTTCTTTATAACATATGCATTGAAAACACATCAGAGCAATAAGCACATTACAGCTCAATCTGCTTATTGATTGCTGCCACAGCAAAATTGTGTCATTTATACCCATTGAATAAACGACCTAACTGCAAAGGAATATAACGGCTGTCTGATGTTTTAATCTTCTAAATTCAACACTGAGCCTATTTTGCTAATTTTAACAATTTTATCTTTTTGGCTAGACCTAAGTGACAACTGATTACAATACCAACTGGACATTTTAAATGCATACATATAAATGTTTAATTATAGTAAATGAATGTTTTTCTTTATTTAGTGCTGCCTTTTATTATCGAACAGTTGGTGAATTTGTACACACAACAGGAAGAGCTTAGATGGACTTGCACATTTTTCATTCTGGTTTCAGGAATGGTTTAGCGTTCTGTGTGGAGAAAAACTCATGCTTGTATATGGATGTTCAGACAATCGCAATCTGAATTTATCCGTCACAGAATTATTGGTCGTGAATATCCACGGATTGAAAGGTGCAATTTAACATCAATATGTAATCCATCTATATGACACACCATTGTTTGGCACTCACCGAGAACAAGCAACAGAAAGCTGCACACTTTTTATGAGAGTTCAAAAACTGTTAAGAATTATTTCAGCGTCTCAACTAAACCTGGGTAAAATATATCAGTGCTATTTCACTAGTATTGCTCGAATGCATGAATTCTTGAGCTGAAGTGAGCTGGTGTAAATTATGTAATAGATGCTTCGAAGCAGCATTGGTATTCTAGTTTCGGGTTATTCTCGAACAAGTGAAATATAAATATTCCTTACCACAATCTTACTCATAATTTTATTTTATGCATGCAGACTGCGCACAATGGTTATGCTGATAATAATAATCCTTGCATTTGATATAATGCTTTTCACGTCTTCTAGACGTTTCAAAGTGCTTCACACAATATACTGTAAAATGGAATGACTATAGTTTGTGGGCGAAACGCGGCAGCCAATTGCGCACAGCAGTGTCCCACAAACAGTCGTGGATTGAGTGATCAGATTTTTTTAAAGAAGGAATTGTTACCCTCGGTAATGACAATAATAATAATAATAATTCTTGCATTTGATACAGTGCCTTATCACATCTTCGAGACATCTCAAAGCGCTTCACAGAATATACACTAAAGCGAGTTGACTGCATATTTGTGGGAGAAACGTGACAGCCAATTGCCCGCAGAATGACACAGTATGATGGCGCATACTGCATAGTTATTGCGTTTTAGTTTGGTCCAGGGATAGTTCAATTAATTCCTTACTTTCTCTTCACATTTTGTGAATGAAGGTGGGTCCACTTAGACTACAGCATTGGAGTGACAGCTTAGCCGATGTGATTCCAAATCCCAAATCCTTCTGACTCAGAGGCGAGAGTGCTACCACTGTGCCGGGCTGACACACAGAATAAAAATGAAAGTCCTTATAGTTAAAGCAAAAATGTTCTTCCAGATCAGAGATTTCAGCTCAGCAGTAGACACATTGTCCTTGCAAATCTGACCAGCTTCTTTTTTTCTCTCCCTTGCAGCCAGACACGGCACATCCTGTTGTGTTTCTGTCTCAAATGGCCTCTTGCTTTTTCAGTGCAGTGCAGACTCACACACAACTCAGCCACTTGCTAATCTTCCAGAATGAATCCATTAGTGCTAATGTGATTCAGGGAAGCAGTAGATCGAGATCTACAGAATGGCAAGACACAGGGGATATTTATAGTATTATAAATGCAAATCCCTTTCAAGAACAAGATGAGAAATGGAGTTAAGAGGAGTCCTGTAGCTTAGTGGTTAGAGCACTCGCAAGCAAGAGGACCTGGGTTTGATTCCCGGGCTGGGCAAAACACGCCTCTGTTTACCTGACAGTAAGTAGTAACCTGGTTGTTAGTTGATTGGCAGATTGCTTTTCCGGAGTAATAATCTCTTCAAAAAAAATAATAATAATTTGGTCACTCAATCCACGATTATTTGTGGGACACCGCTGTGCACAATTGGCTGCCGCTTTTCGCTCACAAAATATACAGTCAATTCACCTTACAGTGTATTCTGTGAAGCGCTTTGAGATGTCTTGAAGACATGATAAAGCACTATATCAAATGTAAGGATTATTAAAAGTGGAAATGTGCAATTGTTGAAAAGGAATGCGTACCTTGTATGCAATCAAAAAGACCTTCATTGTACATAACAGAATTATATTCGCCAATGAGTAAAAGATCTTCCGAATTCCCATTTACAGCAGGGAACAAGATTCATTCTGCAAGAGCGAGTCGATGGAGATTTGTTCATTCCTCTTTTCATTCATTGTGTAGAGTAGGAGCAACAAAGTGGCTAGCTTTAGCATAGGCATTGAAGATTTTCATGTTGGCAGGAAATGTTCGCAGTAACGCTACCACATCAGCATATACAAATGCACCTCTCTTTATGCAAGCCAACTGTTATATGAACTTCAATTCACCTAAAATAAGTCCCATGGCCTTCAGGACAAGCTGTGAAACAAATTCAAGGAAAATGCATATACTGTTATCTCTGCATATATTTTAAAAGTATTGCATTACACCTTTATATTGAATATTACTATAGTTGGCATATGTGATATATTATTAAAGTCATATTGGTTATCCAAAAAAATACAATTTAATCACCAGTTTACTAATTAACATGATGTTGCTGTTTAGGCTCTTCTGCCAAAACACGTCTCCTTTTCTGAAGTTGGCAATGCTAAGAGGGAAACAAAAGTTCAGCAGGTCTCATTAATATTACTGCCAATTCAGAAGCTGCAGAGAATTACGGAAATGTAGAAGACTGTCTCGTCTTTCAAGCCTTTGAGCATTTAAAACGTATTTGACTGTTACATTTGTACTGAAAGGACTCAATCTCTCCATTGGAATCACTGTGGTTAACACTGTGGGTCTGTTCTCCTCAGTGAGTTTCCTTATATCCTCCATTACTGTTGCAGCAGAAGATTAAATCACAGCTGGAACCATAGATGTCCTCAAATCCTGCTTGTGCTGTGTTGCGCTACTATTCATGATGTTTCTGATAGATCTACTGTTGCTGTAATTTTTCAATGTGAAATGGAAAAGATATTTAGAGGAGGTCTAGTCGTGAACAAAGTATACAAATTATTAATGCCAACACATTGTATTAATTTCTACAGATTATTATTTATGCACTCCACGCCTGTATTTCATGAAACAAGGAGACACGATTTTTGTCAACTAAAATGGTTCAAGGTTATTCGTTTTAGGGGTAGATACATTGAGGGAATCGGTAAGAAATGTCATGGGAATGACAGGCTGATGATCTACTCAAGCCTGAAATTGTTGCTGCTTTTGCTATTATGTTGGGAGCAATATTGCAACGCTTGGCGATTTGAGGGAGAAATGTTAAATTACAGAATAGGATTACACCTACCACTCCAAACCCATTTGGGTATTATCACTTGCTGGTTTGGGAATGGATTGATTGCAAGGAGCTCATGGCAGTCTCCAGTTGTTAAAAACCATGTGACTGTGGAAACTTAGAATGATATCATTCAGGTTGAACTCTAAACTAAGAGAGAGAAAGCGTTAAGGGAACTTGTGGTATTAAAAAGTGAATTGTTTTTGTATTTTAGTTCTTTTTATGGGCGTATGAAATTTACATTTTCCAGCGCCTTGGGACATCCTCCCGACGTGAAAGGCGCTATACAAATGTCATTTTGTATTTTTTTGTGTTGTATTTAATTTTTCCTTTGAAGCTCCTTGGTGCTTTATCATGTCTTTGAAACGTCTCAAAGTGCTGCAAAACTTCTTTACTCAAGAGAGTGGTGGGACTGTGGAACTTGCTTCCGCAAGGAATAGTCGAGGCGAATAGCAAAGAAGCATTTAAGGGGAAGCCAGATAAGTACACGAGGGAGAAAGGAAATAGAAGGTTATGCTGATCGGCTCAGTTGAGGAAGGGAAGAAGGAGACTCATGTGGAGCATAAATGCCAGCATAGACCAGTTGGGTCAAATGGCCTGTTTCTGTGCTGTATATTCTATGTAATTCTACATAAAACATTGACTGATCCAAAGTCAAGACTGCCTGGGCTGAGGGTACGCTCCCGTTTCGAAAACTTGAACCATTTTAACCAAACAGCCTTTGGGTAAAGACCAATTCCTAACTTCCCACCCCACCCGCTCAGGTCTTTTTTAATTCAGAAAGGCACATCATCCATTTAAGAATACTGCGGTCGGGTTGTAGAAATGACTTGTTAAAAGAACAATGGTGAATGCCTACCCAAGGTCCACCCCGCAGTCCCTCGGCCTCGCCCCCTCCCTCGCCTCCTTCAAGATCCGTCTCAAGACCCTCCTCTTCGACCATGCTATCTATCTCCCTGCTTCTCCCCCCCCCCCCCGCCCCATCCTCCACCTTCCCCCATCCCGACCTCCAGCTCGGGTCCGAAACTCTGTCTGTCCAGCGCCTTGGGACGTCCTCCCGACTAGAAACGCGCTGTACACCTGTAATTTTGTTGTTGTTGTTGTTGTCAAATCAACAAAATATTGCAGGGGGCGGAGTCGCTGCTGCTGGTGGGTATGAGAGGGGGGCGGAGTCTCTGCTGCTGGTGGGAATGAGAGGGGGCGGAGTCTCTGCTGCTGGTGGGAATGAGGGGGGCGGGGTCTCTGCTGCTGGTGGGTATGAGGGGGGGCGGGGTCTCTGCTGCTGGTGGGAATGACAGGGGGCGGAGTCTCTGCTGCTGGTGTGTGTGAGATGGGGCGGGGTCTCTGCTGCTGGTGGGAATGAGAGGGGGCGGAGTCTCTGCTGCTGGTGTGTGTGAGAGGGGGCGGGGTCTCTGCTGCTGGTGTGTGTGAGATGAGGGCGGGGTCTCTGCTGCTGGTGTGTGTGAGAGGGGGCGGGGTCTCTGCTGCTGGTGTGTGTGAGAGGGGGCGGGGTCTCTGCTGCTGGTGGGAATGAGGGGGGGGGGGTCTCTGCTGCTGGTGTGTGTGAGAGGGGGCGGGGTCTCTGCTGCTGGTGGGAATGGGAGGGGGCGGGGTCTCTGCTGCTGGTGTGTCTGAGAGGGGGCGGGGTCTCTGCTGCTGGTGTGTGAGAGAGGGGCGGGGTCTCTGCTGCTGGTGGGAATGGGAGGGGGCGGGGTCTCTGCTGCTGGTGTGTGAGAGAAGGGGCGGGGTCTCTGCTGCTGGTGTGAGAGAGGGGGCGGGGTCTCTGCTGCTGGTGTGTGAGAGAGGGGGCGGGGTCTCTGCTGCTGGTGTGTGTGAGAGGGGGCGGGGTCTCTGCTGCTGGTGTGAGAGAGGGGGCGGGGTCTCTGCTGCTGGTGGGAATGGAGGGGGCGGGGTCTCTGCTCATGACGCGTGAGAGTGGGCGGGGTCTCTGCTGCTGCCGGTGTGTGATTGACACCTCGGTTGAGCGAGCGCGCGCGCGCGTGTGTGTGTGTGTGTGTGTGCGTGTGTGAGGTTCCGCGCACGCGCACTGGCCTCGTGGGCCGCGCGCCGTCGGATTGTTCTGGAAGCTGTCGCTGCCCCTGTGGTGGCGGCGGCGGGAGGACGATGGCGGCCACTCGCTACCGACGCTTCCTCCGGCTGTGCGAGGAGTGGCCCATCGACAGGACCAAAAAGGGTCGCGACCTCGGCACTTTCCTCAGGCAGCGGGTGGCGCAGGTCTTCCGCGAGGGGGAGAGCACCCAGGTAACCCCCCGAGAGAGAGAGAGCCACACCGCCCAGGGGTTCAAAATCTACCCCCCCGGTCCCGGGCCTGAGTCCCTGACCAGAGGCCCGAGATCCACCCCACCCTCCCCCCCCCCCACACACACACATCCCTCCCTCATACCCCTCCCCACCCTCCCCACACACACACACACACATCCCTCCCTCATACCCCCCCTCCCTCACACACACCCCTCCCACACACACACATCCCTCCCTCATACCCCTCCCCACCCTCACACCCCCCCCCCCCCCACACACACACACACACACATCCCTCCCACATATCCCCCCCACCCTCACACACACACCCCTCCCTCACACCCCTCCCCACCTTCACACACACACCCTAATACACACCACACCCCTCACACCCCCCCCACCCTCACACGCCCCCCCCCACCCTCACACGCCCCCCCCCACCCTCACACGCCCCCCCCCACCCTCACACGCCCCCCCCCACCCTCACACGCCCCCCCCCACCCTCACACGCCCCCCCCCCACCCTCACACGCCCCCCCCCCACCCTCACACGCCCCCCCCACCCTCACACGCCCCCCCCCACCCTCACACGCCCCCCCCCACCCTCACACGCCCCCCCCACCCTCACACGCCCCCCACCCTCACACGCCCCCCCCACCCTCACACGCCCCCCCCCACCCTCACACCCCCCCCCCACCCTCACACACACACACCCCTCTCCCACACCCCTCCCCACCCTCACACCCCTCTCACACACACACACACCACACCCTCACACCCTAACCCCCACCCTCACACACACACCCCCCTCTCTCACACCCTCACACACACCACAGAGAGAGAGAGGGGGTGGGGGGAGCTGGGTTCAATTTCCCCCTCCCCCACGGGCGGGACAGGTCAGGGCCAAACGTAGGGCAAGTTTCCTTACTCGCTCCACACACGCAAGCAGGCGCGCGCACGCCTCCGTTTACCTAGCAGTAAATAGGAGCCCGCTTGTTGGTCGATTGGCGGATCACTTTTCCGGTGGAGGGGGGTGCGTGATAATAATCCCTTCAAACGATAATAATAATTATTTGGTCACTCAGTCCGCGACTGTGCAATTTGCAGCCGCGTTTCGCCCACACAACACACGCTCACTACGCTTGACAGTATATCCTGTGAAGCACTTTGAGACGTCTCGAAGACGTGATAAGGCGCCGCATCAAATGCAAGGATTATAATTCATATATATAATGCTTGTGTTTGTTATAATGCCTTATCACCTCGGTGAGACGTCTCAAAGCACTGCACAGGATATAATAATAATAATCCTTGCATTTGATATGGCGCTTTATCACATCATCGAGACGTCTCATCTCAAAGCACTTGCAGAATTATACAGTAAAGCAAATTCACTATATTTTGTGGGTGAAACAAATACAGTAAACCTCACATAAGTCACATCAAGCGACCATACATTTAATATGACTTATGCAAAGTATCAGTTATGTCATTCTTGGCTAGAATATAAACTCTTGAACAGGACTTGGGCAGATGTACGATTTAGGTGATTATACAATTGATACAGATCAGACTTATGTGAATTTTCCTGTATATTGTAAAATGTATTGACTGTATTTATGGGTGAAACACAGCAGCCACTTGCGCTTAGGAGTGTCCCACAAACAGTTTTGGATTGAATGAGTGATCAATTTTTTATATATATCACGTCTTCCTCATCAGTCGAACAGCCCAAGGCTGGACAGTCAAGGGTCTGCAGCCAAGCTGAGGGTTGGAGTCAAGAGAGGTGGAGGTGGGAGGAGGACCTCTTCCGGTCGAAGGAGCTCTTCCGGTCAAAGAGGAAGATCTTGAGACGGGCCTTGAAGGAGGTGAGGGAGGGGGTGAGGCGGAGGGGCTCCGGGATGGAGTTCCTTAGACTGGGAGCAGAAAGGCTGAAAGCCCGATCACCGATTGTGGGATGAGAAGGGTGGGGGATGTGGAGCCAGCTACAACAACAACAACAAGATTCCATTTATAGAGCGCCTTTCACGTCGGGAGGACGTCCCAAGGCGCTGCAAGCTAGTGACTGCCGAGAGGAGGGAGCGGCCAGGTTGGTAAGGTGTTAGTAGGTCGCAGAGGACACAACCCCAGACAACACAAGCCCAGTGACCCACCAACATTCTTCTCCACACACCCCACCCCACCCCCCCCACATCCCAAAGTGGCAAAGAGCCGCCAGGCGCAATGTTTCCTGGTATCGGGAAGGAGTGCAAGAAGCACCCGCTCTTCAGTATTTGGATGAGCCCAGGCTTATGTATCATGGATCTACTTTTTATTTCCGTATAACTTCTCTCAGCAAAATGATCAATTTCAGAATTGTTGCTTGAAACTGGTTAATAAATCAGGTGCTGAAGTTTGCTAAAGATACTTACATAAACGTTGATGGTTAAATTCTCTGGGTATTTAATTAATTTTAGAAATTCATGTACATATTACTTCAATTGAAACAGAAAGATGGTGCCATTTATAATCTATGTCTACACTACCTGCATGCTATGTGTTCAGAAAATTGCTATGAAGACAGATATGCAATGAATTGAATAGATTTTTTTCGAGAACATTTTGTTCGCAAGGCTAAACTTTGACACCTGAGTTATGCAGTGTAGTATTTGGTGATGAATTGCTTGTCTTCAGCAGTCATAAATGCTTGCTTCTCGAGGATTTAATATGAGCAGAAACTTTATAGGTGAACGGTTAATATTTTATCTATAGAAACAATATGGTAGCTCTCAGCTTTATAATGGATGCATGCATATAGAGCTGATTTGGACTTCCTTTAAATATTTTATGTGCTTAGATTGCAGATGTGGAAAAATGTGACCAGATGTATGAAAGTTTAATCAGATTGAATACCAATTATTACAGAACCAAGGTAAGTTGCATAGATAGTAAATAACAACAACAACTTGTACACATATCGTTTCTTTCACAAACTAGAATGTCAAAGCATTTACAGATGTGGTTCATTGAAATCAACTGCGGGTGTGGGAGGCATTTTAATATTTTTCTGTTTATCCCAAGCATATTGAAGCACTTTGAAATGTCTCAAAATCACGATAAGGCCCTATAACAAATGCAAGGATTATTATTATTGTTAGAAGATTGGGGTGAGTTTGGGAGCTATGAGATTGAGGCACTCCACTGTAATGTAAAATGACATAGAATTAAATAGAATGGTATAGCACGGAAACAGGCCATTCACCCCAATTAGTCTATACCAGTGATTATTCTCCACATGAGAAAGCATTCAGACATATTTTGAAGTTATTCAGTTCAAGAAATAGAATTTATGAAAATTAAATTTGCTTTGCAATTTGTAAACACTTTACTTAACCAGTACTGTAATTTGCACCCTCTTATTGGAATCCTAATAAAGTTTAAGTGTATCCTGACTGTACCTCACACACATTGAATTGCATCTTGTAAATGTTGTGATATCTCTGCTTAAATTTAACTGATAAAATAATTGATCACAATAATGGTATCCAAAAGGATCTCAAAATGGTCATGGGAAAATTAAGTGTTTAAAATGTATACAATCACTTGCAAATATGTGTGTGTGTGTATATACCATTTTAAAACATTTTATGCACTTTCAGTTCCCACGTCTCACAAATACAAGTTTCACTGGTGTAACAGTAGAGGAGTGCCAAGCAGTTCTTGCAACAGGTAAATTTATGACTGATCTGTAACCTCAAGCACATTTAGTACTGATTTTAGTTCATCATGTTTTTTATTGCTATTATTCTTAAATTACAAAATGCTCTCGACCATCGTTTTCACGGCCTATGAATGCGGAACGCATAACTGAATGGCTGGTGGACAGCCATATATTAAAACTAGGAAATAGTTGGTGTCTGGGTGCTCTGCTATAGTGCGCTGCTGCATGGTTTCATGAGCTGCAGCAGATGAAAGATGGATGCATGCGACTTCTTGATAGCAGAGCTATGTTCAGATCCTTGTAGGTTTGTAAGCCAGGCAGGAACTGGCATCTAGCCCAAGGATTGAGGGCTGTTAATAAGGTCTTACTGCAGTCCAGAGATTTGATGTATTTCATGAACAAGTCTGGATAACTCAATTCACTGTAGAAATGAGCTTAATCTAGAATTGTATTGATCCTCCAGGGAAAAGGGAATAAATTGCTTGTCAATTATTGAAGGAACTAAGAATATATTAGCGTTCTAATTGTGGGTCCTTTATTTCCTCTGTGGTTGAATTGGAATGCTGGGAGGGGTATTTAAAAGGAGAAGGGGATATTCACAGAGTCCCTATACATGTCCCTACACGTTTATTGTGCCAGGGAAGGGACCATACTAATGCAGTAATTATACCTGAAGTGTTAGAAAATTGAAATTAGAATTACTTGAATACTAATGATCATAAGGCTAGTAGATTTAGCCTTGTGATGTGGTCAGCAGCAGGAGAGGTAATAAAAGAAAGTCAGATATAAATTACGAGAGATCTAACAAAGATTTATTACAAGAGAAATGGCATCAATGCAACACAAAATATAGATGGATGTAGAAATAATGCACAGACCATAAACCAATAAGATTAGGGATGAAACAATTTACATTTATATAGCACCTTTCATGTCTAGAAGACATCTTAAAAGCACTTCATTCAGCAGATACTCGAGCTGGGAGCCAAAGAGTGAGGAAGGGGAAGATGACCAAAGTGCTGATTCAAGCAGCTAAATAATAAGATTGCATTATACAGCTTGTATCTTCTCCCAGGCTCTTCAAACCTAACACTTCCAGCCATTTTGCCCCCACTCTGGAACTCCATCCCTCTTGACTCATTATCTCCCTTCCGACTTTCAAACCCCACTGCAAGACTTGCCTGTTTGACAGCACTTAGGTCATCTTTTCCTTCCTCACCCTCTTCAGCTCCCAGCTTGATTGCCCAGCCTGCTATATGGCGGTTTTAAGATGTTCTCTCAACATGAAAGGTGCTATATAAATGTAAATCGTCTCTTTCTCCTTTAATGGAAACTTATCAGTAGTGCTGATAACATATGTTCAGAGAAGTGCCTAACCAGGAAATAAATTGCTTTTGGTTATCCCAGGAGCTTATGCCCTTGTACTCTCATAATATGAATTCCTTTATGCATGAAAGACTATATATTTTCATTAGTTGTATTCCAGTGCTAACAATATTTAATGGCCAACAACAAATCTCTCGAGATGTGCTGAAAATTGGCTTATATGTGGAAAAAAAAGCTTCATGTATATATCTACATACTTCTAAAAATATTGTGGGGTGCTTCAAGTTCCCTTTAACTTTTACTACAAATGGTTGGGGCATTGCATGTTTAATGTAGGCACGGGAGAAGGGGAGAGAGCAAAACCAAAATACAACTTTCTTGAATATTATACTGCTCTAGATAGACAAGTGAATCAGTGCAACAGGAATGCAATTTTTTCTTAACTTCTATTTCTCAATATTTTTGTTGCTAATTTTCATTATGTTTACTCGTGGAGGCAGATGTGTATTGTTAAACTTATTTAACTTAATCCTAAATTTATTCAAACCAAGTTAATGATACAGTATTAAAGTGACATATTGACAGTATCTAGCAATGATTCATGTTTCAAACTGGGTTATAAGCCATACAATACAGTATGCCTTGTTCATGAGCTATTTTATTTTTTTTGCTGGATTCAGACAATATGAAACAGATGGAAGAAATGAAGAAAGGAATATGGAAGAAGTTAAGAGAGAAGCTTGTAGGCAAACCAGAGGATACTATAAAGGAGTAAATGGATATCTTAACTAATGTCTTTCTACCATTAGATCTTGTTCACTGCAGTTATTAAACAATAACTGTAATGTTTTTGTGACAATCGTTATTTCATTGAACAAATGTTAAGTGACTAAGAACTCTATAATTTGAAAGCTATTCATTTTTCAGCCTGGCAGAACACTTCATCGCATTAAATAAATTAATTTGTATGTTCACATTTGTATTTAACTGTCTAAATATGGATAGAATATTACCTTTTCAACTTAGCCATATGACTTTGTTTCCTCGAACATTGCAACCTACAGAGAGCTATACTCACAAAGTTAGAGATTTTCTTTGTCCAAGCAGTGCAATTTACGGAAGTCTCAATCCTGTTCTTCTCAAGATTTTTAGCTCATAATCTGGGCACACACTCATACAATGCTGCGGTAGTGCTGTATTGTCAGAGGTGCCATGTTGCTATGCTTCAGATGAGACTTTAAACTTGAGGTTCCACCTTCAGATGGATGTTAAAGATGCCCTAACGCTATTCAGAACAGGGAGTGTCTCCTAATATCCAGTCAACAGTTCACTGATTTTAAAAANGAATTGTCTTTTAAATTCGCTGATTTTAAAGAATTGTCTTGTTTGTGGGATACTGTTGTGTGCAAAGTGACTGCTGTCTTACAAGTACAATCAGTACTCTTTACAGCTAAATTCCATGAAACTTTTGAGATGTTTTGACAATGTGATCAAGTACAACATCAAATGCTAGGATTATTATTTATTTTGATGGGATTAGAAGATCGATCCTGACTTTGTAAACTGGTGGAACAGATGTGTATGGCTGAATGACTTGCTCCTATTTCTATGTTTGATGAGCAGATGCTTTTTCCTGAATCAAACAAGTGCAAAATATGCAACTCACTCTTTACAACAACTTGCATTTATATAGTGCTCTTCACATGGGTCTCGGAGCGACTATTTATATGAAGTCTACTCTTTAACATATGCACTTCATTATGAATGAAACTAAACTTTTCAATCTTGTTTTACAATTCAATATTTGTAGCTGAATTAGCCTAAATTTTGAACAACAAAAAATTTACCAGTCCATTCCCTAAAGGGAATTGTTTTTGGACTGAGAAATTTTGAGGACAAAAGCTATTTTATTTTGAATGCTGAGCTTACAAACATCAATTAAAAAGCTAAATAACTATTCTATTGTTTTATGATTAATGCATTGTTTCTATCCACATGGTAGTCATAGGTTCGATGACTCATTACACAATAGAGAAAGAGGTTAGTCTCACGGGAAGAAATCAAAACCTTTTTACTTGTACGGCTAGTTGCGATTTCTGGTCTTGTTCATAATTGCAGGTATGAGTGAACAGTGTGATTTTTTTTGTAGCATTGCCAATAAATGATTTTCAATGTAGAAAAAGAGATAACAGTAATTTGCTGTTTCATATTTTTATTAACACTTCGACCATGTATGTGCAATTTCCCTTTCTGGTAAAAACAGAAAGTGAGGTTCTTTCCTTACACCAAAATAATATTTAATTTTAGGCTATCACTAGTATTTGCACCTGTCGCAGATGACCATTTTGCACCACATTCTGACTTCATTAATAATTCACATTCCATTTGGATCTATGAAGCCCACATATTACAGTAGGAAACATATCCTAAATATTTCTTGATCTGAATGATCATCAGACCAAAGTACTGAGTGGGATAAAATCCAGTTATATCAATAGTGAAGTGGTCCCTTTATTCCAGTCTTAGGAATAACAAAACTAAACAAATGTCACATAATCAAGTGACATTTGGTGAGCATATTTATCTAGAAGCAGCCTATCCACCTGCAATAGATTGCTAAAGATGTTTTGAAGAAAAGCAAAATAAATAAATCTGGACCTAGAGCAACCATTGCAGAGGTAATTAGTCATTTAAACGTATGACATCTGTAAATCTAAAAAAAGAATGATTAAAATACTGTGATCAAATTGCCACATATAAAGTAGAAATTCAGCAAGTCTACAACACAAGTCTGCATATTTTGCCACAATCCAGCACAAATACTTTGCAGACCCGTGTTTAATTCATTGCTATCCTCCCACATGAAAAGCGATTGCACCTCCGCAAGAAATCTGAAAAACTAAGAACTCCCTAGAGCAATAGATTGTTTCATTGCAGATCATATGGCCACCGACAAGAAAGCAGAAGAACCTTGCGAGATAGAACTTTCCTGCTGAAACAGTGTATATAGTCCATATCAGCAGTACTAAATGGTCAAACATATACTCCCTATACCACGTGACTGGTATAAAGTATTCCACATTCCAAATAAAGTTAATATGAAATATTTTATTAGATTTCAATGGTCCAATGTTCTGACCGATGGGCCCTGGTATACATACACCGGTTAGTCGGCGTGTTGTGCAAGTGCAGCAGATATGCGCGTGTGCTATTGGCTGCAGTGTATGTGCACAACAGGTACAATTCTGCAATGAGAAGCTCCAGTCGAATAAATTATGAGGTGATGCTACTCTCTTGCCTCCTATTCCAGCATGGAACCCATGGGCTCAGCCACTGCTGCTACAATAGTGTTTTATGCAAAGCACTTTGCAGAAACCTGCAGGAAAAGTTAGTAGTAGCAGTAGTAGTTGGAAGGTTTTATTGAGCAAACGTGTTTATTTGCCTGAAGCAGCAAAGTTGGATATCTCTTCAAGCTGACCAATTTTACCAAAATGTAAAACAGGCATCTATTCGAGTGGCAGAATTTCTCAAATATAACCCGCAGTGAGAAAATAGCAATCATCAAACCAGATTCAAAGTAAAATAAAATTGTAACAAAACTACTTCTCTTCCTAAAGAGTTACACCTAACGTGCGATTAACAAATCAATTGTATGTGTTTTAGTTGTTGTAAGATCTTTTGTTGGAATGCAGTCCTATTCAATCTAAGCTACTGTTCGGGTTTTCTTTCGTCGTAGAGAAGATGTGTAGTACAACCGCATTCTCAAGGCAGTGACTTGGGAGTATTTGTAACAAATGGAGTGTTTCAGGCTTTAATCATTTGGTGATTTGGGTTTGCTGAGCTGTTTTGGACATCCACAAATCCCATTCTCTGTCTGCGTTTCCTTTGTTCCGTCATCTGTAAGAAACAAATGGTAATGGTCCATTTTAATATTGTTTCTCTCAATCTATCTGACTGAGCCCGCTATGTAGAATGAATTCATTTATTTTCCCTATTCTTGAAAAATGATAAATGTATCCAAGTTTGCTCGCTACTTGTGTTCCATGCCTCGGCACTAATACCTGTCACTTTTAATTGCACCAAAACGTCCAAAATTATAAATTTAAACATCTATCATTCAATAAGCAGACTATTCAGAATTCAACATAAAACTATATGGGGCCAATTTTCAGTACTAAAGCACTGCAATTTCACGTGCCGGTTTGTGCATGCAAAGCAATTATCTTCTCAATTAATTGTCCTTGCAGAGTTGCCAGTTTGACCACAGCCCCTGAAGTAGGCAGGGGACCTGCTTTGGGAAGTGACAAAAGGTGGGAGCGTTAGAGGGGTGGGAAACAATTTGGTTTGGAGAGAGGATTCCGGGTCAAGTTTCACATTTCCAATATTTTCCTCATCCTTCAAAATTGTTCCAATCTTACACCAGGACTGATTGGGATCCTATCTCGGGTCAGGACTTATTCTACCCTGAACTAATTCTAAATCAGGGCTTCGGTTAACAAACAGAATGTCAGGTTCATATCAAAACTGCAGTGGGGGTAACATTTGGGGTATTCCTTCAAAAGTTGCTCAAATTAACACTTAGATAATATCCACATTTTACCCCAGTTTTCCTAAGCACATTCCGTTCCTTGATGATCACTGGTAATTATTAAAATGGTTAAGAATGGAATACAATATGCATTTATATAGCATCTTTCACGTCAGGAGGACGTCTGAAAGTGCTTGACGATGCTGGCTGGGCACCTGAACTGGGGGAATTCGATTATATTGACACCTGTAAGGTGTTGTCAATCTGACCTTATTTGGGGGTAATGAATTAAGTTATTTACGTTCAGAGCATGTACCTGTTCCTTTAGTTCTGTGAGCTGATTTGTGAGGTTTATCACCAGCTTCATTGTGGCATTCAGCTTGTCCTGTAGATTTCGGAGTTCATTCTGTTCTCCCTCTCCTTCATTGCTGACCAGAGACATGGCACGCATGCGAGGGAACCAGTCTAGATTTTTGCTCTGCGGAAAGCAAAACAGAGATGATAGTTGTCTGTAAACTTGTCACTTGGCTGTGCATCACGTTAAATGTACTTTATGGAATGTAGCTGGTAAAAAGGGTGGATTTAAAAAGCAGCTCGATGCTGTAATAAGAGGCCATAGAGTGGGTGTTCTGGAAGGGTGAGATCAGATGGGTCGAAGGACCTTCTTCATCCAAACGAATATTGTGATCTTGTAAACAGATATCGAGTCTTCGGTTGGATTCTGGATCACTGTGTTAGCTCCAGGTATTAGGTTCAAAACATGGTGGGTCCAAAATAGCCCATGCTGGGATTTACATACTGAATTTATGCCTATAGCAGCATAAATTCAGCACAAAAAANTACTTTATGCAATAAGAAACAGGAACAGATCTATGAAAATACCAGAAGTTACATGACCACGGGGGTAGAATGTTTCAAATAAACATTCCCTAAAAAACTATATGATTGCCAGTGGGTTGCTCACGTTCATTTAGAAAGTAGTCAAATCTCAGAATTTTCCACAGCAAACGCCATTGTTCAGTTAACATCTCATAAATTATCGATCCTATCAATCTACTCAAAATAGGAAGTAGTGTTTTCAGTGGCAAGCTATCCAGTTTTAGATGGTTAAATTCCAGCAGTTACCCCAACTCACACTCAAGTCCTCAAGCCTTGGCTCTTGCCAACTCGCGCCTAATACTCTCTGAAATTAACTAAGCAAGATGCCTCTCTCCGGGATCATCTGACAACTCAGTGAGTTGCAAAGCTCAAACTTATTTCACTTAAATCCAACCTTTAAATCCAACAGAGAGGAGACTTTCATCTCATCAGTTTTGTCTGCATTTAACTGAACCCCAGAGTGAAAAGGCTAACTCGTTGAGATGCTCAACCTTCTGACTGAAACACACAGCATCAATGTGCGGACAGTGCTTAGATTTATGATTTATTTTGAAGCTGTCAGTGAAAAACAAGAGCCCAATATGGTTTAGGAAATTATTACCTTCATCATTTGTGAAACGTAGCTTTCTGGGCCTGTGAAATCAGTTCTGTTTTTAACTCTGACCAGTACAATGAAATAAAGGTAGTTCCAGATATTGTGTTCCAATTTAATGTGCTCTTCAAACGATACTGTCTTGTTGTCGAACTTATCTCGTTCCAGACCTGCAGAAAATAAGTCAGATATTCTCTCAAAAAATAAATCATGATATACCATCCTTAACAGAATCAAAGCACTTCACGGGATTTATTATAAAATGCAGTGACTGTTTATTTTGTAGGCAAACACGGCAGCCAATTTGCGCACAGCAACGTCTCACAAACAACCTTGAAGTAAACGACCAATTTTTATCAATGTGTTTTATCAATACGTTAAACTAAAGTCAGTTGAGTTGTGAATAAAATCATCAGTTCAAGGTCTTCCAGCAATGGTGTTTCTCACTGCCTTTAGCTGTTGGCTGAACTGCTTAAGCAAAACTAGTTCCCTTCTCTTCCCCTGCACTAATAAAAACTCAGAGAAAATAAAAGTTGATCAAAATTATCTGTAGCTGACTGAATGCTTGGTTTGAAGCTTTGTCTGTGAGAAGATGCTGAAATTCCTTTGAAAGCTAAATTTCGATGGCCCCATCGCAGAGGCAGCAAATAAAGAAGTCCTTCCCCCTCTGTGGAGAGGACGCCCTACGGACAGGCAGGACAACTGGGGCAAATGTTCCAAGAATTCACCACGGGCTGTCAGCACAGTTCTCCTCTGTGCGTTGTCAGCACGTACATCTCGTGACAGGTGTGAGAAATGTACTTGTTGCCAGTGATGGTTTGATAATGAGTCTGTTCAGAGCTGCCAATCCTTCCTCATCGGGAGTGACAGTTACTGATTTTGCTTTGAAAATGCAACCTACTTTGATGCATGTCACTCGGAAAAAATAAGCACAGCCCCATACGTTTAAATAGATTTGCAATCTGTGTCACTGTTGTCAATCCACAAATCGCACCCTGTTATTTCTCAACATTGACAGCTCTGAAGATTCAAGGGGTAATAGTAGCGCAGTTATAACGTTTTACATCTGTTTCATATTTGCATAATAAGGCTCTACGCAGTAGAATTCTGTCATTTCAGCCTCGATGTCAATGACATGTCTGCTACCAAATGTAAAAGCTCACAATAAAAGATAAGACAGCATGGCGTGTTCTACCAGCAAACAAGATTAAATAATTGCTTTCGTTTTGAAAACTGCATGTCTGCACCTGAAATTTTTAGAAAATCATTCTATTTGTTCCTCCCCAAGTGTATTATTATTACATAGCAACACAAGTAGCCTTTCAACCCAACGATTCTCTTCTGCTATTTGATTAGATTGTGGCAAATCTTTTAATATAATTTTCCCACTTTATCTACTGATCCTTTAAACTATCGACCTAGCTACCTACCTACCTTCCTTACCGACATCAGCTGCCTGTTCAACTGGACATTAAAGATCCATTGGCACTATTCAAAAAGGGAAAGGTGTACTTGGCAATGATTCCCTCAGATAAAATCATTCAGTTCATGGCTGTTTGTGGGATATTGATTTGCAAATTGGCTGCGGAGTTCACCTACGAATACACAGTCACAACACTTAACAGTAAAATCCTGTGAAGCGCTTTCAGCCATTTCAACAACATGATAGGTGTTAGGCAAATGCAAGGATTATTATTAATATTACTGCCTGCCCATGTCCTGCCCTCAAGTGCAATCGATTCCACATCTTTCACCTACCACAGATAAAGCAAGTCGACTTAAGAGTTTCTTCTTTCTTCTGCTTCTCGCTTCTCAGATCGGCAAAGGTGTCGATGATGACGCCAAAGATCAGATTCAGCACAATGATGATCACAATGAAGAAAAACAGAAGATCGAAGACCACACGAGCGGGAAAGAGCGCCTCCTGGAAACCAGTAAATCCGTCATTTCAGAGGCCTTGTCATTACCGTAAAACAGCAACAAGTTGCAGTTATATAGCCCTCTTTACGTGGGGTAGGGTCCCAGAGCACTTGACAGTGGCAGAGTCTGACCCCAAGCCGGGGGGCTGAGGTGGTGGAGAGGAAGTGGGGAAGGTGACTGGAAGCACAATCAAAAAGGAAGGTTTTTAAGCAGGATTTGAAGTGTAGAGGGAAGGGGGCAAGGCGGAGGGATTGGGGGAAAGAGTTCCAGAGTTTTGAGGTGTAGTGGTTGACAGTAAAGTCCGACTGTTGAATATTCTTCCACTAATATAACTCCTTCAATTTTTCCCCTATCCCACTCCCTTTGCACCCACTCGTCTCTGTTTGAGACTGAACAGGCAATCTAAACTGGCCTTCAATGACTGATTACTGAGCGCTGGGCATTACTTATGTGTGAGATGCATATTTTCAGACGTTCTCTCACAAATATTGACTCACGTCTTTTGAAGGCTGTCGGAGGACATCTCCGACACCTCCTCCATTCCGCAGCCCGTGATTCAGTACAGTTACGATGCACATCAATAGAGTCTCACAGGCATTCTCCTTGTCACTCTCCTCCTCATCTGTGGCAACAGAAATAGCAAGACTAAATCACAACACCTATGTAAATACTGTGGTGGTTGGCTATCTTGGGATACATGAGGGAGAAGTTTACAACAACAATTTGCATTTTCCGATGAGACGTTAAACCAAGGTCCCATCTCCCTATTCGGGTGGATGTTAAATGTCCCACGGCACTATTCAAAAAAAAGGCAGTTTCTCCTGGTATGCTGACCACCCATGAACAGGGCCAATAGAAAATTGTGGAAATTGTGGAAATACCGCGGGCAAATTTGGCAAATTTTGCAGGAAATTGCAGGGTGTTGGTTGGTGTTATTGAGAGGCACATTTTACTGCCAACCTCCATTTTTTCTCTCTTTATTGATAAAAACTAAACATGACAAAATAGTACACATTGTTGAACAAAAATGATTCATGCTTTCTTTAACAAAATCTGGGTGGCCCACTCGGAGTGGGGGCGAGGGGCGGGGCAGGGCGGGTGGGGGTGTGAATGGCCCGTTTCCACCCCACAAGTGTTGATTACAGGGCTCCAGAAGGTCAACACATTGCTTTCCGCAAATTGGCTTCCACATTGACCCACCAAATACGGTCAGCCCACTTTTATATTATATGCTGTAAAGCGCTTTGGGACATTCTCTTGTTGTGAAAGGCACTATATCAAATCCAAGGATTATTATTATATTATTAATAGTAAGACTGCTACCATTAAGCAATGTCTGAATGAACAATTAAATTTTTAAGGTACCTTGTACCATTATTACAGTAGATCAACTCAGATATACTGACCTTGTGACTCAACAGCTTGGATACCTACGGAGCAATTAATATCATCAGCAGGGCATGAATTAATGGCATCCTTCATTATATTTCCATGTACTGTAAAAGGATCTGTCAATACAAAACTCATTTCACACGGTCTGTTTAATATCCCTACAATGCTTTACTGAAGTCCTGCTCGTGCATCCAATTAGGTTTTGTTCAAAAGGTAAAATAGTGCACTTGCTGGAAATTTGAAATAAAAACAGAAGTCGCTGGGACCACGCAGCAGATCAGGTAGCATCTATGGAGAGAGAGAGAGAGGAAAGTGGAGAGAGGGAAGTGAGCTAACGTTTCAGGTCGATGACCTTCCGCCAGAACTAGGTTTTGTTCGGTTGTTTTCAATGCAGGAACTGGTTGCAGTGCAAAAATCACACAAACGATTGTATTTATTTTCGTACCAGGTTACCATTTAATGTTCTAGTTTGCATTCTTCACCTGAGAGTTGGCAAGACAACCAGCCTAGTGATAGAAATTTCATCTGGGCTGAAACTCTATTACTCTATTAGCATTTCAGAACGTCCAGAATTTGGAAACGTTCTTGAAAAATTCTTAATCTTGAAGCCAGGTTTTCTGAAAGTTATTTTACGCTCTACAGAAAACTGCCTCCAAAGGTGAAACTGAACGCCACAACTGACATATGCTACACAAATAGAGTGAATTTAGATCCAGGTGGAATTTCTCACCCTTCCTGCAGGAGTTCGCTGATATTGGTCTTGTAACAGGTACATGAAGATGCACAAGACTGTTCCCGCTTGCTGCCTTCGCATCTCTCCTTGCAGACAGGATCATAGAATCGTTGAATCTTACAGCACAGAATGAGGCCATTCGGCCCATCGTGCCTGTGCCGGCTCTTTGAACGAGCCAACAACTGGCCCCGCTCCCCTGCTCTTACCCCATAGCCCTGCAACTTTTTCCTTTTCAAGTACACATCCAATTCCCTTTTGAAAGCCACTCTCGAATCTGCTTCCAACCGCGATGAATCCTTTCTGCGTTAGCTGGTGTCACAATGTTGCAACACGCTGTGTGTCCAGCCCTACTCTATGCAGCAATGTTTTAAGCAACAACCATGACACGGAGCAGACTCTAAAATAAAATAAAACGTAATCTACTTTTAAAGTTCCTGGTAACAATGGCTCACAATAGCCACGACGGGACAAGAACTGCGACCAATTATAACCGAGTTGGAGCTGTGTGAAGATGTTTTCTATGTCAGCCTACACTTACCTTTTGTCCTGTTGCTCGGTAACCTGTCAACTTCCATAATGAAATCATCCCGGAGGAAGAGGAAGCCCACGATTGAGAAGAGGTAGACGAGGATGAGAGCCAGCACGGCTGTCAGCAGGATCGAGCGTCCGTTCCTCGTGACGCTCTTTATCACATTGAACAGCGTCTCTTCTCTGTAGATCAGATCAAACAGCTGCAAAACAGACGGCAGATAGGTGTGTTGTAATAATAATAATCTGTGCATTTGGTACAGAGCCTCACCACGTCTTTAAGACGTCTCAAAGCCCCTTTCACAGAATATACTGTATGTCCTGTGGGCAAAATGCGGCAGTCAATTATGCACAGCGGTGTCCACAAACAGTCATGGATTGAGTGACCAAATGCTTTTTTTTCAAGGGATTATTACCCACGACAAAGAGATCCCTGAATCAACTACTAGGTAAACAGAAATGGTGGAGTAAGGAAACTTGCCTAACGTTTCACCCTGCCTGGGAATCAAACCCAGGTCCTCTCGTTTGTGAGGCGAGCGCTCTAACCAATACGCTACAAGACTCCACAATAATCCTCCGTTGATATTGCACCATATCCCGTCAAAAGAGCTTTACAGGACTTTACTCTAAAGTGCAGTGGCTGTGCATTCATATACAAACTTACAATCTGTAAAGTTTTGAAATGAGCATCTCCAGCAAATTGCATCGAAATCTCCGAAGTCACCGAAGTACTTTACTACAGCATCGCGCAGAGCAAGGCGTAAATTATAATTACAATGGTAGCGTGACGGTGTTACCAGTGAGGACCTTACCAGAATGCTGTAGAAAAACTCGTGCACGAAGAGACCCAGGACACTGATCAATATATATGCAACATGATAAAGGAATTCCATATCCATGATCATGGCCTTGTATCCCAAGATAAATTTCCCACAGTTGCCCACAAAACTGACCACGAACACAATTTTGTTGATGAGCTGCGAGTAACAAAGAACAGGGAAAAGGATGAGTAGCAAAGAAAACACACACCCAATGAAAAATGATTCTAGTATTCATACAAATAATTAGCTTTTTGTGGATTGATGGGTGAGGTATGGGTGAATTATAGAATTTTGTCTAATATAGTGCATTCATCTATAGTTTGGGTTGATTATCCCTCTTAGAAAGCAATAACCTTTATAACTCTTTATTTGACCTAATTCTCCCAGTTGTTATTCTCTCAATCACAGCTTCACTCTCGTACCTTTCTTCCATCCTTTGCTATCTCAATTGGATCGAGGCAAATTTTAGTTTAATAGTATTCTTATTTAATAGTGATTAACAGTATTCTTCCTCCATTGATGTAGAATAGCTCCTATATGATATGGTGTTTAATTTATCAAACAAATAAAACAAAAATATCTATTTTAGAATTACAGGCAAATAAATGTTAGTCATCAAACAGGTCCATACTTACATTGAAAACTCCCAATGTTAGCAATGTGTGGCCAATTCCTATGTAATATATCGATCGGATTATCAGTGCTACTATTAATGGCCTCAGGCCATATCTCTTGGAAAGCAGAGAAACTACTGAGAAGCATATTACAACCCAAAAGACGAGTGAGAGAAAAGAAGAATCCAGGGCTCCTGTAAGAGGAACAAAAGAAGATTTAGTCTGTGCAACGATTGCTTGGATTATTGGATCAATCTGGTCAGATACAAGTTGTACTTCCTAAGGTACAAGTGTCTCCTAAACCCTTATATTGTACTCAGGTTCTCAAAAGCTGGGAAGCTACCTTTATAGGAACTTGAACAAATTGCTTGACTTCTGAGCTTTCTTTGTTCTGGGTAGACAACAAGTTTGAGAAAAATAGGGGGAGATTTGGGGAACTCGATTGTTTCAAAAATGTTTGCCGGTAAAACGTACATATGATGAATTTGCTGATTACGTCTACAGCAGCCATTGGATTCGCCTTTCAGCCTTGCAAATCGTTTTTTTTTAGACTGAAGGTAAATAATAATGACATTCACTCAAATCTTCACTGTCAAATGCAGTAAAAACTCCCATTAGTCTTATCTTTATAAATCATACAATCACCTAAGTCATATTTCGACCCGAGTCCCATTCACTTTTTCCTATATAAAAAAANCCTCAGATTTCTTTGAACTAGTCGTATTTTATTGAGCAAATCATCTCCTAACTTGTGATGTCGCCTCCACACATACTATCTGCATCGAATCGTGGGAAATTAAGTCCTGAGCCATCCACACATTTGTGTACTTAAGCACTCCGGGACTCTTATCTCACATGAAAGGTGCTATATAAATGCAAGCTGTTGTTGTACCTACCAGCTGCTTTGATGTAAGCATGCGCAGTGTAGATTATCGGTTAAATTTAATTTTATACGCTTTATGCAAGTTTGCCTGTAACGCATACTTTGCGTAAATAATATTAAATGTTATAGCCCCGACTGATATGATTTATGTGAGTTTTACTAATAACGCATTTTCTTCTTCACCGAATCAATAGCAGATCAGTTCGGCCAGATTAGAATGATTGAGATCTTGACTTGCGCAACTCTCGAAGGAGAAAAAGGGGTTATTCAAACTGAACACAGATTTGCAATCATAGCGCTGAGGCTAATAGCAAACAGCCTGCACTAGCGATTAACTAGTGTGGAGATATTTACATACTTATTTCAGCAGTCTGATTCAAGTATAATTGTCTGGCTGTACTGTAATACGTTTTTGTACTGCTACCTAAGATCTAACTAAGATTTTATATGCCTCAAAGCGCTTCACAGAATATACTGTAAAGTGAATTGATTGTATATTTTGTGGGCAAATTGCGCACAGCAGTAAACAAATACATAGTCATGTATTTACGGGACCAATTTATTATTTTTTTTTGGAAGGAAGTATTACCCCCCAGGAAAGCAATCCGCTAATCGACTAGCAACCAGGTTCCTTCTTATTGCTAGGTAAACAGAGGCGTTTGGAGTAAGGAAACTAGCCCAACATTTCGCCCCTGAGCTACAGGACTCCACAATGATGTATTAACCATGAGCAGGGGAAATTATGACATTGTTGATCAACGCAGTCATCGAGGCCAGTCGCCAGCTAAAGATTGTCAGTGGGTGAATAATACTCCACAAAATCTTACCCACTGAGGTGGCTTCTCCATACGGGTAAAAGAAAGCGATGACCAAGTTGATAAAGACAGCGAGGTTGAAGGAGATGCTGCCCCAAAGTGACATCCTCCTGGAATACCAGTACAGCACTGGCATGCCTAAGGGATAAAGGGGAATGATGTTCATAAAGAGACATTCTCCAGGAATGGAAACCCAGTGTAACAAAAAGTTTCCACCTCCCAACAAGGGAACACGCAGCTTCAAACGTAATGAAACTCTTTTAAAAGTAATCCTAAAATAATCAGTGATTCATTTGTTTTGTTTTTCTTCCTTAAGCAGCAATTACTATAATGTTTCAATGCTTGTAACCCCGTTGTTTCGATGCTCGTTTCATGCAGTTATTTCTTTTCTTTTTAAAGGGTAAACTTAAAAGCTCTCATTGCCAAACCAGCCAGAAGCGATCACTGGCTGTTAAACTATGCGAGTGACCTGACATTATCAAGAAAAGAATCAGAAAAGAACCTCTAAGCTATTAAAGGGCTCACGTTAATAAACGGAATCGGTGGTTCTCAATAATAATCCCTAAATTATCTCGCGATTTTTTTCCCCCAGTAATAAAACCAATTATTATCAACCAGGAGGCACAGAGAAAAGTGGAAGCTAAAAGCTATGATAATGTGTCCTCAGTGACCATCAATGTGGAGAAACCATGAGCCTTTGAGAAGTGGGGATCTGAACCTTGATACCAGCATATTGTAGTTCAAAAGCAAAATGAAATGTTTAACTGATATAGAATCATAGAATAATAGAATGTTACAGCACAGAAGGAGGCCATTCGGCCCATCGTGCCTGTGCTGGCTCTTTGAAAGAGCCATCCAATCAGTCCCACTCCCCCGCTCTTTCCACATATCCTTGCAATTTTTTTCCTTTTCAAGTACCTATCTAATTCCCTTTTTGAAAATATTTCACCAGTTAGCTAGTGATTTCATCAGGCTGTTATTTTTGGAAACTGAAGTTGCAGAGTTCACAAGATCACAAGATTAGTTTCGATGAACACCCATCTTATCGCCCTCCCATCACATCAAGAAGCTACTTTTTAAACGGGTCCAGTGTCGTGGCTTCCTCCACCATTCCTGGTAACCTGTTCCAGTCGTTGATTATCATTTGTCTAAAGAAAAATGTCCTGCTGTAGGTGACAAAGTAAGAAATATTTCTTTGTACAGAAAGTTGTCAACAGCCGGAATGAGTTACCAGGAAGGATACTTAATGCTCGGATACTGGGATTTACTCAAGAAACTGCAATGGGAGATTAGTTGGGTGGATATTCTGGAAGGATGAGATCAAATGGGGCAAATGGTCTTCTTTATCCCTTCCTCCCTTATAATGTTTTGATAATTGCAGAAGTTGTAGGAACTGCTGTTTAGTGCTTCGCTATTTCCGATAGAGATTATTTACAAAAGGCTGAACCGCAGAGGGAGCAGAAGGGACCTCAGTACAGCAATAGATTATCAGCCTAGATTCTGAGCTCCAGTTCTGGTGTGGGGATGTGAACCCTGTAAACCTTGTGACCCGGAGTATTACTACCCGAGCTAAACTGACAGTGCGGGCTTACTCCTGAGTTTCTTTTGCCATTCCATCTCATTGTGCAAAAATATGGACTTCTCAAAAAAGTCGTAGACTTTGCTGCCTTGCTCGTCCTGCTCAGTGGTGTTGAAGACTCTGTGCTTGGAATCTTTTGTGATGTATTCGCAGATACTTGGCACCGGGAATATGATCTGCTCCATACTTCTGTCGTTCCGAATAATCTGGTGAACGCAAACACAGAAGAACGACATTTGAAGGATATTGCAATTCTTAAAGATTGAAAAAGGTGAGCAAGTTGAGAAATATCGTCCGTAAATTTTCCAAACTTGATAGTATCAGTTCGTGATTTAGATCCATCAATTTGCCGAGTTTCAGAGAATTTCTCCTCATTCACCTTATTTTTAATAACAATAATAATAATAATTTGGTCACTCAATCCGCGACTGCTGTGCTCAATTGGCTGCCACGTTTCGTCCACAAAATATACAGTCAATTCACTTCATACTATATTCTGTGAAGCTCTTTGAGACGTGATAAGGCACTATATCAAATACAAGGATTATTATTATTCTGTTCTGCCAGGGCAGGTCGACGAAGCACAGAATTCCTGTTATTTAGATATTTTTTAAAAAAAATAATAATTTGGTCTCTTAATCCACGACAGTTTGTGACACATATAGTCAATTCAATTCACAGTATATTCTGTGAAGTGCTTTGATACGTCTAGAAGACATGATAAGGTGCTATATCAAATGTAAAGATTGTTATATTTATTATTGCATTGTCAGACCTGAGAAATTGTCAATCTGCCACTTCTTTTACTTTTACAACAACAACTTGGATTTATATAGCGCCCTCCACTCCAGACGGCGTCTCAGAGCACTTTTAGGTGGTGAACGACATTTCTATGGCGATGAAAGCAATATTTTCGGAAGCACTTTGCCAGATATCGGATGAAGAATAAGATACCTAGGAGTGATTTATACATTTAGATCTATGTATTATGGTATTTTATAGTACAGACACAATGGTCCGAATCGCCTTAAACTGTGCTGTAAATTTCTATGGATCTATGGTTCTCAACAGTGAAAGACAGTAATGCATTGAGGGTGAGGGAGGAGGAGTAGGTAACATTTATCACAGGGCAAAGCTCAAGCAAGCTCAAAATGCTTCACACCTCTTGACAGACTTATATTATATATATTATGTAATATATATTATAAGACCTCTTATCTCTACAGAGATTCCTGTATTCATGTGCTCTGGAGGCTACCCTCCATGGAGGGCGCTGTATAAGTGCAAGTTGTTGTTCTATGCGGAGCATAATCTTAAAGGTGGAAATGAGAACGAGTTACAGGTCAGCAAACCCACTAACTGGCCAAACCGTGATTTGTACATAAAATAAAGTCTCTACCTCTATCTGTGCTGTGTGCTTCGAGTAATAGGTCAAAGGGTCTTCCTCTTCTTGTTGCTCTGGTTTGCCTGATTTAAGCATCTGTTGCAGTTGCATGTTGTTCAGAACGAGCTGCGAAGCGAAGGAAGGTCAGATTAGCTCTTCAGTCACAAGTCGCTGCACATTGTACATTTTAATACACATCTCTTAATACACAAAATATACAGTCAATTCACTTTAGGGTATATTGTGAGAAGCACTTTGAGAAGTCTCGAAGACGTGATAACGGCCTATATCAAATGCAAGGATTATTGTTATCTTATTCATCAGTTAAAGGCTTAGGCACATTACCGATTGCAATCCTGTCGTTCATTGAATGCATGTCTCGCGTCTCTTATATGTTTCTTTTGGATTACAATTTCACCTCCAGCCCATTAAATCATTTATGCTGCAAGCACATTTAAATTAAAAAAAAATGTGGGCAAAACGAGCTCTTTTGCACCAAGCTGTTCGCAGATGATGATGTTTTCCTTCCTGTCGTTCTCCGGACGGTTTATTTCTCAGAATTAATTTTCCACTCAGCACTTTTTGGAGACGGGGTGCGCACCTCAGCCTATTAAATCATTCATGTCCTCTTGAATAGGTTTAAATTAAAAATAACACCTTTTACACAAATCACTGGTCATGACAGTATTGAGCGCATTAAATAGTCAAGGCAAGCAACACAAACTAACTTGGAAACATATTACAATGGGATCAAGACTAAGTGTTTTAAGAGTTTACAAATTCTGTGTAATAAAAAGTAAATTCAGGACATTGGAATACCCGGGTCAACAATTGAGATATTCCCCAAAATTATTCCATTTCTTTACTTTTGTTAAATGTGCTTGGACTCTTCCCCCCNATCCCCAAATCTTTGACTTCTGAATTGTGGTGGTGTACAAAGCTAAAAATGCTAAGAACAGCTATCTTGGATTCTCACTTAGCAAATTCTCACTCACTGTTTTTAGCCTGAGAGTGGATCTACAGGATCACTTTAACATGTTCTCCTCAGCTATCTTGTCTAATACACCCAGCTCCACAAGAAGTGAAACTACTTGACACCTGGTGAAATGCAAACAGCGTAGAAAGAGCTCATTCGGCCCATTGAGTCTGCAATTAGCTGTCCATTCAGTCCCACTGCCTCCTCTATCCCCACACCTCTTCAAGCCTTTATCTTTCATGAAGTTCTCTACTTAACCACTTGAAACCTACTACCCATCTACTTCTACCACCTTATTTGGCAGGTCCCAAGAACTCTGTGTGAAAAAAAGTCTCCTAAACTCTCCTTTTAATTCTTGCACATGGTTAAAGATGAATTTGTGCATCAACTTACCATGGAGATGCCTTCTTCCACCTCCTCTTGCATCCGTTTGACTGGTTTCAGCAACTGCTGCAGTTGTTTGTTATTACGTGACAACTGGAACAGACAGGGTAACATTTAGAGCATTTACAGAAATTTAGACTATGCTTTTTTGAAATAAAGGCGAGGGGGATTTGGGACATTTTATATAACTATGCCTTTACATAGTTATCAAATCTGTCATGAAATGTTGCAAGATGTACCAACTCACCCCCATAAACATAATCATTATTGTGTGATGTGTGACACTGCCTCAGAGCATTTGAATTCTAAGCGTGGTTCCTACTCAATGAGAAGCATAGAACGTTTGCATCATAAATGAAGCCATTTGGCTCATCGCATTTTACTGGGTCTGGAATGGAATGCACACTCTCCCTGGAGAGGTGCACCCTGTTTACCTAATCCCAGAAAGTATTAGTTGCAGGTTGGCAAGAGCCAAGGCTTGGGGAACCCAGAGTGTGTATTGGGGGCTCTGCTGGAGTTTAACTATTGAGAGCACTTCCAAAAAAGAAAGCAACGAGAAAAGAAATCAGAAACGAAAATGTTAAAGTTCAAACCAGCATAAGCAGCGTTACCTGGAGAGCTAAAATGTAAATATTGTGTCCCACATCCCTTGGGGAAACTTCTAAATTCTCACATTCTTCCTCTTGGTAGTACGCCTTCTTTATCACATCAACCTAGATTAATTTCAGAGACATGCACAATTAGATGTTACATACATTTACTTAGACATAGGCTGTCACAGTATGGAAACGGGTGTTCAGTATTGATAATAATGATTGATCAACATTGATTGCTGATGTCATTCCCACAACTTGGCTCGGATATTTGCCTAGTTCAGTTTCTGAACTTTAGGTAAGATTGTTGTGGGTTCATGCTCCAAACATCCAGACTTTGAGCTCGCAGTCCAGGTTAACATTCCAGTGCAGTGTTGGGGAAGGTGCCATCCTGTGGATGAGACAATAATCCAAGGTCCCGTCTGACTGTAAATATCCCATGGCGCTATTCAAAAAGAGTTTCTCCCAGTGTTCTGACCATCAATCCTCCATATTAATTGAACATTCACTTTATGGCTCTTTGTGGGACTTCATGATGTGAAAATTGGCTGTGGAGTTTGTCTACAAATCATTACACTTGACAGTAATTGGTCGTGAAGTACTTTAAGTTGTTTCAATGTTACAGGTACTATTCAAATACAAGGATTATTATTAGATATTGAATTGCATCAGCTACTGCAATTTGGTGTGACCTTTCCTGTATAGAGTAGATTTCTTTCAAACCACCAAATTCATTTTGGTCCTCTAGAACAATACTTCAAACACATCATAGAAATACACTTCAAACCCCTCAGTCCTTTAATTGACCCTAGTTAATGGGCGTGAGTTACACAGGTTTACGACACTGTACAAGTTGCTTCAGGTTTCAAGGCTAAATCCTTACAAATTATATAAAGTTTTTCAAGATCTAACCAGGACGTCCTTTGCATTGAAAAATGTTGCCGTAGAAACCCCATGAAAGTACAATGATTTAAAATTAAAATACTGTAATTTATATGCAGAAAAACTCACAGTTGTATCGTTTTCCATGCTGTTTCGGAGAAATATATGTACAGTTCAGTGAATCATGATATTGCAATGTTCCCGATTTAAATATACAGTATTTGTTTCACTATAAATCAAACAGTTTATTACTCTCACCAGTTCCTGTGGCCGCAAATTAAAGAGTATCCGTTCAGCATTCTCAGTGTCGTGTCTGCTTTCCATAAGTGCAAGTAAAAGTTTGGAAGCATTGTCCTGTCAAAAAAAAATACACAGCAAAGCTGGAGATTTAATGCAACAACACACTGGCTAAACTGGCTACATGAAACCTGCAATGGACATTTCACTTTGGGGTGAAGCTCACTGATACCCAAACCTGTAGCTTGCAATAGTTTGAGGTGTCAGCCTGGATCAACTCTGCGTCGGAAGGTTGTGGATTCAAGCCCCACATTGGGACCTGATCTCATAACTGAGGGTGACACTCCAGAGCAACACGGGGGTAAAGCTGCATTGTCTGAGTTGCTATCCTTTCGACATCAAACACTAATCTTTGTCTGTTGCAAAGATTCCATGGTAATATTGAGAGTTGCTTCTGGTATTCCAGTCAACAACGCTCCTGGTAGAACTGGTCATTCTGATCGTGGGGCATTGCTGTGAACAAACTGGCTACCGCAGTTGCCTACAAGTACATAGTCACTACATTTTACGGCAAGCTCATTCAGACGTTAGAAACGCTTTGGCAAACGTGTGGATTGTTACATGTATTAACTGCATAGTTAATTCAAATTCAGGCATATTTATACACCGGAGTATTTGTTAGGTCAGGGTATTGAGGGAAATGGGGCAGATCAGCCATGGTCTTATAGAATAGTGGATCAGGCTCGAGGGGCTGAATGGTTCTATATTTCTATATACAGTAGAGGCAGAATTAGTGTTTTAAGCTCGGACAATCCTTACCTTTAGCTGCAACACAAGGTCCATCCTGTACTTGCAGAGAGGGCTAATATCGTTCAGGATCAGTGCAGTGATAATATCGATGCCGTTGGATTCGTGAGTTACAATACACGTCTAGGTAAGATCAGATAAGACGGTGATACGCTTACAGGGAAATACATTCAGAATTAATTGGTTTGTTAACGGTGTGTGTCAGCCCGGTCCAAATTGGTAGCACTCTCACCTCTGAGCCACTTGCCTCTGAGTGAAAGGCATTATATCAAATGCAAGGATGATTATTTATTATTTATCAATACTCGTATCTGTGAGACAGACACAGCAATATGGAAATATTTTAAGATATTAAGATTTGCCTTGCGTTTTAAACATAATGTAACTGAACAGAAACACTTCCTTGCAAGCAAAACATTCTTTTAGTCAATCGCTGCTGATAAGAAGTCACTCTGAATTGCAAGAAGTGCAGGCAATGAAATAGTGCTTGAAAAAATGGTCTCTTTGAAGTAGATGTTTCTATTAGCAGGCTGTTCATCAGCCACTACACACTGTTCCTGATAATTTTCAACTCACAAATGATTCTGGATCATTCCCATTTTCTGATTGCTTTTAGGACTATGTTAACATCCTACTAAAACAAAAAAAGACTTCAAATAGTAGGTCTCCTTAAGTATTAGTAAACACCAAATAAATCTTAACACCCTGTAAACCTAACAAAAGTAAGGCTGGGGCCAGGAATCATTGCTGAATTTTTAAATTCCGAGAACAAGGAGATCACTGATTTGAATGAAATTAAATTGACAGATATGTCATTAGGAAAGAAATATTAAATGTGTGCAGTTAAGTTACACATGTTTTACACAGAGAGACTTTCATGTAAAGGTGGCATAATATGTAGACCTCTCAGTCCGGTTTCGTCTGTTCGCAATTGGTCTGTTCTAAAGACCAACTCCACTTAAAAGGTCTTGAATAGTTCTGATATCAGTGAACATTCCTCCTTTGGTGTGAATTAATTTCTACCACGGACATTTCCACCAGTGCAAAACGCAAAACTGCAAGGGATCAATCTCTCTTTGTGTCAATGTCCTCCCTAATGCTCACCGGGACTTCTTCCCTGCCGAGCCCTGCTGACAACATGTGGGGTTGAGTAACACAGTTAAACAGAAACGTTGATATAAGTGGGTATCGAGTGAAGCGTCAAGTGAGCCTTGTGTCATTGAGCTCCGAAAAGGAGCTGCTGGGTGCATTGCTCAATGGGAGGTGTTTATAGGTTTTATGCCTACCTGATTTTCAGTGCAAGGCCCCTGACAGTATTCCGTGAGAGTCTCCAGTGTCTGAATGATAAGGGGAACGTTATTTTCATTGATGTACAGTCCCAGCAGCCCAAGGCCTCCTGTGGTGCTTCCACACATAATGTCCAAGAACTGAAGCGTCTGGCAGACTAAGTTATAGTTTGTCTTGTTGTTCTGACAGCGGAGTAAATTCTGTTGAAGGCAACATACGTAACCCATCAAAAAAACAAACCATTCCCACTGACATCCTTGGAATATATACAGCAGCAAAATTCCAGACAGAAATAAATGCATTTTGTATCATCAGGGAAAGCAAATGAGTCTGAAACAATACATTTGCTTCAGATTAAATGGCAAAACCATCGGAAAGAGGCAAGAGAGTCTTTGAGGTGTTTTCGTGAAAGTGACTTCTGTTGTTATTCAATAGCGGCATCGTAATATTAAAATAAAGGGTTATTTAATTGCTGTGATGTCTCAAAGTGCTTCACAGAATTTACTATAAAGTAAATTGACTCTATATTCTGTGGGCGAAACGAGGCAGTCAATTGCACACAGCCGTGTCCCACAAACAGTCGTGGTCTGAGTGAGTGACCAAATTGGTTACTTTTTTTGTGAATATGACTAACCTGGAGGTCACTGTTATGGTTCTCACACAAGAGCTGTAGAAGTCGTAGGATGGGCTGCATTATCGCCACCGTTGGGCCCATCTCATCTTGCTTTTGCCCAGAATCAGCATCTCCTAATTTGTGATTGTGTGACCTGTTGTGTGCATTTGCCAAGAGGTATTGCACATCCTTTCCTATCGAGGGGCCAAAGGGACATGATTGACAGTGGTTAGTGCCCAGTTTTCAAGATCTTCAGTATCTGTGGTTCTATTCCCATTGACTTTCCTGTTTTTTTTTCTTTTCCATGATAACTAAATCAAGATTAACCCGGGCAGATTATTAACAGGAAAGAGTTTGTGACGTTTACATAGCAACAAAAAGAACCCCCCCAGTCAATTTGTAAAAGAAAATAGTCTTGTCGGCTGATCTTAAACTTTTGATTCTAAAAGCCCGCAGAGTGCACAAGGAAAATTGGGGAAAGACGGAGAGTTTCACATCGTTCAGTCCTGGGAAAGAATGAATTGCACTCGGAAGCAGCTCATTAGGTTTTGACTTTAAGAGTGTGAAGGAAACAATAGAGTAAATCTAGACCCAGGTGGCATCTCTACCCCTATAATAATAATCCTTGCACTGTATATAGTTAATATTGACTCCTCATTGAAAGGCATTATTGTATTATTAAACAACAATGACAAAATCCTTATTCGTGAAAATCCTTCAAGCTTTCTGCAGCCTGAACAATCGGAAGTGTATTTAAGAAATACCATAGAAACACCCCCCTTCCCCAACCTTTATGCCCATGTCCGTTAGCTGTGCTTGCTTTCTCATGCACATCATCCTTTGACATCTTGCTTCCCAAATCGTTCACATTGACCAACACGGTTGCTTTGATTTCCTGTTGAGCGATTTTCATGCGATCATGAAGCACCTTGAAAAACTTCTCCGATTTGTTGTCTCCGGTCATGAGAATGTAGAAGGAATTCTAAAGAAGAAAATAGGAATCAGCTATATGCCTTAATTTAAGGAATGCTTCTTTTTTTACCAACATATCTTTCAGACGGCCTCTTCTTCCAAATGATGACTTTCAAGAGAGGTTTGGATGAAGAAGATCCTTCGGTCTATTTGGTCTCATCCTTCCACAGTCCCCACCCTACTGTCATCCCAACACCGCATCAAGGCATTACGTAAATGGGTCCAGTTTCCTGAGCTCAACCATGTTTCCTGGTAACCCTGTTCCAGCTATGGCTAGGACACATCCAGGAAATGAATGTTAAATATCCCATCACTGTGAGGATCATCACATCCCATCCACATTGTTTCCACCCCTGTGTTACTGTGTATTTGTTTTCAGCTGTGGTTGGTAATGTTTAATAACTCCCGCCAAAAAAACATTCAATCAGCTTGTTGATCAAACCTGTCTGAACTCCCAATTGCATTTATAATAATAATAATAATAATCCTTGCATTTGATATAGCGCTTTTCACGTCGGGAGGACGTCCCAAAGCGCTTCACAGAATACACTGTAAAGTGAATTGACTGTATATATGTGGGCAAACGCGGCAGCCAATTGCGCACAGCAATGTCCCACAAACAGTCGTAGATTGAAAATGACCAATTTTTATTATTGTTTTTAGTTTTGGAGGGATTATTATTAGGCTCTGTGTGGAGTAAGGAAACTTGCCCAAGGTTTCGCCCCCTGCCTGGAAATTTGGTCAATCATGGCCTGAATCAGTCATGGTTTGTTGGAAAAATCTGTCCTAACATTTATAAACAACAACAACACAATTACATTTGTAAAGCGCCTTTCACGTTGGGAGGACCCGAGAGTTACGGACCCGAGCTGAGGGTCGGGGTGGGGGAGGGTGAAGGGCAGGGGGGAAGCAGGGAGATTGAATAATAAAATCATTATGCTGCAATGAGAAATGTCATTTGTGATACCCAGGTCATTTCTAGCTTCATATCTATCTCTATCAATCAATCTCTCTTTCTCTCTATATATATATATATAGATAGATACATTAGAGAGAGAGAGAGATCTAAAGCAAGAAGACTTTTAAAGCTTCTGTATCTTATGCTGCAAGTGATGGGAAATGTGTATATTTGCTATAAAAGAGAAAACGACAGAAAAAACAGATTTGTGGGACTAGGGCGGAAGACTTGGCAAGGAAAGAATATATGTTTATGTAGACGATGGATGTTGTACAAGGATGCGGGCAGAGAATGCCACCCTCTCTTCTTCCCTACATAAAGATGTTCGGAGTTTAGACAAGGAGGTAGCTCAGAACTGGAGTCTCCCTTGGTAGTGAGTGAGACAGTATATCCCAGAGCTTAAAAAAAATTTGTCAGGCTTTTGTTAAGAACCTCCTGTGTGTTCTTTGCAGCTTTGAAATTCTTCCTGTTTTATTTCTGTGCTGTATTATCTGCTTGAAAGATGACAGAGAGACGTGGAAGCAGTGAGTTTGCATTAATTAGAAAATATGAAAGCTGAAAATCTAATATAAACCCGCAAAATCCATAGCAGAAGTACCTGATAGAGAAAATTAGGTTCAATGTGTTGGCTTTGACCCTTCAATAGAATTACAGAAAAGGTTGTATCTGAAACCATAAGCCTATTTACCTTGTGGGTTCCCAGCGTTTTATTTTCATGGCTTAAATCGGTCCAGTTGCGTTGTTATTTTGCTAAATGCTAAATGTACTTCTGTTAACGTGAAGTTTCCATGCAACTTTTCTTCCCATGCACAAGATCTAGATAAGGTCCAGGACTGGAGCTCAATCGCTGCCGTCCAGTGGCGTATGGACAGAGAAGGAGCCACAAAACTGGTTGCCGATCTCATCTACACAATTAATTAGTGTTGCCATCTTGGATATAAATATTGTAATGGGCATCGAGTAAGTTGTGATCACTACTCACTGGTTAAGAAAATCACTTCCTTAACAAGTGCTTGATGATAAATGTAAAGGCAATGCAAATTGCAACAGGATGTCCTGATGTTTTGGTTGAGCCAGGTTTCAGGCGAGCAAGGACAGAGCAATGGTAACAACAACTTGTATTTATATAGCGCCCCTCATGCAGGGTAGCATCCCAGAGTGCGTGACTTCCCAAGTTTCCGAGTGTAGTGGCTAAAAGCAGGGCCACCAATGGTGGCACGGAGGGCACAAGGGACATGCAGAAAGCTAGAGCCAGTCGAGCGGAGGCAGCGGATAAGCATTAATAGGCAGTATTTATACCTGATTTTCCGTGTTTCCTCCGTCCAGCAGGGCGATGGCAAGTAAAATGCTCTCCTGGAAAATCTTGTCATTTTTGGAACTTGTGATGAGATCGGCAACCAGTTTTGTGGCTCCTTCTCTGTCCATACGCCACTGGACGGCAGTGATTGAGCTCCAGTCCTGGACCTTATCTAGATCTTGTGCACGGGAAGAAAAGAGAATGGTCTAGTGAGATATCTACAAAGTCTACCGGGAGGGACATTCAAACCTGAAAGCGAGATCCCAAGACAGACGCAAGGAGTTTGTTTGTGGAGCGAGTAAAATGCGCAGTACAGATATTAGGCAGTATACTACATTTTGTTCTAATACTAACACCCGATAGATAAAACTTACATTATTATTCAGGTTCTACAAGATTCCCTTTGCAACCCTGTACATTATGGATCGACTTCAAGATCCTCACTCTTGTCTTCAAATCCCTCCACTCCTCTGCACCCCCCGACCTCTCTGACCTCCTCTCTTCTCACAACAGTGCCCGTTGCCTTCGCTCCACCGGGTCTGGCCTCCTCCTCATCCCCCAAATCCTCCTCTCCACCATCGGCGGCCGTGCCTTCAGCCACTACGCCCCGAGGCTTTGGAACTCCCTTCCTCACTCCCTTCGGCTCGCCGCCTCTCTTACAATTTTCAGGTCTCTGCTGAAGACCTTTCTTTTCGACCGCGCCTTTGGTCACCTTCCTCCCCCTCCCTCGGCGCCGGGATCTGTTACTGTGAAGTGCTCTGAGACGCCGTCCGGTGTGGAGGGCGCTATATAAATCCAAGTTGTTGGTGTTGTTGTTATGGCGAATCCACAATGATAAATGTGCTGTCTGACTGAATATTGGCTGTACATATTTGGGTGTGTTTGACAACATGTGTAGTGGACTTACCCGCAATGGACAGATCGCCAGAGTCAGCTTTCGAGTTGAGCTTTTTGTTATAAAGGTAGGCGTTCAGAAGAGTTTTTCGCAAACCGTTTCCCTGTGGAAGAAAATATTTCGGGTGAACATTAGAAGTGAGAGTTCCACTAAATCCCCAAAGAGTGAAAGCCAATCTGGATTAAAATAAACCGTGAGCCAAAAAGATATCTCTACATTTAGTTTGAATAAAACATTACCTCACGGCGTCAATCAAGAAACATTCAATCAAGAAAATTTATTTTGTTGGCCGACCAAAAAGATTAACCACCACTGCTCTAAGGTTTCATCCCATCAAGAGAAGCTGACATGCATTCTGTTTACCATATGTGCGATAAGTTTTTGTCAGTTCTGATCTAATGGTACAATCATTAATTGTCTGCTCTTCATCCAGGAGATTTGAGACTTTCTCTAGCAAAAGTCAAACTCGGTTTCCAGTAAACTCCTTGGATTTTCAAGTAATAATAATAATAATCCTTGCATTTGATATAGCGCCTTTCACGTTGTGAGGACGTCCCAAAGCGCTTCACAGAACACACTGTAAAGTGAATTGACTGTATATTTGTGGGCGAACGCGGCACAAAATATACAAAATATACAAAATATACAAAATAAACCAAAATATAAATCTTTTGATTGAAAATCTTGGCGCAGTGATAGCACTCTCGTCGCTGAGTCAAAGGTTCAAGCCCCATGTTAAGACCTGGAATCACATTGTCTAAGCTGACACTCCAATTCAATGTTGTGTGGGGGAGGGGAGGGGGGGGGGTTGCATAATCAGAGGTGCCGTCCTTCAGATGAGATGTTAAACCGAGGTCCACATTTGTCTATCCAGGTGGATGTTAAAGATCCTGCGGCACTATTTGAAAAGAGAAGGGAGTTTCTCTCTCCCAGCGTCCTGGCCAACAATCCCCCAAATAAAATTGATCACTCGCTCCATGGCTGTTTGTGGGACATTGCTGTGTGCAATTGGCTGCTGCATTTCAAGGATAATATCAAGGATACGCTACCAAATGTAATTGCAAGACAGATACAAGCAGCACGCAGCTCTTTGTGATCTCTGCAACTCGGAATCAATGTTGATTTTTCCAACACTAGGACTGTAACCCACAACAAAGGCACATTATGGTATCACATACACAACTCAGACTGCCGGACTCATGATCACTTCTACAGTGAAACTGGACACAAACAGATATATCCTCCTAATAAAATATCTGGGGTCCTCCATTAATTAAACAGTCTTTTTTTTTAACCACAAACATGAACAGTTGTGATAAATATAAGAATCCCTGAGTGTACATGCAAACAGATACCTTGTGAGTGTCATTAAAGACCTCAACCTGGGGAGCTGAACCATTTGTTCAGCGTGTGGGAAGGAGTCATTAGTGCCTCGTAAACACCGGGATTTCTGATTTTAGTGCTTAAACATCACGAAGAAATTTGTGTTTCGTACGAATGGATACGCTGGAACACATTCTTGATAAAACAGATATGTGTTTTTAGCAGGAAATGTAACCGAATCAACAGCTTTCTAATTGAATAAGAGCAAAGCTGTGGCTGGAGACAGACCATCAGATACAGTGAGCGTGACAATGCTTTAGGACAGGGCTTTAGGAAGGTCGGGAACTGTATGCAGCGCAGCATTTGTGTCAAGTCACCAGTCATGCTGTACTTGTGGTGCTTAAACAGTCAAAGGAACTGATTGAAGAACATTGGCCACCCTCTGAGCAAAACCAGGTATTTTTTCAACAGCAACTTGGGAGTCAGTGTGTTGCTGCGGTTTACACTGGTCGAACTCAACATGGTCTTAAAAAGAACTCCAACTATCCAGCACCCTGGGACGGCTTTCCGACATGAAGGACTCCATATAGGAATAAGTTGTTGTTGTTATAAGAATAAGAATAATCTTTGCATTTGATATAGTGCCTTATTACGTCTCGGAGACGTCTCAGAACGCTTCACAGAATAGACTGTAAAATGAATTGACTGTATATTTTCTGTTGCTCAAACTCAAGCCTGCTGGTTCTCCCTTTATCTCCTCTATCATTAACGGCTTCATTTTTCCCCAGTGTTCCCCGCTCTCTGGGACTCCCTCACACAATCCCTTCAACTTGAGCCTCTATTCCTCCCTTACCACCCTCCAAAAATCTTGCTTCTCTGACCGTGCCTTTATAGAATAACCTTGATTCTCACCGCCCTCTCCCCGGTGATGGATGATGTAGGTGCTTAGAATCTTTAACCGTACATGAAAGGTACTAAATGAGCTGTGTTTATTTCTAAGAAAAAAAACCTGGCCTGGCTTGAACTCGAATAATTCTGGAAGATGATAATAATAATCCTTGCATTTGATATATCTCCTTATCACATTGTTTAGACGTCTCAAAGCGCTTCACAGTATATACTGTAAAATAGATTGACTGCTTATTTTGTGGGCAAAACGCGGACGCACAGCAACGTCCCACAAACAGCTGCGCGACCAATTTTATTGCAGAATTAATTCACAAATTGTTTCCTGGATTGAAGGTAGTAGTGAGGCCGTAAAAATACAAGTTAATGTTTTGCTGAATGTGGTTTATCTGAAATCCTGTACATGTCTGGGTTAAACAGCCTCCTCCCACGAGCAGTGTGTTTATTTGAATCCTAGAGGTAGGTGGTTAGATTGATTTGTCCTCACCCGTTCTCCAACACTCTCTCTCTTGATCAGCATTTGTTGAAGTGTGCGCAAAACTTTGATGCAGAGCTTCTCTTCTGTTGCCATCAGATCCTTTGTGTGTTGAATTAGCCTAGAAAAACAAATACATCAGCAAAGGTCAAGTACAGTGGATGCACATGAATAGGAACTATTAGATAAGTGCCCAGGGCTCCTTATCCAAACGTTGGCTATCACCTTGATCAATTTCTGCACAAATTCTGTCTGGAAGACAGTGTCACATTGGTAGGTACAGTTAGCACCATCTCATTGACTCAATAATCTTTCTGTCATTTTGGGGCAGTTCATTCAAAACCTGTGGCATCAGCTGTTGAAAACGATTCCAAGATTCTGTCGCATTTTACAAGAACAACAACTTAGACGAAACTCTTCCTGGAGACCAATAGGGATCGCTGAGCAAAGAGAGAATTTCAAAGGCAGGGAGCGAAGAAACGGAGCAAAGGAATCTTGAGAGAGAGTCCAAAAGAGCCAGGGCACAGTGGCTGAAAGCTCGTCCACCGATTGTGAGGTCGAGGGACTGATAAGGAAGCAGTGTGACACTGGCAGGAGAGCGAGTGGAAGGCATGGTTAGCTGAACAAGCCAGAGAAGATGACTTAGTCAGGATGGGGCATGTTTTTTTTTTTGAGTCATTCCATGTCCCGCTGGAATGGAACAAAAGGGTTATTTCAAATATTGCTTGATTACATAATAATATAATCCACACACAAATATAGTGCCTCTCTCGAAGCACTTTACTGTAAAGCGTAGTGACTGTATTTTGCAGGCAAACGTGGCAACCAATTTGCACACAGCAATGTTCCACAAACAAGCTTGAATGATCAATTGTATTGAGGTGAGGTGTGGTGGGGGGGGGTTGTTGGCCAGGACACCAGGAGAAACTCCCATCTTTTTTGACCTGAAAGTTTAACATCTTATCCGAAGGATGGTATCCCGGCAATGGCATATTTATTCACCGTAATGATAGTGTAATTTGTATTCGATAACATATAGAGAAGTTAACATACAAGGACGGTGTTCATTTTGCGTGCCACATTGTAAAAGTGTCTTTTTCTAAACCTCCACGTAACAAAATACTAACATCGTCCATCTGAAACGAGTAGGAGATTCCTCCTGTGGTGCCTCACACGGCTGTAGAATCTCTGAAGACAACTTGGTTTAGGCTTTACTTACTTTGAGATAAATCCTCCATTTTCGCATCGTTGCTTAGCGTCCGACCCTTCCATAAAAAGCAAGTCCGGCCTATGCAAGACATCAACCAGCACGTGAAATTCAGCATCCACTAGAGGCTTCAGCCTTTCTTCCAGTTTTGTTATGATATCCTAGAAAAAATTAGGAAAGTATTGGAAATGGAGGCGATGGAGAGACGTAACTGTTGCCATCCTACAGTCAGTTTAGGTAACACCGACAACAAATTACATTTGTACAACGCCTTTCACGTCAGGAGGATGTCCCAAGGCCAACCTTACGTGCTCCGAGACGTCGTCCGATGGAAAGGCCGAGTCGTTGTTGTTGTCGTTGTTACAGTGTACAGTGGCTAATCACCAAAAACCATGACTGCATTAGGTGTTCAGTTACTATCCCTCAATACATAGCATTATCAGCGCACAAGCTAATGTTAAATGAGATGAATTTACTTTCTGTAAATTGGTAAATCCTCTACCAGCGAAACAAGCGCCTATGTGAGGAACGTTACAAAAATGTAACAAGTACTGCAGAATAAATCCTTCCCGTCTAGAGATTACGAAAGATGTTTCAATGAAAAATGTCCCTGGTGAAACCTGGTGTATTTATCCTTCCAGGATGCCCATACTAATGACTTCCTCTTACACCATCCACACTATTTCATGGAAGTGAAAGGAGAGAAAATCGGTTTAAGGGGGAAAGAAAAAGCTTTATCCAGAAAACTGGATTAAATTCACTGCATTAGGTGTTCAGGTGCTATCCCTTAATACAGCAACCTCCATTGTTGTGTTCAGTTAAGCGACCGATACAGACATAAAACTCCAAGCTGTGTCACTGGTGGAGGGGGTGAGGGGAAGGCGGGGGAAGAGATAACATCAATCAGCACTGCTGCCAACAAATGTAATAGATCGCAGGTTGGGAAATTCTGGCTAATTTAGTGACTGGCTTTCTGCGATTTGCTGTTAGGTGGGTTTGTAAACAGTTCTCTTCCAAACGAAACAGCGAGAAGCAAACCTGTAGTTTCTCGATGATGTTCTTGTATTCCCACTGCTGCTGGGAGGCAGGGGTCCGAGGGAAAGCTCGGGTGCTTGATTTCCAGTTGGGGGCGTTTCTTTGAGATGACTGCAACTGGAGATTTAACAGAGTGCTGGCTTGGGTGTCCAGGTCCAGTGGGAGCGGTATTGAACGGCTCTTGGCTACAATGGAAAACAAGTCACGAAAGATGCTTCCCAGGAATACTTCAATGAACTAAATACTCAGGGTATCACAGTCTTGCAGTACACCCACATCTCCATTATTCCTTTACATTCGTAGGTACTTGACGCAGGTCAATTGTTTAAAATTAGCATTGTTCTCATCACTGGAGACGATGCATGTTTGACTTTGCTCAGTTCTCAACAGAAGTTGTGTTAAACAGGAAGGCACCAGACTAGGAGGCGAATTGCAATTTTTCTTAAGCTATTCAAAATCAATAGAAATCTACACTCTTTGAAGCCAAACTTTTTTTTTGCAATTGACCTGTAGGCTTAAGGCCTGACCAGCTCGATCAGTTCATTTTTTGGCCTCCAAAGAGTGTGGTCTTGCATTTGATAATAACACCTAGGTCATTGAGACACCTCGAATTCACTCTAAAGTGTAGCCACTCTGCAATTAGAAGCAAAATATTGACAACTTTTCAAATAGTGTCACGGGATCCTTCAAATCCACCTGAACAGGCAGACAGGACCTCAGTTTAACGTCTCATTCGAAAGATGGCACCTCTGAAAACACAGTGTTTCCCCCCCAGCCCTGTATTAGTGTCAGCAAGACTGTGAATTCAAAGTGCCAACGCACTTGAACCCCACAACATTGTGACTCAGAGATGAGAGTGCAAACAACTGAGCCAGGCCCACAAATTATAACACAGAGGCACTTTGCATTCAGTTCTTCAGTCAGAGTACTTGTTCCCTTACCCATCAACGCCAAGGTCCTGATACAGGTTTCAACTGAGGACTTTTGCTGCTGTTGCAGCCAGGAGCAATCTAGGAGCCGACATGTGGACTGTAGCAGCTGCACGACAATTGACTGATGTGTCTGTAAGGCACAGTGAGCGATACACACAGAGTTGTGATGTTAAAGCAGAAGAGCTTACTGTTGTAGAATACAATACAAAATTACATCTGTAAAGTGCCTTTCCTGCCGGGAGGACATCCCAGTGTATCACTGTCAAAGTTAACCATGAAAAGAGGGGATATCATTAACATGTTTATTACCGCGTAAGTACCTTGGGCCGAGGTGTCGAATGAAACACTGTAATATATCATGTAGCATCCACTCATTTTTGACGTGTCATCCATGAGCAATGAGGAATTACATTCTTGAAGATGTAATTAAAAATGATCTATTTCATCTTGTTAGATTTATATCGCTGAATAATCTGCCAAATTCCAATGTGTTCATTTCCCCTTGAGGACCTCCAAGCTATTTGGAAGGCAATTTGCACCTGTGATTGCCTGAAATGATGAGTTCCAGCCCCATGACTGAGGCAGACACATGGATGTATGGGAGAGGTGAGATGGTGGGATGAATCATTTTGATCATCAAGCAAGTTGATGCTTTCTTAAGCTATGGCCTGCATCCCCTCTCTCCCCCATCTCTCAACCTTGGTTTTGCTTTCCGTCCCAAAGTACAAGAGAGGAGTTAGAAGAACAACATTGAGATTGTGGACATACTTGGACTTAATACTTTAAAATTCCTTTTTGAATCACAGGAAGCCAAGAAGATCAGTACAATAAGGAGTAAGAAGGGTCATTGGAATTAAGAAGTTCAGGAGAGGTGAAAAGAGAACAAACAAAATGGGAGAAAGAACAGAGATCGAGTTGATTGAAAAAGAGTGATGGAAAGCAAGATTCTCAGAGGTTTCAGTCACTATATTTGTCAAGGGATTGGCAAAAAAAACATTATCACTGGAGAAAGATATTTTTTAATGCTTCTTTCTAATGAAGTTCTGCTTAGGGTTATGAGCAAAAATAAAGTTGACTTCGAAGTTTTTGGATGGGCAGAAATTTTACTAGAAAAAAAGCAAAATGGATTATACCAAGATGGAGTGACCAATTGTAAAATCCTGTGAAACGCTTTGAGATGTCTTAATGCCATGATAAGGCGCTGTATCAAATGTCAAACTAGATTAACTCTGGTGACTTTACTGGCACAGAGAAACAGGATCAAAGAAGCAGAACAGAAGCAACATTTATACCAGGAAACAGAAGTTTCTGTTTCTTTTATGAGGGGAAATGAGATAAATATGTTCGAAAGAGAAATATCAAATAGTGCGAGGAGAAAAAGCAGCAGATTGGGACTAAATGGAGAGTTCTTTCAGAGAGCCAGCACAGGAATGATGGTCTTAATTGCTGTATATTTATAAGGGTCTGCTTTTTTAAGGAATAAATTCTCTAAGATGATTCCAGAGAGCTGGTAAAAAGCACCAAAGGAGCATGATACGTGAGCAATGCCAAAGGGATAGGAACACATTATTACTCGTCTATTTCATGGTCAGGGAATAATGTGCACCCTGTGTGGAGGTGGGGTGCGGGGGATAAAGGGGGCGGTTAATCTTCTGTTCTTTCAAATTTAATGAAAGGATTCGCAGCGATTTTACCTGCAATGATGTGCTGTTTTCAGAGAATGGAGAGCTGAAGAACGCATTAATGGTATCCATGACAACAGTCACCACATATTTCTCCAGCGTAGGATCCGAAAGTCTTTTCTCCCTTTTGTTGCACACCTTGGAGTGAAATAAAAGCAGCACGAAAGACTTGCGTCAAAAGATCTCAAAGTAGTTTTTCAATTTATAGAAAATAAAGGTTAATTATTGTAATTCACATTTGTAACAGCGATGCAGTCAAATGTGTTGTTTTGCATGATTAAGCATGATCTTATAAATGTAATTAATTTACCATTCACAGAAATACCCGGCAGAACAATTTACAGGTGTAATACGCCACTGCTAGACGCAATGCTTTTGTGAACACAAATTCACAAATTGCAGCTTTGTTTCTTCATGAGAACATCCAAACAGTACGAGGATGCACGCTTTTGCTCAAGGTTTGCCGAATATTAAGATAAATGGGAGAGGAAATCGTTGCCTGTTCATTAGACTTGGGTTCGCGTTTGACAATAAACGTTTACAAAGCCCACGAGAGAGAAGGGAAATGAGTGAGTGAGTGAGTGAGTAAGAGAGAGGTAGAGAGAGAGAAACCATTGCTTGTATCTTGCTATTGTTTAAGTTTTAATTACTTCGCCCTCTACAAGAGGGAAAGGATTTACCATAGTATTCATCTGTCAGAAAGAATTATGCTTTAACCTCCCACATCCCCGAAAATATTAAAAAGAGATCATAATTGTCATTTTCTACCACCCGTGTACGCTCTTAAAAATCAATGTGGTCACTCAATCCACCGCTGTTTGTGGGACAATGCTGTGTGCAATTGGCTTCTGCGTTTTGCCCACAAAATATACGTTCAATTCGCATTACAGTATATTCTGTGAAGCGCTTTAAGACATCTCAATGATGTGATAAAGCGCTATTGTCAACAACAACAACAAATTACATTTGTATAGTGCCTTTCACGTCAGGAGGACGTCCCAAGGCGCTGGACAGTCAGAGATCCGCACCTGAGCTGGTGATTGGGATCAAATATCAAATGCATCATTATTATTCAGTGTTATGGATTAACCTTCGGCAGACCTACCCTGGCCATGTCCACGGTGAAGTTCTCGAAAAGTTTCCAGATATGATTACTGGTATAGATCTCTTTCATCTCGACCTCTGTGTCCACGTAGCAGTGATTCACAAAGTTGACGTAGGCTATTTTCACCTGAGTAGAAATAAAAGAGGTAAAATTGTAAATCCATTTGAATACCAAATGAGAGCGAAACAATTCTGAATGCAACCGACCTCTGCCCTTGGAATGTTCAGTTCCTTCTTTCTCCCAGGAATTTCCTCTGTAATCTACGCCTTTGCCTTTAATAATTCTCACATTTCGTAGACCAGGGCCTATTGCTTAGATGAATAGACAGCTGAGCTTGCAAGATCTAGAGCTTAAGAGTAAAATAGTATTCGTCCCCAGTATACATGACACCAAAAGCGTGACAAAATTAAACTCGACTTTTGTCTCGTTATTCCTTCAATGAACGACACCCACCATCCCCACCTTTATTTAATGGAAATATTCCAGTTAAATTACAACATGGTTTCCTTTCTCCGAACCGCTGCACTGCTGTCTGTGATGCCGGATGTAAATGACACACGGATTTGTCTCTCGTGCTTTCTGATACTCAAATCTGCCACCCGCATTCACAAATCCCGCTCAGGCTGATAAATCAGTCTCCACCGCCAGGAACAGAGTGTCTCTCACTCCTGGTACTGCTGTGGCTCAGAGATAAACATCCGAGATAAACAGGGGCGCTCTGAATCAAATCTGAAGGGACGTAAAAATAAATGTGTCCTGGCCGACAATAGGCCAGAGTAAAACTGGCCATTGTTATTAATATTATTATTAATAATTAACCATCATTTAATCTGATTTCATTTAGAAAGAGTCAGGATTTACTGTCTTGTGTGGGTGAACCGTTGCTAACGTCAGGATATTTCCGCAGCCTCACTGCCCTTCTCTGAATCCCAACCATTGTCTCCAAATGCTTTTCTAAGTCCAAAAGTGCACGCAGTGGGGCGAAATATGCAATTTCTCAAACCGTTCATTCTGTTAATTTAGTACCAGCACTTTGTCTCGACATGAAAGGTGCTACATCATTGCGAATTGCATCGTAGCTGTGTTTGCCTGCCAAATAGCCACTGCGCTTTACAGTAAAATCATGTAAAAGTGCTTTGAGATGTCCTCCCACAACAAGGATTATTATTAGTGGCGAGACCACTGTCTTAACTTTAAATTGATGAAGAATTGAGCCTGCATTCGGATGACGGTTGTCTGCGGTTCGTGAAAAGTATCTGAGGCTGAAGCCATGAGAAATGTCAGAGCCCAGATCCCCTTCACTTCAGTCCAACTGGTAGGGAGTTTGAGTGAAAGTGGAAGGTGTTGCTTCGAATCTCACACAAAAATCATTTCCGTTACCTTGTCCCATGGAGACCTGCAAAATGTTGCGAGGCTGCATCATTTTATTTCCCCCTTTTCAGCAAGATCTTAGCTTTTAATTTATTCCAAGAGCGCAGCTGAATTGAATTGTATATTTTTTCCAAATGTAGGTTCTAATATCCTGCATTAGGAATTTCCAGCAATTTACTTCGGCAGATGTTACATAAGGGATTCAATTTTTCTTTTTGTTTCGCCACCCACTCTCCCAAATAGCTCAGCATTGAATGCCAGGAATGCCAGCCACATGACTTGTGTCTCATCTTTGGCTCTTTCTCGGTGGCTGATTTTGTTCCCAATGGAGTCAGTCAGCAGATCTGCTGAAATGAATACTCAAATTGGTGCTGTCATGGGACCTTGCTTTCAGCTGTGTGTGAAGCAACGCGAGAATTTTCCAAATGCTTTCTACAAGTGGAAAGATAAGGCAAGTTCGCTGTAAAAGGAACGGTTTGCAGATTCCTGGGATGATTCCTTACAAATTCCAGCACCTTGGGACGTCCTCCCGACGTGAAAGGCCCTATACCAATGTAATTTTGTATTGTATTGTGTTGGATGAGAAGCCTCGTGTGAATACAGTATTTATGTCTCAGGCTGCTGGGAGCCAGTATCATTTTAAATTCATTCATAGATCACCCTTTAGGCCTAAAACACGACCTAATTTTCACCTAATCTTATGACTCCTTTGGTCTTAACCTTTAAGAACACGCAGAATTGTGGAAATTTCTTAAACTTCAGTCATCGAGGCTTTCGAGGCTTAAGACTGAATTGATGAACTTTTCCACAAAGAAAATTCTGTGCGACCATAAATTATAAGATAAAACGACCTTGCAGCCTGAAGATAGGTGGAACTTTGAGTCGAGTGTCACACAGCTCTGGGAAGAGCAATGCTGTTTTTATATTTATATATAATATGATATATATGATATACAATGTATAATATAATCGAGGTCTAACCAAATTTCTATCACAAGGGCATCTATCCATCGTTGAGCACCCCCGATCCATTCTATTACTCAGAATGTCGAGATCATCCGCTCTTTAGATCACATTTTCGTCAAATCTCATCAGCGAGATGATCGTTTCTCTCCCCTTTCTTCTCTACAAAGCTGACAATGTGCTGCATTGAGATTAAAAATGTCACCACTGTCGGTTGATACTTCTGACATGCCGTCACCTTTAGATTTGTTGACAGCGTTGACAAGTCAACTGACATTGTGCTCCCGCAAAGTGTCAGAGCAGCAAGCTAAAATATGTCGGCAAATTCAATCACCACCGTCCTTTCCTCTCAGCCATCGTTACACATCGATATTTCTCTCCATTTTCTTGAGTGGGGTGGGGAAGAAACTCCCAACGGGCATAATAATAATGTTAAATATTAAAATAAAAATCCTGATAAGCAAGAATTGCCCGTCAAACTGCAGCAGCCCAAATCAATATTAGGCTGAGCTACTAATAATTTATATTATGTGGCTAACATAGATGCTTGGATCCATTATGTGCTGATTGTTAAACAGTCATCTTTTCATCGTGCCTTTATAATGGATTTCCATTGATGATAACTGTTTTTTAATGACTTAAGTGTGTGTCGGGGCCCAATCCCAAGGCTGATGGTATGGGAAGAGAGCAGGTAAAAGGCATCAAAAGATCTGCTACGCTCTAATTAAACTAGCTGAACAGCCTCGATTGCTTGAACGGCCTCTTCCTGCTCCTATGATCCTATGAATGCCCGAAGGATTTATCTGTGTTTATAACAGGACTCAACAAGGACAGTTAAATATTTTGTGAAAACAGCCCCACTTCTCCCACATATGGGCACTGAACCTGCATTTTCGTGCGTCCAGTCTTGACACTCTGAAACAGTGTCTATCCTTATACAGATGCTTTTGCGTGAATTTCTTCAACCGTTGCCTTGTTTGGAATCTACTGAACAGGTTATTCATTTATCTCAGGAATTTCTGCCATTTCAAGCTGAAAATTAAATTAATGACTACAACACTCTTTGCTATTTTTTCTCAAGAATGTTCCGCTAAATTCCAACGTTGTTCCATTCACACCAGAAAGAGAGATGGTCGACGAAATTTACATTCAGCACGATTGTGCTGATGGAAGGAGTGTATCTGTTGTATGTGATAAGCCTGATCCACAAGGAAGGAGTTGGCATCAGAAAGGGAATATTGTCAATTTAACTTAATCCCAGCTCGTCACACTCTCAGATAGGGTCAATTCCTCATTATTTGTTGGCTTGTCCATGTGGCATTCCACTTGAATCAAACTGAATGAAAACAATCTCCTAACCCAGACCCTATTCAGACCACACCAGTAATGCTGTGTGCAAATTGGCTGCCTACAAAGCAGTCAAGTCACTAACCCTTTACAGTAAATCCTATGGAGACATCCTCCCGACGTGAAAGGTGTGATGTGAAATGCAATGATTATAACAAAGAACAGTACATCCCAAAGTACGGACTATCGCTTTCTTCATTTTGTTTTGCCCACAGTCATTTCACTTTACAGTATATTCTGTGAAACGCTTTGAGACATCTCGAAGACGTGATATTATTATTAATGTGGGTTTGTTTGACCTCGTTGAGGTCAGGGTCAGAGGTACCTCCGTTATGCAGTCCTCATGAGTGATGACTCTCACAACGTCCTCCAGAGGCAGCAGCGAGGTACACTTGATCTCCGTGTAGACGTTCTTGCCCTCGGCGCAAGCAGCGAGGAGGTTCACCAGGGAGATGTGATAGGCGAGAGCGCTGTTCTCCTCCACGCCTTCTCGGGCCGCGCTCATTATTTCCAGCATGGTGGAGAACGAGGCCTTGTCATTGTAGAATATCACAACGTCATCGCCGGCGCTGGTCAGCTGTCGAGACGCAAACAGGAGAGACTCAAACGGAATCGACGGGTCAGTGAGCGGAGGGCGTCAGTTTAAGATCAATGCCAATAAACAAAGGGAGAGGATCGGAGAATTTTCATAACACAAATGGGTGGTCGAAGCAGAATCTGTAACATTTCTCAAAAGGGAATTAGACAAATATTTGTAAAGGGTAACGATGAATGGATACGGGGAAAAGGCAAGGCAATACAAGCCCGATGGGCCGAATGGCGTTTATCAGTGCTGATAAATTCTATCGGCTTGATATTCAGCCTAACTTTAGCCTGTGAGACCGTTCAGTGTTGAAATCTTTGAGCAGTTTTTGCCACTGTTCTTAAAAAGAAACGGCTTCCAAAATAAATTAAGATCAAGAATAAGAAGGTCTTGGAATTCCGCACAATCTTATATTGTAAGGCAAAATGGGTTTACGGACCATATTAGGTGGAGCTTTAGAGCTAATGATTCAATGGATTCGTTACAAGTTGGGACCACAGTTGAAACAATCGATCGAACGATAAATCCATCGATCAATCAATCATTCCAACACATTCTAATCCCTGCGATTGAAGGGGGGTAAATTCAGAACAAATTTGCGGAAACATTATTTTAGTGAGGCGAGCAGTAAACATGTGGAACAGGCTTTCTAGGGAGACGGCGGAAGCAGAAAATGGCACTTGCTTCAAGAACAAATTAGATAGATTTCTGCTAGAAAATAATATCTCAAGATATAGTTTGGGACACGACATGTCAAGCGACTGCCAGGATGGTGGAAGGCGAAACTAGATGGAGCTCGGTCTTTTCTCACCCATCAAATTCTTATGTTCTTATTACTCTTACCTCTGTCATCACCATGTCTTGACACTTCTTAACGTACTTCCCCTCGGCTTTGATGATGGTGTGTAAGAACTCGAGGTACTGAACGTGACGGCCGTGAGTTGCTAAGCAGTGCACAAAGTGCTGCAGGACCCCTTCGCTGATCTCAGAGCACAGCTGATAATTGTTCATGAAGATGTGCTGCATGGTCTCAGCCTCTAAGAGCTGCCAAAAGGAAAGTGAGGGGTTGACCATATCATCAGCATTCGCCGGACAAAGCCACAGAGCTTTCAGCCACTATGCCTCGAACCTCTGAAACACTCTCTCTCAATCCCTCTGCCTTGCCCCCCGCATCCTCACCCGCACCCCTCCCTATCTCCACTACTGTCAAGCGCTTTGGGACACTGCTCTACATAAATGCAAGTTGCTGTTGTTGTTACAGATACATCCGAACCAAGCGGGCGTGCCCAAAAGGGATGAATGCATCCTGGGTTTGTACGTTACATAGACTTGCATACACTGTAAACTCCGGATAACTTGTCACTCCAAGGGAAAAAGGGCTGAGTGACGAGTTAGGCATCTGTATAATACATAAAGAAACACAACCGGGATATTGGTATTGATATAAGGTGCGGATCCCTGACTGTCCAGCACCTTGGGACATCCTCCTGACATAAAAGGCGCTGTACAAATGTAATTTGTTGTTTCTCGTTGTTGATAGACGATGGCTTTTGTGGTAGTGACAAGTTAAGCCAGAATGCAGTTGTCAGAAGTTTACAGTAGATCAACTCTTCAAACGCAAGTCTTCTCCAATGGGGATTTCTGACGCAAACCTTACCTTTGTTTTTTTAAAAAAAAGTATTTCTTCATTTGTTTTAAAGTGAAACGGTCGTGTTTTATAAAAACAATTTTTTTTAAATTAAAAAAATAGATTTTTTTTTACAGCTAACAAGATATTTCTTCACACTACAGACAAACCCGAACAAAATCGTTTGCCCTGTAACCTAATTGCTTTAAGCGTAAAACTGTACCCGTGAAACTAGCGTTTGGTCCAATTTCCATAAATTTGAATAATTGCTGCATAATTTGAGGCCAAAGACTGTCAACACTGTTGTTTTGAAAAAGACACTGATAAAAAAAGGATTTCACTGTGTACTGTGGATGAAAACATCTTCCAGCCACGCAGCTCATAAACACCAATCACTTCAAAGTTACTCATTGTCATTGTCCACTTCTCCTTTTTAAATCCCTTCGTGCCCTGGCACCTGCCTACCTCTCCGCCCTGCTTACCCCTCCAACCCACAACTCGCTGCCGCCACTCGACTGGCTCCGGCCTCCTGCACGTCCCTCATGACCTCCATTCCACCATTGGTGACTGCGTTTTCAGCCACTACGCCACTCTGGAACACTCTTCCTCTATCCCTCTGCCTTGGCCCCTCCTTCCCCATCTTCAGGTCGCTCCTGAAGACCTTACTATTCGACCGTGCCTGCGGTCACTTCGCCCTCCCCCCGGCTTTGCGTCGTGCTCCACCACTGTCCAGCGTTCTGGGATGCTACTCTGCTATATAAATGCGAGTTGATGTTGTTTGTTGTTGTTCTCTAGCGCTGGTTATTACCTTTGGTTTATCATCATCAGAGAACCCAAGTCATCAGGATCAAAGCGAAACTTTAAGGGGAGATTTAATAGAGGTGCTCAAAACTATGAGGCATTTTGTTATTTAATAGGGAGAAACTGCTTCCAATGGCGGGTGGGTCTTTAACCAGAGGACACAGATTCAACATAATTGGCAAAAGAACCAGGGGGGAAATGAGGAGCGTGTTGTTACGATCTGGATTGCACTGCCTGAAAGGGCGGTGGAAGCAGATTCAATGATAACTTTCGAAAGGGAACTGGATATTTACTTGAAAACAAAAAAAAATTGCAAGACTGTGGGGAAGTGCAGGGAGTGGGACTAATTGGAGAGCCCTCTCAAAAAGCGATGGGCCGAATGGCCTCCTTGTGTTCTGTAGGAATCTATATATGGGTGGATAAAGCTATCAGGCCAGCTGCAAAGAAATGCTCCAATGTTGGCAGGTTTCGGAATTTATGCTGTTACTGCTGTCAACATGGAGCGATTGAAAAGGATATCCAACAGAGTCCTGTAGTTCGGGATTAGAACACTCGCCTCGCAAGCAAGGGATCTGGGTTCAATTCCCGACAGGGCGAAATGATGGGCAAGTTTCCTTACTCCACATGCCTCTGTTTACCTAACAGTAACTAGGAACCCGGTTGTTAGTCGATTGACGGATCGCTTTTCTGGGGATAATAATTCCTTCAAAAAATAAAAAGTAATAATAATTTGGGTCACTCAATCCACGACTGTTAGTGGGACACTGGCTGTGCACAATTGGCTGCTGCGTTTCGCCCACAAAATGTACAATCAATTCACTTTACAGCATATTCTGTGAAGCTCTTAGAGACGTCTCGAAGACGTGATGAGGCTCTGTATCAAATGCAAGGATTACTATTATTATTATAAATCTCGGTAATATCTTGGCAGCGGGTTCACTTACTCCAGGATTCAGGAACAGGTTCAGGTGTTTGTAAAGCAGAGTCTGGTTCTCCGGATTTCCAGCACAAAACTTCTGCAGAAACTGGTGCGTGTACTTCAGAATCTCAAGCATTTTGGTATCGTTCTGCAATGAACCACAAGTTGCGAGTTACTTATCCCGAGCAGCAGTAAAATAAGCAATTTATTCTGTGCATTACGACTTGTGGGACTTCACATAGGGTAATCCGCACAGCAGAGTAGCACGATTCTCTCATTCCCTCAAAAAAACATAAAAAACATTTGGTCACTCAAATCCACGGCTGTTTGTGGGACATTTTCGCCCGCAAAATGCACGGTCAATCCACTTTACAATAGATTCTATGAAGCGCTTTGAGACATCCCAACGATGTGATAATGCGCGATATCAAATGTAAAAATGATTATTATTATATATCATTATTATTATGATTCACGTTCCTGGAACTTGGCAGTTCTGGACATTTGAGATTATTCGTAAAAATAAAATAGTATAAAAATGAAGAAACTAAAACACACTCATCAGAACCCAGCTCGACAGCACTGCCAAACACCCTGAGCTAGACAGTCTGCCCGTGCACTCAGCCAGACAGCAGTGCTCCCTTGACCTGAGGGGGTGCCTTTGGAACCCCATCCTACATTCCTTTTACCTCGTTCCCTCCCTTACCTCCTTCAAGGCACGTCTCAAGACCCTAGTCTTTGACCGTGCCTTCGACTACCTTCCTACCCCTAACCTCTCTGCCCTCCAACACCTCCCCCCGACCCCCGGCTTGGGTCCAAATCCCTGATTGTCCAGCACCTTGGGACGTCCTACCGACGTGAAAGGCTCTCTACAAATGTAATTTTGCATTGTGCTCTAATGGCTCTCCTGCAATAGGCTGCCTTAAGGAGGAGCAGGAAGCCACTTACAAAGTAAGGCAGGAGGCAGAATCAGCAGAGAGATCTGTCAAACAGAATGGAGGAAAATATCCTGACTTGAAAGGTCAAAGTAAAGGTCTCGGAATGAAATTCAGCTAAACGCTCGAACAGGAGAAACATCTCTCACTGAAAGGTCACTGTTGATTGCTCCCACACTGCGACTGGATGTCTTTAAATACCACAGCTGGGCAACAGCCCCAGTTATAGTTATTCTCATTTTTGATTTCTCTTTCTTGTTAATTCAGTGTCAGAGTGGAGTCCTATAGTATAGCGGTTAAAGGCACTCGCCTCACAAGCGAGAGGACCCGGGTTTGATTTCCCGGGCAGGGCAAAACCTTAGGCAAGTCTCCTTACTCCACACACCTCTGTTGACCTAGCAGTAAGTTGGAACCTGCTTGGTAGTCGATTGGCGGATCGCTTTCTCGGAATGATAATTCCTTCAAAAAAAAAATAATAATTTGGCCACTCAATCTGTTTGTGGTACACTGCTGTGCGCATTTGGCTGCCGCATTTCGCCCACAGAAAATACAGTCAATTAACTTTGCAATATAGTCTGTGGAGCAATTTGAGATGTCTCAACGACGTGATAAGGCGCTATATCAAATGCACGTATCATTATTATTATTACAAATCTATCTGCCATCCGTTTTGCAGCTGTTTGATCTGATCTATAGGGAAGAGATGCTACATCAAGTACAAGAATTATTAGAGTCCAGAATTGACGATCAAGGCTCACCTTCTCGTATGGCACCTGCAGCAGATCGAGCATCACTTTGTGAGTCCCCATGTTTTTCAGCAGTCGCTGTTGTTTCTTCCTGACTTGCTCTCCGACCCCACACATTTTGTTCAGTCGCTCCAAAATCTGCAAAGATTTTTCATCACACATCCACATGCGTTAGAGATCTGCACATTGTACATCTCCTTTACCATTCCGCTCACTTTCCAGTAACAGCCTCCATAATTACTCAGGTAATGTGTAGCCCCCTCGCATCACTTAACCTGTCCCATTAATATGGTTTCATATTCCTTTTTTTTTCGCTCTATATTAATATTCTCCTTTCCCGCTTTTTTGCTTAATATTCAGGTGGATATTCACGTGGCACTGTAAAACAAAGGGAAGGGAGTTTCTCCCGGTACCAGCGGCTTGGGACGTCCTCACGACGTGAAAGGCGCTATACAAATGTAATTTTGTTGTTGTTGTCTTGGTAGACAATCCTCCGGATAAAATCAATCATTCATTCACTACTGTGTGCAAATTGGCTGCCACATTTGCCTACAAATACATAGTCACTACACTTTACATTACATCCTTTGAAGTGCTTTGACACATCCTCCCAACGTGAAAGGTTTCACATGATTATTATTATTAATAATACTATTGAAAGACAAATTCAGACAAAGTCCTATCCTGTATCTCTGCTGCAGTCCTATATGAGAGGGGTGAAGGTAGCATCTTACCTCATGGGCCTTCTACCCAACCCACTCATAGTTGTCAGGTGGGAAACAGGGAGACCAGAGAATTGATGCAATGAGAGAGAAGGTTTCCCCACCCCTCCCTCCAAAGACACAACCCACCTCTTTGACACTTTGATAGCTGCCACTACTTTTCCCCCCAATTGTCTTCTCCAAAGACGAGTCTTCGCCAGGCTCCTGAAACATGAAGGTTATAACAGTTGTGGGATCATCCAGGACAAATCCCCAGCTGCCAGTCAAAGTCAGCAACTGCATCCAACTGGTGTCAGCCTGGCTCAGTCGACAGCACTCTCGCCTCTGAGTCACAAGGAAGTGACTCAGTCTAGGGTGATGTTTCAGTACAGTGCTGGGGGGAGAACACTGCATTATCATTTGGATGAGACGTTAAACTCTGTCCCCGTCATGGGGCAAATATCGTGGTTTAAAGAGAATCCATAATAGTTTTTTTTAATAAAAGGAACAAGACAAATTCTTTTTCAAGGAAACAAACTTAAAAAAAGGGCTTTGAGAGAAAAGGCAGAGGAGCTGGACTAAACAGGCAACTCTGTTCTCAGCCAATAGAGCCTCGCAGGTGTCTATCCGTGCTCCAATTCCATTCTAACAGAAGAAGAATGACCTTTGTTAGATTAGTTGCACTGAGGAGAGTTTGGAGGTGAGAGAAAAGGATCAGACAACAAGGCTTATTTGGTATTCTGGCCAGGAGTGTGAGTAGAAGTGCAGGAAAAACATTCCTAGATATAGGAACAGTGTTGGATAGACTTGAGTTTTATGGAAGTTGGTGGACATACCAATGCCAACCAATTCAGGCATATTGCACCACCACCACCTAAAGGCAGGAAAGAGGTACTTCAGACATACACTGCCTGCATCCAAATGAACAAGTCAAGTCCATTAAAAGGGGAAAGTTTTCACTGAATTACTCTTATACTTGCCACCGATACAATTGGTAGACGAACTGATATTTAAGTGAATTGTAGCCCTGTGTGTTCTTTACTCCCATACAGAAATGCTCCTCCCATCTTTAAAAATACACTTAAAGCCGGGAGAATTGGGTAGATTTCAGGTCAGTTTGGAGCCACGGGCCTGATTAAATGGATACACTGTGCACTGGAAATGCATTCGTCTGCAAAGTCAGAAATGCCACCAGCAACCGGAAAAAGTCATGCCTTCGTTATCCGGCCTAAAGACCAGTTGCCGTCTCTGCTCCAGGTTCCCCGCAGCACTATGTCTAAAGAATGTTTTTCGTTTCCTCTCTCTCTTCAGCAAATCATTAGGTAAAACAGCAACATGGAAATCATGGTGGTGTTTTGCACCTGCATCCCAGTCACACAGTTCCTCATTTTCACACTGGGCACCAGAAAAGGGGTACAACGCACAAAATGGCTCACTTAAATCAGTGAACTGGTGTCAAAACATTCCTGTAAGAGGGGGGTGTGTTTGTTTGTGTGGGCGGGGGGGGTTTGTGGGTGGAGAGATCAGGAGGAGGTTCTGAATCCCCCAATGATCCCAATGATAACCTGATGTCGGTATTTGTCTGGTTTACATTGCTCACAGTGTAAGGGATAGTTACCACAGGTTTTACTTTCTTTCCTTCAGGCGATCCAATGCTTTTTTTGTCTACCCAGAGCTCAGACTTCTCCACCATGGTCCGCAACCGATCCAAATCCGACTTGATCCCTTTGTAGTTCTCAACGTCTTGAGTGGATATGAGAAGCTGGACCTAGAAGGTGGGTAAAATTATAAAAATTCAGTCGGATTTCTGCAGGGTTAAAGCATATTATTATTATAATAATCCTTGCATTTGATATAAAGTCTTTCACGTCAGGAGGAGCGATTCACAGGATTTTACTGTAAATGTACTGACTGCATTCTGCAGGCGAATGTTTGAGAAATGCAAGTTACGCTGATAAACTAGGAAAAGCCTCTCTGTAAAAATGCTGAGTTAGATACTCAGTTATGGTCTGGAAGTGGAAATGCTGTTCAGTACTCAGTGATGCCCATTAATGAAGCAGGATATGGCAGCATTAATGCATGATCCCTTGGGAATTTTGCATGGATTCACCGGATATGCACAAGAGGGAGTAGTTTCTCCCGTTGAGTTAGCATGAGATATTAAATCGAGGTCCCATCTGCCTGTTCAGGTGAACGTTAAAGATCCCATGGCAATATTTGAAAAGAGAATGGAGTTTCTCCCGGGGTCCTGACTGACAAATCCCCCAACTAAAATTGGTTACTCACTCCATGGCTGTTTGTGGGACATTGCAGTGCGCTAACTGCCTGCTGCTTTTGGCCCACAAAATACGCAGTCAATCTACCTTACAGTATATCCTGTGAAGGGCTTTGAGACGACGCGATAAGGCGCTATACCAAATGCAAAGATTATTAAATGGGGTGGAATTTCATGCAGCATCTTTATAATAAGATGCAATGCAGTGAAAACAGAACCGTCAGGAACTCTCAAACCAAAATGCTAATCCTTTAATTGCATGTTGATGAACGCCATTTAAATTGTAGTGCCTCTTCCCTATATTTATGCCTCTTCTGCTTCTGTTATCCCAACTGCAGCAATCGATATTGACAACCCAGTATGAGTTGGCAAAACTACAGTATTTAGGTGACTTGATACATTCTAAACATTGTCCATGGGTTTTATTTGAAAAGGGACAATATTCACACCAACAAGGTTATGTATCAAGAAATATCAGAGGATATTTCCTACATAAACCCATCTTAAATTCAAAACGGAACTATGCAAATAACAGACCAGATAATGGTAGGATTTCTGCTTCACGAGGGCAGTGATTCTTCCCATTCAGCTCCTGTTAACTCTACACCCAAGCCCTAACATGTAGGCAGGTCCTAATAATAATAATCCTTGCATTTGATATAGCGCTTTTTTACGTCGGGAGGACGTCCCAAAGCGCTTCACAGAATACACTGAAAAGTGAATTGACTGTAAATTTGTGGGCAAACGCAGCAGCTAATTGCGCACAGCAATGTCCCACAAACAGTCGTAGATTGAAAATGACCAATTTATTATTGTTTTTAGTTTTGGAGGGATTATTATTAGGCTCTGTGTGGAGTAAGGAAACTTGCCCAAGGTTTTGCCCTCTGCCTGGAATCGAACTCAGGTCTCTCACTTGCAAAGCGAGTGCTCTAACCGCTGAGCCACAGGACTCCGCTGGACAAGCAGCAGGAAGGTTACACAGACAGTACTCTCAACGGCAAGCTACAGCGTTTGGAGCTGGTTAAACTCCAGCAGTTACCCTGGGAATCCTCAAACCTTGTCTCTCGCCAACCTGCAACCCTCAAGAGACAGAGTGAGGATTCCATTCCAGACACAGGGACATTTCAACAAAAACAACAACAAGTTACCCTTGTATATCGCCTTTCACATCGAGAAGACGTCCCAAGGAGCTGGACAGTCAAGGATTTGCACAAACAGTAACAACAAATTACATTTTGTATAGCGCCTTTCACGTCAGGAGGACGTCACAAGGTGCTGGACAGTCAGGGATCTGCACCCGAGCTGGTGGTTGGGATGAAGAGGGGTGGAGGCCAGGGAGAGTAGGAGTAGGAGGGTGACCAAAGGCATGGTCAAAGAGAAGGATCTGTGTAAACGGCATATAAATATGCACAACAGCCTGTGCCTTACCTGTTTGAAGGTGGTGACCAACTCCTGCCTCTGGCTGAAGTGTTTGAAAAGAAGTTGCAGAGACCCAGAGACCAGAGGCGGGTAGTTATGCATGGTCAGGTGTATCAGCACTCGCAAGAACATCGTACCCCCTTCATCATCCACCTCCAACGTGGAGTGTTTGCTAAAGAGAGAGGAAAACACGTCATCTTTTCAAAACAAGATCAGAAACGGTCGTAAACCAAGAGTTGTTCCATTATTCCTCTTCGTAACACAGCACAGAGCACTTCATGTGTTATAAACTGGGGATAGGGAACTCAGTTGATGCCAGGATCACAAGAGAGATCCAGGAGGTGAAGCCAAGGCCCAACTTGGCCTCATTCTTCCATAGTACCCTACTCTCCACCTTCTTCCCATAATAGAATCAAGTTTTTTTTTCAAGGAAACAAATTTAAAAATTAACTTGAATCACCTTTCCTTTAACCCATTCCACACTTTAATTGTCTGTTGTCTGTTCCCAGTGTCTCCTAAACATACCTTCACAATCAGGAACCTGTGACCTTTTTGTCCTGGAAGCACTGTTCTGGATTTACATTCCTCTCTGTCTCTCTCTCTCTCTCTCTTAACAGCAGAGATGAGCCACAAAACTAGTTTGAGATTGGGGCTGAACATGACGATGGATCGAGACAATGGTACAACTTTACTGACTATCAATCAAACAGTGAATAGAGCTAAAGAGATAATAGAAAGGATTACAAACTTTCCATGGTACTTTGGAAAGAATGGGCTAATTATATAGTCTCAGCCACAAGCCCACGTAACAACAGAGTAAGTGCTCCAGGTGTCTTTTGCCCCTTTTGATAAAGAGTTCTAAGGTGAAAACCTAGTTATGACCTAAGCAGGACATAAGGGTCCAGTCACCTGGTGTTGAGCAGGTAGCATGGCAGAGTGGGTTAAAGCTATTTGTAGGTCGTCTATGTATAAATGACCTGGCACTATAGCATCGTTTCTTAGCGCACACACACTGATGGATGTTAAGCTTGTTTACTGTGGTATAGGATTACCCTGCTGTGGAGGGATAGGACAAGGCAAATCCTCTTTGAACAGTGTACTGAGCAGCAACAATGGTATTTTAATTGGAGTGGGAGGACATGCCTTGATAATCTCGATAATTGTAACTTTCCAGAATCAGAGAATCAAGTTGCCACCGTTACTATTTTCCTGTAGGCCACTTTACAGGACAGGGCAGGAATCTGAACCTGCTCCTTTGCCAATTACTTCTGAACTCTTCTTCCTTAGCATCGCTGGCGAAATCTCCTGCACTTCAGCCCCGGAATGTATAAATCCCCTCTCTCCCTCCTTCCCTCCAGCATATCAATGGTGCCACAGCAACACAGCAAAGGCAGGTTTGCATATTAATCTGTCAGTACATTATTTCACATTGTAATGCAATGCTAAATAAAATATATTTCTAGCCGGACCATTAGCAACAACGTGGGCCTTTTTACAGAGTGTACGGAGAAAGAAATCTTGCCTGGAGGCAGTTTCCAGGAACAGAGGCATGGCATGCTTGCTAATCAAACTGTATCGCAACTAAGACAGGCAGCTTTAGCCCATTGACTCCATTGACACCACAATTCCTAATCACAGAGCATGAGCTCACACTCCTACCTTGGCACTTGAGCTCAGCCCTTTTCACGGCTCAATATAAGCGAGCACTTTGTGGTAAGAACCCCTCTCTGTGGGGAAGGATCAAGCTAGCGAGACCCATCTCGACCCCTACCTCACAAGATTCCTAGTGCTGACAGATCCTAGAGTGTGTCTGAGAGACACAGCTTTAAATTGGTGGGGGCGGAATCCTTCATTAACATTAACATACGCCTTTTCGAGAGGTGGAGGTCTTAAGAACAACCATTTTGATGACTGCAAAACATAGCTACTGTTGTGCAAACTCTGGCAAAGCATTAACAAAAAGATCTGTACTCTCTGGCCAACAACCTATTTCATTTGTGAGCCTCGGGCACCAGCAGAGACCAGACCCTCCCGAGGCTGAATCTGAGGCTGAACCTCAGCAGGGAAAGGGCTTTGTTCCAATCGTGAAATTTCTTGCCCAGAGTCTCACTGGCCTGAATTGACCAACGATACCCTCGCACTATCTATGCAACGCTGTGGTACACAGGTTGAGGTCCTCAAACATATGACCCGGTGACGTCAAAAGGTTCGTACGTACAAGAAAAACATGCATTTATTTTCCAGACCCATACACTTGCCGAACAGCAACAAATTACACTTGTATAGAGTCCTTCACGTTGGAAAGATGTCCCAGGGACCAGCAAACAGCGGCATTGGGATTAGCAAATTGTGGGTTTGTCAATCTCAGAGCTCGACACGACACCATCAGTGTTGCCCAAGTTGGTCCACTCATAAGACAACCTATAGCCCTCAGGTATTGCTGTAACTTTGGCTCTACCACCTTGAAGCTTTGTTGCAATTTTATCATCTCAGAGCAGGTAGGAATCAAAGCAATACGCTGCACAAACCTACCCAACTCCGAACATGGCCTCCGCTTGATCAGCAATATGATCCAGGTTGACGGTTGTGGCTGATAAAACAGGAGAGAAAAAAAAATCAGATTTGTGCTTGAAACTCACATCAGGATAAGTCATGGTTAACGAACAAAATGTTCCCTAAATTGGCCCTTATTCTGGTTATACTGCCAACTACAATAGGCCTCGGGGTTCAAATTAGTGGCCATGCAGGAACAAGAGCTGTGTTCCATTCGGGCTGTCTCTCTGAGCGTTGTTCCATCTGGATTTGTAAATAGAAACAATTCTGTCAGGTAACCACACTGTCCTCATGTCTCATCACGCATGAAATCCCAGCGCAGTGAAAATATCCCAGCAGAGTCTCTTGACTGCTATCCACTGGCCCAAGCTGCTTCTGAGCCAAGGCAAAACAGACCTCAAAATTCATTCAAGTTCCACAATTCTTGCTATGAAGAAGGCCAATGCGGTGAAAACATCAAAAGTTGACCCAAACTTTACGCATCTAGCCCAAAGTGATCGTTTACAGATGCTCTCAAGGAGAAGCTTAAGCACGGTAATAGATTTCCGCATGTGTCAGACACCACATGATCAGACACGCATGGTGGAAATTTATTGCCGTGCTTAAGAGTGTCCAAACCAAACTGAGAGTGCCATGCATCCCACCTACACAGAAATTCAGCTCTGGTAGATAGCAAGCGCTGTTATAACACTCACCAGCTAATCACTTAACAACAAATTACATTTGCAAAGCGCCTTTCACCTCGGGAGAACGTCCCTAGGCGCTGGACAGTCAGGGGTTTGCACCCGAGCAGGCATGTTGGGATCAGGGAGAATGGAGGGCAGGGGTGCGGTAGGAGGGTGTCCGTAATGTGCGGTCGAAGAGGAGGGTCTTGAGACGTGTTTGGAAGGAGGCAAGGGAAGGGAGGGAGCAAGACAAGAGGGACTATGGTATGGAGTTCCAAAGAGTGGGGGCAGAGGAGTTGATGGTGGGCCGGGCGAGGGATGTGGAGCAGGATAGTTATTGTAATGTTACCGGTTGGCTCCATAAAAGTTGCAGCGGTGGCTCCTTCGGCACTGTTATCTGGTACTGGGTTACTCTCCACAAATTCCTTCTTGAAGACTGACAGCAGGTAGGAAATCCGAAAATCCAGTCTAACATTAAGGATGAACTGAAATGGAAAGATCACAAATCAAGACGGTTAACTCTCTTTCTGTTCACGCCTGCCTGCCCAGGTGGACACTATAGGTCTCCCGTGGCGAAAAGAGAAGGGGGTAGTTAACAATCCCCTGGGTAAAACATTGGTCATTCACTTCATAGCTGTTTGTGGGACATTGCTCTGTACAAGTTAACTGCCATGTTCGCGTACTAAATACAGTAACCACATTTTATTCTAGCAAATCCTGTGAGACACTTTGAGACGTCCTCCTGCCGTGAAAGGCGCTTTATCAAATAATATAATATGTAATCCTTGCATTTAATATAGCGCCTTATCATGGCTTTGATGCGTCTCAAAGCTTTTCACAGAATATACTGTAAAGTGAATTATTTTGTGGGCAAAACGCGGCAGCCAATTGCGCACAGCAGTGTCCCACAAACATTCATGAACTGAGTGGCAAATTATTATTTTTTATTTTTTGGAAGGAATTATTACCCTCGTAAATGCAAGGATTGCTATTATTATTATTATTATTATTATTTTCCCAGGCATCAGTTTTCCTTTCTTCTAAGAAGAATCGAGTCATTATTCACTGAACTCACTGGGATTGAAAAATGAAAAATTGGCAAACCAGTGGTCACAAAGTCAGTGCAGGCCTGACCATTCCTCATACCTGTAAAATCTCCAGGATTTTCAGTTTGGTGTCCATAACTATGATGTTCTCTCTGTCGGGGATGTCTCTTGGTTTTAATTGTGGTTCTAGGCTTACGCTGGGGCGAGCGAAGGTGCTAAAGATAGATTGTTTTCTGCTTAGAACCATAGTGGACATCATCTGACCAACTCCGTGAATCGACATCTTCATATTTTTTCCTGCAATAAACACAGAAATGGGGTGGGAATTGGAATAGGTAGGGCTACCTATGTATGTGTGTTTAGTTGTGAGCATGGGGGGAACCAAAACAATTGTGTGTGTGGGTGTGTGTATACGGGTGGTGGGGGGGCCAGGGGAGCTTGTCACAAAATTCAGGGGCAAAAAACATGTTTGGAGGTAAAGAACATATATATATGCGCGTGTGGGGGAGGAGGGGAGGGGCAGGGAAAAGGACATGTAAAGTCATCAAATGTTAACGTCATTCCATCAGGAATCAACTCCTTCGAATCAGGAATCAAACGCTCCTCCGACATGGCACAAAAGCAAAAATAATTACAAATATTATTAAAAATATTCCAAGATACTGACCTGCTCCCTCTTCGTGAAACATAGCTTCCATTCCGTTGGGATTTTGAACACAATCTATAATGCCCAGCAGTGTTCTGGTCAGCCTCAAGAGTTCACTGAAACTGTAGAATCCGAAGTAGATCAAATGCCTAGCCAAACTGACAACCTGAAGAAGCAAATCAAGGTGTTTTACCATCTGTACTGTCACCTACAATATACGAGTGATACACAATTACGACACGATACAAATTTACATTTATGCAGCGCCTTTCCCATCGACAGGTACTTAAAATTCCAGAACAAAACAAAGCTTTAATTGAGGTTTTGCTGGATCAACAAAACCTTAGCAAAATCAATGCAACCAATCAGTGATATACAATTAACATTTTGTTACTCTCTCATATTCTGGCTGCTCAGCTATATACATGGGGATAGCAATCTTCAGCATTCAGGTAACACTAGTCTCATGTCAGAAAGCTTTTTGTTCGGTGCTTACAATGAGAATTCCATTCTGAGAGCACAAGGAGAGGTTAACTAGCATTAGACTCCACTCAGCCACATATGGGCACTGCAGTATGTTCTGTGAACCACTTTGAGACGTCTTAGAGACGTGATAAGGTGCTACATCAAATGCAAGCATTATTGTTATTATTATTATTATTATTATTATGACAGTAACCATTTGAGAGTGACTTGTCAGGTTTTGCCTAAAGTCTCTTCTATATTGCTAATATAGACCTCCATATCCTGAAAGACAATGTGTCTGACATTAGATGAAAGAGTAAGTATTAGGAATAAATATAGCACCTTTCACATCTGGAGGATGTCACTGAACATTTCACTGGATTTCCCGTGAAGTGCGTTGACTGGATAATTTATGAAATCCAACAATCCTCACTTCAACTAAACACACTGCCGCCAATTCTGTTACAAGTGTTATTATTATTATAAGTGACACTCCGTGCTGAGCAGGCCGACAGTGTTATTCATTGCGAGCGTTACTCACAAGAAAGCAAACAAGGAGTGTTACCTCGAACGTGAGCTTATTCTTCTCCTCATCGGAAAACGGATAAGAGTCGTTCACCACGTTGTTCAGATAATCTTCCACAAACTCCATCGTGTGAGCAAACTTGTTTTTCATGTCAGTCCGTGAGTCATTCATGTTGGAATCATAACTGCGGACATGTAAAAATGTGAGTGAGCGTGCTGACCAAAATAATAATAATAATAACCCTTGCATTTGATGTAGCGCCTCATCACATCTTCGAGACATCTCAAAGCGCTTCACAAAATATACCGTAGAGTGAATTGACTGACCCTGACTTGTTTATAAATAATATACATGTAAAAGGGAGCAGCTTGAAGTCAGGGACAAATAATTAAACAGACACGGTGAAGAAAGATCTTACTCTTTGATAGTAATGGTTGTGGGGATTTCGGTCCAGAGCCGGGCAAACTTGACAGACGTCACCCGCTCCTGAGGGTCCCTGTCCACGTGGACATGCAGCATCAGGTGGCAGAAGGAGGCACGGATATCGTACGGCAGCATTTCGTCCGCCATGCACAGGAATATCAGATCCACGCTCAGCTGCTTGGAAATTTCATCGATGGCTAAATACTGACGATCCAGGCACATCCTTGCAAAGAGTTTTAACTGGTACCTAAAATAGCAGAAGAGGAATTGGAACATCTCAGAAATATAATCTCGAATTTCTTTTGAAAGTAAACGACCAATTTTTATCTGAGGGATTGTTGGCCAGGATACCGCAAGAAACTCCCTCCTCTTTTCGTATTGTGCTACAGGCACTAACATCAACTGACATCTACCTAAATTGGCACAAACGGGATCACAGTTCAATGCGTCATCCAAAGTATAGCAATGCACAGCTACTGCCTACTGCCAGCCTACATGACAAAGCTTGTTGTCTCAAAGGCAATGCTTTTCTCAGCTCTGGGAGACAACCTCTCTTTCTCTCACTCAGTCACAGTGTTTCTCTATTTTGCCCACACACTTTTCCTCCTCCCCACAGCCCCGCTTCAAGTTGAAGTCAAAACTCTTTGTACTGTCCCTCTAGTGTAACTCGATCTTTGGCAACACGTCAGGTCTGTCATATTGCCTAGTGCCAGCAATCAAAAAAGATGTGAAATAAAGGGTTGACGGAACGAAAGAGAAAGATGTCAGGCATTTTCTTGATCTCTGTCTCCTCGGTCTGCGTTTCCTTGTAAAATTGAGAAGTTTTTAAAAGCCAAGATTGGCCTCAACTAACCACTTCTTGTTGACCTACTTTCTTTGCTCTCCTATTCTTTTGAACATTGACTGTAAGCCACAACATGGGCCTTGATCCTTAACCTAGATTTCACAATGCCAAAAAAAAACAACGCAATGGGTAAAGTTATTGTGGCAAACAACCAACATACAGCATGTGACTATTTCAAATAACACACTAACGGTGTCAAAATATTGATCATCCCCAATATCAAAATATTTTAAATATTTATCTCTCTGCTACAGTAAGCGCATTCGCAAACGAGCAGACTCCTGTGCAACACTGATGTAACACAGCCTCTAATATAATACAGATTTTAACGATGCCTTACTAATGCAAAAACCCTCATACAACACCTTTTGTACATACTTTTCTCGGCCTGACTTCTCTGTCAAGTAAATAGATAATGACTGCTGTAAAGTATATTTGTATATTTATTAGTTTCCATTTTAGAGACGTGACTGATAGTTCAAGCAAATCTATGTTAAGATCCTTTGATTCAAAATGTAACCTCAGACTTTGAACACTAAGGTCCAAAATTACTCAGTTTTAGCTTGTCAGATCATGCAATATTATGGAGAATTCCTGAATTCAGTCATAAATTGGAACCTGGTTTTCCACAGTTCTTACAGAGAAACCAGTTTCCAAATAAAAATTGAATTTAAGATTTTTCCTGCAATTCTTTAATTTTCAGACAATATGGCCTTACAAGCCAAGACTAGGTGGAATTTAGATCCATGTAACTATTGCTAGACGGTTTGATTTATTATTCAATTTTAACTGGGGGATTCTTGGGAGAAACTCCTCTTTTCGAGCAGTTCACGGATTAATTTAACCTCCATCTGAACAGATAGATGGGTCCTTGGTTTAACATCAAACCCCAATCCTGAGGATTTAGTCCCCAGTGATGCAGATTCTATTACCTTAGGAAACTATTTGCAAATTACCTGTAATAAGTCAGAATGTTTTTATCATGAAGGTTTCCAGCCCTGGCTTCCTGAGCAAGTTGTCTGATGCTCTTGTCCTGGCTTTCGTTGTTTTTGTCTGTCCACAACAACCAAACTTCGTCATCAAAGTACTCCATACTCATGTACTCTGACGTGTGGGACATCTCCTTCACTGGCCTCAGCCTGCGTAGAAAACAAAGGCACTCAACTTCTGCCGAAAAGTCATGTGGTGCAAAACAACCCAAGTGGAGTCCTGTAGCTCAGTGGTTAGAGCACTCATCCTCGCAAGTGAGAGACCCGGGTTTAATTCCTGACAGGGAGAGAAGTTGGGCAAATTTCCTCGCTCTGTTTACCTAGCAGTAAGTAGGATCCCAGTTGGTAGTCGATTGACGGATCGCATTTCCAGGGGTAATAATCCCTTCAAAAGATAATGACAATAAATTGGTCACTCAAGCCACGACTGTTTGTGGGACACTGCTGTGCGCAACTGGCTGCCGCGTTTCACCCACAAAATATGCAGTCAATTCACTTTGCAGTATATTCCGTGAAGGGCTTTGAGACGACTCAAAGATGTGATAAGGCCCTATATCAAATGCAAGAATCATAATTATTATAAGTTGCCAATTCTGCAGGCATTCCCACGTGCTTCGCAACAAATGTCTTCTCACTCTATTGAGGGTTAAACTTAACTAACGTCTTCAATAGTATTCAAGAATGGCTTTCTTTCAGATCATGCATGACGTTTGTGACTGGCAGTGGAGGAATCTACTTGCACTGTGCTGTTAGGCAGCCTCAGTAAACTATCCCTTGGAGATTCTGTAGCGTAAAGGTTAAGATGCTTCCTTCACATGGCGTTATTATGAAGTTAAGCACCTTGGCTGCCTCGCCTCTGAATCTGTCAACCACACATAAGTCTGATCGACCAATTCTTGACTGCACTATTACTTGGAGCAGGATACTGCAGGGGAAGGGGACCAATATCCATTTCTGTTTGCTCAGCACAAAGTGTATTGGAACTGGGTGAGCAACGGGAAAAAGGAGGAACTGTAAAAACGATAGAAGGATTGAACGAAGAACAAAACTGACTAGCGAGATGAGAGATAGAGAGGTAGAGGGAGATAGAGGGAGAGGGGAAGAGAGAGGGGGAGAGGGATAGGTGGATAGATGATAATAATAATAATAATCCTTGAATGTGATATAGCACCTTTCACTTCGTGACGATGTCTCAAAGTGCTTCACGAGGTGAGATATCCGAACTACTTTCTTTCCCTTCCCTACTCTCCCAGCCCAGTTGCAGTTATCGATTTTCTCATGAGATTAAGACAAGTTCACAATGTACACGGTGCCCCGGAGAGAGCTGGGTGGAACCAAAAACATGCTTTTTTTTTTTACCAAATTCATGCTCTTTTACGTTGGAAAAAATATAAACCTGACTTTTTGGAGGAAAAAAACAATAACTATGACTAGAATTTTATCCAACTGTCACCAACTTTCTCTTAGTTCCCTATGAAATGGCATTGATCTGCATGCAGATACATTTGCTCAAACTGAAGTGAAGGTAAGTGATTAGGTTTTTATCTTTAGGTTGTCTGTATTTCTTTGTTTTTAACCTTGCTTCAAGATGTTTTTTTTTCCCCCCACTGGTCATTGAAAACAGCACTAAGAAATATAACATTGAAATTATAAACACACCCAGTTGTGGGATTCTTTCTTCGTCGTTTGCCATTGTGCATCTAACTAAATGACAGAGAACACCACAACAATATTCGCTTGTGCGCTATTTTCTTTGCCTTCATTCTCTGCACTTACATCTCTCTGAGATAACTGTCTGTATTTATTGGATCCAGATCGGTAGCAAGTACCAACACAGACACAAAAGCACAGAATAGCCTCCTCCTGTTTTGTATATGTACTATGGCTGTCCTTAACATAAACAGTCTTTTATATCCCTATTGCAAAGACTTAAATGGAACATACTTATTGAAGATCTAACATGCATCACTTCCTGTAGCTTCAGCTACATTAAATGTTGGACAACTCTACTGTTTCTCCATAGATTCTCAGACTTGCAATGCTTTGATTCGATGAAGAAGGCACTTAGGCCCATTTGATCTCCATGACCTTAATCATCCTTCCCAGCAACTGTTCCAGTAGTCAATTATCCTGATATCTGTCCTATAAGCAAATGTCTGAACACGGTTTGAGGAAAACACAAAACCAATACTACCGTTATGGAGATGGGGACTGAGTTGGGAGCAATGCTAAACACAGCCACGAGGGAATACGAGTTTCAATTTTTACTGTCATGTTTTAACGAACAGAATTGCAATAACTTTGCCTTTAAGATCCCCCAATACAGGTCGGCTCCCACGATCGCTAATTTTGTGCTGCTGAAAAAAAAAGTAGGTTTAAAACTCACTCTGTTTTTATCAGAATATCTTGATTCATGGGATCCAATACGCATTTGCAAATAAGTTCCTGGGTCACTGGAATGGCGATGTGGTTAGAAACACACAGGTCAGATAAATAGTCTAAGAATCTGTCGAAAAGAAGTTAAAGTTAGATACTGATGTGTTAGACAAAATTGTAGATGACTTCAACAATGTACCCTTAATTATTTGAAAAATCCACTTGAAAAACTTTCAATTTTAACTGACCAGTGGTTATTAATTAAATCAGTGGTAATATTACATAACTACATACATTTTTTATGTACAGAAAATCACTACCAAATACTGGGTGGTAAATGGCTTTGTTGTTTCATGGGTTGACTTGATTATAGTTTGATTGGGATGTGGATCCTGACATTTATTTACCAAACAAAAAACAAAATGGGAGCAGAAAGCTAATACAGCTTGTGTCAAGATATCGGTGGGTTTCTCAATGCTCTGAAGAATAACCGATTTCCGGGTCATCAGGTTACCACTGATGTCACTTCACAGCACATAAGAAATTATGCCAGCAGCAACCTGAAAATCCAGAATTCAGCCATTTTTTAGCGTGAGAAAGCCAGACGGTTTTCTGCACGGTGTGAGAGGGAACTATGACGTGCCTCTTATCATGCTGGTTGGGAATTTATGGCTCTTCCCTATTTAGTGCATTGCTGTTAGCAATTTCCTTTACACTGTTCCCCCACACCGCGCACTGTGAAATCAATTCAGCAATTAACAGGCGTCCATAGAACCGGGCATTGATGTATATGCCAAAACAACATGGTACAAGTGGGCGATGTTATCATTTTTAATCAAATCCTTTGCATCACCTTTGACAGGGGGAAGACAGATGGAGAAAGAGAGAGGCTATATCAATGTGGCTCTCGATAGTTATACTGCAATTACGTTTCCACCGAGAAATCTCTCCAGTTGGTGAAACCAAAGGTGACCTAAAACCAATTGAATTTTATAGACCGATGGCTATACGGAACAGAAAGAGGTAAGTTGATAGATCTCTGACTGACTTGAGTCCATTGAACCTATAGCCTTAAACACATCCACCCTCGTACCTGGGCTCTCTGTTCTTCCGGACCAGTTTGACGAAGGTTTCAATCTCTTTTTTTGTGATGTGTTTTTCTAGAAGTTTCCTGTTGTTGTGGAGCAGCGCTGTAATGGTGTCTTCAGCCAGAATGTCATAGCCAATCTGAGACTGCATCACTCCGAATTGCTTGGCGATATGTTCCTGTCACAGCAACCAGAGGAGGATTGTCAAGCCAAGGCAATTTAGGAGATTAATAAGCAATCGCTGAGCCTGCTGAGACCATTTATTAGACTATGCTCATTCCCCTGCCCTTTTCTCCAAAACCTTAATACTATTACTTTGTTCCCAGCCATCCAGTCTCTCTGTTCCCACTCCATTCCCCTTATTTTCTGATGCAAAATAACAAAACCCTGCATTTATAGAGTGCCCTTATGCAGGGTAGCGTCCCAGAGCGCTTATATTGAATGTAGGATTATTTTCCAGTCTTTGATGCAATTTGATGTGATGGGCAGCAGGAAATATACATCGAACTACCTGCTGCATGTCTGTTTACTCCTGCTATTAACATTGTATTTTGCATCTCCAATACACCTCATTGATGAGTGAGTAACGCCAGTTACTTGCTGAGTATGCAAGAATTGTTATTCGCAAATATCAGGAGCGTGAGAAGAGTTATGGAGCACTTCTGTAATGAATGAGAACACTTGAAATTCGGTCAGAAACTCATAGCTTTTGGTCCAATTGTAAATGCTCTGGAACATGATACACTCCCAGTGATCAGTAATGGCACATCTGATCAACTGCCCTTATCACTTTCTTACTCCCATCCCCAGTGAATACTATCCACAGAGATCCATCCAACTGCTAACTCTTTGGTCAACTCTGAAAATTCCCAAACTTCACATATGCCAATAGCTGCCTTTTGTAATTGCTGTTTGCTAAAAATATTAATCTAACAACTGCCGACTTCGAACGTCTGCTAATGAATGCCTAAGTCAGTCTCCCAGAGGACATGCTTGAACGTTGGTGACAATAACATTTGTTTAGCGCCTTTCACATCAGGAGGACGTCCCAAGGCGCTGGACAGTCAGGGATCCGCACCAAGCTGGTGATTGGGAACAGGAGGAGTGTAGGGCAGGGGAGGGGAGGGGTAGGTGGGTGACCAAAGGCATGGTTGAAGAGGCACCTGGTTTTTCCTGTAGTCATCCTGTGAGTGCCGGATGACTCTGTAACACAGACGAAGCATGTACTGATATGGAGCGTTCTTCTGGTCAGACAGCTCCTCCAACCTCAACATAGGCCCATCTTCTTTATCTTTGAATGGAGCCTTCAGGATTCCAAATATCTGCGCAAACCAAGGATGAGGGCGATTATTGACAATAATAATAATAATAACCCTTGCATTTGATATAGCACCTCATCATGTCTTCGAGAGTCTTAAAGCGCTTGACAGATATACTGTAAAGTGAATTGACCATATTTTATGGGCTAAATATCTCTGCACTTCACAGTATATTCACTTCACAGTATATTCACAATCAAAGTACACACACCAACTATTCAGACATTCACTTATCCACATTGGGATTTTCTTTTTGGGGGGGTTAGCCAGAAATCCATCACCGTGCTTCAGAGTATCCAAACCAATCTGAGAATTCCATGCATCCCACCTACACATGGAAATCCCATAGAAAGATTGTTGGAAAGGAATGCACACTCTCTCCCTGGAAGGACAGGTTGGCAAGAACCAAGGCTTTGGGGTGTGGAAGTGATAAACACAGGTCTAAAAGTTACCAACAAAACTCGCATACACATGAGGTTTCTCAAGACAGTTTATCCACTCAGGAAGAATAAAGCACAGTCAACCTCACACTAATATGCACACAAGTGTTGTTTTTTCAAATAGCATTTTATGTTGGTCAGCCGGGTGGCTGACACATGCAAAAACCCATCACCATGCTTAAAGGTATCTATTGTTTTAAAATTTAAGGCCACAAACAATGTTAGACAATGCTCAAATACACAGAAAGAATTACAGAAACTGGGTTTCAAGTTAAAACAACGGTTAAGAATTTCCCCAAATCCTGCAAGATCGATTTGAGACCATGTGCCGATTTGGGTCTGACTCCCTGATCTGAAAACAAAACTATCCATTTGGTAACCAAGCCAAAAATGTAGACAATAAATAAATACCAGTCAATGTGTTGATGTCATTTGGGTAACACTACTACTGTAATGGGCCCACACTGTATGCATTGTTTTGTTCAAACTATGTTCATTGACAACAACAAATTAATAATAATATTGATAATAATCCTTGCACTTGATGTAGCGCCTTTTCAAGTCTTCAAGACGTCTCAAAGCGCTTCACTAAATATCCTGTAAAGTGAATTGTACTTTGTGGACAAAATTAAATTTCTATAGTACCTTTCACGTCAGGAGGATGTCGCAAGGCACCGGACAGTCATGGTTTTGTACCTGAGCTGGGGGTTGGGATCAGGAAGGGCGGGAGGGCAGGGGTGGGGTAGGAGGGTGACCTTGAAGCAAGCAAGCGAGTGGGGGGGGGGGGGGTGAAGCGAAGGGATTGTAGGAGAGAGTTCCAAACGGTGGGGGCAGAGAGGCTGAAGGCCGGGCTGTCAACACTGACACCGTCATTCGTGTGATTTCTCAGTACCTGTTTCAGGATATTTTGCTCCCGCATCAGTTTCTGCCTTTCCCGGTTGGGTTTTGTCATGACGATGTCCAGAACGTTCTGTCCATTGTTGGGCACCTCCACAACGAAGAAAACCAGGTCCTCCAACAGTTTGATGGCAAACCTGCAAGGAACAGAGATTGATGGAAAAACGCGGTGAGTGGTTTCAGCCTTGGAAAGCTGCCTTTTTGCATCTGGCACCAAGGTAAGAAAATCAAAGTTCACACGAGGTCTGTCTCCGTAGGTGTTAAACGAAAGCAGACTTCCGGACTTTGAACTTTTTTTTTTGAACTTCGGACTTTTAAGGAATTTTCACTATTAAAAGAGATGGTTATAAGTGTTCTAGTAAAGCAAACGACAGGTCTGAACATGACAGTAGTCGATAGGCCTTACGTCAGCTGAAGTCATTCGACCAATAAGGTAAAAATAGACATATTGTTGGGCACGATGATATTTTCCATTCTGCTCGTGCATCACTAAATGTGCTACATATAACTAACGTTGAATGGTATTTTTACCCAATCAGAGACGAAAAATGCGACACTTCACGACAGATTCGACATGTTAATTGTTAATTGTCCCTTCGAATCTGAAGCGAAACAGCCCCACAATGTTATTGATGCTGTAGCTTTGGCAGGTAAAGGGAAATCTTATTTTGCTGTAATGACAGCAGAAAGAAGTTGGAGATGATCACGCGGTGTGTATGTCTATCTATCCATTCCCCCACTGTCCGCGGGCTTTGATACCATCTCTCCATTGCTGTTCAGTCCCTCTGCGCACATTATCAGCGTACGTCAACCTAAAGCTTCGCTTGTTACCTTCGATCATTGTGGCTCAAGGCTCCCTGTTCAATCTTCTCAACAATCGTCCCCAGGATTTTACTGGCGTCATTCGCAAAATCCAAATCCCGAATTTCTGAAACTGGGACAGAGACGATGGCAAAGGCTTCCTTATCCTCTTTGGTTGGGCACGTTCCAAGCTAGAAGATATAAAATGCATGCCATTCAGGAAACAACAGCAGCAACAAATTACATTTGTATAACGCCTTTCATGTCAGGAGGACATCCCAAGTCGCTGGTCAGTCAGGGATCCGCATCTGAGCTGGTGGTTGGGATTAGGAGGGGCGGAGGGCGGGGGAGGGCAGGGATAGGAGGGTGACCGAAGGCACGGTTGAAGTCTTGAGATGGGTCTTGAAGAGGCAAGGGAGGGGGTGAGGCGATGGGACTGTGGATGGAGTTCCACAATAGTTACACTGGGAGGAGATTTGTGCAATACATCAGGGATAATTATCACAAGGACCCAATTTGCAATCCTTTCTGTGTCTTTTCCTTAAAGATTTATTTGTTTGGAACTCAACAACTCTCCAACTGGAATGGTTTCTCTGCCACACATTCAGCACTCTATTGCCACTTTTTGTTTTAAGTTGCGAGTTTTTCTTTTAATTACAGCCCAAAACGCCTTCTTAACTTTTTTTTAAGTCGTGTAGGCACAGAAGCTGTAGAGAGCTGATGTGGAAGAGAGATGAGTTATATAAAAGTGGCCAATTGCACAGAAGTTAAAACAGAAAATGCAAGGCAGGCAGTCAGTGTCTGAATAACAATAACAACTTGCATTTATATAGCGCCCTTTAGGCAGTGTAATGGATTCTGACAACGAGCCAGGGAGAGAGGGAGGTGACCAAAAGCACGATTTAAAAGGAAGGTCTTCAGGTGATATTTGAAGATGAGGAGGGAGGTGAGAAAGTTGTGCGCATATTTTGCGTCCACCCCTATGTCAGAACCACTGGATATATCGGACAGAACAGCAATCAGCCTTCAGCAAAAAGGTTGGTTGAGAGAAGTGAAAAGCCTTCAAATAACAATTCAAGGCGTCTTCAAATTCTTACATTTAAAATATTTCTCATATGAGCTGCCTGTCTGGAATCATTTGCGTTGTCAGCCTGGCTCAGCCAACAGCACTCTGGTCTCTTGAGGTCAAGCCCCATGTTAGGACTTTGAGATCACAGTCGAGACCGGCTTTCCAATACAGTGCTGGGGGAAGCACCACATTGTTGGAGGTGCCTTCGGGTGAGAAGTCAGTCAAACATCTCAGCGGATAAAATCCATTTTGATTTTCAATGCATTTGTTTCAGTTGTTTTGGTCTTTTTACTTTGGTTTTTTTTTGGGGGGGGAGGGTACTGCGAAACAATGCCCGAGGTTGCCAAAATAAGTCCTAATCGCTGGAAATACATTTGCCTACTTTCCGGAAATGCATGAAGCGAACACGGGCACAACTTGCATCAGAGCACAGATGTGCCCCAACAGACAAATTACAAGCTTTTACTTTCAAATGCTTTCGAATCAGGAAACTGAAAGCAGGCTGTTCTGCGTCCCCTGTGAATCGACTGTGTGTTTTGTGGGCGATATCGAATGGCGTGTTGCAGAGACTGCTCAAATCAAAGCAGCTTCCCAGTTACTGTGTACTCCGGGCACTGTTGCTCCCGAGGTTGCGAATGGTCGGGCAGTGGCACCAACACAGAGGGGCAGAGAAACCCATCTGTGGGTCCAGTTAGTTGTCAGCAGCTCTGGGAATCAGCAGAGAGGCCTGATGTGCGCTGTAGCACTGCTCCCTGAAGGCAGTCCTGCAGTACTGCACGCAACTGCGCGCCGTGTGCAATAATCCTTGGCATTTGATGTAGCGCCTCATCACGTCTCCGAGACGTCTCAAAGCGCTTCACAGAATACACTATAAAGTGAATTAGCTGTATATTTTGTGGGCGAAACCACGGCAGCCAATTGTGCACAGTCTTTTAAATGACTTCTTCAGGGATTACGACAACAGCGATTTGGAATTGTCACATGTTAAAGGGTTAAACCACGGTATCAGAGCTCGAATAAGACTTTGCAAAACATTGTACTTCAAAACAATCTGATATCAGGGACGTACCATCAGTCTTATCGGTCTCTCTTCTTCGGTATCAATGGGCACATTTGTACTCTGAATCCACGTATTGGTGCACAGATGTCGCAGTCTCACATACGAGTTCCTGAAATATTTCAAGGGATGATTGTCAGAGATCGCTGGTGGAGTTGAATATTATTTATTTCAAAGGCAGTTAGTTTGCTGGGATTTCCGCAGGACATAAGGGGGCCATAATCGGTTTCAGCTCCCTCCGAGCCAGACAGGGCAAAATTCGGTCAAGATTCCTGCTTCTGATCACTATCCAGCGATCCGTGAGTGAGGAGTCGAATTAGGATCAGACGCAATTCCCTCAGTGGTCAAAGAAGCTAAACACTTATTGTCATCGCGCACACATTAATAAAGGCTTTTAGGCAAAGTAGCCAAGGACATTTGATGACATTTGACCCTCATCCCATGCCATTGCCAAGTCTCAGGATTCACAGGTTTTACTGTAAGGTGTAGCGACTGTGTATTTTGTAGGCAAATTGTAAACACAAAACAGAAAGATTGATTGTCTTGGGAATCAGTGCATGGTAGGCCCTTTGTGTTTATAAGAATTCCCCGTCACTCTGCATAACATTTGACTCAAATTTTTCGAACGAGCACTGACGGGACATGTTAAAATGTTCATTTGAGTCGCATCTTGTAGTCCAAGCCACTGTCACATGTTTTTTGGAGAATGAGGCTATTTGCAACGTGCATAGGCAAACAGAAATCACAAAATTGTGATTGAACAAACAGCAAATATGAATGCTCTATTCATAATAATAACCAAATAATAATCGTTGCATTTGATACAGCACCTTATCACATCATCGAGACATCTCAAAGCGCTTCGCAGGATTTATTGTAAAGTTTAGTGACTATGCATTTTGTAGGCAAAACCAGCAGTCAATTTGCAAACAGCAACGTTCCACAAACAATCATAAAAAGAATGATCACCTTTTTTCTGGGGGATTGTTGACCACAACAATGAGTGTGAACCATGGTGAATCTCGGCAATGAGTGTGAGCAATGGCATTTAACACATTAAAGTGACAGGCAGGGGTAACTAAAGTGCGTGGATTTCTTCAGATTTTATTTTAGTGCACTGTGATGTACAGACTGTGTTTAGTCGACGCCAAGATGCTATGGCATTTAAGAACACTTAATTCTATAAAGCCTCTTCTGTTTGTACTTGCAATTTCCCATTAAGTTTGGCCAACCTTTAGCTAGCACTGTGACACTTTAATCCAAGAGGCAGAAAGTGCAGAATTAAAACTGGTGACATTCAAGGAAACTTTCCGTTACCTTAGAAACCCAATAAAAAGGTTCAGTCAGATCCTAAGCTCCGACCCGGTGTCTTAACTACATGACAACTTAAATCACAAGATTGATGGATGAAGAAGGCCCTTCAGCTCACTTGATCTCATCTTTCCAGAATACCCACCCTCCCATCCTCCCAACACAGCGTTGAGCTGTTTTGTTCAAAACAGTCCAGTGTCCTGGCCCAGCCAGATGAAACGTTAAACCGAGGTCCCGTCTGCCTGTTCAGGTGGACATTAAAGATCCCACAATGCTGTTTAAAAATGTTCAAAAAGAAAAGAAAGTTGTTGCTGGTCTCCTGGCCAACATTGCCCCAGATAACATTGGTCATTCATTTCGTAGCCACTTGTGGGACAAAACCACGCACAAGTGGGGGCTGCTGAGATTCGCCTGAACAACACGCAGTAACCAGACTTCACAACATATCCCGTGGAGCACTTTGATACCTCCTCCATGCGCGAAAGGCACTGTATCAAATGCAAGGATTTTTTTTCTCATCTTACGATCAGTACCTGGGAACAAACGAGTCTGTCTTTTGCAGAGTTGTTGGATCCTGCTCAAACAGCGATGCAATGTCGTTTGAGTGGGCCACGGCCACCAGTTTGAATTTGGTCTTATTCCCTGTTTTCTTAGTGCTCTGTCGGCTTTTGTATTCCGCCTAAAAAGAAGGGGGGAAAAAATGAACGAGAGCAGCGAGATTGTCTTTGTCTAGCCACACTGCACCTAACACGATACAGTCAGAACACGTCCCACTGAATTTCCTGCTGACTTACAGGGTATCTGTAAAAGTTTTGTGAAACTTAGGCTGAAGAGATCAAGCTTGTCAATACAGGTCAATTTTTCCCAATTTTATGTTTCACCCAAACTGGAAGATTTCATCCCTATTTGATCTTGACTCCCTGCTTTTTTTTTGCTCCCAAACCAAGTGAAAAGGAATGGTGAGCTGCCACCTCCCACATTCTGCCAGCGACTGCCCTGTATTCTATCACCAGGAGCTGTACAAGTCTGCAAAACCCCTCCACACAAGGTTTGAAACATACCGTGTCTTGTTGGGGAAATCACGAGTTGTGAAGCTTTCTCTCACCACTGTCGGACATCGAGTTAATATACTGTCTGGCACCGCAGCCCATTCCCAAAACTAAATCTACCAGCGATACTCCAGAGTTAGAGGATTCGTCCCTAACGTTCCTTCAACGGCTTTGAGGTCAGCAAAACAAAACAAATCAAAAAAAAACTTACTGAAGATTTAGACTCGGCAGCAACATCTCCTTTGTAAGCTGGATTTTCCTGTAAGTCAGAGAACAAACATTAAGGACCGACTCTAAAATAGGAGGATGATCTGTATGTTTTGGTGGATAGCATGTCTGGATGTTACAACCACAGAAAATAATAACAAATTGTATTTATACAGCGCTTTTCACATCGGGAGGGTGAACCAAGGCACTGTTTGCACCCGAATTGGGTTTGGATTTCGGAAGGATGGGGATCAAGGGGAGTGAGGGTTTGGAGCGGGGGGAGGGAAGATGACTGAAGGCAGGTTCAAGGAGGAAGGTCCCTCCGCTCAGCCGGCTCTGGCCTGCTCCACATCCCCCGACCCACCCGTCCTTCCATTGGCGGGAGAGCCTTCAGCCACTCTACCCCCAACCTCTGGAACTCCATCCCCCAATCACTCCGCCTCGCCCACTCCTTAGCCTCCTTCAAGTCCCGCCTCAAGACCCTCCTCGTCAACCATACCATTGGCCACCCCCCTTCCCCTCCCCTCCCTTCTGCCCCCGTGACCCCAGCTCGGGTCTGAAATGCTGTACACTGTCCAGCGCCTTGGGACGTCCTGACGTGAAAGGCGCTATACAAATGTAATCTTATTGTTGTTGTTGTCTTAAGATGAACTTCGAAGGAGGCGAGGGAAGGGGGTGAGGTGAAGGGACTCTGAGATTGAGTTCCCGGAGAGTTTGGGTAGAAAACCCAAATACCTCATGATGACTTTATCTTCCAGAGCAGATTTTGCAATGCTCTGGATCCCAGTGCAGGGGAACACACCTCATTTACACTGCAGGACCAGGATAAGTTCCACAGCACTGGGGGCAACAGGGAAACAGCTGTGCATATGTGTGGAAACTCATTTGCACTGCGCTTCAAAGCAATATAATCTGTTAGCCCATTGTAATTTCATTTCTCGAGTAGGCATTCTTTGCGGTAACGGGGCTTCATGGACTTAATTTCTTAATCAAGAAACCCCGCAAAATTGAAATCAAACATGTCTTGGTACAAATTTCCATGAATGTATCGAGGCATTTAGCATTCGCCTCAGCCTCTCTTCATCTGTTTTTAAATCCTACCTCTTCAACTGCACCTGTGGTCCCTTCTCCCTTGCTACACGTCCAAGACCCTATCCTGCACAAAGGGCACTATATAATAATAATCCTTGCATTTGATATAGCGACTTATCACATCTTTGAAACGTCTCAAAGGGCTTCACAGAATATACTGTAAAGTGAATTGACTGTGTATTTTGTGGGCGAAATTTTTGTCATTTATCAAAGAAATAAAAGGCAAACATTGTACCAAAGGCAATGTGGATAAAACTTGTTTTCTTTGGGGGATTTGGTTGTATCTTTTTTTCGGTAACTGGTGTGTTCTGTATTGTGACTTGGCTCTTGATAGAGGTGGTGACAGTCACAATACCAGAGGAATTATAGTGTGTCAATTCATTGTTACATTGGATGAATATCCTGCATTCAGAACAGGTTATAATGAAAACATACAATGTGCAAGAAAAGCTAAGATCTGTTTGTAATGTCAATTGCTACCAAACAATAGGACAGCATTTTCCAACATGAGGACACCAACACACCCAAAACATAGATTCCTGATACTCAAGTTACTTTAATTCTTCATTGTATTCAGTGTGTATCAACTCAGTTGGTGGCACTCTTGCCTCTGAGTCACGAAGGTTGTGGCATTGCAATGTTTATTCTGCCCGATTTCTTCTAACATTGGAAGAGATTTGTTTAATAATAATATTATTATTTTCATTTGATGTACGGAGGACTTCTCAAAAGTGTTTCGCCCACAAAATATACAGTCAATCCACTTTACAATGTATCCTGTGAAGCACTTTGAGACGTCTCGAAGACATGATAAGGCGCTATATCAAATGCAAGGATTATTATTATTATTTACTGTCTTTAACCCACCTGGGCCTGGCAGGGTTGAGGAGCTTTACGTAAGGCTCGAAAGATTAGCAAAGGGACAGGAACTTCACTTCAACTCCACTTTTTTTCAGGCCTCACACTATCACCACCATTTTAGTTTATGCTTATTCATGTATTCCTCTTTGCTTTTCTCTCCCAAGCACTCCTATACTCACCTTGCACTTCCGCTGACTCTAAGTGCAAGTTAGAGACCAAGCAAGATTAAATGACGGGCGATACTTCTCTAAAGCTAGCCAGCAGGAGGCTGACAAGAGCAGAGATTGGCTTTCAGTTGTATATCCCTTCATCCCAATAGCAAAGTCTCAACGAACAGTCGTGTTAGAGATCGGGTACAACACTCCTGGCCACCCTTCACCCCACTGTGAATGCTTTCACGCACTCCATCACTGTGAACTAACACCCCACACCCACCCCACCCCCCCTCCCCTGACTCAGGCCTTTTTAATTCCCCCCAAGGATTTGTTATTCCAAAATGTTCAAACTGCTAGCTTCCCTCACATCACTTCTAGATTCAATTAGTCTATCTTATTCGCCCGGAAAGCAGTGTGCATTTGATATCATATGGCATGTAGCTCTTTGCAGAAGTCCAGTTTTGTCTTCTATTGTTTCCTGCCCAAGACCTGGACAAGATGGAGCCAGACACATCAGGAAGACTGAAATCAATATCAACCACATCAGAGGAGATAATGTTTTGAAACTCCCTGCAAAACCTTTCTTGGAAAGCGAGCGGGAACCAAGGGAGTTGATCAAAACCCTTACAAATGCCCAAAACGCACTGCAGAATAACACAATACAATCAAGCAGGTAAATGCACAGATTGTCTAAATAGTCAGTTAACACTAACTCATGCTGAACGCTGGCTGGTCAAGTGGCAAATATCATTATTCTGCGCTAGCTTTCCGTACTGTATTCATGAAATAAAAACTATAATAATCCTTACATTTGATATAGTGCCTAATCATATTGTCAAGACGTCTCAAAGTGTTTCACAGAGTATACTGTGAAGTGTACTGACTGTGTTTTGTGGGCAAAACAACAAATAACTGACTCAATGCACAAGTCTCTATCCGGCAGTGATAACAACCGGAAATATAAATGTTAATTAGACGAGAACTTTACACTGTCACTTACACTATCCCAACTCTATTTTTCCACCTCTGTTTGCGACCCCCAGTCCCCTGATGTTCTGTCAGCTGCCTGTCAGATCGCAGGGGCTGGATGAGCGCAAATTTTCTTCAGCTTGAACGTTGACAAGACGGAAGCCATACTCTTTGGCTCTCATCAACGTCTAAAATCTCACGGCTCTCACCTCCTTCACCTACTCAACCAGCCCCTAAAACTCTCCGAACCTGTACGCAACCTAGGCGTCAGGTTCGACCCCCCAATTATCCTTCTTCCCCCACATTCAGTCCCTCACCAGCACCGCTTTCTTCCACCTCCGACGCATCGCCCGCCTCCGCCAATACCTCTCTCCGAAAGCTGCTGAAACCCTGGTCCATACCTTTGTCACCTCTCGGCTGGACTACTCTAACGCCCTCCTCGCCGGTCTCCCATCCACTACCATCCATAAAATCCAAATCAATCAAAACTCTGCCGCCCGCATTCTCACCCGCACCAAATTTCGCTCCCCGATCCCCCCAGTCCTCCGCTCCACCCTCGGCGGCCGTGCCTTCAGCCACTGTGCCCCGAGGCTCTAGAACTCCCTTCCTCACTCCCTTCGCCCCCTCTCTTCTTATTTCCAGGTCTCTGCTGAAGACCTTTCTTTTCAACCGCGTCTTTGGTCACCTTCCTCCCCCTCCCCCTTGGCTCGACCCCAGGATCCGTTACTGTAAAGTGCTCTGAGACGCCGTCCGGCGTGGAGGACGCTATATAAATCCAAGTTGTTGTTGTTGTTATTATTGTTATCATGGTTTCTTGTACACGTGGTGAAGTTCACTGTCTGGACTGGGACAGAGAGTCTGAAAACCTGACCAGTGCCTCTTCTAGAGATGTTTTCTCACATAAAACACATCCGAGGTTTGCCACCGCTCGCCCGGTCAAGCTTTGCAAAATATTTGATTAGCAAACTCTCCAGCTCCCAGCATAATTATTATTATTATTATAGAAACCCCTAAGCTGGAGCCGAGAGTCTGAGTTTATGCAAAACTAGACCAGCAGCAACGGGAGGGTTTAACAAATGGGGCTATATGTTGCACAACTGCTTTGGCAGAAGGAATCCCAGGTGGCAGACAATATAAGTTTAATTACTTTAAAACTGCTTTGGATGAGACATTAAGGTGTCTCGGCTCTACTTGAAAAGAGAAGGGTATTTTGGGGCCAACAATCCTCCAGTAAAATTGGTCTTTCACTTCCTAGCTGTGTGTGGGACATCACTGTGTGCACTTTGGCTGACTCATTTGCCTACAAATAGACATAGACACTACATCTTTGAGACAGGGACACATGAACGAACAGACTTGTGCTTTGAGACGTGCCCCCAACATGAAAGGAGCTATACATCAAATGCAAAGGTTGTTATTGTTGCATAATGATATGAAAAGCAACACCGCACAGAATTGTTTGAATCTGATCTTAAATTGGTGCTTTCCGACTCTGATTCCGGAAGTGTTTTAATCATTTTTTTCTTCCCGAAACGGCCCTTGAAAGGATTGAGCGATTGTGAGGCTCTATCTTTATCCTTGCATTTGATAGATTATAGATTAATTATTGTATTATGTTGATTGATATATTTTGTGGGCGAAACGTGACAGCCAATTGCGCAAGCGGAATCTCACAAACAGTCGTGGACTGAGTGACCAATTTATTATTATTATTTTTGAGGGGGAAGGAATTATTACCCCCGGATAAGCAATCCACCAATCGACTAACAAGCAGGTTCCTACCTACTGCTAGGTAAACAGAGCTGTGTGGAGTAAGGAAACTTGCCGAACGTTTCGCCCGGATGGGAATTGAACCCAGGTCTCTCGCTTACGAGGCGAGTGCTCTAACCACTGAGCTAAAGGACCTTAAAGAACAATGGTAAGTTCTACCTCAGCAGCCAGGTAATGTCCGGTAGCGAGATGTTTGAATCTGTAGAGGCTGTTCCAATGGCCAGCTCCTCCTCTGCAGGGATCATGATGGACAACCTTCAGGAAGAGAGAAAGAGAGAGAGAGCAATGTTATCATGAATCACGATTATAAGCTAAAGTTGAACATATGTTTGTTTTTCCTACCAACTCAGAAGTAAGTCATGGCCCTCAATGTTGCACAACTTCCTTCTAAGAATGACCGTGCTCAAAATAGGGGAGAGTTCCCATGCCTTATAACCAGAATGTGTGAGATAAACTGTACCAACAGTATTTAACACTGTGAAATGCCACTACATTGTATCTCACATATGAGTACTATCTGATCCTCATTCCATTGAGATCGGGGTCATGGCTTTGCTGTTCCTTATTTCTCTACTGTATAAAATATGACGTTCAGCCACCCTTCCTGGCAGCCCATTCCAGTCGTTAATCACCCACTAATTAGAGAAATAGTTCCTGGTGTCTGTCCTGCACTTGCCATCGCAACTCTATGTCTGTGCCATCTTGTTCTAATGTCTTGGTGCATATTGTTTTGAATCATGCTCTTATCTCACCTCAGGGGCTGGGGAACGTAATGCACTGCTCTCTCTGCACTGAGTGCTGCTTTGTGTGTGAGGAAGGTGTGTTAATTCTTCAGAGCAGGGGATGTTGTAATAATGTGTGTTCACGATGCAAAAGCCTTGAAAGAAATTATGTTGTAATATACTTTTGAGGCTGCCAGTCCTGTGGAATTTGCTCTGTTTATTTAATGGGATAGGTTCCAGAACACCAGGACAACACACAAGAAGGGCAATGTTGCTACACAGAAGGTGACTGCCCAAGTGGCACCAGCCAGGAACCACAAAGCGCTATGAGCTACGAACAAAGGTTACACAAGCTCAGGTTCTTCTGTCTTGAAGCCAGACGTCTCGCTGCGGATGCTTATAGAAGGGTATATAATTTTAAATGGGATTGAAAAAGTAAACCCCCCCCAAATCAAATGTAAAGATTGTTATTATAACAATATTTTCGATGCAACAATTCTGTAAAACAAAAGGACATAGGGTTTAGAATTGTAAAGGACAATTTCAGGACAGACACCGGGAAGTATTTGATTGTCCAGAGGGTAATTAATGATTGGACCAGGTTGCCCAGAAAGGTGTTTGAGGCCAGGACACTGGACTAGTTTAAAAAGCAGCTTGTTGCTATGATGGGAAGACAGTAGATTGTGTGTATTTGTGTGTCTGTGTATGCGTGTAGATCGTGTCAGTGGGTGGTCATATATATGTGTTGCCTGTATATGTGTGGGTGTCTGTATGTGTATGTGGTGTGTGTGTGTGGGTGTTGTGTGTGTGTTTACGCGTGCATGTATGTGTATGTGTACACATATGTGTGAAAGTGGATCAGGAATATCCTGAATATCTGGTTTTGTCAATCATACCACAAAGCAATTTTTGCGGCAATGCACACATGGAAACCTGGCTAAATATAGTCCTGTCAATCTTGTCTTTATAAGAATTTCCCTAGCTGCCAGCTTCCGCCACGAGCACTGAAGATGCAGAGGATAAACACCTCTTAAGGTGACAATTCCCACCTCCAAAGAGAGCCAAATCTTATTAACCAGGCAGACATTATACTCAGACAGTTCCGGTTGCTGCAACATAAAGGCCCAAGAGGTAGTTCAGAGGACAGCATCATCCCCAGTATTAAGAGTAATAATGAGCTACGACAACAATTGGTCTTGAGAGAATGTGTCTCAGAGGCGATCTTGTAGAGTGTATAATATTTAAATGGGATTGAAAATGTAAACTTAGAATAGTACTTTAGGATGCACCAAGACAGAAGAACAAGAGGACCCTAGTTTAAAATTGCAAGGGGGCAATTTCAAGACAGACAGCGGGAAGTTTCTCTTTACCCAGAGGGGCATTAACGACTGGAACAGGTTGTCAAGAAAGGTGGTTGAGGCCAGGACCCTGGACTCATTTAAAAAGCAGCTTGATGCCGTGTTGGGAGCACAGTAGGGTGGATATTCTGGCAAGATGAGATCAAATGTACCGTAAATGTAAATTCTTCATCCGAACCAATTTTATGATCTGGTGAGCTCCACAAGGCAAATCTGATGTGAGTTTTACACGCTTGATGTGAGAGCTGTATAAATCACTACTCGCATTTTATTTCTGATGAGTTACTTAGCCTGAAGCCTTTCATAAATCTTAATTATCGTGGACTGAGGTGTGACAACAGCAGGAAAAGAAATATTTCATTATGAGATGTTACCCTCCAGAAATGAACTTATTGTGTTTGTACTTGTTGCTCAAAATTCTTCTCAGAGATCCCAGCTGGATTGATCGAATTCTTGAGTAATAGTTTAACGCTTTAACACTGAGATCCGTTCAGCTTAGTATTGCATTAGGTTGTCACTGAGCCATACAGAGAAAGGCTAGCAAAATAAAATTAGTTTTTTTATTTCCTGGTTTTGTTCCTAGTGGCATTGCTTGGTACCATCCATACATGCGGGCGCACATGCACTCACACACACGCACACACACACACGCACACACACACACACACAGCGACAAGGCTTACAATACAGCATGACAAATGCACGTAAATCAAAGTAATCCTAGTTACCTCGACCTCCCACAGTGCATTGGAGCTGGTTGCCGAGGTGGCGGACTGCCGCAGCGTGGTGCGCAGGAAAACGTGCAGCTTCGACTTGTATTCGTCGCACGTGAGAAACTTCTCCTGCTCCGCATGGAACAAGCGAACCACGTCACCCTGGATGGGAAGAGCACAGAATAGTTAATGATAATATTAACAATAATCCTTGCATCTGATATAGCGCCTTATCGCGTCTTTGAGATGTCTCAAAGGGTTTCACACAATATATTGCGAAAGTGAACTAACTGAATATTTTGCGGGCGAAACGCGGTAGCAAATTATGCGCAGCAGTGTCCCACAAATTGTCGTGTTTTTAGTGACCAAATTATTATTATTAAGGGTTTATTAGCCCTGGAAAGCGATTCACCAACCGACTGACAACCGGGTTTCTTCATACTGCTAGGTAAACAGAGGCGAATGGAGTAAGGAAACTTGTCTAAGGTTTCGCCTTTCCCAGGAATCGAACCTGGGTCCTCTCATTTGGGAGGCGAGTGCTCTAATTACTACGCTATGTGACTCCACAGCAAATTAAGGCAGCTACAATAGGAAATCAATGGGCAGAGGACATAGGTTTTGAGTTGCAAGAATAATTTCAGGACAGAACCAAGAATTTTTTCCTTCACAACTGGAACAGGTTGTTACAAATGTTGGTTGAGGCCAGGACCTTGGACTCATTCTAAAAACAGCTTGACCCTGTGCTGGGAATACAGTAGGGTAGGTTTCTGGAGGGATAAGAGATAGGCCCAAGCAACTTCTTTCCTTTTTTATAATCCTGGCAATGATTATTTTTTAGCAAGAAATAGTTAAGTGGCCCTTTAATGCAATGGAGTTTCAATATCTTTAATATTGCGAATCAATTAGGAAGTATTGATCTGATACAGTGCCGGACTTGCATTCAGATAACTCTGTGGTATTGTGCTATTTACAATTATAATTATAAAATTCCTTACATTTCTTACAATGCCTTTCAGTTCAGACATCTCAAAGCATTTCACAGGAACACTTTGAGATGTCCGGCAGCCAGTTTGCACGCAGCAATGTCCCACAAACAGCCATGAGGGGGAATGACCGATTTTATCTGGGGGACACCCGGAAAAACTCCCTTCTCTTTCATTTCAAACACTGCTATTGGATGTTTAACTTCCACCTGAACTGGCAGATGAGACCTCGGTTTAACATCTCATCTGCAAGATGACATATCCAACAATGCCGCACAGCAGCACTGTTTTGGTGTGTCCGTCTCAGTTAAGCCACTGAAACACAAGTGGCACTAAAATATGGCTTTGCTTAATGCATTGGTCCTGCCGCGATGTGACCATTATTAAGACTTCACACAACACAGCGTCTCATACCCCCTTCAAAACATCTTCCATGTAGTCTCTGTACTTCATGTATAGGTTTATCTTCCAGCTTGTGTTGCAGTTCACAGAGTTTACCTGTCGGAATTTGAAAAACAAAATGTTATCACTGAAGAGAGTGAGACTGAGAAAAGCTTCAAAGAAAATCAATGCCACAATAATCCATTTTTGCTGACTGGAAACTGCCATCAGTATCCAAATCTTCCAAAGCAATCTAGTTTACATCAGTTTGCATTGGGTGGTAAGACCAGAAGTGGGTCAGTCAGCCCATTAAACCTCTTCTGTCAGTTTAGAAGATCTTTTCATCCTATTTCCTGCTGTCTTTTCCCCATTCCTTTTCTACATTGCTTCACAAGTCTGTCTGACTGTCTGTCCGACCTGCTAACCCCTTCTCAACCTGTCCGCTCCCTCCGCTCAGCAGGCTCCTGCCTGCTCCATGTCCCCCGCCCGGTCCGCCCAACCATCATCAGTCGGGGCTTCAGCCTCTCTGGCCCCACCCTCTGGCCCCACCATCCCACATTCCCTTTCGCCTCACTCCCTCCCTTGCCTCCTTCAAGGCACATCTCAAGATCCTCATCTTCAATCGTGCCTTCAGCTACCCTCCTACCCTCTCTGCTCTCCACCCTCCCTGATCCCAACCCGCGCCCCCACCCCCCACCCCCGCCTCGGATCCTAATCCCTGATTGTTCAACAATTTGGGATGTCCTTCCAACATGAAAGGTGCTTTACAAATTTTGTATTGTATGTATGTATGTATGTATGTGTGTGTGTGTGTGTGTGTGGGGGGGGGGGGGGTATGAATGTAATACATGCATGTATGTATGCTTGTATGTATATATGCATGTATTTCAGAAAAGGGAAATGTCTATGCATATGTGGATCTCATAACCACTCAATTGGTTCCACTTGTCTCAGGTACTAATGACAAAAAAATCTCTTGCTTTCAAATTTATGCACTCTCTTTCCTTTACATTCTACCTTTCTGTTGTCTCTCTCTCTGTGATATTCTCTTCCGCCTGTTGAAACTCTTACCTCTTGACATCCTGGATTATCAAGCAGCTCGTAATTACTTGCGTGTAGCGGTTGCCCAGCATTGACAGGATTTAAAATCACTTTGTCCCCAACAACCACCTGAAATAATAACAATAATAATAATAATAACCCTTGCATTTGATATAGCACCTTATCATGTCATTGGGAGATCTCAGAGCAGTTCAGGTGACCTGACCAGGGGAAGTCGGCCATTTTCCTGCACTTTGCATATAAAACAATCAGCGAGACACTGGACCCAGCCAACCTTGTTATAATGAGGTTTATCCTGTACTAATCAAGATGCAGTCCTGCCATTAAATGGCATCTGATCTCAAACAACACAACACTAAATGATTTACATAGCTCTGGAAAGCGGGGGCAGAATGGCTCAATGCCCAAATTGCCAATATCTGTCTATCTTTTACCTCGATTGATTTCAACAGCAGTGAGTTTTATGGGCTTCCCCATTAGAAACACGTGTCGGAAAGATTACAACGCAAGTGTGAGCTAGCAGAAACCCTTAGCTGTGTACTTACATTGTCCCCATTGCTTCTCAGCTTCCAAAAGGGCTGAATGAATAACCAAGAACCTTCGTTCCCTGTGGTGTCCAGAGTGACTCTCATGGCATTTTTCTCCAACAGAGCCGGTAGCCTCTTGTTCACAGTCAGGTACTTATTGCTTTTCATGTGCAGCAACTGAAAAAACAAACACAAATACGTACAGGGTGAGGCCCGAGAGATGTGCAAAATACTTATTTGCAAAGAAGAATATTTCGACATTTTATCATTGAAAAAAATAATCCTTGCATTTGATATAGCACCTGATCAGGTCATTGAGACCTCACAATGCGCTTCACAGAATATACTGTAAAGTGGATCAACTGTGTATTTGTGGGCGAAAGATGGTAGCCAATTGCGCACAACAGTGGCCCACAATAGGCGCGAATGACCACATTATTTGGAGGGATTATTACCCCTGGAATGCGATCTGCCAATCGACTAACAACTGAGTTGCTACTTACTGCTAGGTAAACAGAGATGTGTGGAGTAAGTAAAATGTAATGCGATGTGATATTTAGGATCAGTGATGTCAACTTAACTCCCAGGCTCATGGAGTGAAGGTGGGGTAATAATTCTTTCCTTCAAAATAAATTGGTCACAATCCATGACTGTGGGATACTGCAGACCTGATATTATCCCCTGTATCACATTATAGCGGGTGCTGCATTAAATGAGTTGGTTCAACATTGATTACTGATTGTACTTTGAGAGTGAAAGGTGTCATCAGTTAATGGAAAGAAAGGATTATGCAAAATGCAAAATACTGCAGATGCTGGAAATCTGAAACAAAAACAGAAATCACTGGGAACACTCAGCAGGTCAGGCAGCATCTATGGAGAAAGGAAAGTGAGTCAATGTTTCACGTCCACGACTCTTAGTCACAACTGGGACATGTTGGGAGGGAGGGAGAGGCTTTTAAGGCCTAACAGAGAGGGGAGAAGCAGGGCAAGGAAGACAACGGAGAAAATGGGGTAGAAGACAAGAGATGTTGGGCTCAGGGGGTGTTGATGATGCAAAACAAAGGATCAAGCATCTGAATAAAAGATGCATTTGACAGTAAGCCATGTCCCAGTGTATTGTAGCAGGCTATAACAGAGCAAGTAGCAGTGCTGATCAGAGCTGCTGCTTATCTAAATATAGCCCATCTGTTGTTATTTCACGATTGGGTCCAAGAGTTACAGCATAAACCAAACGGCAGCTCTGCTATCTCTCTGATCAGCTGAACTGAAAAGTTTCAGAAAGAGTTCTGTGGGTGGCTTTGTCACATCCTCTCAAGAGGTTTCTGTGCGTGTCATAAGCAAAAGTGCCATATTCACGTCCAGTGAGTAAACACACCAATCGCCGAACTCCATTTATAAATAAACCCCTGTGGTCTGAACCTGACGTTTTACCAATGCAAATATTTTCCTCCAAAGCCAATGAATCAAAAATATCACTTCATTTGTGTAGCTGCTACTTTATTTGCATATTATGAGGAAGCAACCGGTTTGGTAGGTGTGCAAGGATGAGCTCTGCGTGTCCACAATGAAAACTAGATCAATTCCTTTCCCCCTCTCCTCTCCTCTTCTCCCCTTGCACCTACCAGATGACAAGCATGTCGAGTCATCTTTTGTGTGAATTGAAAGTGGACCTCTGTAAAGGTGTTGGTCTTAGAAAGGGCAACAGCCACACAGTTCCTCTTATCACTAGTTACAGCACACTGAGGCTCATTTTAGTGATCAGTGAGGAACTTCTGCTGAGTTCAGGCTAAAAGTTAGTCTGAGCGTAAGAAAGCAAAAGGTGTTTTGACATTGACTAAAGAGATTGACAGACTTCAGCAGTGTCAGTTTGGCTCAGTAGAAGCAGTCTCGCCTCTGAATCAGGAGATCTGTGTCGGGACTTGGAAATAATAATAATAATAATCCTTGCATTTGATATAGCGCTTTTCACGTGTTCTACACGTGACAGAATGTACTGTAAAGTGAATTGACTGTATATCTGTGGACGAAACTCGGCAGCCAACTCCGCACAGCAGTGTCCCACAAACAATGGTGGATTGAAGCGATCAATTTATTATTGGGTTTTTATTCTTGAGGAATTATTATCAGGCGTGTGGAGTAAGGAAACTTGCCCAAGGTTTCGCCCTACCAGGAATCAAACCTAGGTCTATCGCTTGCGAGGTGAGTGCTCTAAGCTAGGAATTAGCTAGGACTCCACACGACAGTGTGGAAAAGAAACAGCTTGCCAGGACACAGCACAAGGAAACTTTCCACTGCTTAGCCGCACTGTCTAAACTGACACTCCAATGCAGTACTGGGATTGAGTTGCATTGGCGGAGATGGCCTCCTTCGGATGAGAAGTTAAACCGAGGTCTCATCTGCCTGAACAGGCAGACGTTAAAGATCCTGTGACACGGTTCGATAAGAGAAGGGAGTTTCTCCCGGTGCCAACAACTGCCCCAAACAAAAATTGCTAATTCCTTTCAAGGCTGTTTGTGCGACATTGTTATGCTCAACTGCGCTACCACTTTGGCCTACACAATGATTTCACAGTAAATCCAGTGAAGCGCTTTGAGATGTCCTTCTGACGTGAGAAGGCACTGTACCAAATACAAGGATTATTATTACTTGCTTTTCATGACCTTTCCGTGAGTCAGAGAAATAAAGTCGCATACACCTATGCTATTTTTATTAGACACACGTCTGATTTCATGACTCTATTAAGAGATCTATGGAGTAATCAACCACATTGTCATACCGCAGGTGAACTTGAGTTTACCTGTTGATAGCTTGAGGGGGAAATGCAGCTCTCAGTATTGATAGGGAGACAAGTCTGTTGGACCAATTACTGGGTGGCGTATCAGCTTTAAAATGCATTGTTATTACCTCCACGTCCTGTAAGTGCATTTTGTGTTGAAGAGTGAATGATAAGTCTCAGTAATGGACCCTGTCTGATCAGTATTAGTACTAGCTCTGCGAAAAAAATTTTAAGCATGAATAAAGGTGTGGAAATAATCCTTGCATTTGACATAGCGCCTTATCGTGGCTTCGAGATATCTCAAAGCGCTTCACAGAATATACTGTAAAGTGAATTGACTGTATATTTTGTGGCCGAAACGCGGCAGCCAATTGTACACAGCAGCGTCCCACAAACAGTCGTGGATTGTTTTTAGAAACTATATACACATACAGAGCAAAAGTATGCACGCAATCTGTGGCCTATGCGTAAGTAAGGATGAAACAGTAAGGGAGTAATGCATGCGTGCAGAGGTTCTGATGATAACAAGACAATTCACGGTAGATTAAATGGAGGATGAGGAAAGAACGGATGCCAGATGCAAAGGGATGTCAAGGTCAAGAGTATAGGAAAAGGTTGCAAATGGTATTGGTAACATTAAATAGCAATGAGATGAATAACCAAATGCAATATTATTGATGGGTAAGGGTTGGGTTGAGGTCGGTGATATTGCAGGTGGGAGTAATGCAAATTGCAAACAAACATCAACCAGACTCAGTTGGTAGCACTCTTGCCTCTGAGTCAGAAAGCTGTGGGTTCAAGCCCCACACTAGGTCTTTGAGCTCACAATCCAGGCTGACACTCCAACACAGTGTTGAGGGAGTGCTGTATTTTTGGAGATGCTGTCCTTCAGATAGAGCTGTTAAAACTAAGGACTCACCTGCCTGTTCAGGTGGACGTTAAAAATATTGTCAAGTAACTATTTACCTGAAGCAATAGGTACATACCTGCACGACACTCCCATATTTTATCACATCGCCGTGTACTTTTTTATTCTCTGTCTCATTCTGCTTCTGCTCCAGCTCAGCTGCATGCTATGATAAAGAACAAGGCGAAAAGAAAGCTGTTTAAACAGTCCAACATCAATTAAACTGACAGTTGTTAACATTCTTGCCTGTGAATCAGAGGTTGTGGATTCAAGCAAAATGTCATGACTTTGAGCTAATTTGTACACTTGAATACAGTGGACGGTGATTGCTGAAGGTGTTGTCCTTCGAATGACTTGGCAAAGTGAGCTCCTTTCTGCATTTTCAGGTGGATGCCAAAGATCCCATTGATCCCAGTTGAGAAAAAGAAGGCAGTTTGTCCCAGTGTCCTGATCAACAATTGCCCAGATAAAATTGGTCATTCACTTGACAGCCCTTGGTGGGACATTGCTATGTAGAAAAATAGCTGGCGTGTTCACTTACAAAATACACAGCCACTACAGTTACAGTAAATCCTGCAAATCACCTCGAGACAGCCTTCTGTCATGAAAGACGCAATATCAATTGCAAGGAATACTATTCTAATAAATGTTTGGGATTTGGAGTGATTGGAGGTGACTTGGACACCAAGATCTTTGAAGCGCTTTGAGACGTCCTGGAAGACGTGATAAAACGCTATATCAAATGCAAAGATTATTATTATTATTATAAGGTAATATTTGCGGTGTCCTTTAATGTTTTCTTTGTGCCAAGTAAGGAACAGCTCAAACTATACCCCTCTGTTTCTTTCTTACCCTCGTTACAATAATCCTTGCATTTGATATAGCGCTTTTCACGTCTTCTAGACGTCTCAAAGCGCTTCACAGAATATTTATGGGCGAAACGCTACCCTACAATACAAATCCATGACCTGCAATTTTCCTTTCTACTTTGACAATCTATCTTCTGGAGTTCTGAGCCAGAGGCCCAGTTCTGCTTGACTGACTTGTGTCACTATATTTTGTCCGTGGAACAAGTTCCATTCAAGGATTTATGTCATTTGTTTCACATGACTCATTTCTTTTTCCACGGGATTAGAGACCAACGTTGGGTGTGAGTCACTGGAAACATCAATGAATTGCAGAAGGAAAATAAGTTTAACTGCACGATGTAACTGCTGATAGAGATGTATGCTTCAGCTAGCAATTATTCTAATAATAGTCCTTGCCTTCAATACAGCGCTTTTCAACAACAACAACTTGCACTTATCTAGTGCCCTCCACACAGAGTAGCGTCTCAGAGCGCTTAAAAGTGGCGGAACCTGACTCCGAGCCGGGGGGGGGGGGGGAGGGAAGAGGAAAGTTTTCAGGCAGGACTTGAAAGAGGGGCGAGAGGGGGCAAGGTGGAGGGATTGAGGGAGAGTGTTCCAGGGTTTGGGGGCGTAGTGGCTGGAATAAATGAAATAAAAACTTTCATGACTGGAGCACACCTCAAGGCACTTCACTGGATTCACTCTAAAGTTTACTAACTATTTTGTAGGTAACTAGCTGCCACATGCTCAGGGTGTATATATGTATATCAAATTTACATATAAATAAAGCTCAGATAAAGGACCAATTCCCTCGTCAATACCAGATGGGCCCATTCCCAAATATCACCTCTGTGGACACAATCCACTTTATTGGAGTCATTAAATGAGCCTGTATTGTGCTAGACATGTCACTTGTTACCCGATGTGCTCTGCCAAGGGAACATCATCCCCACCCTTTAATTCAAGTCATGTTATCGCTTTCTGTTTACCACAGATGAGCATGTGATCTGCTTTAACTGTAGATGTCACCCTGGCCTTCCTATCTAAGGAGTCATCTGTTGGGGGGTGGGGGTAGGTCGAGGGGCAGACGATATTGCTGGCAACTTATTGGCACAACTTTCCATTTATGTAGATCATTATTTTCCTTGCAAAAGCACCACAGCATCACAAAAATGCTACGGTCTCCCCCTGTGCATTGCATCGACATGACAAATGTGATGCTCAGCTGTTCCTGGTTTGTTGTCTTGCCCCACAACAACGTATGTTCCCCCCTATTCACAAAGCTACATTTGCTGTCCATCTCAGGTGTGTCAATTAGTATTCTGTCGTAGGGACTTAGCCACGCTTCACAGGATTTACTGTGGTGTAGTGACTGTGGCAGCTAACATGCGTACAGCATCAAGCCCTACTGTTCTCCCGCCCGACCCCCCCTACCATCGGTGTTGTTGTTGTTGTAAGGTGGGAGAGAAAAACACTGTTTACAAGATGGAAACTTAAATATTCCCCACCACAAATTTATTACAACAACAACTTGCATTTATATCGCGCCCTTCATGCAGGGTAGCATCTAGGAGAGCTTAACAGTGGCAGAACTTAACGCCAAGCAAGGGAGAAGGGGGAGGGAAGTGGCCGTTGGCATGGTAAGGTTCGCTGCAAAATACAGTCACATCTGAAGATGGGTAAAGAGGACAAAGGGATTGAGGTACAGTTACATGGTTTTGGTGTGTAGAGGCTTAGGACCCAGTGTCTTGCAACTACAGCCAAGGTGCAATAAGTCCACTGGGATCTATCAACGTCCTTCACTTGTTAAACCTATTAGCTTTTTCCTGCCTTAAAACGTTTTGTGTTCTTAAATCAGTCTCCCATTGTTCTCCCGTCATTTGTAACAGGAAACAGGAAAGCAGTTATTGGTAAGCCGCCCAGAGCATTCACAAATAAACGTGTGGCAGGGCATGTAGGGTTTGTCAATCCAGATCCTGCATTTTTTGTTCTGCGAGTCATTGGATATTAATGCGACCAAAGCAAATACGGCCAAACAAATATGGTCATCAGGTCACCGTCAACATCACTTCCCGTTGGCTGAGTGTACAGGAAGTGAGCAAACCAGCTGTGCTGCAGGTGTCCACAGTGTAACCATGTTATCCTGATTTCAATTAGCGAATAGAGGAGTATGGGAAAGGGGGAAAGGGGACAAAGGGGTGGGTGGGAGGTTCATGTGGAGTATAAACACTTGGCATGGACTGGTTGGGCCGAATGGCCTGCTAATCGCTCCGAGATGCCGTCCGGAGTGAAGGGCGCTATAAAAACATACGTTGTTGTTGTTTCCATGCCATTTCATCCCATGTAGTTTCTTTGAAATTGAGTCATCGAGAAGCACATTATAATAGTTTGGCTCCAAATAATAAATTTGACTGAACTTAGTAAAAAAGAAAGCTGCTGATCAGTTTTGGAGCACAAGCTGGAAGTTGGCTTACACCTGTGACATCCCTTTTGCCCACCACACAGGAAGGAAACAATCACACGCTGCAAATTTGGCATAACTGTGCTATTTCAACAATGAACCCGGGCACTCAATCCATATTCATCTAAATTGCTCAATCATTTGGACTCAGGAAGAACTAAAACTGGTTTTAATCTTGATTGTTACAAGATTAAAAGTCCTGGTTGCAATACAATCTTAATAAGATTGTTTCCTACAGTTGGATTTCGCTTTTAATAGCAATGTAAGTTGTTAACCTGCACTGACTGAGGGTTGTCCCAGCTGGACAAGCAGTGGGAAGCTTTGGCCAACAGTGCTCGCCATGGCAAGCTATGAGATTTTAGCTGGTTGAACTCCAATTGTAAGTATGGTGATGGATTTCTGCATGAATCAGATACTCTGCTGACTCCCCCAAAAGTGACTGGTACAAAAATATAGTGATCAATTTTGCGCTATTTCTTAACAGGGTTTCTTAATGTAGCAAAACGGGCGGGGGTAGAATTTTGACCTGTGCCTCCAAACTGCACACTATATTTCTAATTCCCATTCACACCGAGACCAGATAAGTACAAAGAAACTGACACTTTCTAGGCTTTTCAGACTTCCCCCAGCGTGTAAACTGATGTGCAAAACTTGAAACGTTTTCTTGAGATCTTCTTGTTTTCAAGTCTAAACATTGTTGTACCCTTTGTAAGGCAATATTGCTAGATCTGAATTGGTTCAATCATGAGTTTCCAGTCCTCCTGGTTTGTTATCTGCTTGAGATGGGTGTGTAATGAATGGTTCCTTAAAGGCATGCAGTAAATGTAGAAGTACATTTTAGTGGTTTTTACTCCAAGTCCATTAAAGGGAACAAATGATCAAATTTCTTTGCGATGGAAAAAAGGTCCCGATTTAAGAGACTTACTGCAAAGCTTACCTGTAACTTCTGTAAAAGTGCTGCATCAGAAATTTTATCTTTGTCTTGCTTTGCCTGTTTGGCTTTCCAATATTGCTTTTGCGCAGAGTAGCGGTTCATAGGACATACTTTGAAAAGGCAATCTGTAACACAAAGCGGTTTGAGGTTCAATAAACTTATTATCCAATCAATGATAATAATCATCCTTGCATTTGATATAGCACCTTCCACATCAGGAGGACATCTCAAAGCGCTTCACAGGATTTACTGTGAAGTGTAGCGACTGTGCCTATCGGCCTTCCCAACTCTTCCTTCCACAAGCTGCAGATCATTCAGAACTCTGCAGCTTGTGTTCCTTCTGTGACCCTATCACCCCCATCCTTGCCCGGCTCCTCCCAGATGACAGAGTTCAAAATCTTCATCATCGCCTTCAAAGCCATCCATGGCCTTGCTCCTTCCTACCTCTGTGACCTGCTAAAGCCATGTCAACCCTTCACTTAGCAGGCTCCACAATTTTCCGCCCGGCCCGCCCCACTATCGGCGGTCGGGCCTTCAGCCTCTTTGCCCCCACAACTTGGAACTCCATCCCACAGTCCCTTTGCCATGCCCTCTCCCTTGCCTCCTTCAAGTAAAGTCTTAAGACCCTCCTCTTCAACCATGCCTTCAGTCATTCTCCTATTTCTACCCTCCCTGCCCTCCACCCCTCCTGATACCAATCCCCTGCTCGGGTCCAAATCCCTTACTGTCCATCGCCTTGGGATGTCCTCCCGATGTGAAAGGTGCTACACAAATGTAATTTGTTGTTGTTGTTGTGCATTTTGCAAGCGAAGGTAGGAGCCAATTTGCACACAGCAATGTCCCACAAACAGCTAAGAAGCGAGCGGCCAATCTTATTTGAGGGATTTGGGTGAGCAAGTCCCTTCTGTTTTCGAATAATGCCAAGGGTTTCAGAGAATCGAACCCACAATCTTCTGCCTCAGAGGTGAAAGTGATAATAATAATAATAATAATAATAATAATAATCCTTGCATTTGATATAGTGCTTTTCACGTCGGGAGGACGTCCCAAAGCGCTTCACAGAACACACTGTAAAGTGAATTGACTGTATATTTGTGGGCGAACGCGGCAGCCAATTGCGCACAGCAATGTCCCACAAACAGTCGTAGATTGAAAATGACCAATTTATTATTGTTTTGTTTTGGAGGGATTATTATTAGGTGTGTGGAGTAAGGAAACTTGCCCAAGGTTTCGCCCTGACCTGCCTGGAATTGAACTCAGGTCTCTCGCTTACAAAGCGAGTGCTCTAACCACTGAGCTACATGACTCCGCAAGGTTAATACTGCCAAGTAGAGATTGGTTCCTTGTAAGAGATATTTGGATTTTTTTAACACGTCTTGAAATCTTCACTTTAAACTACTTTTCGTGGCATTACATTACATGAACGATATGAACTGAGTATTGATCAACATTCACTCTCTTAGAAGTCTTTTCAGTGTTATTAAACAAACCTCAATGTTTATTCGGGAGGGACAAATACTATTGAGGATTTTATACGTGCTCAACTTTGAACAATGGGTGTGCTATTTATTTAACCACATCCAAACCCAGCTGCGCCTACTGTTAATTTTGTATTGTAAAACTTTTAGGCCAATTGCTATCAGCGACATCTTTCAACTTGGACAAGGAGTCCAAAAAGGAACTAAGAACAGACGGCATCCAATGCTTAATGTTTGAACAAATATTACTTTTAATGAATAAACAATCTGGGCCCTGGCGACTACTTTGGACTATTGTCTGCATGTGAATGCTCTACACTTTGAGCATATGCCAATGGCTCAGACCTACCCCCACTGGACTATTCCAACAGAGGAAGAGATACAATTGACGTTTGAACAGTTTGGAGCAGTTCAACTGTTGTAAACGGTCCCCCCAACTCCGTAATCTGTTTTCTAATTTCTTCTCTTCTGTTTCTACAGTTGCACCATCAGAAGAGCACTACTCTCTGCTGTGGATAGCAGGACCTAACCTGGCTTCAAGCGCAGGTATGATGCTCTACATTGGCCACCACTGGGTACATTTAATTTAATTTAATTTAATGCAGCCGGTAAGTGTGCATGTGGTACCTCGTCATTGGAGCCGGTAAGTGTGCATGTGGTGACGAGTCAAGGCTACGTTTCCTGATTTCAGTGCATCTTACCCGTTGGAGCATGCCCACTTACCAGCAAGCATTGAATCGCAGGAAATGGAAGTTCTTTTGCGCATCAGGCAATGGTTCAAGACTATGTTTCCCGCGATTCATTGCAGCTGGCCGGTAAGTGCACATGGTTGTGGAGTCCTGTAGCTCAGTGGTTAGAGCACTCGCTTTGCAAGTGAGAGACCTGAGTTCAATTCCAGTCAGGGTGAAACCTTGGGCAAGTTTCCTTACTCCACACGCCTAATAATAATCCCTCCAAAAAAACCAAAATAATAATAAATTGGTCATTTTCAATCTACGACTGTTTGTGGGACATTGCTGTGCGCAATTGGCTGCCGCGTTCGCCCACAAATATACAGTCAATTCACTTTACAGTGTGTTCTGTGAAGCGCTTTGGGACGTCCTCCCGACGTGAAAAGCGCTATATCAAATGCAAGGATTATTATTATTATTATTATTACATGTGGACTCAGTTAGACAGCCTTGTCCTTGAATGCTTTCTCCCCTTGCTCAGAAGAACAAACCTGCACTAGTTTGATTGAGATCAGGACATCACTGTGTGAGACACCGCCCTAATACAGCATGGTATGATGCAACTACAACAACTTCAACAATAATTCACATTTATAAAGTAGGATAAAGTCTCAGAGAGCTTCGGAGGGATGTGTTCGATGCCAAGAAAGGAGCAGAGGGAGGGAGAAAATAGATGGGATTTAATGACAAATGAAAAGAATATGAGACAGAAGGATAGAGAATGGGGGTTCCAAAGGGTGGTCACTCCTGTTTTTGAATAACTTTCATCCATTTTTAGTTTACTGCTCTGTATTTTTGACTCGGTACAAACAATAATAATAATCCTTGCATTTGATAGAGCGCCTTATGATGTCTCTGAGACGTCTGAAAGCCCCTTTCACAGAATATAGTCTAAAGTGAATTGCGACTGAATATTTTGTCTTTAATAAACAGGATATCCTAACATACGATATCTGTGAATCTTTTTTTTGCGCACTTCTTTGTAACACTTAATGTCTAATTTGCTGCAGTTAAGATTTGGATTAGTGGTGAAGGGTCTAATTACTGATCGTGGAATGATACTGTGAAGACTTCTTGAGATGCAGAAAAGGAAAATGAAAATATCGATCTTAGTACCTGACTTATATTTAATCTTTCGATATAAGCTATAAGAACAACTTGCAATCGTCAAATACAACAAGAAAAGCACCGAGGAAAGAGGACTGCAAGACTATGAATTACTGTTGCAGCCTAAAGCACAAATATTGTTATTTTAAAACACGCATTTCAAATGTTTCAAATGTCACCCAACTAGTTTCAATAGAATACATTTCAACATGTTAAGGAACACATAAACTGGAAAAACAATGGTGTACACGATTCTGAGGTTTACAAGGTTTCACAGCCCTCAGCAAAAATGTCGAAGTTTATTCGGTTCCTAAAAGTGCCTATTTGTCAACTTGCTACGCGAACTATATTTAGTCGGTTGGTCACTGGCTTAGCACACTACTAATTTGTTTTACAGGATCTCTGTCTAAATAATAACAATACAGTCAATTCACTTTACAGTACATTCTGTGAAGCGTTTTGAGACGTCTCGAAGACGTGATAAGGCGCTACATCAAATGCAAGGATTAAAATTACTACTATTATTCGGGGAGAGGTTATTGGCCAGGACACAAAGAGAAACTCTTTTCTTCTCTTTTTCAAAAAGTACCATGAATGTAGTAATCTTTGATGTCTGATCTCAGTTTCTCTAACGTCTCCTCTGAAACAGCAGCTCCGACAATGCAATGCAGCAAACCCCTCCACCCCCCCACACGGCATTGGAGAGTCAGCCAAGACTATGTGATTTCAAAGTCATGCAGGGCTTGAAGATCCTCAAGATCCTCATCCTCACCTACAAGGCCATTCACGGCCTCGCTCCCTCCTACCTCTCCGACCTACTATCCCCCTACCTACCTGCCCGTACCCTCCGTTCCTCTGGCTCCAGTCTGCTCCACGTCCCCCGCCCCAACCGCCCTACCATCGGTGGTCGGGCCTTCAGCCTCTCAGCCCCGAGGCTCTGGAACTCTATCCCCCAGTGCCTTCGCCACCTCCTCCCTTTCCTCCTTCAAGGCCGGTCTCAAGACCTTTCTCTTTGACCGTGCCTTCAGCTCCCCTCTCGACTCTCTACCCTCTCCTCACTCCCTCCCTTCCCTCCCCTCACCCTGACCATTTCCCCCCAATGCTCGGGTCCTGACCCAACTGTCCAGCGCCTTGGGACGTCCTCCCAACGTGAAAGGCGCTCTATAAATGGAATCTTGTTGTTGTTGTTGTTGTTGTTGTTGAACTCACAACCTTCTTGTATCTCAGTGCTACCAACGGAGCCAGACTGACATCTACAGAGCTAGGGGGTTATGATAGACCGAAAGAGCACGTTCACTGCAGAGTTATTCAAACTTTAGTTTGAAGTTGATTCCATGGCATTTCTTGGAATTGTACCAAGATTTCACGATTCCTTCCAAACCAGCTTTAAAAAGTTGGGATATGACATGTTTTTTTTACAGTGCTTGCGGAATGACTGGGAGTACCCAACCTGTAAGGCCTCCCTTGTCCAGACATGAAACAGAGAAGGTGTTTGAGAATGCCAAAGTACCTCCACAACAAAATTACCTGGAAAAGGCTTATTTTTTAGGCTTTGATATATACATATGTTTTGAGTTAGCTTAGCCTTACCTATATTCACAATACGGATATTTCCAAAAAACATGTCAAATCCCAACTTTTTTAAAACCAAAAGAGAATCGTGAAACCTTTTACGGAAACTTTGCCCCCTTTTTTTTTTAATGCTGTACTATTTTTTGATGGAATGCCTCCATCCTTGAACGAGTGTGTCAGAAAGAACTTGTTTTCCTACAACAAAACAACGCACATACTTCACAGCAAAAATCCTGTAAAGCACTTTGAGACGTTCTCCCGACACGAAAAGTGCCAGATCAAATGCAAGGATTATTTTATTTATTATTAACGTATAAAAACAGAAGCTGCACAATCAAAGCCTCCCCCAGGGGGTTTTCATTGACTCTCCAAAGGCCTCGTTGGTAACTTGGATTTTCAGGATGACCACAATCATTTGCAAAGCATTTTATTTAATGATTGAGTGACAAGACTATAAGATGTCAACCCTGGGGTAATATTTAAAGAGGTACTGTCTAGGTTCAGTCAAGGCTGGGACTCCCAAGCAGTGCTAGGGGATTGCTACATTGCCAGAGGTGCCATCCTTTGGATGAGATGTGAAACCAAGATCCGATCTGCCAGTTCAGGTGGATATTGAAGATCCATGTTACTAACTGAAAATAGAAGGGAGTTTCTCCTTGGTGCCAGGGCCAGAAAACCCCCAAATACAATCAGTCATTTGTGGCCTGTTTGTGAAACATTGATGTGCGCAAATTGGCTGCTTTGTTCACCTACAAATACGCACTTTTCGCCCACAAAATTTATAATAAATTTATAATAAAATATAGTAAATGGACTTTCTGTGATGCGCTTTGAGACGTCTCGAAAACGTGCAAATGCAAGGATTGCTGTTGTTATTTTCGCCCACGAATATACAGTCAATTCACTTTACAGTCCATTCTGTGAAGCGCTTTGAGACGTCTAGAAGACGTGAAAAGCGCTATATCAAATGCAGGGATTATTATATTATTATTTTTATTATTATTATTTACAGTCATTCCCGCAAAGCACTCTGAGACAGCGCAACAATGCAATTAGGCATTATATAAAATGCAAGGATTTTTATGATCTTTGTATTGGGTGCGCTCACTTCCTGGAACAGCTACCTTCAAAAACGAAGACTCCATCGATCGTGTTTGTGGTTGTGACAGATGCACTTTGCACCAAGGCTAAATTGTCTGCAGTGCAGATGTTTGCCAGAAGTCTTACGTAATTTTATTATATCACTGATCACCATGGTAAAGTAATAATTACATGTAGTAGTCACGGCATCACCATTATTTTCAAACTCTGTTTTAAACATTTCATCCAGGAAGTCACGTTTTCAGGAAATCGCCTCACTAAGAGCCATTGGGTGTTACAAGCTGTGCTGCAAAAATACCCCTAATTCCATTCTTGTTATTAATTTGTGCTGCAATTCTTTTAACAACAACTTGCATTTAAATAGCATCCTTCAAGTAGGATAAAGGGATGAATGATTCATTCATAAATTAGAATTAGGGTAGGATGAATAATATTAACTCTTGGAGCCTATGGAAAATATTTACTTATTTGCAATCCTTCTCCTTCCTGATTTTTTTGGTCAGCCGGGTGTCTGACACCATGTTTAAGAGTATCTGAATCAGTTTAGTTTTAGACTTAACTTCACTTAAATCTGCTACCTATAGACACCCGTCTGACCAGAAAAAAGACATCTAATCTGTTTCAGATGGGAAAGGCATGAATTGAATGTACTTTACTTCATCTTAGAGAAGCAATTCCATTTAAAGTAATAATTTTTTTTCCCACAGAACTAGGAAAAACTCCAAAGTGTTTCCATTCTCAAAGTGACAATTCTGCATCTAAACTGAGTCTACAAAACTGGGAGACATGCTGAGTCTACATTGAACTAATTGGGAAATAAAATTGTGATTAAAATCAATTTAGATTTGCATACCCTCGTTCCATAGTGAGGTAACATTGAGCAACGACATAACCTGGCCAGGTTATGTTAACTCGCCATCAACGTGCTCTTCTGAATCCTAGAGGACTACTCTCGCTTAGTGTTTAGAGCACTCGCCTCGCAAGCGAGAGAACTGGGTTCAATTACCAGCAGGGCAAGTTTCCTTACTCCACACTCTTCTGTTCACCTAGCAGTAAGTAGGAACCCAGCTGTTAGTCAATTGGCAGATCGTTTTTCTGGGGTTAATAATTCCTTCAAAAAAAATAATAATTTGATTACTCAATCCATGACTGTTTGTGGGACACTGCTGTGCGCAATTGACTGCCCCATTTCGCCCACAAAATATACAGTTCACTTTACAGTATATTCTGTGAAGGGTATCAAACTTGAAGCTCAACAAGTCTATTAATGGATCGTTTTGGAATTAATGTGCTCTAAGTCACACGAAAGTGGTACAACACTGAGGCATCCTGTTGATGTGAAAGGCGTTCTATACTTGTAAATTATATTGTATTGTACATCAATGTGAGAGCACCAATTTATAGAGCTGCGTTTTTTTTTACCAATCACAGCTGTGCCTCAGGGAAGAGGGAAGATTCTGTACTTATGGTGCTACATTAACAATAAAAGCAACATGGGTGTGGAGCTAAAACTGCGATGATGACAAGAATATAACACAATCCAGCGGTTTAATCCAGTGATAAACTCATAATTTGCCCACAAAATAGACAGTCAATTAACTTTACAATATATTCTGTGAAGTGTTTTATGATGTGTGAATGATGTGATAATACACTATACCAACAACAACAACAAGGTTCCATTTATAGAGCGCCTTTCACGTCGGGAGGACGTCCCAAGTGCAAGCATTATTATTATAAGTATGAATCAACAGGATTCTATTAATTCAGAGCTCCAATATTACATTGCAGGCTGCAGCTCTGAATCCCCGACAGGTTTTTTTCCCTGTGTAATGTGGCTGGGGTGAAAGTAGAATAGCCCGATAAAATACGCTGAAGTCTGTCTTCAAAAAGCTTTGGAATTGGGTCAAAATGAATACAGTGCCGAAACTTCAGAGGACTGTGCTTTGAACTCAGATGTACAGGGTCTATAAACAGTTCCACAAATTGGATCGTTCTCTATGTGAAGGATTTTAGGGTACCTTTTGAATGAAGACTAGTAAATCTATGGATGAGGCTCGAGGAACCTGACCCAGCCTGTATTGAGTGCACTCAAAACTTTGTAAAGAATCCAGTTTCCGCCTAGCCCCACCAACCCCTCACCACCTCCTTGGACCCTCAGGGCTACACAACCATCTTCAAGCTGGACCAACCCACCCATAAAAGAATGATAATTATCAATATTACCACCAGCTGCTCTGTGAGGCATTCCTTCTATATTCCTACCCAAACTATTTTTAGTCTAAAATAGACTAGCGAGGTAAATTCCTTTCCCTTCCTCTGAGCTGTACTTTTCTTTCTGTTTTCATCAGATTGTTTTAGAGCATAATAATAATGATCCTTGTATTTTACATAGAGTCTTATCACGTTTTGAAGTTGTCTCAAAATTAACATGGGCTCGTAAAGTTGTAACAATATCCCAAATAATGTTTACATTTCAGGGCCTTGGAGAGGGTGCAGATAAGATTAATAAGAATGATACCAGAAATGAGAGACCACAGTTATGTGGAGAGACTAGAGAGGCTGAGATTATTCTCCTTAGAGTAGAAAAGGTTAAGGGAAAATTTAATAGAGGTGTTCCAAATTATGAGGGGTTTTGATAGAGTAGATAGGGAGAAACTGTTTCCACTGGCGGGTAGGTCGGTAACCAGTGGACACAGATTCAAGATAGTTGGCAAAAGAACCAGAGATGAGGAGAATTTTTTTTCACAAAGTGAGTCGTTATGATCTGGAATCCACTGCCTGAAAGGGTGGTGTAAGCGGATTTAATATTAACTTTCATAAGGGAATTGAATATATACTTGAAACGAAAAAAATTGCAAGGCTATGGAGAAAAAGCAGGCCAGTGGGACGAGTTGGATAGCTCTTTCAAAGAGCCAGAGCAGGTACGATGGGCCGAATGGCCTCACTTCTGTGCTGTAGGATTCTATGATTCTACGATTCTAATTGCAAAAGGCAGAGATGTGAAGTTATGGGTGTACTGGATGAAATTAGATTCTGAACATTCTTCTTGTGCTGCTTTTCAGAAGAAATGGGTTGTGCCAAATCGCATTTCGAATTCTGTGGGAGTAAGCTGTAACACTCAGCATCCAGTACAGAACTCACACAATTGACCAGCGATAAAGGATGTCTCACACTTTATTCATTACTTGTTCATTTATTGAGCAAGACTTTAGGCAACCGGCCAGAAAATCTGCAAGAATTCACAGAGCCAACATCAAGTGGGAAGACATACCAAAATTACAGCCAAAGCAGTCTGCGATGAAAGAAAGTTTAAGGTAAAAAAAGACCAGCTCTCAAGGATTACAGCTAAAATTACTGGACTTCTTATAAATTCTTAATATTTATATCGTATCAATCCTTGCATTTATGATATAGCCCCTTTCATGTTGGAGGACGTCACAGGATTTACTGAAAACATTGTGATCCAAATGTGATCTTCACTTCTTCACTCTCCCCCACCCGCCCCCCACCCTCCCCAACTCTATCCCCCACAAAACTGTAAAGCGTTTCTTGTTCATCCTTACTTATTAACTGGAGGGCAGAAATTTGCTGAGAATTGCTAAACTCAACTGGGTGGCGATGGATCTACCAGCATTGACATCAGTACCCTCACAATAGGAGGAAAATATCTCCTTGGGTTCAGAGTTTTTGCTTATAAATACTATACTGTGTCCCAGTGTTCCATTCCAGACACAGGAATGTCCACGTGTAGGTGGCATATGTGGAACTCTCAGTCTGTTTTGGCTTCTCTTAAGCACAGCGAAAGATTTCAGCCTTTGTCAGACTGCGCAAATAAACAAAATGCCCTGTCATATTAGCATCAGGCAAGGGCAGAATAGGGCTGTATTGTTATACTGTGTGACGATTCCATGAATATTCACTAGCTTGGCTCCCTTCACGAAGAGCAATTATTTGGCAAAGGCAAGGGCGGACAATTTGCTCTCGGTAGAAACCTTCCACCTTAAGAGGGTAAATAAATTGAAGAAGGAAAAAACGCTCGACACTAAACTCCATCGCTTCAAAGCAAAAGAGCTCAGTGACGAGTTATCAGGAGTGGTGAGTTTGGCATAATAGAGTACATGCGGCTTGGATATTGACAGCACGATGACTTAAGTAGCAGTTACGGATTAAGCCAAGGAAGAGTTATTCAGAGTTCCCTTTATATTTTTTTCCCTTTATTCCTTTGAAGTCCCTGAACAAAAGGGCCAGTGTTGATGAACGATGCCATATAAACCATTCTCATTCATCTCGTTAGATCCTGACAACTTCTTTGACCACTGGTGTGCAAACCATTGTTTGGCCGCACTTTGTCCTGATTCAAATAAAGGTGTGTTTGAGAAAGCTCGCGGCAGGTGTGACATGTGACCCATTTTTGCAGGTTATCCAAACTGCTAACTGTTGTCTGATATCTTTAGTCACTTTTAATGGGAGAGTCAGAGAATATTTGCATAGAATTCTGTGAATTGGGTGTCACTCCAATGCTCTATTTTTTCTCAGAAAGCTATTCAAGATGAACTGCTTCACGTTAAAATAACCATAAGATGTAACTTTGCGCAGTGACTCAAATCCTGCGGCAATATTAACCTTAATTCCCCTTAATTGCACCCATTATTATTTATAATAATCCCTCCAAAACAAAACCGTAATAAATTGGTCATTTTCAATCCACGACTGTTTGTGGGGACGCTGCTGTGCGCAATTGGCTGCCGCGTTTCGCCCACAAATATACAGTCAATTCACTTTACAGTCTATTCGGTGAAGCGCTTTGAGACGTCTCGAAGACATGAAAAGTGCTATATCAAATGTAAGGATTATTATTATATTTATTATATTCGGTGCAAATAACAATAAGTTGGTTCTGACAGGTGACCATACAGCTCACCTCCACCTCAACAAACAGACTTGCTAAGTGAACTGATAAATATGTCTACAATTACAATAGTGTAGGTACGAGTTACTTTTTCCTGATTTAAGAAAAAGGCAGTATCAGCAACGTATTGTCAAAGTTCTGCCGCACTTAATTATATTTGTTAGGTTTACTGTAAAGTGTAGTGACTGTGCATTCTGTAAGTGAAAGCGGCAGCCAATTTTGTGCACAGCAATGTCCCAGAAGCAGGGATTGAACAATCTGATCTGGGGGGATTTTTGCCCAGGACTCTGACAAAGAAAAGTTCCTTCTTTTGTCAAATAGTCCCATGGGAACTTGTATAGGCAAAGGAGATCTCGTCCAATCCTACTGACCCCATCATCCAAACGAATCAATGCATGTGGTATCCACGGAACCGGATAATGGGAGACATTAGCAACGAGATTGAACTTTTATCGCTGCTCAGAACTGAAAATCTCTCAAAATTTATATCGATAACTCACTTACACAGTCGTGACACATTATAGTAAAGCGTTTTGAGACATCCCTCCCTCCGACGCCGTTGATGCTTTATCAACTATTATGATGTTGTGTGCTCGAATAATACTTGCTACCTGTGATTGATTTAGTTACGAAAAGAGACAACAAGAGATGAATGAAGCACACAATTTTGGGGAGATTGTCCGGCATCTTCATCCATTGCACGGTTACAAAGAATTACATAAAACTGTTTCAACACGGAAATAGGCATTCGGCCCAATCTGGTGTTTATACCCAATATGATCCTCAACCCCTCCTATTCCCTTTTCTCCACTTCTCCCTTCTCAATGGCCCAAACTTACCTCTGAATTTTTTTGGAGGGTTTTCAAGGTCCCCACCTCCTGGCTCCACCACACACCTGTCATCCACCAAGCTGTCAAAAGAAAACAAGAAGCTCTCAACATGCAGAACACAACCGGAATCAAATCGCTAAATTATAAGTATGGCCGTGTCGAGAAAAAACACGCGGGGTTGAATGAATGAGTCACCAGCTTTCTGACACCTTTGAAATCTTTCTAACCCTATCAAACAACCCCTCAGAATAGACCTTAGCTGAAGGCCTTAACGTAAGCAGTGTTATAGGAAAGGCAAGTGGATTCATCAGATCATTCTGCGCTATAAATGGGCTTACGTTATTTCAAAGGATATTGCAGGAAGAAGGCATGGTTTGTACTTCAATAGACAAGTTATTAATAGCGTGCTTGCTTTTTTTTTCAACCAGAGCAACTACATGTAGAATAACTCTACTTCATAACAAGACCCTGTCAGTTTATAAAACATGTGAAAAGAATATGTACGGAATGTTTTCTTAGATTAGCTTTGAAACCTACACTTTTCAAAGTTAAATACAGTGCAACAACAACAACGACGACAACAACAACAATAAAATTACATTTATAGAGCGCCTTTCACGTCGGGAGGACTTCCCAAAGCGCTGGACAGTCAGGGGACAGGACCCGAGCATGGGGGAGGGGTGGGGGAGGGGTGAGGGAAGGCAGAGAGCTGAGAGGGCGACTGAAGGCACGATCGAAGAGGAGGGTCTTGAGACCGGCCTTGAAGGAGGCAAGGGAGGAAGCGAGGCGAAGGGACTGTGGGATGGAGTTCCAGGGTGTGGGGGCAGAGAGGCTGAAAGTCCGGCCACCGATGGTGGGGCGGGTCGGGCGGGAGACATGGAGCAGACCGGAGCCCGCTGAACGGAGGGCAGGTTGGTAGGGAGTCAGCAGGTCGGAGAGGCAGGAGGGGGCAAGGCCATGGATGGCCTTAAAGGTGAGGACGAGGATCTTGAATTCGATCCTCTGGGGGATGGGGAGCCGGTGGAGTCGGGCGAGAGTGGGAGTGATGGGGTCACAGAGCCCGGTGCGTGAGAGAACACGAGCACATAGCACCTAGTACAGTGCCCACAGCACCTATCATCAACCAGTTGCACTCGGAGAACTCATAGGGAAATGACTCAAAGCACTTCGCAGAGACAGTGATTGTCAAATGCTGTGTTTGCACAATTTCCATTGCAAATGAGTGCCGTGAGTGCCAAAAAAATAAACCCTACGTTTCTCTGAATGCGAGTGTATCTGTCGTCTGCAGAGGGTTCAGTAAAGGCGACAATGCATGGTTTTACTGCTGTCATCTTGTACCTAGAATCTCACGAGATAGCAGCTTTGACGCTACGGCACGAGAAGGGTTTAAGCTTGATTTATTTCGGATTTTGTGAAGATGTCTGAAGCAGCAATTTCAGTCGAGTCTGTTTTTAATGGTGCAGCTGCGTGCTTCAAGTGCTACACGTTGTTGCAAGTAGAGCTTGTGCCTTTGCTTGCCACAGAAGCTGAGATCGAGCTCTCAGATGGATCACACTTGTGGCCTTACCTCCAATTATCTTAAAAAAAAGTTCAAGAAGGAAACATGATAAGAGCACATGTTTGTTAAATGTCGGCGAGGTTTTGAGTAAGAAGCTGATGAGAATCATGAATGAATGGAATGATGAGTATTTAGCTGAGCAATTGCATTTAATGCTGACGACCGAAATCATTGAAGCAGTGGAATGCTGTGACTGAGAAGATAAATCATAAAAAAATTACAGGGAGAGGTTGTGAGACGACAAGTGGGAGGTGAAGTCAGCAAAGCTCGAGCAAGAAGCCGTTAAGTGGACGCTGAAGTCGCCTAAGATGAGGAGGCGAAACACAGACATTTTTGTGTTTCTGTCGGTGTTCCGCCCTCAAAACATACAGTCAATTCACTTTACAATATATTCTGTGAAGCGCTCTGACACGTCTAGAAGACCTGATAAGGCTCTATTTCAAATGCAAGGATTATTATTATTATATTATTGCACACGTAAAAGTCACTTCCTCATAACCACAAATTCCACATCATGTTTTACGTCCAAAATGTAGGATCGTTCTGTACAGAAAGCTGTGCAGAGCTTTGACATTTACAAGCTTAAGCGTTCTACAAGTGTAACTATAAACGCAGAAAATATAAGATAAATATAATGGCATAGAGGATATCTCCCTCAGGATGGTTTGTTTACAGGCTGGACGGAGCAGTCGATTAATATTTTATCCTTTGATCTTTTGCCTCAAGGGCTTTTGGATCTTTTTAATAGGTGTGTAAAAAAAACTGTTACAGCGCAAAACTGGGACATTCAGCCCAACAAGTCTGCAGTGATGTTTTGCTCCACTAATCTAAGCTCTAAGATCTCCTCATCCTTTGACATTTCTCTGTTCCAATGTTGCCAATATTGAAATCATGGGGTTGTTTCATTTTATTCTGATTGCTCACAGAACGGGATTCTTCCATTGTGGTCTTCGTAATGGGAGTCGTATGATTGACCGAATAATGAGAACATTTTAGTGATCGGTGTGGATGGTAATTTTTGGTGCTCTGCTTATCCGTAAAGAGCCACTGCGTTGAAATAAAATGTTACGAACAAGATCAAGATAAACCCGAAAGACGCCGGTTGCTGCCAATTGTTTTAAGTGTTATTTCGCGTGTATTAATTTGCCATTTGTGAATTTTCGCAACATTTCTCTCTTCATTTATCCGTAAAGATAAACTCTCAAATCAGACTAACGTTACATCCTCCATTATTCATCCTCATTTCCATTATTTCAGCAATTCATGAGTCATCCATCATATGCCACCCAGCCCACACAGGAATCACGCTCATCTCAAAATCTTGCTTGAAGCTGCTTAATTGCTTAGTGTTTGTTACTTTATATACATTCCAAGGAAATTCTTCAACTCTGAGGGCAGGAAGGACATGGGCTTGCTACCAATTCAGTTTGCTAACTGATAATATGCCTGAAACTGACTAAAGGAAAAGGGATGTAAGAAAAGGCAATCAAAACAAAACTAAACTGAAACAGCTATAAATACTCATAGATATCATTGGCACATGAATAGTGCAGTCTACTTTGGTTCATGTTTACACTTTGTTACGCTTTACGTTCCACAGACACACATGAAGTGAATGACCAATTTTATTTGGAGAATTATTGGCCAGGACACCAGGAATAATTCCCTTGCGTCTTTAACATTCACCTGATCAGACCCACGGGACCTCGGTTTAACATTTTCATCCCAAGGACAGCACCAACAACAATGCATTACACCCCTAAACACTATATTGGAGTATCAGTCTATATAATTACTTTAGTAAACCATTATTTATAACATGGCTTTCTTTTTTGCATTAAAACAGACTGGAACATTATTGAGGAAAAATTAAGTGCTTTTGAACAATGTTCCTTCAAATGCATTTGTGTTCATCTACTTCATTGAAATCATTGGCTTTGACTGTGCTGCTTGTTTCTCTGAGGCTAAGTGTAACAGGGAGAGCGGAGAGTTCACTGCAATATAAAACTGTATAAGGAAAGATATTGTAAAATATTTCCAATTTAAGAGCAGACAGTGACTATTATGAAGTAACGGTTGGCTCGTCAGCTCTCCCGGACGGAAGAGACCTTTTTCTGAGTGCTCCTCACTTCCTCGGTTCCACTCTTGACGGTCAAGGCTTTAGCCACTGTTAGCCAATCGCTCTCTGATACTTTGTCCCCAACATCTCTCTGCCTTGCGGCCTCTCTCGCTGCCTCTAAAACTCATCTTAAAAAGGTATATTTTCTGTGGCTTTGGGCAACACCGTTAAATTCACCTTTCGGGCCTACTTGCTACTTCAAGAGCCGTCTCAACACCCTCCTCTTCAAACGTGACTTTGGTCACCCTCCTACCCCTACCCTCCGCACCCTTCACTCCTGATCCCAACCACCAGTTCGGGATGTCCTCCTGACGTGAAAGGCGCTGGGTGAATGTAATTTGTTTTTGTGGTTGTTATTGTTGCTCAGGTCTCCACAATGTCGTTTCCAGACTCTTTGCGATGTTTATCCTACATGAAAGCCAATAAGTGCAACTTGTTGTTGCTTTCCTGTTACACAGCGTGTCCATTTCCAGCAGCCTACTATCACAGTGAGAAATCCTGTAGCTCAGTGGTTAGAGCACTCGCTTTGCAAGCGAGAGACCTGAGTTCAATTCCAGGCAGAGGGCGAAACCTTGGACAAGTTTCCTTACTCCACACAGAGCCTAATAATAATCCCTCCAAAACCAAAAACAATAATAAATTGGTCATTTTCAATCTACGACTGTTTGTGGGACATTGCTGTGCGCAATTGGCTGCTGCGTTTACCCACAAATATACAGTCAATTCACTTTACAGTGTGTTCTGTGAAGCGCTCTGGGAAGTCCTCCCCACGTGAAAAGCGCTATATCAAATGCAAGGATTATTATTATTATTAAATCTAGCTCCTTACAGCTTCTAAATGCTAAGTCCCAGAGCCACACATGATATTGTAGCCAAAGTATTTGTTATTAAACTGGGGCTGAGTCCTACCTAGTGCGGAAGTTGCCGATGCCACTGATAAGATTGATCCCAAACAAATCACGCTTATTTCATTGACAATCTTAATCTTGCAATCAGAGTGAAGGAAGTTTCTCCCAGAACAAGAATGAGTTGTTCTGGGAGAACAATCTCCCCAAAATAAAATTGGTCATTCCCTTCGCAACAGACTTTGGGACATTTCTGTCTGTAGACTGGCTGCCACATTTACTTACATAGTAAATAGTCACTACACTTTACAGTATAACCCGTAAAATGCTTGGCACATCATTCTGATGGGAAAGGCGCTGCATTAAATGGAAGGAATGTTTTCTTTTTGGTACAAAAATATCTTTAAACAAAAAGGTTGTTAACCTTATGCATTTAATTAACAGCACATAATTGTATGGAATTCAATGAGTTCATGACCCATATTTCCACTCTCTGGGTTTTTGAGGGGAAACAAAACATGATATGTTTAATTTAGTTGTTTTATCAAGATTTGTTTTCAGCATTACATAATAATGAAGGCAAAAACATGTGTAATGTGGTAATAACCGAGGAAATAAATCGTCTGTATTAAATATTAAAAGGATGACTTTAGAAGAAATAACATGTCTTGCCTTAAAACCAGTAAATAATAATGCTGAGAAATATTGAAGTCTCCTTAAACAGTGGCGTAAACTTATTGAACACTGCAAATTTTATTCCCATTGTTGCGTACATAGAACGTGCACCTGTTGTTTTAAGAGAGAAATAAATATGTGGCCTTTTATTTTTCAAAAATATATTTAAGGAAGAGCTCACACCACAACTGTAATTTCCTTATAAATAGAAGAAGCAATTTTCTTTTTTAAGGACTTCCTTCATTTTACATCATCCTCGTTGGTCACAAACAAGATGAACTGCGAGTCAGGCCTGAAACTCGTCACCTCAAGGCTCGACTTCGGTAACTACCCCATATCGGCCTCCCCAACTCCTCCCTCCCCAAGCTGCAGATCATCCAGAACTCTGCAGCTCATGTCCTCTCCCGCACCAGGCTCCGCGACCCCATCACCCCCACCCTCGCCCGGCTCCACAGCCTTGTCCCCTCCTACATCTCTGACCTGCTGAGCCCCTATCAACCCATCCGCTCCTCCGCTCAGCAGGCTCTGGCCTGCTCCAGGTCTCCCGCCCGACCCAACCTACTGTCTGCGGCCGGGCTTTCAGCCTCTCTGCCCCTACCCTTTGGAACTCCATCCCACAATCCCTTCGCCTTGCTCCCTCTCTTGCCTGCCTCAAAGCAGATCTCAAGACCGCCCGCTTTGATCGTGCCTTTGGCCGCCCTCCTACCCCCTCAGCCCTCCCTCATCCCAACCCTGCACCCCCCACCCCCCCACCCACCCCCATGCTCTCAGGTCCTGATCCCTGACTGTTCAGCGCCTTGGGACGTCCTCCTGAAGTGAAAGGCGCTTTACAAATGTAATGTTGTTGTGGTGGTTGTTGTTGCAAATAGCTACTAGGAAATGTGTGAGAGCTGCCAAACATGATTTGTCTTGTTTGGGGGAATTAGATATATGCAAAGGAGACAAATTAATTGTAAATGTTCCCCCAGATTATTCCCCCTGCATTGCACTAGACTGGACTATGAGCTCAGAAAATGAAACAACCACAAAAATTAGAGGCAAAATGTTATTTTGTTCTGGGTTTAAAAATACCAACAAGGATCTATCAAGAGCGCAACTTTCTGCCGCAGATTTTAACGTCTCTGCTATCGCTTTGGTAATATTAATGTAGGAGTAATAAATAATACATTGTCCAGATAAGCAAACCCAAATTTCACAGAAAAATAAGATGAATGGTGTGCATTAACTGAATTTCTCTCACACCATCACTCCCTCACACTGTAGGATTCAGTGCCTCCTCTCTGTGGTAGGGGATGCAATGCAATTTACATGTATATATATATAGCCCCTTTCACAACAGGAGGACGTCTTGAGCACTTACAGGGGATGGTTCAATCAGTGACATTCCCTGTTTCAGCTAAATTATTCCAAAATAAAAAAAATGAAATGAAATGAAGGGAATTAGAGACATGCTTAAATGCAATTCAACATCAGCCCATGATCACATATAGTACTTCTGCTGTGGATTTCTGATGCTATGCTAATGCAGTATGTAAATTGAATAATAATCCTTGCATATGTATTCAAGCAGTAAATATGCTGCATATCTAAAACTGACACGCATCTCTTTGAGCCTTACGCGCTATAAACATACAAAGAACTCTGCAAAATATATTTTTTTAATATGGTACCCGTTTAATATTTCCACTTGCCCAAACTCCACCAGTTACTTTTGACTCAGGAATTCTGAGTTCAACAGTTCATAACCCAATCAATTGATCATTATTAATATAACAACAATCATCATTATTAATCATTTGATGTCGCGTCTTACACATCGTCAAAACGTCCCAACACGCTTCACAGAAATTGCTCTGAAGTGTAGCGACTGTGCATTTGTAGGCAAACCAACTTGGCACAGCATTGCCCCACAAGCAGCCATAGAATGCATTAGCAGTTTTATCCAGAGGATTATCGGCCAGTATACTGGAAGAAACACCCTTCTCTTTTTGAATAGCGCCAAGGGATCATTAACATCCATCTGAACAGGCAGAAAACCAATGACAGGACCCTCAGAGATGCCGGTGCATCCAATTTTGTGCCAGCAGCAAAGACCTGTGTCTCGTCTGAAGGACAATACCTCTGCCAATGCACACTCCCCCAGAATGGCAGCAGGATGTCAGGCTAGACTATGAGCTAAAAGAATGAATTAAATACAAGCGCGGCAAATACACCTCACCCGAAGGACAATACCACTATCAATGCAGTGCTTCCCCAGAAGTACACTGGGTTGTCAGCCTGGACTATGAGCTCAAAGAATTGATGGCTTTAGATGGGCTGTTTTCATCCATGGTGTCTTGCTTAATAAATCAAATAATAATAATAATCCTTGCATTTGATACAGCGCCTTATCACGTCTTCGAGACGTCTCAAAGCGCTTCACAGGGTATACCGGAAAGTGAATTGACCGTGTGTTTTGTGGGCAAAACGCGGCAGCCAATTGAGCACAGCAGAGTCCCAAAAATAGTCGTGGATTGAATGACCAAATTATTATTATGTATTTATTATTTGAAGGGATTATTACCCCCGGAAAAGCAATCCGCCAATCGACTAACGACCGGGTTCCTACTTACAGCTAGGTAAACATAGGCGCATGGAGTAAAGAAACTTGGCCATCATTTGTTTCACCCTATCCCGGAAGTCAAACCCAGGTCCTCTTGCTTGCGGGGCAAGTGCTCTAACCACTAAGCTACAAATGAGTGCACTACACTTAACATGAAATTTAATTGCAGAGAGATAGAGAAAGAGAGAGTGAGTGAGTGAGTCAGAGAGAAACAAGGCATTAGGACCCAGCACAGTCATTTGGTTGCAAGCTTTTGTCTGGTTTTGCCTGGTGTACAGTATCAGGTTCTATTTCCTCTCTGTGGATAAAACAAAATAACACTTACAAACAGCAGAGAGGGAGAGAGAGAGCGAGAGTGAGAGAAAGACCAAAGATTGCTCTGTAAATCAGGAGTGATTTGAGTTCCTCTTACCCCAAAGTACTGATGAAACCATTGACTGCTCCTTCAGCGTACAGGGAGACGATGTCCCCAACATGTAGGAAGCTTGACATCTCACACATTCTTCATGTACAAGTCAGTCAAGTCCAGTGACAGAAGGATGAATGATCGCTCCCTCCCAAGTCAACGATCAGCTGGTCCCACTCTTGAAATCCATGCGCTGCAAAAAGACTGCAACTCACACACACTCAGAGAATAAAAAAACGTTCCCACGAACTTTTCTTTCCCCACCTCCTGTGAAATGGACAAGTTGCCACTGAGTCGAATGCTCCCAGCCAGTTGCAAATGACAAACCAGAACAGCTCGAAGCTGTTTTGCATGAGCTCTGCCCCGACTTTATGCGGCCACCTGGCACCCAATAGAAAAGTTTGGGGGAAAGAGAACACAGGAAGTTTTTAGACAGTATCTTGTGCAGTGGCTGCGAGCTTCTTATCAGCAAAGTGGCAACGCCCCTTCAAACACACTCACGCCAACAAAAAAGGTATTCAAATCTCAAAAAGGCAGTGACTGATCAGTGAAAACAACCCAATGCATTGTTGGATACATTTTTTCTGTGCTTTACATAATCCTATGCATTGTATTGGGTTTCTCCCCCCCCCACCCCACAAATATATATAGGGTCCATTCACTTTACAGCGTATTGAGAATATAATAATAATAATAAATTGGTCACTTCAATCCACGACTATTTGTGGGGCGCTCCCTGTGCGTAATTGGCCATCGCGTTTCGCCCACAAATTATACAGGGTATTCCGTGAAGCCCTTTGAGACATCTCGAAGACGCGATAAGGTGCTCTATCAAATGCAAGGATCATTATTATTATTATTATTATTATTGACTGTTATTTGCCAGAGACCAGAAGTTCGGAATTAATTTCTGTATGAAAAGGAGTTTTGTTTTTACCCCTTATGGGATATATATAGGCTGGAATTCAACAACAACAACAGCAAAAACAACAACAACAAATCACATTTATACAGCGACTTTCACGTCGGAAGGAAATTCCACCCGGGGGCGAGATTTTACTAAGTTTATTTCTTTGCATCGAGAAATTTTGTAAATGCTTAAATACACTCCTTGGTTTTGAAATTAGATTTTCTGCCTGTTTCTTGAAATAAATACAGAAAAAAGGCTTCAGCGTTAAGACTGGATGTTATCATTTTCTGAATTCTTAACGCTATAAAATGCTCCATAAATAATAATTATAATAATAATGACAGATTTCTGTAAATTGTACGTTTTGTAGTCGGAATAGAGGCAGTCTAGCCCCACTGGAATCTATCCTCAATATGAAGGCTTGCAAGTTGCTTTTGAGGAATTAATGCAAAGCTAATGAACAACAAATTGTATTTATATAGCACCCCTCAAGCAGGATAGTGTCCCAGAGTGCTTCAAAGACAGAAAATTGTTAATAAGTCAAATTATTAAGGCCACAGTTATTGTAGATAATTTAGGGATTATCGAGGGATTATATTTGTAGTCGATGTTATTGTCACTGAGCTCCTATTCTTTGCCTGAGGTGGCAGGACAGCAAGCAAACAGCTCAGGTAAGAGGTTTGTACTCTCGCGAGATATTTGCTTCATTTAATAATAATAATCCTTGCATTTGCATTTGGTATAGCACCTCATCGTGTTGGAAGGACACGTCAAAACACTTTGCGGGATTTACTGTGAAACGGAGTGATCGTGTATTTGTAGGGGAATGCAGCAGCGCAATTGCGCGCAGCAATGTCCCACAAACAGCCATGAAACGAGTCATTTGGGGGATTGTAAGTCAGGACACCTTTCTCCTCCAATGGTTCAGACCATCACTGCGTGACAATTGATAGTTTTCCCTTGAATGAGCGGCAGGCTCTGCTGGAAGCCAGGTCAGAGGTGCTTCCAAATCAAGCCTTGGATACATGGCTAAGGATAGACGTGCCTTGGCAAGTTCAGTCGTGGTTTACGATTGTTTTTCAAATTTCAACCAGGAAATGACATTTCCACACAATTGCTCAAGGGTAAATCTACAGGCCCCGTGCTTGTGGCACTTTGTGTAATGTTTAATACCAATCGTCCCAAAAAGACAGTACTGTATTTCTTCATTGAGTCATCTATTAATATGCAATTGCACCAAAATACGGTGGACTCAGCACTTGCCCTTTAACGAAGGATTAAAGACAGACATCAAAGTTGACGCCATATAAAAAAAACATAGTAGCTGCTGGCAGGAAGTACTGACTGATAATGCAGCAAAATTTGACAGTATCTGATCTTTCTACTCTCCCCCATATGGGATTTAAGTATAGAGACATGAGCAATCACTGTTGTAGTCACCCGATAGTGTCTTGGGATATTTAAAGTCCATCTGAACAGGCAGATGAGACCTCAGTTCAGCATCTCATCCAAAAGATAGCACCTCCAGCAATGCAGAGTGTCAGTCTAGACTGAGTTTCAAGTCACAACGTGACTTGAACCCACAACCTTCTGACTCGCAGCAGCTTCACATTTTATGGAGCAAAAAAAGGTGAAGATTATTGGGCCAGGAACATTGTCGCAAACTTCCTGATGGACATTTGAATTAGTTTATTTACACCATGGAAATTTTGGCGATGTCCTTCCGGGCACTGCACCAGGGAATTGTAGCACATCAACAACAACAACAACAACAAAATTACATTTGTACAGCGCATTTCACGTCGGGAGGACGTCCCCGGATTCCCCCCAAAGGCCACCATTATGAATGATCAGTGTCCCATGTGCCAACATCAATGTTGTGGCTGTGTGTTGAGTACAATATCAGCTACCGCGTTTCACCCACAAAATATACAGTCAATTCACTTTCACGGTACATTCTGTGAAGCGCTCTGACACGTCACAAAGACGTGATAAGGTGCAAGGATTATTATTATTATTAATACGTGCTAATCTCAGCCCTGTTATCATAGGGAGATATTGAGGCACTTGCTCACATTGGAATGAATGCATGAAACTCAGAAGGAAAGTCACAGGCTACTCTTGAGTACCACCTAGCGGCCATTCCTTTAATAATAATAATAATAATAATCCTTGCATTTGATATAGCGCTTTTCACGTCGGGAGGACGTCCCAAAGCGCTTCACAGAATATACTGTAAAGTGAATTGACTGTATATCTGTGGGCGAACACGGCAGCCAATTGCGCACAGCAATGTCCCACAAACAGTCGTAGATTGAAAATGACCAATTTATTATTGTTTTTGGTTTTGGAGGGATTATTATTAGGCTCTGTGTGGAGTAAGGAAACTTGCCCAAGGTTTCGCCCTCTGCCTGGAATTGAACTCGGGTCTCTCGCTTCCAAAGCGAGTGCTCTAACCACTGAGCTACAGGACTCCATTAAGTCCATTTAAGTGCCGTCACTTGCTGAGGTATGGGGAATGACATCAAGTTACCGGCCTTTCTCAACCAGAAATAAAGTGTGAAGCAACTTCAGAGAAAGCAGAGAAAGGCCAAAGTCATGAACGCTTTCAAAATAAATCCAAACTGTGCAGTGAGAGAAAAAAAAAATTCTAAAGGAAGATTGCATGACTCGGAGCATTTCATCGGCTTCTCTTGCTCATCCTCATCAACGTGGCTTGTATTTTACTCAATTTCTAATCTTCTAGCAGATTAAAAAAAACAGGGACTTTGGAGGGACGTCACAAAGTGACACTTTTGTGTCTTGTGTGGCGCTTTTGGGAGTAAACATGTTCAAATGTACAGCTTTAAAATAAGGTGCTGTCAGCTGCTTCCTGTGTGACAACCAAAGATGACTTGTCAGAAAACTGTCGCAATAGTTCTGCAAAATAACTTAAGCTCGAAATGTGATTCTTGACCACAGAAATTACCACAAGATGCACACATTACACTGGCAGAAATGTCTAATTCAAGAGCCAGGTCAATGGCACCATTGTTTAGTGAACATATCCTCACTTTCAAGCCTATCCATGGCCTTGCCCCCTCCTACCTCTCTGACTCCCTACCAACCTGCTCACTCCCTCCGTTCAGCGGGCTCCGGCCTGAGCCATGTCTCTCGCCCGACCCGCCCCACCATCGGTGGCCGGGCTTTCAGCCTCTCTGCCCCCACACTCTGAAACTCCATCCCACAGTCCGTTCACCTCGCTTCCTCCCTCGTCTCCTTCAAGGCCGGTCTCAAGATCCTTTTTTCGATTGTGCCTTCGGTGGCCCTCCCACCTCTCCGTCTTCCCTCACTCCTACCCCACCCCTTCCCCATGCTCAGGTCCCGACCCCTGACCGTCCAGGGCTTTGAGACATACTCCTGACGTGAAAGGCGCTCTATAAATGTAATTTTGTTGTTGTTGTTGTTGATGAAGCGATGGTGATCATTAGAAATCCCATTCTAACAAACAATAATAATAATCCTTACTTTTGTAAGGTGCCTTTCACATTCATGACATCTCAAAGCGCTTCACAGGAGACAATATAGATGGAATGATTGTGCATTTTGTGCACAAACACAGAAGCACAACCGGACCACAAGAATGTCCCCCAAACAGCCATGAAGTGAATGTCTAATTTAATGGGGGGATTCATTGCTGATAGACCATGTGTCCAGCACTTCATCTAAACTAGGTAACTAAAAGGAGCTAGAGTTTATGCTGTGGTAAAGGACATGTGTTGGAAACGTGTGATACATGGCAAGGATTATTATTATTATTGAGACACACTAATGTCAGTAGGACTCTCCCCTCAGAGTCAGAAGGTTGTGGGTTTAAGCCTATGATGGGATTTTAAATTAACAGTTGAGGTTGAGTCTCCATGGGCAGTGATACATTGATGGAAGTGCGATCCTTTGGAAAAGATATTAAAGTAATCTCCCGTCTGCCTGTCAGATGGATGTTAAAGATACCATTTGAAGAGAGGTTGTTCTGGTCAAAAATTCACCTCATGTGGGGCACTGTGATTGCCTACATAAAAACATTCATTAATCTGAGACATTTCCATGTGAAACACATTACCGATTATTATTTATAATCCTTGTAATTCATATTGACAGCCTTGACTGTCAGCTCTCCACACCTCATTGAACATGATTCACCTGCTTTTATCTACTTGTTCATACACACATAGTACACAGCAATGAAGGATTACACTCCTCCTCAGTCATGGGAGTGCAACTGTCAATGGTGTGCATTGTGCGTACCAGAAATGTACCAGAACCAGTAATCCCACTCCATGTTTGACGAAGGTGGAAGTTATAAATCCTGTCGCAGTGATAGCATTCTCGCCTCAGAGTCACAAGGTTGTGGGTTCAAGCCCAACGTGGAATTTGAATCACATAGTCTCCGATGCAGTCCTGGGAGCATTGTCGGAGGTGCCGTCCTTTGGATAAGATGTTAAATCAAAGTCCCATCTGCCTGTTCAGTCGGATGTTCAAGATTACAGGTGGATATTAAAGATCCCTCAGAAAATATGTTTTAATTGGTAATTCATTTCACGGCTGCTTGCGGGACACCGTTGCGCACAATTGTGGTGGCCGCCAAATACACAGTCACTCCATTTCACAGTAATTCCTGTGAAGGACTTTGAGACGTCCCTCTGCCATGACAAGGAGCTCTACCAAATGCAAATTATTGTTATCTCTCCCATACGAACAGGGAGAGTTTAATGTCTGATCCTTCCCGAAAACACAGAATTTCCTGGTTCAAATCCAGCAGTTTGCCAAACAAACCGTTGTTGTTTATTGATAGGAACAGAAGCCTGTATTTGCATCAGCAGTTAAATGAAGTCCCCCAGCATCTTTAATTACACAAATCTTATCTTCCTGATTAGCCCAATGGCCTGAGGCAGTGCACAGCAGAGCATAAAGCCATAAAGACCACGGTTTGCCACTGAGGTCTATCCTCGTCAGTTGATCTCAGGTGATCAATCGAAACTATGGTTGTATTGCAAACAACTTCAACCCCTAGGAGGGGAAAGCACTCAGGATTCTTGTTTCTTCTCACTTTCCAGAGACTTTTTGCCCACAAAATATGCAATCAATTCGCTTTACAGTATATTCTGTGAATCTCTTTGAGACGTCTGGAAGACTTGATAACGCGCTGTATCAAATGCAAGCATCATTATTATTACTTCTGCTGGAGGGTAATTATGCGTGGAAATCAGATGAGATTAGGGCTTAGCTTTGGCAACCTTCACACACACGACACACCTGTGATTGAAAACACGGAGACTGACTGTTGAAGCTCACATAAGAATTGTCATGTGGGTGAGATAGCAGAAGGCAACCAGGACATTCAGAACTGATCATAAAAAAGAAGAATCCTTACGTTTTACATTGCATCTTTCATGTCTGGAGACTGCACCTCTTTTGAAGGAATAGGGAATGAAATGCTTTCAGGGAAGAGAGAAGATAATAGAGAGAGAAAAATATTCACCTCAAGGAGAATTTTCAAAAGGGGATCAAATAATTTTGGATTTCTGGGCTCCTGTGTTACCCACATGTTGGCAAGGATCATGAATTAAGTACATTTGCGTTTAGTTCTGCACCAATTACACTGCTCACTGTCCATTTTTTTTGTTATTCCATGTGCATAGTAATGGAAGATCAAGAATTCAGTCGTTGAAATGATGTATTTATAGTAATAAATAATCCTTGCATTTGATATAGCGCTTTTCACGTCTTCTCGACGTCTCAAAGCGCTTCACAGAATATACTGTAAAGTGAATTGACTGTATATTTGTGGGCGAAACGCGGCAGCCAATTGCGCACAGCAGTGTCCCACAATCAGCCGTGGATTGAAAATGACCAATTTATTATTGTTTTTGGTTTTGGAGGGATTATTATTAGGCTCTGTGTGGAGTAAGGAAACTTGCCCAAGGTTTCGCCCTCTGCCTGGAATTGAACCCGGGTGTCTCGCTTGCAAGGCGAGCGCTCTAACCACTGAGCTACAGGACTCCAACTATTTGTTGGTTTAGCCTGAGATTGCACAAAGCAATTGCTGACTGGCTGAGAGTTTCCAATAGCAAATCAGACTTCGGGGATGATTTTAGCACTGATCAGTGCAGACGTGTTATACCATGTTTGGGACTCCCAAAAAAACAACCGACTTTGGAGCAAGGTGCGACATCAGGTTTTACTGCGCAAGGGAACGCAGCAGCCACTAACAGCACTGACAGAAAAAATAAAATGGCCCACTTCCCGTACGGCGGGTCACCCCCAGAGTCACTTCCTGTTTAGTGTGTATGCGCGCAAAGCAGGACGTGACATCGGTGGCGATCTGCTGACCCGGAAGCTGTCCGTGTCACGGGAAACGAACGGGGCAGGGATGCCCGCATGCGCAATAAATGGAGTCCGCAGTGCAACTGCGCGAGAAGCAAATTCACGCCATAATGAAGCACGTTGAAACTGTGCCGCGCTGCCTTCGTGGGCTGCTCGGGACAGAGTTCTCCTGTTTTGGAAATAATACACAGGAAGCGCAATGTGCCAGTCCGTGGAAAACAAGTAGTTCAATAACAGAAGCAACCAGTCGTCAACAAAAAAAAAATTCACTTGAAGGTCTGAACAATGAAAATGTATCGGACCCCCACGACTTCTTGATAATCGATCTCTGCCTTTCGCTTGAATAATACACAAAAACACACGTAGGAGGCTCCAGGCAGATCCATCGAAGGAGGTTACACGCGAAACAATGAGTCTGGTTTTGTGACCGCGTAAGCCTGTGCACATTTCACAAAGTTATACACATAATGAGCCTCCATCAGCAGGGCAAATGCGCTTGTTTGCTTGAACAACTTGTTGCCATCACGACAGTAACTTCCAGCACACCCCTTCCCTCTGGGTGTATCCCCCCCTCCACACACCCCCACCTCCCACCCCCTCTCATCTAATGTACAATTGCATTCACCTGCTTTACAACCTGGAAATATCTCCCCACAATTTTATCAAAGATCGTGAATCAAATTTATTCCAAAGCCTGTTTTTTTGCCTCCTTTGCTAATAGCGGTTGATACACTGTGTGCCCGCTCCATTCATTTGCAATGAATTGGCCATTGAGAAAATATTTCTTACAATAGACAGCATTCAGACTGAACCACATGACATCATGCCATTCAGCTGATGGCCTTTGGCCCTGCAGGATATCTGCTGATCCTTTAAGTACCACGACGTGAGTACATTATACAGTGTTTGGGCAAGCGTGCCTCATGGGTGTGAAATAATATGTTTTTCTTGCCCCTAAAACCATGGAAGGGTCAAGACATTATTTGTCTGCAATTCCTCTGCGGTGCTTAAGGTGAAACTTTAGCTCCAATACTTGCAACTCCCCATAAGATAATGTCACAAATTAACCAACAAAGCAACGCTTTCCAAATACACACAACACATATGGCCTTCAAGGCTCTCCACGGCCTTACCCCTTCCTACCTCTCTAACCTGCCGACCCTTTATCAACCCGTCTGCTCCCTCCGCTAAGTGGGCTCCAGCCTGCTCCACATCTCCTGACCGACCCGCCCCACCATCGGTGGTCGTCAGCCTCTCTGCCCCCACCCTATGGAATTCCATCCCACAGTCCCTTCACCTCGCATCCTCCCTTGCCTCCTTCAAGGCACGTCTCAAGACCTTCTTCTTCGACCGTGCCTTCGGTCACCCTCCTCCCCTCCCTCCCCTCCATCCTCGTAGAGGTGAAAAAAGAATTATTACATCAAATCTGCTACAAAACATAGCTTTAAGACGGTTCTTTAACTCCGTTTACGGCGTCAATAACATGATAATGTAATAACTTGCCTTTATGGAGCCCCTTTAAGCATTCCGAGACCCTACTCTACTTGAAGGGCACAAAATAAAAGCAACTTGTTGTTGTTGTTGCCTTTCATATAAAAGTAAACGTCTTCAATCTTTTACAACAATAAATAATATCATAAATAATATTAATAGTCATTACATTTGACATAGCTCCTTTTGCATCGGGAGGATGTCTCAAAGCCTCTGGATTTACTGTAAATGTGTATTTTGTAGGTAAAGGTGGCAAACAATGTATGCACAGCAACGTCCCACAAATGGCTATGAAGTGAATGACCAATTTTATTTGGGGGGGGGATTGCCAGGATATGGGACACCATCATCTCCAAGTTCCCCTCCCAGTCGCTCACCAACCTTCATTATTGCCATGTAAAAATCCCAGGACTCCCTCCAACCCACCACTGCCGAGGGAGCATCTACAAGGAACAAACAGTGAAACGAAGCAGAGCAATACTAATAGATCACTAATCTGCTGAATATCTGGAATAATGATAATAATAATTGTTGCATTTGATATAATACCTTGTCACGTCATGGAGACAGCTCAAACGTTAAACAGAGTTTTACTGTGAAATGTAGCTGGTGACTGTTTTGTGGGGGGAAAGTGGCAGTCAATTTGCACATAGCAATTTGCTACTAACAGCCATGGAGTGAGTGACCAATTTTATCTGGGGAATTGTTGGCCAGCACTACAAAGCCATTTACACCAAGTTGAGGTTTAAAGTATTTGCTCAGTAATAACTTGAAGCCATAACAACTCAATATCCCCTGGGCGAATCTTACGATTCATCTCAAAATTGTTCTATTTCAGGGAGATCATTGAAGATCAGGGTTCGCGTCCTCTTGTGGGCTGAGTCACTTCCTCCATTTCCTCTCATGATACATTTGAAGAAATGTACAGTATTTCTGTGAAGAATTTTCCGTTCCTTATTTGGATTAGTTTTTTAGAACACTCCTTACAAGCCAAATGAGGCATGCAATTTCACCCGGTCTTAGCCTTGGGACCATTGTCTTAATAATAATTCTTGCATTTGATATAGCGCCTGATCACGTTGTTGAGATGTCTCAAAGCCCTTCACAGGATATACTTTAAAGTTAATTGACTGTGCATTTAACTTTTAACATAGCACAGAAATTCAGTCTTAACTTTGTGAGCCATTCTTGCACAGAACTTGTTAAGAGCAACCAACTTCCTAATTAGGGCTGGATTTAAGAATTTTCCCCAATTTTTCCGCAATCTTGAATTCAAGATAACAGCCTAGGAACGAATCCAATGGGGGATTTTGTGGGGACGTTTTAAAGACTTAGATGTTTTATAGCATCTCAAAATTGTTCCATTTCAGGGAGATCATTGAAGATCAGGGTTCGAGTCCTCTTGTGGGCTGAGTCACTTCCTCCAATATTTGAAAAGGTCTTGCTCCTTGCCCAGGCCTGCAATATTAGGAGGGGTTGGAAAGGATTCAGTCATTAAATTCAGCGTTCTGTATCAAGAAAGGGTGCATAATCCCCACTTCACTGTGTTTTTGGCAAAATGAACAACTGCTGTCAGTTTCCATTGTTGGAAATATAAAATGCCGTTTATTGCATTTGCCAGGGAGAAGTGAGTGTGATGTTACACAGGACAGTCTGTAACAAGAGCACCCTTTTCATTATTAGGCTCTTATTTTTTGTAGTTCAGGAGCACACTATGTCGATAGAGGTGAAGTTGTGTCAGCCTGGCTCAGTTGTTAGCACTCTCGCCTCTGGATCAGAAGGCTATGGGTTTGAGACCCACACTGAGATTGCATCCAATACTTTACTTTAATAATAATAAAGCTTGCATTTGATATAGTGCCTTATCATGTCATTGAGACGTCTTAAAGCGCTTTACAGAATATGTTGTAAAGTGGAACGACTGTATATTTTGTTGTTGAAACATTACTGGGGGAACCCTCACTGGATGTCTTTAACAATAGTGTTTTAAGCACATGGTGCAGCTTAGTTGTTAAGTTTGAGGGTTGGAGAACTTAATGGAATGGACTAAAGTCATTAATTTGCTACACCGATCGCTGTCACAATATTATTAATAATAATCCTTGCGTTTGATAAAGCGCCTTATCACGTTTTCGAGACATGACAAAGCGCTTCACGGAATATACTGTAAAATGGATTGACTGTGTATTTTATAAAAGATAAAAGATAAAAGAATAAAAGATAATAATCCTCCTCGATGAATTTAATGTGCTTGCAATATGGACAGAAGTAAAGAAATTGTGATCTTAAAATATTCAAAATGCCACACAATTAAGATTGTCTTGTTTGAGTCTTTTGTAGCTCGACATTGCTAGGAGGGATCAAAGCTGAGGAACTATACAGGCACTGCTGCAGGGCATGTGTGGTTGTCTCAGTATCTTCAGAATCCAGACTGTCTGAAGTCTCATGTACAGTCTGGCTGGCAGTCTCCCTTGGAGTGCGGTAAAGGTTATCTGGCAGGAGACAAACTCAGACAACAGATCGATCAATCAGCCAACCTTGCCATCCATTGCCATGCATCTTGTTTCCATGGTTATCTACATGTTATTCATATCAACAATAAAACACTAATCCTCGCACTTGATGTAGTGCATTATCACGAGCATCTGTAAAGTCAAGTGGCCAAACCTGCCAGTGGTATTCCACAAGCAGCCGTGAAGCTCTTCGAGATGTCACTCCCGACGTGAAAGTCGATGTATAAATTGTAAATTGTATTGTGTGAAGTGGGGTCTCATCCCGGTGCAATCAATCTGTATAGTTACGTGTTCAGTGTATCTCTGTCGTTTTTAGGTTGGTGTCTTAAAGCACTGACAGCCTCTAGTTGTTGCAAGCAGATTGTCCTTTCCTTTTAATATCAAAAATTACAATCTGATTCCCCCTCTTACCGCCCCAAAAGCAACCAAAAACCCTTATGCATGCATTTGTCAACTCCCGCTTGAATTACTCAAACGCACTCCTCGCCCTTCTCTCCAGCTCCACTATTCAAAAGATCCAGCTCACATCAATTCTGACCAGGCTCCACTGGCTCCGCAACACCGAACGGATCGACTTCAAGATCCTCACACTTGTGTTTCGTGGAACATTCTCCCTCAATCCCTCCGCCTTGCCCTCTCTCTCCCCTTTTCAAGTCCCACCTGAAAACCTTCCTCTTCGACCGTGCTTACAGCCACCTCCCCGCACCCTCCCCACCCCGGCTTGGACTCAGGCTCCGCTACTGTTAAGCACTCTGAGACACTACCCTGAGTGGAGGGCGCTATATAAGTGCAAATTGTTGTTGTTGTTGTTGTCGTTGTTACTGGCTGTTCAGAAAATTGATTGCAATTGTTCGCCTTCCCTGCAGTTGTCTCCACCTCTGCTTAATGTTTTAGATTCTATTTAACAATATCGGTACCGAGTGCACATGTACCATGAAACCACTGTTTCATCAGGAGGCATATTTTATGGATACAAGTCATTGCGTTTTAAAATGTCCTGCACTGACTTTCCTAAGCTATGCTCCCCTCACTTATTTTTTCCCCCCACTGTGCTCCAGAAGCCTGAAATTCCTCCCAGTATTTGTCTGTAAGACTTCATTGTCCTAAAATGTAATACTGCGCAGAATTGTGGAATAATTTCTTAACTTGAGTGATTCGATTTGAAAGCTGGTTTTCTGCAGCTGTTATAAACAATAAGAATTTGGTCATTCAATCCAGGACTGTTTGTGGGACACTTCTGTGCGCATTTGGCTGCCGTGTTTCGCCCACAAAATACCCAGTCAATCAATCCACTTTACCGTATATTCTGTGAAATGCTTTGAGGTGTCTCAACGATGTAATAAGGCGCTCTATCAAATGCGAGGATTATTATTATTTATTTCTATAAAGAAGCAGCCTTCAAATTAAAATCTGAATTTTAAGAATTTCCACAATTATGCGCAATCAGCTTAATTTTAAGATAAAATGATCTTGTAGGCTAGAACTAGGTGGAATTTGGGGTCTTTGGAGTAGACCCAACAACAGAAACAAAGCAAGATGTATTGGAGGAAGGTCAAACTGGTCCTGACTGGGTCAATTTGCTAAAATTGCTTTGATTTGTTTTTACTTGGATTTGATTGCCCAGTTATTTAACCTGTGCTAGATTTACCCTTATGTCCAACATGAAATACGCCAGCATTATGTTTTGGAGATCAATCAATTTACTGCCAAATTCCTGCCAAAACACCTAAAAAATCTGCCAGACGAGAATTCCACACTTTTGAGCTGAATCAAACTGACTATACAACAGCAAAAGGATCTCGTGGAACTGTATGGCATCAATGTAAAGCAGCTCAACACTTGTCAACAAAGGGACCGTCATATATTTTGTTTTGTAAACAGGCAACTCTTAAATGATTGTGAAATGCTTCAAAAGTGCCTGTAGAGTTGTTGAGACTTGTTAGTTTGCACGCCTGTTAATTTCCTAGAGGTCGTCACGACATTATTGGTATTTGTCTAATCATAGGTGATTGGCATATTGATGTGTGTTGCTGGTGATGCTATGACTAAGGTGCTGTGTTAAATCACAGCCTGTTTTCCAAGGCTACAAAGAATGCCTTAGATAGTTAATGGGATAGAACAAGAAATAATAATAATAATAATAATAATAATAATACTTGCATTTGATATAAATGCAAGGATTATTATATAGTACTTTATCACATCTTCGAGACGTCTCAAAGCGCTTCACAGTATATACTGTAAAGTGTAGTGACTGTGTGTTTTGTGAGCGAAAGCCAGCAGCCAATTGTGCACAGCAGTGTCCCACAAACAGTCATGGATTAAGTAACCAAAATTATTGGTGGTAGTTTTTTTCAAAGGGATTATTACCCCGGAAAAGCAATCCACCAATCGACTAACAACCGGGTTTCTACTTACTGCTAGGTAAACAGAGATGTGTGGGGTAAGAAACTTGCTCAACTTTTCACCCTATAAAACCAGGAACAATACTTTCAGTTGTGCCAATAAAAGATGACAACGGGAAGAAGGTTCCGTTCTTAAGGACAGCTTTAGCACAGACAGCAGGAAGTATGCAGGTTTGTTATTACAAAGAAAGAAATTAGCAGCTGGAAAAAAGTTTACCAGGAAAGGTGAATGAGGCTGTGACACTGGGTTCATTCAACAACATCGACAACAACTTGCATTTAGAAAGCGCCCTTCACATGGGTCAGCATCTTAGAGCGCTTAAGAAACACCTTCAATGCTGCAATAGGAAGATGATCGTCTGGTATCCTGCAAAGATACTATCAAATGGACTGAAGGAATGTCTTCATTGGATACGCTCTTTCAATCTTGTGAGATGAGTAGAGAGATAATAATAATCCTTGCATTTGATATAGCGCTTTTCACCTCAGGAGGACGTCCCAAAGCGCTTCACAGAACACACTGTAAAGTGAATTGACTGTATATTTGTGGGCGAACGCGGCAGCCAATTGCGCACAGCAATGTCCCACAAACAGTCGTAGATTGAAAATGACCAATTTAATTATTGTTTTTGGTTTTTTTTTTTTTGGAGGGATTATTATTAGGCTCTGTGTGGAGTAAGGAAACTTGCCCAAGGTTTCGCCCTGCCTGGAATTGAACTCAGGTCTCTCACTTGCAAAGCGAGTGCTCTAACCACTGAGCTACAGGACTCCACTGTAGCTACAGGACTCCATATGGAGGAACTTACAGACAGTGACGAGGATCTTTAAATTAGAGTCAGGGGAGCTTGGCAAGGACAACATTTATGATGCTCTATATATATAATAATAATCTTTGCATTTCATACAGCGCCTTATCACGTCGTTGAGACGACTCAAAGCGCTTTTCGCAGGATATACTGTAAAACAGAGTGACCGTGTATAAGGGAAGTTAAAATAAAATAAAATAAAATAAAATAGTACCTATTAGTTGATTGAGCTTTCATTTAGCACTTACATATACAATTCTCACGGGCTAGATTAAAAAATCCCAAACATTTTAAGCAGATTAAATAAATATCAAAATAAATGCATGTTGGTAGTGTCATATTATATATATAAATATATGACAACATCAATATCAGACGAGCCCCTGACTGATGAAAGAAAAGCTGGTCACTGAGCTTCCTGTGTATCACTACTTCTCCTTTTCTGTGTTTTCCTCTTTCAGTATCTCTCACCCAGACTCAACTTCTACCATAATGCAAACCGCAGCAACCCGAGGTCAACTCCACACTTACAAAATTCTTGCATCCGAAAAATTGGGGAAGAAAACGTTTGGTCACTCAATCCATGACTGGAGAAAGGAAAGCGAGTCAACATTTCGGACCTGAAAGGTTGACTCACTTTCCTTTCTCCATAGATGCTGCCTGATCTGCTGAGTGTTCCCAGCCATCTTACAGTATATTCCGTGAAGTGCTTTGAGACATCACAGCAACAACTTGTATTTATATACCGCCCTTCATGTATGGTGGTGTCCCAGAGAGTTTGCAGACGTGATAAAGCAGTATATCAAATGCAACGATTATTCTTACATTACTAAAATGGCAAAAGTAAAAAAAAAATCCTGTTTCTGACACCTGATGCATGTTGGCACACCTTTAGAGGTAATTTTACACTAACCTCATCCAGTTACCATTGAACTGAAAACATTCCACTGCCATCTTCACTTACCATCACCAGTGCATTAACCCATTAACAACGAGGAATAAACCAGAAAACCTTTGCAAATGAACCAGGTTTAATTTAATGATACTAATAATTAATAATAATAATAATCCTTGAACTTGATATAGCTCCTTACCACGTCTTCGAGACGTCTCAAAGCGCCTCGCAGAATATACTGTAGAGTGAATGGACTGTGTATTTTGTGGGCGGCCGTCAATTTTCCTTCTGGAGACGGAAATAACTAGCTGCAGAGGTAGTAGCTGATGTGACTCTTGCCCAGAAAGGTGCGCTCGCCTCTGCTCGGAATATTTAAAATGTTGTTTGTTACGGCTTTAACAAAGTAAATAAAGAAAACAAATACGCTCCACCGAAAGCTATCAAAATACTACAGGGAAAGCAGGATTTATGGTGTATGCAGTGAAAGGAGAGAACAGTGTTTTGTTCAGAGAGTAACCATTTCCTCCTTAACCCAATCTCCTCCTATTGCTTAACTTCTACATTCACTTCTAAGAAGACGCAAAGTGTCATTTTCTAAAAAAAGGAGAGCGTGAAAACCTCTGTGAAGGGAAGTTAAGCATCCACTGAGAAAGTTTAAATCTACGTCTAATTGCCCAGTGAGCGATATCTGTTCGCTCCAATTTCCAACAGGTGTATTGGCCTCCACTTCTTAGCTGTCTCTCCCCTGGAAACCCACACAATACAATACAAAAGTACAAAATGACATTGGTATAGCGCCTTTCACGTCGGGAGGACATCCCAAGACGAATCACATGAGTGATAATGTGCGGGAAAAAAAACCCCGGACGTGAAAGGCGCCATATGAAATATAAAGATTATATGTTCTGAGTATATCATCCTCAGGACAACTGACATTACTTAACAAATGTGTCCTTGAAAGTATGACTTGTGTAACAAGTCGGATTAAGAGTGCCAGTCAAATTATGAAAACTATCTTACGTTAGCTGTTGTATTGGTGTGTGCGTTCTGCTCTGCCACCTTCTGATCGGAAAAGGAAATGACTTGATTCAAACGCTGTTTTTAGTCAATGAGCAAGTCATACCCTTCCCCATCTCAAGATTTTTGTCATACCAGATTTTTTGGAGGATGGAATTGTTTTTTTTCCTTCACGTCAAGACGAGGGACACCAATGCAGGACAGTGTTAGTTACTTCTCATCTCAAATCATAGTGGAGTGTGGAATCAGTAAGAATTACAGACACTGCATCACAACGAATAAGATCCGGATTCGATTCCTGGGCAGAGCAAAGCCTTAAGCAAGTTTCCTCACTCCACACGCCTGTTTATCAAGCAATAAGTAGGAACCTGGTTATTAATCAATTGGCGGTTTGTTTTCTAGGGGTAATAATCCCTCACAAAAAAATATATATATAATTGTTTCACTCATTCCATGACTGTTTGTAGGACACTGCTGGGCACAATTATCTGCTGCAATTCGTCCACAAAATATACAGTCAATTTACTTTACAGTATATTCTTTGAAACGCTTTGAGACATCTCAACAACATGATGAGGTGCTATATCAAATGCAAGGATTATTATTATTAAGCACTGGAGAAGACTCATGTGTTTGTACTCTGAAAACAAATGTTGAGTACCTTCTCTCAGAACAAATTAAAACAGACGCAAGGAAACTTTGAGCAACATCGGGATTTATTCCTGAAATTTGAGATTATCAACCATATTGAACAAAAAAACACAATCATTTTTAACCAAAGCATTGAGACAGAATTTAACAAAGTTAATACTGTACTTAAAGGGAATAGATAAAAAAAAGTGTCATTTCTTCAAAAAGAATTCCACTGCGACACTTACACTGAATCAAACAGTTCAAACAGGTGTTGTAGCCTTTCTGTTTTATTTTTAAGACTTAAGATTAAGTTAGGTGTGTAATGATATTACCCGCCAAAGCAAACCAAAGCCATGCATAATATAATCAGGATTCCCCCAGTGGCATATATCAACGAGTGCCAGAAATGTGAACCAGTGTTATTTCAGAAAAATAATCCTCAAGTTCACATGAGCCACAATGTCAACCTCTTATTCATTTGGGGATTGTAAACCCTAAGAATTTCTGCCATTCTTAAACACACCGCTCACACTAAGTTACTCTAACTGCATTGACGTAATTCAATCTGCATATGTAACCTACATAAACGCATGTTAATCACCCATTCTTTTTGGTGAGGTACATTCAACTGTTTCGCAAACGTTTTTAAGTCATTGCTTACTCTCTTTTCCGTCCAAACGAGTACGGTTATTAAATAAAGAGGGCCAATAATGATTTTTATGTGGATATAAAGATGTCCCTTCCACAGACACATTTCATACTCTTGGGAAAATGAGGACAGTTATAAATGACCTTCTTTGCAATTAACTCATAGCCACCTGTGGTCCAGGTGCAATCGAGCCTTTTCCAATATCGTAAGATGTTAACTGTTAACCAAGGAATCTACAACTTTGCCAACTTTCACCAACAAAATCCCTAACTGCAGCTGAAGATCTTTCTCAGAAAACGAACCCTAATACATTTTCAAATAAAATCATGTTGATTTTATGGGCAATATTTGTATTAAAGCAGTCTCTTTCAATAGGTGACACATTGATCTAGTTTGATTGGTTGATTGATTCGTTCATTCATTCACCTTTGCTCCTTGATATTCAAACGACAAACTTTGAAGAGTTTTGAACGCAATGGAAAACTCTTTTCATTAATAAAAATTCTGTTGAAAAGGCCGTGGGTTTAATTGCAATGGGACTATCTCATTACAAATCTGCAAGGTATTTCAGTTGACGTTGAGAGTCTGATTCTATTTTCAGTTGTTTTCTAAAGTGTGACGTGGAACCAAGGCTTTTCCCACTTGCAGTGTTATTTGCTGCCTCTAAAGGTCACTGGTGCTCTTCATAACTCCTGCGCTCAACCATTCACCAAGTGGTTCATCCAGGGAATTGACCACATTAGCTGCAGTGTTAAATGACTGAATAAAAAGTTGTAATTGACACCTAATTACTGTTAAACTACAGTGAAAACATCCCTTTACACTATCTCTTTAAACCCATCACTAGTGATTTTATAATTATTATTTTATTATTATTATCATTAGTGATTTGTTTGTCCTTTGAAGCCATGAGTGACACATGGTAAGGGTGACTGTTTGAATACCTCTGTATGTTCCAAGACACCACCACCACAACAACAAATTGCATTTATAACAATATAAATTGCATTTATTTGTTTTTGTTGTTCTAGTATTATATGTAGTAACTTTTGTTGGAAAATACTTTCCAGAGGATAATCCTCAGACTTGTTGGGAACAAAATCTATATCACAGCACCTGAGCGCACTTATCAATGCAGAATGAGAAACAGACTTAAACTAAGTGAGTTTTGATTTGCGCAAATAAACTGAAGACTGAAGCACGGGCAACTTTCAGGACAGGATTTCAGGGCTGACTATTCAGTAGAGTTTCAACAGTTACGCTATGTGTTATTGAACGACCCTCAAGTGAAGAAAAAAAAGCCATCCGGCTTAAGCGCTGTTAAGAATTTCGAATTTTGCAAGGCAGCAGCTTTGTAACAAGTAACAAGTGGTCACTTTGAAGTGTTAAGTGGAACATTTTCTGCCGTTTGTCCACTAAAAGAATGAATTTCAAAATCTCTTTGAAATTAAGAGATTAAAGGTCCAACTGCCAATTCACTGGCGCCTCAGTCAAAATGCAATATTACAGACCAGTGTCAAAGGACTGCTATCAGAGAGCATGTTTGACCTACTGCTCAGATGTTTTGTTTGTCTTTGCTGAGGATGCTGGAAAGCAAATCATTTTACACTTCACAGTAAAACTCTGCCAGAGACCTGAAATTCCACCTAGTTTTAGCCTGCAGTGCATTACAATTTAAGATCGCAAGAATTGTGGAAAAGTCTCTCATGTTTTTTCTCAATTTTGAGGCTGTTTCTTTTCATGAAGCTGTGTAATTATGGGCCTTGGGGAAACCAAAGGGTCCCCAATCTCCATTGTGGCAGAAGCTAACACGACAGTTGTTGGGAGAAGAGTGGAAAATAAATCATTGGGAAATTGGATTCGAAATGGGATTGAACATAGTTGAACAGAGCCATAAAAATGATCCACTTCATAAATCGGGTGGACAGTCGACCAAGACATGCAGCAAATATGTCTCACAAGAGATCTTCTTGGCTTCAAAATTTATGCACAACAAAATCACAAATGGTTTGGTTATGTGTGCTACTTTGAAAGGAAACCTTTCTGTGCACCGCAACCAAATATGTGTAACACCTGCGCATGTCATGTCAGTGCTGTTTCCTTGCAGTTTCTATCACATTTCTTGCTCGATTTATTTCGTGAGACTGTTGGACTAGACATTCTCTACAGTAATGCCTTTTTCGTGACATCAAAAGATCGCACACCATTAAAAGAACGAGCTTGTTTTGTTGTGTGAATGTTGAGATGACTGTGTTGCACAGGTTTTAAGGTTTGATTCTTGTGAAATAAGCAGTTGATTCTGAAACAGTTTTTCAGATACTGAGAAAACAGACTTGAGAAGGGAAGGTAACAGTAATAAAATAAAAAATAACCCTTACATTTAATGCAACACCTTTCACATTGAGATGCCATCTCAAAACGTTTCACAGGATTATAACAGAAGCTATATTATATAATATAATACTTAACAGTAGATTACATACTATTTGACGAGGGGCTGAAAGGTAGAGGTAATTATTTTTAATTATACAGTAGTTATTTAGTCCATCGGTGGTATTAACATGGTGATAAATTTAGTGTTTCCTCTTCGGGTCTTTTTTTAAAGAGTTCCCATTCTAGGTCTAAGGCCTGCCACCGTGTAAATCCTTCTCCTCGAGGATCAGAATCTAAACAAAAGGAAATCAACATTTCATAGTTATTGAGCAAAGCGGAATGAGTGTCCAGTACGTCTGGACAGTGCGGTGCTCCACTGACATAATGTGCTATTGGTACCCGAACACATCGTTAAAGCGTGTTAGACTTACCACCAAGGTTACGTGAGGTGACAGTTATCATATCATGAGACATTCCACTCACGTCCATATTCCAGGCAGCCACATTTCTCTCCCACCCCCATCCCAACCCCTCGCCGACTTCATTCAAACATCAAGTGATTTCCCCCTTTCCTGCCCTCATCCTTCCTAATGCCAACCTCCAGTTCGGGTCCAAATCCAAAACCTGACTGTCCAGTGCCTTGGGCCATCCTCCCGACATGAAAGATGCAGAACAAATGTAATTTGTTGTTGTCGTTGATTGCATCAAAGCCACTTGTTATATTACCTGTCTGTGAAAAATCGGCTTAGCTCAACTTTACACGTGTCACGTCTGCCCTTGGGACGTCCTCCCGACATGAAAGGCGCTCTATAAATGTAATTTTGTTGTTGTTGTTGATGTAGTGATGATTATCACATTTTGTACCTCGCCTATCACCCGCAATAACTTGCTGACAACATGAAATGAATATAAACTTGTGGACAGTTTTGAATACTTATCTATAAATCTTTGGACAGCTTAAAACAATGCACTTTTTAATTAAAAAGTAATTAAAGCTGCAATCTGGTACAGAGATTTGTTTCACGGGCTGTCAATCGTTTTACTATAAATCTGTTCTGCTTGGTTGAGACATGGTTGTTACTTGCAGATTGGGTCTTGTTATTCATTAATAATTAATACATAGCTATGAACCCAATATGTTCCAAGGGTTTGAAGCTGCAAGAGTTGATTGATGTTAGCGATGCCAGCAGTGTAGCTGACGTCTGTCTAAGTACAGCAAATATTGACGCAGAAGTTATTTTTTAGATATTGTTTGTCACTGCATGTTGTTAATCTGTAGACTCTCTGTGCATGTTCCGTGCAATTTCGTTGCTAATTGTTGGAAGACGCGATTAATTATCCTTGCATTTCCTGTAGATACGAAATGTCAAAACACCTCAAAGCACTTCACGCAAAATTGCTGTCAAGTGTATTTGGGGGCAAAATGAATTTTGCCATTTTGCACTAAACAAGGTCATTCAAACAGCCACAAATTGACTGATGAATTTACCTGGAGGATTGTTGGTAAAAAATACTGGAAGAAACTCCCTTCTCTTTTCAAACAGTACCATAGGATTTTTAGTATACACCTGAACAGGCAGACAGAGGTTTAATGTTTCTTATGAAGGGAAGGCACTTCCAACAATGCAACACTATCCTGGTATTGCACTAAAATGGTCAGTCTAGACTGTGAGCTCAAATCCCTGACATGGGGCTTAAAGTCACAAGAGTTTCTCCGGTGTCCTGGCCAACAATCCCCCCAATTAGCTCCACGACTGATTGTGGCACACTGCTGTGTGCAATTGGCTGCCGTGTTTCGCCCACAAAATATACAGTCAGTTCATTTTGCAGTATATTCTGTAAAGCGCTTTGAGAGGTCTTGAAGACGTGATAAGGCGCTATATCAAATGCAAGGATTATTAGTCGCAGTACTATTACGGAGCCAGAATGACGGCCAAATTCGAACAATACTGAGATAATAAAAATAATCCTTGCAAACAGTCATGGATTGAGTGATCAAATTATTATTGTTTTTTTTCTTGAGGGATTATTATCAGGTTTGTGGAGTAAGGAAACTTGCCCAAGGTTTCGCCCCCCGGGAATCGAATCCAGGTCTCTCACTTGCGAGGCGAGTGCTCCAACCACTGAGCTACAGGACTCCACAATATGAACAATGCTCCATTTTAATTACATGCTGTTTGAGTTAGCACACATACTCATACTATACTTCATTGTATACTTATGCAACTGCAACTGTATTTTATTAAGCAACTGCAGCTTTCAGGGATTTAAAGCAGTCCCTGGTGGAATTGCAGTCTTTCCAATAAATCGAAAATGTGCTTTAAAAGCTGAACTGAAAGCTTTCTTTTTCAATTAGCGACTTGAAAATATATACTGCACATCCAATCTGTCACGCCTGGCAATAAGAGGAACTGGATCTATTATTGGAGTCTTCTGGGGAAATAGGACAAGTGACGACAGTTATTTTCCTACTAATCAAGTAACACTCAATGCTTCCAGGTCCAAATAAATCTGATCAAAAGCTAATCGCCTTTGCTGCTATTTCATGATGTCCTTGTGAATTAAACGGAGGTTTGCTTTTTGTTTTCCAGTGAGTTTACGGGATCCTGGTAGACATCCACTTTTAGGATCAAACAGCAATTTCTCCTCATCTTAGAGAAATCCCAGTCAACAGGGTGATATCAAGATGAACAGGGACAGGTGTAAGCATATGGGTTGATTTAAGAACATCTATCAGTTGCATCACACATTTTTAGAACAATGAGCTTCGGGTGTAATTATTCAGATTAAATTTTGATTGATAGTTTGAAGAAACTGTTCAAAAGGAGTTAGTGTGTTTCAAGGTGGACTATATCAGTGACCAGCTTTATGTTGGATCACCCCTGACTTTGTATTTTTAATGTCAGCCTGTGATCCAGTCACATCTCCAGAGATAAATGACAGCTCTATAAATAATCAATCACTCCAAACTTTACATTACCGTAGGTCAGTTGACACTGGACTAAGCAGTTTTCGGGTGGGATCAGTTTCTCCATTTATGAAATAGCTCTCACTCAAATTCCATGATGTATGTGCACCCCCCGAACGAAAGATGTTCACACTGCTGTCCTGACAGATTCTCTGTCAGACATCAGGTCTTGAACGAGAGCTAAATTTCTCTAGTTGAAGGACAAGACTGAGGCCCTGCTGCTTGGCTCCCATCAGCGCCTCCTTACCTCAGGCGTTGACAGCATTACTATTCGTGGATGCACTCTCCAGCTCACTGAGCCAGCACAGAAGCTTGGTGTCTTGTTCTACCCTCAACTATCTTTTAAATCCCATAGCCGTGCCTTGACCCGTTCTGCCTTCCCCCAGCCTCCCAACATTGCTCAGCTCCACCACTACCTCTCCCCTCAGGCTGCCGAGACCCTCGTCTGTGCCTTCATCACGTCCAGGTTTGTCTATGCTAACTCCCTCATCTTCGACCATGCCATCGGCCACCCCCCCTTCCCCTCCCTTATCCCCCCTGACCTCAGCTTGGGCCTGAAATGCTGTACTCTGTCCAGCGCCTTGGGATGTCCTCCCGACATGAAAGACGCTATACAAATGTAACCTTGTTGTTGTTGTTAGTAAATTGGTAAATTGAGAGATCGAAGTAATTTTTTTTTGCAATGTAACACTGCAGATGCCATTTGAATACCTGCTCGTTATGGATCCCAGCATCCTGCAATGTGACATCTGACCTCTGTAGCAGCCTGGTCTCCTCGTTCGAATCTCTCTTCCATAGACAAATCTCGTTTTGAACATCGAGCATTTTCTTTATCTCCATTTCAACAAAACCTGCTCAAAGGAAACCAGTATTTTACCAGCGTATCGAGATGATTTTCGCAAAGTAAATAATAATAAGACTCTTTGCATTTTTAGCAACTGCGACGTTCACATCAGGAGGACATCCCAAAGACCTTCACTGGACATGCTGTGGAGTGGAGTGTCTGTGTAGATGTGGGCAATTGAAAAATCACAGTCTTTCCTCACAATGACCTTGTCTGCAATTTAAGCTGTGCAATGGCATTACACAAATAGCCAAGTTTCATTATATATAAACGGGCAAGATCAAAAGGATTTCCTTAAAAGATATGTAAAGCTTGTGCCAGACCTTGTTCTTGAGCTTGTTTGTGTTGACGAATTTATTGTCCATTGCTTTGTTGATCAGGTCTGTTTCCCTCACCGGTCATTTTATTGTGGGATGACAGGAGGTGGAGGGGAGTGGGGATAGACCTTGGTTCATACTATTCGTCTCTGAGATCAGGTTCGAATCCAGAGGAGAATGGTGTGATGAAAATTTACGAAATCAACTGCCCACAATTTGGGGCGCAAGGACACCTGGTAAAAGATTCTAAAAAAAAAAGTTTGATACGTTTGACCTTAAAATTGCATCACGTTGCAATTTGCAGCTTAACTCATCAAAAGCTTTCTCGTTCAAAGGTTTCCCATTCAATCTTCAAAATGTAAGAAGGAAAACAGAATGAAGATTTTACTAAAAAGGATTACCAAAGCACCAGGAAAGAATCAGTGAATCATTGAATAGTTGCATGGCATCTCATCATTTGTAGACTTGTTAAACTTGCTAAGTAATCCCACCAAATATGGCATAAATCCACTCCTAGTAAAAGAAGTCAATACATTCTGTAATCCAAATGAAGTAATATTCCACATTGAGGTACAGATTTGTTTAGCTTAATATTATAAATTGCCTGTTTTTTTAAAAAAATCAATTTATTTATAGTAATAATACTTGCATTTCATATAAATGCAAGGATTATTATATAGCGCTTTATCACATCTTCGAGATGTCTCAAAGCATTTCACAGAATATACTGTAAAACAAATTGACTATATTTTGTGGAAAAAATGCGGCAGCCAATTGCATACAGTAGTGTTCCACAAACAGCTGTGAATTTAGTGACCAAATTATTATTTACTTGTATGATTTTTATTTATTTATGTGTTTTATTTATTTATCTGTGTTTCTTATTTACTTATTTTTGTTTTTATTTACTTTTGTTTTTATTTATTGTCTTTGATTTTATTTATTTATCACACGTTTGCTTCTGATTTATAACGGAAAGTAAAGAATAGTGGGTTTACCAAAACCCAAACCAAAAAAAACTCAATACAGTCTGGGGCCTGGGTGACTTATTTGCTTTAAGGCATCACTGGCGAGTCAATCATTTGGTTAACACCACATCAGAGACCCCACAGCAATAACTGGCGGAGGCAGAACTGCTGAGCTGGATTCTACGCACCACATAGATGTTCCTCAAAGTTGTTATGACATCAGAACATCGGAATACAAAGTTATTTCCATTAAGAGAGAACTCACTCTGTTGTTTCTTAAGCGCTCGTCTGTCCTTGCTAAGCAAGCAAAGCTCCTTCCATTTCCTCATATCTCGCCTTTCCCCAAAACATAAATTCAAAAGCTCAGTAATTGTTAGTCCATAAAGAGCAGTGGATGTGCCTCTGGAATCAGTTCCTCCCTCCGGTCATAAACCTTTCAATCTATTTCTGTGCCCTGATTGAATCTCTTAAATGGTACCTTGGGTAATCATAGGACTCAGTCATAATAATTTTGTTTATTTGGTCAAATTTCCTGTTTTTAAGCAATTTGGAATGATTACACAGTTGTTTTTGAACCAACAGACTGTTTCAAAAATAAGAATATGGAGCATTTGTCTGGTCTGTAATGTGGTGTAGAGATACAAGAGCCTCCAATAGGGCAACAGCTTCAACAACAACTTGTGCTTCTGTAGCTCCCTTCACGAGGGGTAGAGTCCCGGAGCGCTTGAGTAATTACTGGCTGCCAACAGCACACGGGGTTCAAGTTCAAGATCTTAGAAAGTTTGAAACGCAAAAGATATTTATATTTTACAATACTAAATAATCCTTGCGTTTGATGCAGCACCTTTAACATCAGGAGGACCTCTTGAAGTGCTTCAAAGGATTTGCTGTGAAAGGGCACTGTACTTTTTATAAGCGTGGTTTGTGTATCCTGCAGGATTTCGTTTTTGTTTAATATACTGAGCAAAGTTTCCGCTCAAACAAACAAACAAACAAACAAATAAATAGGCTGTAAATCTACCAGCAATCAACTAATATTAAAAGACATCAACAAGGTAACGTTCAGGTTAAGACTCTTTGTCAGGATTGAAATGGTGGCCTGGCAAAACCCTGTGAAAGGTAGAAGGAGTCAACTTGGAATTAACTTGGAATTGGCCCTGGAATTAAACATTCGGAGGAAACTTTCCAAAATTGATAACGTGCCCATCTTTGATGGCAGCACAAGAGTTGCTGATCAATGAGGAAAGATCTTTGTAGATTTCAAGAGCACAAGCAATTATAGCAATAATCCTTGCATTTGATGTAGCGCCTTATCAAGTCTTCAAGATGTCTCAAAGCGTTTCACAGACTACACTGTATTTGAACTCTGGAGACACCTGCGGTCAATTGGGTGTATGGCCAATCCTTCATATCCATATACAACTTATGAATGATGCATCTGCAATATGATTCATCTTACCAACGGAATCAGTTGTTCTAAAGTGACTGAAAATCAAAGGGTTTGTGTCATTATATCTGTACAATATCAGCTGAATACGCTGGCCCTCTTCTCTCAGAAGTTCCTGGGAGCTCTCTTTGTTTTGCAGCTGGAATATCAAATACATAAGAACATCGCATGGTTACAAACTACAAATGAAACAAATCATTTCCCTCTCACTTCATCCATTGGAACCGCGCAAATGCACAGATAGAAATCACACAAACTCTGTTCATGAAACAAGTAATGATGTATGATAATAATAATCTTTGCATTTGATGTAGCACCTCATCAAGTCTTCTAGATGTCTCAAAGTGCTTCACAGAATATACTGTAAAGTGAATTGACTGTATGTCTTGCGGACTAAACGTGGCAGCCATTTGCGTACAGCGGTGTCCCACAAACAGTTGCGGATCAAGAGACCAAATTATTATTTTTTTTGAAAGAACTATTACCCCGGCCAATCGACTAACAACCCCGTTCCTACTTCTGCTAGGTAAACAGAGGCTTATCGAGTAAGGAAACTTAGCCAACAGTTTGCCCTGCCGGGAATCAAACCCAGGTCCTCTCACTTGCGAGGCGAGCAATCTGACCACTAAGCTACAGGACTCCATAAATGTTTGATGTACCAGCCTCTCTTTTTTCCCCCTGATGATTTCATCAGTACTCCCTGAAGCAAAAGTATGTACGCTGAAGTTTAATCTCGAAAGAATTATATAGGGTATTGACTTTCGGTAATAGTTATTCATAGATTCATAGAATGTTACGGCACAGAAGGAGGCCATTCGGCCCATTGAGTCTGTGCGGCTCTTTGACAGAGCAAGTCACTTTCACTAACCCCAATCACCAGCTTTCTCCCCATAACCCTGCAAACCCGTTTTCTCCAGATACCTATCCAGTTCTCCCTTAAAAGCTGTTATCAAATCGGACTTCACTACCTTTTCAGGCAGATCGTTCCAAATTCGAACAACTCGCTGAGTGAAAACATTTCTTCTCACCTCCCCTCTGCTTCTTTTGGTAGATATCTTAAGACTGTGACCACGGGTCACAGACACACCTACCAGCGGAAACAGCTTTTCCCTATCTCGCCTGTCGAAACCTTTCTTGATCTTGAAGACCTCTATCAGGTCCCCGCGTAACCTTCTCTGCTCTAATGGGAAAAGTCCTAACTTCTCCAGCCTGTCCTCATAGCTAAGGTTCCCCATTCCTGGTATCATTCTCGTGAATCTCCTCTGCACCCTTTCCGGTGCCTTAATGTCCTTCCTGAAGTAAGGTGCCCAGAACTGGACACAGTACTCCAGCTGAGGCCTAACCAGTGTTTTGTATAGATTAACCATAACCTCCCTACTCTTATACTCTATGCCCCTACTAATAAAGCTCAGTACACCAAATGCCTTTTTTACTGCCTTATCTACCTGCCCCGCTACCTTTAATGATTCACTTACTTGAACACCCAGATCTCTCTGTACGTTCACTTCCCTTAAGATTGAGCTACCAAGTCTATATTGCCTCCTATCATTTTTCCTACCTAGTGTATCACCTCACACTTATCCACATTGAAATCCATCTGCCACATGTCAGCCCATTCCACCATTCTGTGTATGTCTGCTTGCAGTTGGTTACAGTCCTCCTCACTATTTACTACCCTACCTAACTTTGTATCATCTGCAAACTTGGAAATAGTGCTCGCTATGCCCAAGTCCAGATCATTAATATATATATATGGTTATGGTATGGTATGTCAATTGGCAAAGGGATGCAGTTTCATTGTGGAAATGATTGACATCTAGTGGAACACCTGCGAGCTTTCCATTGCATGTCAGAATCTTTTCAAGAAGAAACCCTTCCTGTATTATGGGATAAAATCTGTGGTATTCCTAAATGCATTCCTTTTCTTATTTGAGGAGCGTTTTGAGAAGCACGAGCAGGTGGAATCCCTCTGCAAGTAGGCAATTTGCTCTGCTGAAGGCAGCAATCTTACTTTCTATGCTTTAGACCTTACAATGGACTCTATAATGTTCTTTGCGTAATTGTGTAAAAATCTGGGCTCTGCTAGGCGAAAAAAAATAATTTTAGTGTTTGGCCCAGAGACGGCAGGTCAAGGTCACCAAGTTCTGAAGTTACATTTTTTTGGCCTGGGATTTTAGCCTCTCCTTGACTCCTGGGAAAGCAAAATTAAAAAGAAAATACAGCCTCAACTCAGTGCAGTTTCTGTCTTGTTCAATGCCCTCACACATGGTAACTGCATTATCTGCAGCTGTGAAGGGAGCTTTTATCAGATACTAGGAAATAACGCTGCTTATAATGCAATAAAGTGTCAATACCAAAGTCCAGAAATATGACGCAATGATTATACAGTATTTAGGTCACTGTTAAATCTGACCTGTAGAGTAAAGTTTTTTTTAATGCAGAAAATACTAATGTTTATCGTGTTACTTAAATCCGCCCATTAATGATTGCTTTACTCAGTTTATTAGTCGTGGTGTCATGATCTACCACTGCCGGATTGAATTGCAAGTGGAAATATGAATTAGAGATAAATTATCCTACATTTTGTCACAGTCGTATTTTTTAAGGTAACATGTTCAGGTAACATTACTCCGCAAAGGAGCAATTTATATTTTCTCTACTAATTCGACTGAAGACTGCTGTTTATGGAATTTGCATTGAAGACATCAATGCAGGAATCGTCTTGGAAGCCCAACAATGTGGACGGGCTCAATTACTCCAACACAGTTGAAATAACACGATTGCTTCAGCCGCCTGGATTAACCTCTGCAGCTTCATTGATATTCATTCAGTTGACTCACACCATTAAAAGCAGTAAATCTGCCAAGCTATTTCCCCTGATGATTTCATCAGTATCCGCTGAAGCAAAAAAAAATAATCACAGAGCAACCACAAAGACGGACAGTTAAACAGTTCATAAAATGTGATTTTATAAAAGCAGAACTGATGGTCAGACCTCCTCCTTGAAGTGATGAGCACTTGTCTAGACAGTGAGAGTACTCATCTGACAGAACAAAGACTGTGAAGCATCACAGAGAAGTTATCTGTTCACAACGACTTCTCTGCATGACATGGATGGGTGTTTCATACAGTTTATGTCACTGCTTCCTTTGTAAACAAACACAAAGGCTTGCCCGCTGAGCGATGGTTTCAACAAGCTTGCTGTTCGCCAAAAGTAAATAAATAAAGGTGAAATTATCAAAAATCCCATTTTGGCATAAATGATTTGTGATTTTAAATCCAGTTCAACAAATGGGCTACGTGGAATGCAGAGAATCGTGTATTTTTGTATTATATCTCTATAAGTATCCGCGCTCTATGTACAGGATTCACAAGCTATGGGTTTGAGCTCAAAGAAGAGATCACTTTAGGCTTGTACTTAACGCAGTTAGTGAGACAGCAAATTGCAATGAAATAGCTTGTATAATCATGCAGATATAAAATAATCTATTAACAGTTTTTGTGTTTTAAAACATTTACTAGGAACAAATAAGTGATCTGCCACTTGTGTCAAAGGTCCATAACTCCTGCGCATCATAACTGCTTTGTGCGAGTCGTCCCACTTATTTATGTCACCGCTGTTTTGTCACTGATTACAAAGCTGCTAAGGTTAAAGGTTAAGGCACAAGATCTACAAATGACCTTATGAATAATTGGTTGAAAAGGGGCAGGTGCACATTGTTTTCAACACTGAAAGTCATCAATGAAAGAACAGCAAACCTACTTTAGGAATAGGAGACTTCTTCATTCTGCTGTACATATTCAGCAACTTGGTCCATGGAGAGAATGACATTCTTATGCTGGTCTCCTTTGGCTTATCTAAAAGTCCAAACACAACAACTTGCATTTATATAGGTACAGTGAGGTCTCAGAATGCTTTAATAGAACAACCGTTATGTGCACCTTAAAATATTGAGTGGAACGAGATGTAGATTAAAATAGTAGATCGGGGCAACATTTAAACACATCGTTCAGAGATTTGTTCCTTTCAGATGTTAGACCTGCTGCTGGTTAAAGGTTATAGACTAACGACAAGATTGGTTGAGAATGAAGCAGGTCCTTTGGCCCATTTGATCTCATCCTTCCAGAATATCCACCCTACCGCCTTCCCGTCAAAACATCAAGATTTGTTTTAATAAGTCCTGTGTCCTGGCCTCAACCACCCTTCCTGGCAATATGTTCCAGTCATTAATTGCTCTCTGGGCAATCAGAAACTTCCTGATGTCTGTCCTGAAATTCCTTTTTTGCAACCCTGAATCTGGCCTCTTTTGTTCTGCTATCTTAGCAACGTGCTATACACTGACACAGGCACTGACATGTACATTGTGGTCGAACAGGAATATTGACCTTTGCTTTAATAATAATATGCACAAATAAAGCAGCAAACCAGTCTGCTATTTATGTTAACAAGCGAGTGCAAGAAACAAAGAGTATTCAATTGTTAAATGCTTGGGATGATGCCTCCAAATGCCCAAGATCAGAATCTATCTAACATGAGGAGATGAGACTGTATACTGGTCTTTCTTTGCCTAGGAGGCAACACAAAATGATGAGTTAAATGATGATGTTGAGTCAATATTAATTCTGAACTAGCTCTGTGTCTGTCTTGGTTCCTCTCCACACCCTTGCAAATAGCTTTCCTAACATCAGAGCCATTATGATCATTAAATACTGTAAGGGAAATTGCAAGACTGCTGAAATTGTAAATTTAAGCACATGGGAAAAATTAGGTTACTGTTGTTGGCAGTAATAAAACACCCAATTATTGTCAGCAGAAAAATATTCCTCCAGGTCACAAATATTATTATCATTATTAATAAATGGAAGGAATTTTCATAGAAACTAATTGTGGATGCACTTTAATATCTTGTCCCCAGTATTCTGATTCTGTTTTCCAGCTGGTTTTTTTTCATTCTCACTGTTCTTTTTAAAAGAAAACTGCAGATGTATTAATGAACAAAATGCCGAAACACAATATGAAAGAACACATCCTTGACAAATGTTTCATACCTCTTAACAGAGATTCACTCTCATCCTTAGCATTATGGAAATCTAGTAAGGACTCAGCTGAATTGACAGATATATTGTGTTCTTCCACATGCTTAGAGTTTGGGCTTGTCTTGACCTTCAAACTGGTTCTGGTAGATAGTAAAACAAATGCATGTTTGTCAGAATGGAGGCACACAGAAGATATCTCATCACTAAAACAATAAGTGAGGCTAGTTACTTAGTGTTTCCCTAGAGCAGTTTTTTTTCAAACAATAAGTCAAAGTAGGATCAAAACCTTTTTTTGTATCTGAATAGGTTTCAGAGAGGCTTGAGAGGTGTTTGAGAAATGAACAACAATCTTATTTTTAATCAAAACGAGATATTCAAAAGAAAGAAGCAATTCAGTATTCCATATTTTTATTAGTTAGATGCTACTGAAGTCCTAGCTTCCAAACTGAGATTGAATTTAAGCATTTTCCAAAATTCTGCAAGATCTTAAATTTCAATACAAAGGTCTCAAGGCTAAAAGCGTTGGGAGATGTCAAGCATCCTGTCTATTTGTACAGTGAGGCATGTCTGTCGGTGATGTTCATCTTCTTAATGATCTTTGGGCTTCCTTATAGCCTGTGGTTTTTTTACTTCAAACAAAATATGACAGAATTTTTCTCCCCCCCCCCCCACCCACCCCCCACCTCCTCCAATCCTGGGATTGGGTCATAAACAATTTCACATGGAAAGTTATAAAATAGGGAATATAGGGCTTCAAAGTATTTGGTTAGCACAAATAAAGCTTTTTTTTTGCTATAACTGATAAGACTGATAAGATTGTGATTTCACAGAGAAAATATTACACCTTAAAAAGAAAACACTTCATGTCACTTTAAGGATTGTACAACAAAGAACAATGCAATAGGAAATATATTTCAGCCATATGAATGCTGTGATTGTGAGTGAATTATGCTGGAAATCTGCAGTAAAAACAGAGAATACTATAAATTCACAGTGTATCCTTAATTGCCACACAGCATGGTTACCTCATCTCTATATCCTGTATAACTAGTCATATATTATTATTGAGAGAACATTTCCTTTGGCATACTGAAACAGTGCTCTCAACACAAAATGCGAACTTGTGACACGTGTGAATTATTGAGTGATTCTCACTGGTAGAAAAAGATATAACCTTTCCTGATTCTCCAGGAAATAGATTCTGTTAAGAGGAATCTGAGCAGGAATCTGCCAAAAGACTGTAGTTAAGAATCTTCTTCATTCTTTCAATCCAAAGTATCTCCTGCTTATTGTTGCAGAAAATAAGCCTCATATAAATCATTGGGGTCAAATGGGAGATACATCAATTATGGGGTCACAGCAGGTGAAGGATAAGAATTTTGCAAAAGGATATCAACTAAAGGTTGGCTTTGATTGACAGTAATGGTATCCTGGCGTACAGGATTTAATGTTATATTCCACCAAATTAACCCTACTAATGGCACTAACCAATTTCAGTACCAAACTCAGTCAATGCAAGAGTAGTAGGGATTGAATCACTTCATTGATCCAACCGACTAGAGTTCCTCTGGTGTTAGACATTGTCCTTTTTGATAGTTATTGTACTAGAGCCTAAACTTGTGGATTTATATTATTAATACTAATAATAATCCTTGCATTTGATATAGCACCGTATCACGTCGTTGACAAGTCTCAAAGAGCTTCACAGAATACTGTATCCTGCAAAGCGGATTGACGGTGTATTTGTGGGTGAAATACGCACAAATACACCTTTCCTGACCCACCTCCCGACCTCCTCAACACCCCCCCCCCCACCCCCACACACACACACACCTCATCTGACCATTTATGAAACTAACTAAACTTGGAGCTTCTGTGAATGAGATATCCATATGTTGTGAATCAGGTGTACATTGATAGACAACTTCCTCATTGTTCCACAATTATATTCCCCCCTTATCCCCCCCAAAAAACATTCATTTTATTTGTAATCGATTTTATAAAGTGCTTTGAAACTTTCATTTCACAAGAAAGATGTTATCTAAATGTAAATTGTGTAGATCATTGGAGGCTGTGATCTGAGTGGAGCGTGTCCAAAGTCAACCTTACAGTTGCCAAAGAGTTTCATTCATTCAATCAGAATTGGGTTCAAAGGAACTAACAATGAAAGGATAAAGTGCTCCACCCTTCCTCTTAGAAAAATATTGCATTTCCAGCTACTTACTTGCTTTCTCTCCCAGGACTGTACTCATGCCATCTGGAGCATGTATCTATTGGGTCTTCCACGGATTCAGACTTGATCTGTAGATCTTTCGGTGGAGATATTGGATTTTGAAGTGAATCAAAGACTTCTATCCCCTTGCCAACTCTTTCAGGAGAAGGAAACCTAGCCTCGAACATCAGTGGCGTGTTTGACTTTGGTGGCCGTGTGTTAGGTACGTTCGGCATGAAAGCTCTTTCGGGCAACACCTCCAGTTTTTTCAGATCTTCAAAAAGTGCTTCTTCCCTGCCACTTAACGCTGTGTCGACTAACGGGAGCGAGTCTCCGGCGGCAGATCTCGGCATTCTCAAATCTTCCCAATTTTCCAGAGCCAACTCTTGCATCTCAGAGTACCTGGCTTCCTCGTTGGACAGCAAATATTTCCGTTTGTTGAGGTTATGAAAGACAATGGGGAAAATCTGAAACATGTTGCCTGATGCAGCCAGCGATTTGAATCGGGCTGGTGTTCTCTTTCGGTTGGTGTCGGAATTTGCCAAAAATCCAGTTACCGGTTGGCAAAACGGGTTCCAGTTCTGGAACATTGCTAACAATGGGAGAAGAAGGCGGGCGCTTCGAAAATAAACAGCACCAAGTCCCCTTTCCTTTCCTGTCCAACGTGATCGGATGATCTGCCGTTTCACTTTCCAGTGGTCGAGGTTCCAGTTTTCATTCCTTTCGCGAAATAAAATGAAAAGAACTGGCCATGTAGTTTCGCCCCAGTAAATATGTAGTCAAAGTCACCTTGCAGTGTGCTCTGTGAAGCGCTCTGAGGCTTCTCAAGCGTGCATTAATAATAATAATACTTGCATTTGACATGGAGCCTGATCACGTCTTCGAGACATCTCAAAGTGCTTCACAGAATATACCGTAAAGGCGCTATATCAAATGCAAGGATTAGTATTGCCAGTCTCCCCAGCTCCACCATGCGCAGGGTCCAGTTGATCCAAAATTCCATCGCCCGCATACTCACCCGTACTAAACTCCGTACCTCCATTACACCAATTCCATCCCTTTCGCCGAACAGATCCATTTCAAGATCCTCACATTCGTTTTCAAATTTCTTCATGCCCTGGCACCTGCCTACTTCTCCGACCTACTCACCCCCCAACCCACAGCCTGCTACCTCCGCTCGACTGGCTCCGGCCTCCTGCATGTCCCTCGTGCCCTCTGTTCCACCAGTGGTGGGCCGCGCTTTCAGCCACTATGCCCCGAAACTCTGGAACACTCTTCCTGTATCCCTCTGCCTTGCCCCTTCCTTCCCCATCTGCAGGTCGGGCCTGAAGACCTTCCTATCAGGACAGTGCCTACGTTCACCTCCCCCTCCCCCCGGCTTAGCGTCGTGCATCGCGCTGTCAAGCGCCAGTCTTTCCATTTTTGTGACATCATTATTTGGATATGTTCACTAATATGCACAACGTACAATGATTTATCAGTCATAGAGTTTGCGAGCGAGGCTGACACTCCAGTGCAATGCTGGGGAAGGGCTGCATTGTTGCAGGTGCTGCCTTCTCTTTGACCGTGCCTTCAGCTCCCCTCTCGACTCTCTACCCCTTCCTCGCTCCCTCCCTTCCCTCCCCTCACCCTGACCATTTCCCCCCAATGCTCGGGTCCTGACCCAACCGTCCAGCGCCTTGGGACGTCCTCCCGACGTGAAAGGCGCTGTATAAATGGAATCTTGGTGTTGTTGTTGTTGTTATTGTCCTTCGGATGAGACGCTAAACTCAGGTCCCATCTGCCTGTTCAGGTAGAAGTCAAAGACTGCCCGGGACTATTTGAAAAAAAAGAAAGAAGGTTCTTTTTTTCTGGTATCCAGGCACCATTTGAACAGAGAAAGAAGTTCATCTTTCCCCAGGATCCTGGCTGACAATTCCCCCAGATACAACTTGTCATTCACTCCATGGCTGTGGGTGAGACGTTGCCGTGCGCAAATCGGATGTCCGCAAATTCAGTCGTTACGCTGCGCGCAGTGCAATCCTGTGAAGCAGTTCAAAGTGTCTAAGCAGTTTATTCGGGGGACGCCTCGTTGCCCCCCCACCCCACCCCCCCCCCCACCACCCCACCCCCCGCCATAAATGAGCGAATCGCTGAGAATGGCATCCGAATGAAAAGGACAGGTGTGATAAATATGTCATAATAACAATAATAGCAATAATAATAATAATAATAATAATCCTTGCATTCGATACGGCGTCTCAAAGCGCTTCAGGTAAATTGAGGTCAATCCGACAAAAAAAAAATAAAGGAAGTGCAGCGCAGAAGCGAGAAAAAAAAAAGAGTTTTCATTCCCAACCCCTCCCCCCCCCCCCAAAAAAAAAAAAGCAAAAGCAGGAACAGACTGCAAAGGCAATGCAGTGAAAATCACAGATCCTTAACTCTTTGTCTGGCACTATTGCCATTAAATATAGAGCAGAGTGGGGGGGGAGGGGGGGGGATTGGTGCTCCCCCTACTGGCGCCGAGTGCTCACTACAGAGCCTTGAAGGGCTGCCTCCTCGACCAAACGTGCTGGGCGGGGGGCGGGGCGGAGGTGGAACCAGAGTTGATACGCCGGCTCCGATTGGCGGAGCGCTCGACGACCGGATGGAAGACTACCGGCGATTGGCTGCGAGTTGGGGAGGTGGGCGGGCGGGCGGGGCGGGGCCCAGAAGCCACGCCCCTCTCCGTCCGTCCCCCTTTTACCCAGTGCCGAGCGAGTTAGGTTGCGACGCGAGGCGGGAGGAGGAGGAGGCGGCGTTAAGATGGCGTCGGAAAGGATGGCTGCGGGAATATGAGGCTGAGGAGACAGAGCGGGTAGAGAGAAGACTCTTCCCCCCCTCCCCTCCCCCCTCCCCTCCTCAACCCACCCACCCTCGGCTCAGGCTTCGTGACGAACTTCCTCACGATCCTGTGCTCTCTCTCCCCCCCACCACTCACCCCCCCCACCCCCACCCACCCCGTCTCCTGAGCGGCGAGTGGAGGGAGGGAGGGAGGGAGCGAAGGAAGGAGGGAGGGAGGGAGTGTGTGAGGGGACGAGAGGAGAGAGACTCGTCGGTTCCCCTGTGAAGTGGTTCCTTTTTTTTTCTTTTGCTTCTCATAAAAAAAAACCTTCTTTCTTCCTTCCTTCCTTCCCCGGTCCTTTCTCTCCCTCTTCCTCCTCTTCCTCCCTCCCTCTCTCTCACTTACCATCCTTCCTTCTCTCTCTCTCTCTCTCGCTCCTTCTCTCCCCCCTCCTCCCCCCTGTCTCCCCCCCACCCCTCCTTCCCCCTCCCCACCCCCACCCCCTCCTCCTCCTCCTTTCTCTTCTCACTTCCACCACTCTTCTCTCTCTCCCTCCCTCTTCTCTTCCCTCTCTCTCTCTCTCCCTCCTTCCCTCTCCCCCCCCCCCCCCACTCCATCCCATCCCACCTCACCCCCCCCCCCACCACCACCACCTCCCTCCCTCCCTCCTCTTCCTCTCACCCTTCACAGGATCATTCTCTGCAACGCGCCGCCGCCACCACCACCACCGCCTACAACGACAACAACAACAACCGCCGCCACCACCACCACCAACAAAAAAAAATCCTCTCTCCTCCTCTCTCTAAATGATGAAAATAAAGCAGAACCAGACCCGGACTTACGATGGAGACGGTTACAAGAAGCGAGCGGCCTGTTTGTGCTTCAAGGACGAGAGGGAGGAGGAGGTAAGAAGAGATTTGTCGTGGAGTGGGGGGGACTGTAACCCCCCCCATCCCATCCCCCCCCCCCCACACGATAAGGCCCCACCCCCACCCCCTGCTCTGCACCCCCTCCTCATCCCTCCCTCCCTCCTCCTCCTCGGCCTTTCTGGAATGGTGGGCAGGTTTTCTTTATATATGTATATATATATATGTGTGTATATATTTTACTTATTTTTATTTATATATATATATCTATCGTTGCCATACAACCCCCCCCCCCCCCCCCCCCCCATCGTGCTCTTCTTCTTCTTCGCACTGCAAAACGGCTTGGGGGGGGGGGGGAACCTCGAGCAAACCGTCCCACGTCGATGGGAGGGAAAAGTGGGAATACTTGGGGGGGCAAAAAAGAGAGAGAGATAGAGAGAGATCGAGGGAGGTGGGCAGAGAGGAGGGGGGGGGGGGTGGGCAGAGAGAGGGGTGGAGGTGGTGGGGGGAGATAGAGAGGGAATAAGGGGGATAAGACAGGGTGGGGGGTAATATATGTGGAGGGGGAATGGAGGGAAGGGATAGTTAGAGAAAGGAAGGGGGGTGGGGGGGTAAATAGAGAGAGGGGAGGGGTGGAGACGTTGGCCCATACACTACGTGCTCATGTGAACTGCGAATGCCACGACTGAATCCCCAGTTGACGAACCCCCTCACTTTCTTGCTTTGAAAACGCTCAAAAGTTGACGGCTCACCGGTCGGGAGACTCGGAACAAATGTTTGTCCTCTTGTTTCTCAAGGCACCTGGGGCGCTTTTTTTTTGTGTCCCCCCCCCAAAAAAAAAATATGTGAGATTGTTGGATGTTATCCGGTGCACAACTGGATCCGTTCGAATCGCATTTGCCAAAATGCTTTCTGCCCTTTCCTGAAATCCTATATAGCCATTTAGACCATGTGATGGTGTTCGTCAATACTGTAGTCACCAACACTTTTCCCTAATAGAAAATGAGGTGCAACATGACTGCCTATAGTGCCAGTTTCAAGGGTCACAAAAGCAAAGAAAGGATGCAATAAATGACAGATGGGCTGACAGTTGCACAAGGTAGTGAAAATGCAGATTATTGCATTGCTACGTTGGTAAAGTTTTGAAGGATGTCACAGAGCTTACAATTTTACATCAGGGCAGTAGAGCTTTTTAACCATACTATCTTATTGAAGTCCTTAACAAGGTACATGTATTTTTTTTCGAGAAGCAAACAAATGTCAGTGAAGGTGGCGCTCTTGTTTCATTATGTCTTCCACACTTTTGGAGGTTGGGCTCGTTCTGAAACATTTCCCAGCATTAATCAGTTTCTGATCTTTCTTCTGTCGAAACCTCATTGCAAATCTGCTCTGTTTGCTTCCCAACTTGGTCCAACTCATTATTATCATTAACTTGTCCTGAAGTAAGATGATTCAGCTCCCTATCATACTGTAACTATGATTTACTGCCCAAAGCATTATGAAGCGTTCCTTGACCATTTGTGATTGCATGCATTGGGAATAATAATCTTGAGGTTTTAAAATCGTCTTCAGTGATATTTGCTGAGGTTGGCTCCTAACTTTAGTCCTTCCTCTTCCATAAATTTGAAATGGCTTTTTAAATGTCTGGCTGTACCTTAGGAGCCAGCTAACCATAAATTGCATGAACTTTGTTCTCAATTTTATGGTTGTCACTTGTGTTAGTCTTATAATATACACACAATCAAACGTCTTCTGCTAGAGTCCCTAAACTATGGTGATCAACTTGAGCAGTTATCTTTGTACATCACTGGTATCCGCACAGATGGCCGTTATCATAGAAATTGCTCTCAGTCATTGCTATTTGCAGATCAGGACTAACAGTGAAGTATCACGGGTTTGGTTATAACAGTAGATCTATTCAAAAGAAAAGAGGCACATAAATATGTTCCTGTATCTGCAGCATGTAAAATCCTGAGATTAGAACATGGATGACAAATTTGAAATTGCATTTGAGTTTAGGGCTCCCAGTAAAGTTTTTATTAAATATTGCAATTTCAACTTCATTAATGTGCCAGGTAAAAAATAAATAGTGGCTCTCTTCCCAACATCCCATTGTTTCAATTTGAGCAGAATGCATCCCATCTGTTTCTCTTACATTACTTACACATTGGCATTATAGTTGATTGAACATACATACGTCAGTTAAATTCTTTATTTTTGTTTCAGTGTGACATGCAATCCTTGCAAGGGTCATTATAGGATGTAAGCTATTTTGAAATCTACAATACTTAAAGGCTTTGTATGTTAATTTGCAACTGAAACGTATATACATTTTCAACCAGTAAATCTTTGCTTAATGAAATCAATTGATGGAAGTTTCATTAATTGAATATTTCAGCGTTTTCCTTCTTCCAAACAGAACTTCTTTTGTCTGTTTAGGATCTCTAATGTTGCATGTATTTTGCACAACCAATTCTTGAAGTTGTTTTACAGAACCATTTAAAAGCAAAAGAAACATTTCAAGAAGCTGTTCTGTAATTTAGCTTGAGGCATCTGGGCTGTAGGATCTGCCTCACAACATAAACTTTTAGTTAATGTTTCAACAATTTGGTGCAGATTGAATAGTGGAAGAGCAAAAAGTTTGAAAATCGCAGTTGGTCTAATGCCAGTAATGCTGCAATAACAACAACAACAATTACATTTGTAAAGCGCCTTTCATGTTGGGAGGACATCCCAAAGCAAATGTTTTGAAGCAGTAGTGTTAAGCTATTATTTTCAATTAGTAAAACAACTGAATTAGTAATTCTTTTAGAGGCATTCAACCATATAAGCATTTCCATGGTATTTATATGATCTAAGATAGTGTACTCTATCAAGGAATATACTTTGTATTCATTGATCATTCAACAGAGAGAATAACTGAATTATAAATAATAATAATCCTTGCATTTGATATAGCACTTTTCACGTCGGGAGGACGTCCCAAAGCGCTTCACAGAACACACTGTAAAGTGAATTGACGATATTTGTGGGCGAATGCGGCAGCCAATTGCGCACAGCAATGTCCCACAAACAGTCGTAGATTGAAAATGACCAATTTATTATTATTTTTGGTTTTGGAGGGATTATTACTATCTGCCAAAATAAGGGAACAGAGGCTGGCCAGTGTGTAGATAGCTCAAATGTATATTTATGCTGGCTTTTGAGTCCCAAGTTGATCAAACACTGAATTTCTGCTATACCAATATGCTATTTTCTTCACAAGTTTTAGAAAAAATCAATTTCCTAATAAAACTATTTTTAGCATCAGTCTCACAATATGAAAAACAACAACCAGATGATTTTTGAGATCTACTTTATTGCTATGATGATATTTGTACAAGACTGGTGTCCTGTCAATATACAGGAACTAGAATATTGTTGAATTGTTGGTGGTGCTATTTTGTGGCAAGAGTTTGTTGAAAACCTACAAAAAGACATAGTTTATATAGCCCCTTGTCATTTCCTGACAGGACGTCTTGAAGCACTTCACCCAGTAGACTAGTTGCCCGATTTGTTGAAACCTTACCGATATTTAAGTGTAAAATCATTCTCTCAATTTCTGCCCCTCAAATGTTACGCAATTTCTTTTGTACAATACAACGAGTAACAATGACTGCTAGGCATGAGGAAATTTTATGATCTAATAAAATAATTATTTATTTTAGCGCAAGAACATTTGAGCCAGGATATTGTAGCTCATACTTATTACTTAATTTTAAAAGAGGCATTGGGGGCAATCTTTGCATTATTTCTCGGCAAGTCATACTGATTCAAGTTGGAAATGGAAGCAGACTTTGAGTTTAACTGCTGGATACTGAAATTAAATTAGATTTAAACAAAGGCTGGGGAATTGTTACTGTAATTATTGTCTGATCTTTTTTATTTGGACAGATTTTGTAACTGAAGGAATATTCTGTGTGGATCTGAGCCATAATTTTAAATGTTTCAGAGCATTTAAGCAATGTAAGCAGGAAGGTTGCATTTATTGGAGCATGACATTGGGTTTCCTTAGTACAGTGCAAATGATTAAATGAGGGTGCCTATACTGCAAAGTTCCAATATTCATAGTCTGATTTGGTTCTTGGAAGTAATGTTGAGTCCAATGCCTATAATCAGTAAAAGGATTTGCTAATCTGGTTTTGTATATCAGTAGAGTAGATTTACAGAAGAGACACAGTTACTGGGCATTGTGTGTTATCCTTTCAGATCACCATGTCTGACGTTAATGAAAATACTTCTTTAACTATTCCAACACTCTTCAATCCTTCCTTGCATTTTTTTTGACATAGCACTTTTCACGTCTTCTAGAAGTCCCAAAGCGTTTCACAGAATATACTGTAAAGTGAATTGACTGTATATTTGTGGGCGAATGCGGCAGCCAATTGCGCACAGCAGTGCCCCACAAACAGTCGTAGATTGAACCAATTTGACCAATTTATTATTGTTTTGTTTTTTGGAGGGATTATTATTAGGCGTGTGGAGTAAGGAAACTTGCCCAAGGTTTCGCCCTGTCTGGAATTGAACTCGGGTCTCTCACTTGCAAAGCGATTGCTCTTACTACTGAGCTACAGGACTCCACTCAAGGAACTGTATTCCAACTGTATTTGTTTTAGTCTTTCACAAGGTCATAAATTCCTGTTAAGAAAAGTTAAATTGAATATCAGAAAGTAAAGATCAATTGAAAATTGGGAGCTTGTTTACCATCATGTAAGGTGTAGGTATTGGAGATGTTCTTGACTGGATGCATATTTTCAATATGTTTTCTTTGGCAGCATCCATTCCTAATATACTGCTCCCTGGCAGCTTGGCAGCATCCAGAATGTTTCCGAAATACCAATGATGGCAAAGTATCCCAAGTTCCTAAACCATATTAATTTCTTGTTATTTTGATCAGCAAGTGAAACGTTTTAAAAATCTGTTTTATCCATTCATCCTCAAGGTTCACCATTGTACAACTAATCTTAGTCTTCAAAAAAAAAAGCCTACTTCAGGCAGAAACGGTTATTCGAACAATCCAAGAAAGATGACTTTGAAGCTATGTAGTGGACTGACATAAATCGATCGCTATCTGAACTCTACAGAAATCGGACAAAATCTAATATGCCCAACCCATGAACCAGTGATTCTTTATTCTTTCACTGATGGAGGATTATTATTGTGAGCTTCATCTTTGCCACCTAATGCAGCTGCCTCCAGCTCAGCACTGCTGACTATAAAACACGAGGAGCCATATTGGCAACAAACTTATGTTAGCTGTGCAGAATCAACTGAATTTGCTCAACAGCGTTGAGCTTTACTCTGAATGTCTGTTTGAGCAACCCAAATTCAGGGAAAGACGATGATATGCTCCCGTATCGTATCAATACAAAGTAGCTCATTCCGCACATTCAATCATTCTGGGATTCAGACACAATCCTTTAGCTGAAGCTCCCCCATTGACTCTTAAGTAGGTCTAGAGAATCTTCTCATCAGGACTGGATTCTCCATTCCAGGAGACGTGTGACTAATTGGGTCATTGTAGGCAGTTTTCAGTTGGAAAGCCAAAAAAAAATCTTATGGGGACATGGTACAGGCTATGTCGAGTCTATTTGTAAGACTTTTTTTAAGTGATGGATTCTATATGAATGTAAGTTATGAAGTACCAGTGAATCTAAAAATTCCTTGCAGTACAGTTAAAATAAACTAATCTTTGTAGCATTTTGCCAATATGAGTCTAGATTGTGCTCAATGAAAAAACAAATATCACAGCTGCATTTGCTTAATGATAACATATAGATCTGTAATTGTCCTGAAGTATAGACCTAGTCTCCAAACCCCTGTTTTGTCTTTTGCATCAAAGTTGGAAAGTAGTGGTTATTAGTCTGGTTTACAAATATCACAAAATAGGATTTTTTAGTATTTACTTTGACCCAATCACATAGACACGAATTAGTTATCTGGTCTTGATATTACTGACACACTATATTTAATTTGACTTATAAGATAATCATGGATTTTAACATAGTTGAGATTCTTTTCCTCAGACATCTGTTTATAAATGTATAAGTGGCAACAGTGCTCTCATTGCTGCTGTTCAATGTACAGTATTAATTCACCATATTGGAACAAGCAAAAAGAGTAGGCGCGATTCCAATCTAATGTGATCTTCTGTTAATGCATTGCTCAAAGCCAGAGCAGCACATGATAGAGGATTAACTTCCATATGTGGACTACGGAATGTAGTCTATGTACATGAGAACAAATCTGATCAGAACTACTTTCTGCAAGCTCCTGGCAGTACAAAAATAAAACTGCTATGGGTTTGATTTCTTGCTTTCACCGTCAGCAAGTACAGGCTGTAGTCATGGCAGCTCCCTCTTTATGATGGCACTTAAGAATTCTGGAGTGAGTATCCGCACTACACACAACTCGCTGTGCAGTTTATCCTTGCAATCCTTTTGCAACTTGCAACAAACTTGAATGCCACCTAAATAATACTGAACCAGGTATTATGACTTTATAATCATAAATTTATGTGCACACATTTCACTAAATCCCCTTCAATTTGCAGGTGATATTTATTGCTAATTAATCTGCTGCGCTATTACCGGTGAACAAAACTTTTATTCAAATCAAGATTTTTTTAAATCAGTAATTCGCACAAGCGCCAAGCTTCTAGTATAAATGCAATGTGTCGTATAAATTTGTTGAATACCGTTGTTCCATTAAAGGAGAATTATGCAAATTGCTCTGAATATGAGGAATACATTCCACGTATAGTATCATTTGTATGTGATTCAGGAAGGAGATCTACTTCCCAGCAACTGATTTCTGATGCACAGTGCCTGCGAATCTTCCTAAATGTGGAAGATAAAGATTTCTAGAAGAGAAATTAATTTTTCCTTAAGTCTTTTATTCAATAAGTCCTGTCTGCCTGTTAAAGATCCCATGGCCCTATTCAAAAAAGCAAGGGAGCTTCTCTTGTGTTCTGGCCAATTATCTCGCAGATAAAAAAAATGTTCATTCATAGCTGTATGTGCAAATTGATTGTCATGCTCCCCCACAAAATACACATTTGTATTTTTTTTTTTTTATTTGTATTTGCTACTTCTTACAGTATATTCTGTGAAGCGCTTTGAGACATCTCAATAATGTGCTAAGACACTATATCCAATGCAATATTATTATTTATTTATTTTACTTTACAGTGAATCCTATGAAGGTCTTTGAGACTTACGCCTTACATTAAAGTCGCGAAATCAAATGCAAGGATTTTTAGCAATAATAATAAATCATAATGATGATTTAAAAAAAGTACAAAGGGGAAATGATTATCTTGCAAATTTGCAGCACTCCCATTTTGCCCCCAGAATGTAATTGCATACGCAGTCTTTCAGTTGAAGCTTCGAATACTTCAAATTAAAGACTACTCAAAGAGGGCTGAAATGCCTGGTAAGAGCAGCTTATGTTTAAAATTTAAACTTTTCTATTTTATGCATTTGATTTATTTTCACAGGCCAGCATGGAAATTACTGTTGACTCCCATGACAAATGTACAGTTCTGTTAATGACTGACTAGTCTGCCTGGCTGATCCATTAGACTTGGAGATGTACACATGTCCTTAACCCTGTGAGCTAAAGCACTTCCTGGTTGCCTTAGCTACAACAAGTATCATGCATCTTACCAGTGCTTTCTGCTGATGGATCACATGGTTGCAGTTAACCAAATGTGTGATCTGCATTGATGGAACAATACATCAATAGAATACAAGAGCTGGAGTGCTGTATTAGCATAAAGCACTGACAGCTTATTAAAATTGCCAGGCTGTTACCAAGATTTATGATGATTGTAAAAATCATTTTATCTGATCGTTCTGCTTATTGTTACTACTACTACAACTAGGCTTTGGAGATTTAAAAGTCCATCACTGCTGGTAATGAACACCTTTGGGATCCTGGTGACCATGAAGGCATGACAAATTCTCTGCCGCTTTGCAAAAGATGTCTCTACAGTTTCTCTTGGCTGCAGTGGAACCTCTTTCATCCCCTTCCAGATTTTTTTTTATCAGTTACAACTCTGGGGGAATTTTATGCTTTCACTGGTTATTAGCTACACAATTATGAAACTATAAGGTATCCTGTATTTTGTTTTACCTGCTTTTCAGCTTAATGGTCACTCTGTTTTTATTTCCCTTTTGCTGCAGTTGCAGCCCAGCTTCATCTAATAAGTGGCTTTATTTGAAACTGAACCCATTTTGCTGTCAGGTGGCACTTCTGCCCACACGCCTGCTGCTGGCTAACAATGATCAGTATCCATCAATGTCATGTATAGATACTGTTTTGTGGAACCAAAAGAAAATGGAGTACCTTAACTGAAATAGTGGTTTATTCTCAGACCCAGTTCCATTATATCCCTGAAGTGAATTTAATTTGCAATCTTCTGTATGGTTCAGTACTTCAGCTCATTCAGTGGGATTTGAACATAGTACATTACTGAAGTTCAGCACTTTGACATATATACACACACACAATGCTGGCTCTGCTTGTCCTACTATAGTATGGAGTGAGGATTGACAAACAAAATCTTACCAATGTAGGTGTATTAGATAAGGAAATAGTTCCTTCAGAGTTAACGTGTATCGGTACAACAACAAGATTACATCTGTATAGTACCTTTCACGTCAGTAGGATGTCCCAAGGTATAGAAACTATGAAGGCAATTTATTGGTGTTAGAACTGGCTTTGCTTAATGTTGATCTGTTTTCTATGATATTGTATTACTGAAGTTCCTAAGGTTCGAAAAACAGTTATTTTGATCACAATTGTATGATGATGGAGATTTCATTTTCGTGTATAATACCACTACATTCAAATAGTTATTTAACCATGGACATACTGAGAGTCAGTGGAGCATATCTTTAAGCTTCTCTTGTAATTTCTGTCAATTTCTGCCAATTATTTTAGTTAAGAGCTGCTAATAATAATCCTTGCATTTGACGTAGCATTTTATCACGTCTTTGAGACAACTCACTTACAGAGGATTTGAGCTTTATTTAAAGATTACAGTTCTGTCATAATTTTTCTATCTGGCTCTAAAAATGAATTCTATGAAGTCTTGTTTTTAGTTTTCTGTGACCTGCAACTGATTAGATTGTGCTAAATTATATATTTTCTTTAATATGTCAATAAGTTGTTAGTTAATCTTTTAATTTGGCTCGTGCAATAATTCTATACTGTATTTCCGATAGGTTTATATAATTGGGATCTTGATGTCCAATTATTATAAGATTTCAAATGTTCAGTGAATGATATTTAGAATCTGTCAAAAGCTAAAATCCTGTAGGTTGTTTATAAGTCTCTTTATTTGAGGTTTGTCATTAATCAACCCATTAACTGCTTTAGATTTCTCTATTTTCTTTGCAGTATTCCCAAAGTAATACACCACCAAAAATAGAAATCAATATGGTTACCTGACCCTTTAAATTATTTGATAATGGAGTTTTATTGATATGACCCTTTGTTCAATTATCTTTTGAATTCTAAGACCCTGTTGTGTATTTTGGATGTTGACCTGAACTGTTAATTCGTGAAAACAATCTTCAGAGGAACTTTTCATCAAAAGTAAGGATTTATTCATCTTATGGTGCTAAATATACTGAGTCTTGTGTGCTAAAATGTGTTTTTTACTCTGTGGAATTGCTGTATAATGCAGTAAATGTAGAAAATTGTATTTCTGACACCGGTTTGCCAAGCTAAAATTGGTATTTGTTGGATTGTTGCTTTTAATTAAGTTTGAATTCTTGCCTGGGCAGCTGTTCATTATTTTAAAAAATGCATGAGATCTGTGTACCATTTCACCTTGGATTTTGTCTGCAGAGCATGCATACATTTTTCTTCCAACACTCACCATTATTTGGGTGTGCAATGAACAAAATATGTTTCAAAACAGCAGTATATAGTTATCATTCCACGTATTGCTTCACCAGTGCATTCTGCTCTATCTGGTTTAAAATGTGGATGTTTAATAGTCGATATTTAATTTTTTCTATCTTTTGACCAGTGTAGGAAAATGACTTCAATTGCTTCACAGGAGGAAGGTGACCAAAAGCACAGTTGGAGAGGTGGGTTTTTAAGAAAGGTTTAGGAAGCAAAGAGGTGCAAGGCAGACGAGTTCTGGAGAGCAGAATTGTTGAAGGTTTGGCTATCGATGTTGGGGTGGGGGATGTGCAATAGTTCCTAGTTTACAGAATGGAGAGAGTTGGTGGGAGAGTGAGGCTGGAATAGGTTGCAGCGGTAGGGTGCGCGAGTGGATTTGAAAATCAGAAGAAGGATCTTCTGTGAAACCTTTTTAAATATTGTGCCGCTTACATTTTGCTTTTTTTTTTTGCACGGGAAATAAGTCAAATTTTAGATTCAAAATGGTATGTGTTCTCTTTGGAGTTATTGTATACAGGTACGGAGAAAAAAAATAGTTAATTAGACACCTTGGAAGGAGTTTATACAGAGAATAATGATTGCATGTCATTACTAAGTGTCACATAGAGGATAATGTCCATTTCAAGACAGTAAACGATTATAAAGAGAGGTTCAGATAATATCAGTTGGCAAAATGCTTGTGGTGTGAACCATGTAGTATTACAGCAATAAATTGATCTGTTTTGAAAGGTATTGAGTTCATAAACTTGTTGCCATAGCACCATATTTCACTTGCTGTTGAAAATGCTGCAGGACCAACTTGTCTACAATAAATTACCAGAAAATTCACTACCTTGAATAACGATGCCTTAGTATCATTGAAGGGTTCCAAAAGCATCCTAAACCAATTTAAATAGAACCAGCTGCGGCACAGCCTTGGGAACATACGAGTTCCTCTGGAGAATACGTTGTGTAAATTTTAACAAGATGTGTTTGAGGAAATGAGCCATGCAAGAAGGTTGTGCCCTATTTCAGTCCCTGATCCCTGCCTTTTTATAGCAAAATTCACCCCAGTGCGATTCGTACAGTGGATTCTGGGATAACATCAATAGGATTCCCTAACTCCTTCTGTAAAGGCATTAGCAAAACTTGGTTCACTTGTATGCGAAAGGATGTAGAGCCACAAAAGCTAACCAGAAATTGTAACAACACAAAATAACATAATTTTGTACTCATTATAGGGTACTTTTCATTTTGTTGAGTAGATTTAATATGTGTTGTAACCCAGTTGAGGCAGTTTGGGTGCCCAGCCAGTATTATCAAGTGCTTTGAGACATCCTCCCGACCTAAAAGGCGCTACAAAAATGTAAATTGTATTGTATTGGGCCACCTTGTCTTGTGAGTTGTAGAATTGTGGTTGCATCAAAGTAGGTTACAAGTGGACTTAAAAAAAAAGTCCGGCTGTCACTAAATTTGTTCACACTGAATATGGCAGGGTCAGACTCCGCCACTGTCAAGCGCTCCGGGATGCTACACCGCTATTAGAAATGCAAGTTGTTGTTGATCTCTCTTGCTTGTTCAGTAGCCACCCAGTATGCTGCTTGTAAACATCTGAATAATAAATATAAAATTATGCAAATAAAATATAGAAATTGCCCAAAACATTGCACTTAATATTTTTGGAAGTCATGTATCAGTCCTATCATCATCCAACACTTCTTATCACCTGCCTTTCTAAACTATTGTACGTTTTGCTACAGATACCTATCACTTGATTCTTTTAAACCTGGAAATTTGCTTTAAGTCAATATTTTCTGTAAATGGATTATTGGCTCTGTATTTATTCAGAAATAATGTTGATGTGCTCAAAAGATGACTTTGGTATCAGGTTTTTTTTACATAAGTGTCTCGACTGATGTTGCTCGGTTGCATACAAAATAATATAGATTTATTCCAGAAGTGTATTGGATCTGAAGCAGAAAGAGATTCAAGCAGTTTTACTGCTTCAACTGAAAAGCTCCGAGGGAGGTAATGGGAAATAGGAGACATTTCTGGTTTGTTCTTATGACTTTCTGGACTCTATCCAGCAATGCAGTTTTCATTTATATATGGGCTGCTTCATGTTATGTTTATCTGTTCCAGATGCCAAGATGTAATGATGTATTGTCAGTATTGGGTAGCATTGGTGTTTTGAGGCTTTCATGAATTGAGGTGTCAAACCTCTTCTCCATACAGCAATACTTTTTAATAGGAATTGGGTTGTATTTGATGTTCCCTGTGATTATTTGAAGGTGAACTGTAGACATTAATAGAATAAATACTGAATAAATACAAGCAGAGTAATTTAGAATAAATAAAATATCAAATATTGATTTATTTTAACAATAAACTTTGCAATTATACCTTTCTTTATTTACCAGGCTGTATTGATTGTTCAGATGAGAGACTGGTTCATGGTTCCTTAATCTTTATCAGACAATGTGATAAAATTAGTTCAGATTAGCAATCCATTCAACCATCCCTATAAATGTAACACGGCCTCCCAATGTGAAAGGCGCTATATAAATGCAATCTGTTGTATGTTTGTATCAATGTAAAATGTGGGGGTGATATTTTTCAACCACTTTTATAGCCAACTAGGATTAAATCAGATAATTTATATTGATAATTGTATTGCATTCAATAGTATTGAAAGCCGTTACAAAATTTGAAATGTCTTCAATGTAAGAATGCCCCAAAAATGTAAAGTTCTGTAGAATTGTTCCTGCATCTTTGGAGAGGGTTAAGGCAGCAATCTCCCAGTAGCAAAATTGAGATAACAATGAAAATTAGTCTGTCGGTTTTGCTGACTTGGTTACTTTTGAGGATTGTTTTAATCTGTTGGGCAGGTTCGGACACGTGCAGTGAGGTGGCCTCTACTACATTCCACTGGATCTCCAAAACCGCTGGAGAGATCAAACTCATTTAGGTATCCTGTTCCTGGAGGGTTGTATAAATTGATGCAGGGATTTTTTTTTGTGTGTTGCTTCATTGGAATTTGAACCCATAGGTTTTATAGTCGGGTGGATTCTAGATGTTTTATTCCCTCAAGCTGTTTGTGCACATTTTATTATATTTAATAAAATGGCAAAGCAGTTTTCCTCCCTAGTTATTTTGAAATAATTTGGTTGAGAATTTGTTTGGTTCATGGTTCATTCTAATTTTAAAAAAATAGTTTATTCTCATCCATTTTTCTCCACCTCATAGAAATGATTCATTTCTGTGCGTGAGTCCATTCTCTTCTTTACTTTTAGAACATCTGTACAATGCAGTAGGAAGTATCCAGGGTGGTAGAGACCTAGATCCAATATTAGATTGCCATAATCTAATATTTTGCACAATTAACAAGCTACGTGATTAACTGTATGCTTAGTATATGATATTTGGTAATGGTGTTGTTGAGTTTCCTCCTAACTAATGAATTGGATAGGCCGTGGAGATCATACTTTCACCTCCATCCAGAAGGCTTACTGCTTTACAAGTACTGCTTTGGTTCTAGAAATTAATTAACCAATTTTGGTTATATACTTTGCAATCCTGTGTGGTGCTTCGAAAACTGTCAGCAGCCTCTGCTTTGCTAGCACTGTGTGCTCCTGCCTTTGGCAATGTCCTGTCTTTGGGCAAGTGGGTGTCTCCAGAGGAAATTAGTGTTGTATAAACCTATAACAAAAGGGACATTTACACCGAGACTGTCAAAGCCTTGTTTGAAAATGGGAATCGTAAATGTGCTTTGCAATTTACATAATGAATGCAATCTTCAGGGTAAATATTCCAAATGTTAATTGGCAAAAAATTTCCTGACTGCTTTATTGCCAGTATATATCAGATTAGAAGTGATTCACTGTATTATTCAGATGTGTTCCGCTGGTTTTAAAAACTTGACTTTATAAAGGAATACTTCATATTGGGTGGTCATATTCAGTTTGTGTTTGCCAATTAAATGAAAAATTGGTTAAGGATTCATCACATGTATGTCATGTTTATCAGTAGATCAGTAAATATTTTCTTCTTTCTGATGCAATGTTGATCAGTTGGTTCCACCCTGTAATGTCTGTTCAGTTAATAAGGAATCCAAGTGGTAAAGGTGGGGATTCTTCCCAGTAACAAAAATAAGGCATGGTGATAATTCTATAATAATAATCCTTCCATTTGATAGAGCACGTTATCATGTCTTCGAACGCCTTATCACATCCGCCATTCCACTAAACAACCAGGTTCCTACTGGACCAAGTCGTAAGGTTGACTTAAACATATAAAAATTTGCCAGAAATAAAAAATGAAACTTCGCTGATGTATTTTGTTAATTGCTGTAATATACTAAATAATTTGGGGTGTGAAATTAGAGAAGCAAAACGTGCAAGTTTAGATCGTCGTGTATAGGTGTAAAATATTCCATTCAGTGTTTGGAAATAGAATAATTACTTGCAGGAAAAATTGGAAGCTCTTCTGAACTTTGCTTTGGATAGTTGAAACTGAAAGAGCGATTGATTTTAAGCCAATGGTATTAACTTTTCGTTGAAGGTTACAATCCCAACCACTATCTTGCTCAATGACCACTCACAAATGCTCCCAACAACAATATCTACAACACTAACTGATGGGACGTGGGTCACAATCCCCTGCAAGTTACACCCCTGAAATTAATTATTCTACCATTGGGTCAGTTTCCTAATATAGGTCAGATACTTCCCCCACGGGAAATGAGGATGTAGGAAAGAGATGTACAGAACACATAGTTTGTCGCTTTGTTGACCTTAAAAACACACTTTAGTTCCTTTCCTGTTAGTAGCATTCCCTTAGTTTCTCTCACTGGACAACTGAGAAGAGGTAACTGCACTGAATTCCAGCTCTGGCAATATTCCACACCCTGGCAGGTTATGAATGAATGCACAGAAACACGTAGAAGTGCAGGTCTGCCAAGGCTCATAGGCAGAGGGGCGATAGGCTGCAAATGGCTCCCCGGCTGTATTACACACACTAGCGTTTTAACCTGCTTTATGTGGGATATACACTCATTAGAAATGCGAAGTCGTTTTTTTGGCAACTGTCATTGGGTATTAAATAAATATACCTGTAAACTATGATGTGTCTCGATTTGAAGAATTGTTCAAAGGTATACAGTACTTGCGAAAAACATTTCCAGCCTTTCTGAATAAAATCCAAAAGTTGAGCTTTATATGTGCATTGTGTTGGGCTTGTTCCACTGTCCAAATGCTAATTTAAAATATTTTGAATACGTAATGTGAACCTGTTTGATCCTTTGCTGCCAGTACATCTAGAGAAACATCTCTCAATGAAATTACTAATATTACAATCATAGTCACTGAGAGACATCAAGAAGTTTTATTACTGAAATATCTCCTCTGTACTAAATTCATGATTCTTGTAAGTAGTTATCTGTTTGCACTGCAGACCTTTTCCTCTTTTTTTCAATTTGCTTTTAGCACACTTACTCTTTGCTCTTTGGCATGGTCACATCATTTGCTGTAACTACGTCAGACTCTAATGCATAAAAATGTGTACAGGTCTGCTGGCACGGACAGCACGATTCACACAACCCAACTCTCAGTAGAAACTGAATACGTTCTGTTCTGCTTTTTCTTGGTAGGAGAGGTGATGGCATGGCATGAAGGGCTACAACAATCGGTTGACTCAAATGTCAGAGTGAGAATGGGTGGAAGTCTGGTGGATTTCTAAGTAGAAGCCTGTGGATGTCCTTGGGCAAGGAATAGCAGACTGGGGGTTAAAGTGATAACTGCTTATTGATTATGAGGACCATGGGAGAGAAGGAGTTGAAGCCTCAGGGTGAACTGTAAAACCATGAAATGGGATAAGCAGAAAGAGGTGCATGTATGTTTATATGTGCACAAGAGAGTCTTACTGGCTGCCGTGACGATTTACCCTATTCTGATATTCAATACCACCATTGATCCCAGTCAATGAACCATGTCCTCCTGCATGCAATAGGTGATCTAATCTCCTATTTTGTCCGGCCTGGATAGAATTCATCTGAAATGAATGTCATCAGCGAACGTCAAATTTCTTAGACTGTGTAAATGTTTGTTTAAAAAGTGCCATACCTTGTCTGAGTTTTGCCTTCAGTTATGTTCTATCTTTTGATGTCATTGTGGGTACATTTTTGATAAATTTGGCTCTTGGTCCTGACTTGAACACTCCAGATGAGGGTGGGGAGTTTTTTTTTTGAAAAAAAACTACAGTATTTCATCTCCTAAATTAAATGCTCTTTTATCCTAGGTTCTATTGGTTAGTAGCAGTCGGTACCCAGACAAATGGATTGTGCCAGGAGGTGGCATGGAGCCTGAGGAGGAACCAAGTGTGGCAGCAGCCCGAGAAGTCTGTGAAGAAGTATGTACAGAGCACCTTTGTCTGTTCTGTGTATTTCAAATTCCCTGTTAACTAATTTGCAAAGGTTTAATTGTTGGACTGCAAAGTATTTTAGGTTAGCCAACCCATAGCAATCACATGGTTTCCTTCTGGTCAACTGTACCAAAACTTGTTTACTGTTTAGTTTTTTTTTAAGTTTAGTTTTTTTCTTGAATTAGCAGAAGTACCGAGAATTTCAAACTATATGATGCTTTTGGCTGACTGTTTATCATCTGGATTTAAGCTTGTATGCTAGTGCAATGCTCGGCAAGTTCTGCACTACTCTTACGCAGTTGCAATGCATTACAATATTTGAGATGTTTCAATACGATTAGATACCACAAAAATACAAGCTTTTCCGAAAGTCCTATTTCTTCTGTTATTCCTAAATGATGTCTTTACCAAAAATGTGATTCTTCATCACAACTAACCTCTGCCCATTAATATGAGGAGCCTGGCAACCAGTATGGAGAATTTTTTTAAAAAACAACTTGCATTTATATAGTGTTCTTAATGCAGAGTACATCTCAAAGCGCTAAAACAAGTTACCTTTGAATTATGTGGCAATTGTAATGATGTTAGGGAGAGAAAAGAAAGCTCAGACTATATACAACACTATATAACGTACAGACTTATTTGTAGATCTTAATAACCTAAGGAAAGACTTGAGCCAATTAACATTGAAATCTTTATAAATCGTATAATCGCCAATGTCATACATGTACCCTTTCCCATTCAGTTTCCTTTCAAAACCACTTGGATTGCTCTAGTAGTATTAATCATATCCTAACTCGTAACGCTGCTCCCTTTCCTCCATTGAATGATGCATGTGCAGTGTAGATCATTGATTAAATCGGATTTTATACAACTTATACATGCTTGCCTGTAACTCAAACTTTGCGCAAGTCATATTAAATGTTGTGGCCCCGACTGATGGGACTTGTGTAAGTTTTACTGAATCATGGAATAGAAGCATAAACTAAGAACTCTTTTCAACCTTGATATTGTCCTATATTACAGAGCTTCACCAAGCTAGACGCTTCTGCAACCCCATGTTATCTCAAAACCCTCCCTTTTGACCGTGCCTTTGGCCAAATTACCCTCCTGCTCGGGTCCAAACCCCTGATTGTCCAGCGCCTTGGGATGTCTTCCCGACACGAATGGCTCTATACAAATGTCATTTTGTATTGTGTTGTATTGTATGAACTCTCCAGTAAGGTTATGAAAATAGGTTGTCAACTGCTTGTGATGCAGTTACCTTGAAGTGACCTCCTTTTGACCCTCCAGCTGAGAACTTTACGAGCCTCTAGATCTCAGGCTCGTGAATAATTACAATTGTCAATCTAATGGAACCGTGTGACTGGCTTTCTAATGTATGAGATCGATCATGTGAAGTCAAGTCTGTGTATTATTGTCCTTTAACCATTGAGAGGCAGTTCGTCACCCTTTCTGTTAATTCTTGGAAGGTGCATGGTAAGCAATAGGAGTGATATTAAAGGTGGGAATAAATAGCAGAACATGACTGAAATAAAGCAACTGTGATGAAAAGCGAAGAACTAACGTCTTTTCTCTCGTGATCTGAACAAATGCACTGCTTTACCTTTGAGAATTGCCAACTGTCCCTTATTTTTTGCTGCTTGGCATAAACGAAGAGAACCGGATCATTCAGTTCAGGAGGTTAGATATCTTGGCACTGCCCTTGTGCAGCTGGGCAATCTCCAGGCTAGAAACTGGTTTTGGCCAGTGCAGATTACATGCTACTTGGTTGTCAGTCTACATCACGTGGAACATTGTAAAAGAATCCCAATTGCAGCTTCTGTAGGAAAGAGCAATGCAATTAATTCTAAGTCTTTAAACATTGTGGTCCAGGATTGTGTTAATTCAACGAAACCATTCACAAGCACGTACCCGCATGAGTTTGAATAAAACTTTTTAAGTGGCACTCATTTAAGCAGTTTTTTTTTTTAACTTGATTTCTTCCCTCCTCTTTCTAAGTTGATTTCTTCTCTCATCTTGCAAACAAAATTCACCAGAACATCTGAGAGCTAAATTACTTGCACAGAAAGCCTTGTTAGTCTAAATTACTTGCACAGAAAGTATGCTAGGCAATGTCACTCTTTTTCCCCCCCCACCGTCACTCTCCCCACCCCATACATAATCACTAGATTTTTTTGTGAATAAACATAAAGCCCTTTTAAAGTTGCCTCTGTACAAAAGTTTTTAACAAGGGAAGTAGCTGTTTGACGAGTACAGATTTAGACGTGCCTGATAATAGGCTTGAAGCCAGTTGATTTGTTCTATTTGTGACATTGTCAGGAGCTTGGATTGGGATTTGTGTCGGAGGAAAAAAAATGTTAAAAGTGTCTGGTATGAAATGGAATTCTTGTTTATATTCATATCTGTTTTATTACATTTGACCTTTTGAGCCCTCTGTTTCTCTTATGTAATAAAGTAAATTGAGTTGGCAAAATATTGTGTCTTCTCAGAAATCTCTCCTACAAGAAATTTGATACTGAAACTCATTTGTAATAAGGTGTCCTAACTCTTTCAAAATCGTGACTTTGAGAAACAAATTGTCATCACAGTAATTTCTACACATTTCAGGTTTAGTTGTTGTACTCTTTTTAAAAACTAAAAATATGCAGACTGGAGTATCTTTTTTTCCCCCCATCCTTTCCTACGTGCGCACTCGAGGAGAAAGAAGTGGTTTTCTAAACAGACTTGACCCTTTCGCAGCAAAAGTGTAATCATATCATGTGTCTCCCCTTCTCGATTTCATGCTGTTACTCTTGTGTAGGGAGAAGGAGAAAATCTCTGTTGAGAGTTTGGCGGCTGGCTTAAGTTGCTTGAGCTAGGTTTTATTCAAGTTCAGAATTTGCTCCCTACACTAAGCTTATGCTCTTTTATTGTTCCTGTTCATCAATAACTGTGCATTGTCTACGCATTTCAGTTAAGAGATCTCAGTATAGCTAAAGTCAAGGCCATATTAATCAAACTAATGAGTAACAAGTAGCTTTTTTTTCCGACCAACCTCCTCAAAGGTTTACCATAATAATAATCCTTGTATTTGATATAGCGCCTTATCACGTCTTCGAGACTCTCAAAACGCTACAGGATGCAGTACATGGCAGTAATAATAATAATAATAAAAGTAATCCTTGCATTTGATATCGCGCTTTTCACGTCTTCTAGACGTCTCAAAGCGCTTCACAGAATATATTGCAAAGTGAATTGACTGTTTTTTTTGTGTGGGCGAAACGCGGCAGCCAATTACAATTAAATTAAAGTAGACAGGAAGATGGGTTTTGAAGCGGTTCGTAGTAGTGCGGGGATTAACTGTGTGTGCGCACACGTATGGACGTGCGGCAGAAAATCTTTAAAGGGTAAGGATAGTGAATTTTATTATGTTGCTGTGGTGCTCAATTCCCAATAGGTGGCGTTAAGAATATGCCATTTACTGTGTTGTAGGTCCAGTTGTCAGTTTCTAAATGCCACCTAGCGGTTGAAATGAGGTACAAGGCACTTTTATCCGTCGAATCCTAGAATGTTTTATTATAAATGTGGTCAGCTGCAACCTTTTCAGATTGGGCTTTTCCCTACACTAAAATCCTAGTGGAAACGACAGTGGAAACCACCTGCAGAGCAGAAATTCAGTTAATAATAATCCTTGCATTTGATATAGCGCCTTATCACGTCTTTGAGACGTCTCAAAGCGCTCCACAGAATATACTGTACAGTGAATTAATTGTATATTTTATGGGCGAATTGCGGCAGTCAATTGCGCAGGGCGGCGTCCCACAAACAGTCATGGATTGAGTGACTAATTTCTTATTTTTTTTAAGGAATTATTACCCCCAGAAAAGCAATCAGCCAATCAACTAACAACCGGTTCCTACTGCTAGGTAGTTCTTCTAATGTTCTGTGATGCAGTAGGATAAAGAACAAGTCAGTTTGGTGGTTGGTTAACTTTGTCACCCGTAATCATTCTATGAAGTTCATTTTCAAACAGTGCATCAAAAGGAATTGTATGTTATTGTAAATTGAAGGGACACGGCTATTGTAAAATGTTAAAAAAGATCATTTTTCTGTTCTGTTTACAGGCTGGCGTAAAAGGGACATTAGGAAGATTAGTAGGCAAGTTTGAAGTAAGTTGCAGCTTTAAGTTAAATCATGCTTCAATGGGATAATAGATTCGTAGAAGTTACCAGCATAGAAGATCATTCAACCAGTCAAACCTAAGGTCCTGCTGGTTGATCCACTGCAGCTAGCAACTCTAGTTCCAATTTTCTGCTCTTTCCTTGTACCCTTTTATATTCTTCCCCTTCAAACATTTTCCAATCTTAATAGTTTGTTCAATCTTAATGTTGTTCAAAATGCTTAATGAGTATTAGTGAAGTAGTTAGACTGTGTCTGTTGTTTTGTGGGCGAAACCTGGCAGCAGGTTGCACTCAGCAATGTCTCAAACATTGAGCTGAAATTCACACACAAGGTTCTGCTTTGGGGGCTAGTTTGGTAGCGGGTGCTTCTGAGAGTTCACCCAGGATGATGCTCAACCTACCATATGGGAAGGGACACAAGCTGACAATTCTGACTCGGAGGGAGCTGGAACTGTGAAGTTTATACATAGAAACTGTCCTTAACTGTTGGGCCCGGGGCTAGTGATTTTAGCTGAAAAAGAATATTGTTTTTATGTCTATTGTAATTGTTTTTAGAACTGCTGATTTTGTTTCTAAATGTGCAAAAATGGTTATTTGTGTTCTGTGCAATATTCTGTAGCCAGTCCTTAGATTGTGAATAGTTGTAAAACTGATTGCTCAAACTGTTGTTGCTTTTTAGAATCAAGAACGGAAGCACAGAACCTATGTGTATGTTTTGATTGTAACCGAAGTGTTAGAAGACTGGGAGGATTCTGTTAATATTGGTAAGTTGACATTGTATTGGCCATACATTTGTTTTACGCCTACAATGACCTTATTCAATGTAGTCTCTGCTCTGGGAAAACCATTCATCCCCATGTAGAAAATTACAAATCTTAGAAATGTAAACATGGAGACTTTGGAGAGAGGGGCTTTGAAGTCAAATTATTCCAGGCTCTCTTCTAACTCTGTTGATAAAGAGTGAAGAGTTATTATAGGTTGAATGCCTCCATAATCCCACAATGATAATCCACATGTGGCAGAATAGTCTGGTTTGGGTTTTTGGCCAAACCATCAGATCAAGTCTCCAAATAGGAAACCCAGTCTTGGTACAGGAGGGTAAAATTGAAGAACGGATCATGCAGATGCGCACCTGCTATCAGCTGCATCAAAGCAACATCATGCACTGGTCTTTCAGGCAATGAATCATTCGTACCCGGAGAAAAGGAAATAAATAATTTAAAACATTAATAAGGCATTATTGTGGTGAAGCAAAGCAGAGTGTGTGATTGCAAGATAAGCTAAGACTTTGAAAAATATTGGACTTGACATGAGCTGGAATGACTTGCTTTTCATTCTTCAAAGCTCAAAATTATTCTGGGAATTGAGTAGGATCCATAGTCCAACATGAGTGCAACTATAAATAGAATCGCACTAACCATTTGCTCTGGGGGTTGATTTTTTTTTGACTGTTTGATACCACCTGCTGATTGCACTGTATTGGTGTGTAAATAGATTACCGACATTTTAAGATGATGGTTATTGGGTAACATTTCATCTTAGGCACAAGCTTAATTAATAGGAAGGGAAATTTCTGTTTAAACTTTGTATCCACTGAATACACTAAATTAGATGAAATGGCGGAGCCTTTCTTCAGAATCCCTGGAACGAAATTGATGCACGATTCTACAAGGATAAGAGGGTTTGCGTTGGTTGTTTATAGGAACCTTACAAATTATTTCTTTTTTTCACTTCCTTTTCTACCAAAAATGTGATATATACATGTACTTGTTCTCTTTTCTTCAGGGAGAAAAAGGGAATGGTTTAAAATAGATGATGCCATTAAAGTTCTTCAGTGTCATAAACCTGTACAGGCCTCCTATTTTGAAACCTTCCAACAAGGTTATATGGCAAATAACGGGACTCCTGTTGTTGCAACATTATCCGAAGAGAAGGCCTCAACATACGCAGTCTCCAATCAGAGTTCAGTGTCCAACATTAGATGACTGAGAGGCGCTCCACAGTAACTGACTCATTGTACATTGAGTCCCAAAGGCATGGACTTGAAAAGTTTCAGTGAAAGAATGTTTGATCTGGTTTGATTGCTAATATACATTGTACATGTATAAATAAATTTTGCATGAAGATCTGCGCATTGTTGATAACAATACTTTATATTGTGATGTAAAATATAGTGCTGAAGATCAAAGCCATAACTAGTGAAGGTTTTTTGGTTAGATATTGTATATTTTTGATAGGATTGTGAAATAAAGGTGCCACTGTTGCAGCCAGTTAATGTCCCTCAGGTATTCTGTCCATTGGAATTCCTTTTTGTCAGGTGATTTGGAGTTCAACTGAGGGATATTCGTTGGGTGCTAAATGGGTATTACTTTTAGTTCTGCATTTTTTTATATATAGCTTTTGTAAATTTTTTGCCAGCTTTATTATCAGCTGCGCTACTTCTGTTTACGTAAAGAAAGGAGACTATGAAACAGTTGATCACTGATTTGTACTGCTTTGTGGAATAACCTTCAAGACACATTTCAACACAACACTTTTGTGAGCTTGTACACAATTTGTTCAGTAAAGCCTTCAAAGCATTTTCATCCCTGTAAGACTTCTTCAAGCCAGCCATGTATGTTGGGTCTTATTTTCTGTGGAGCATTCGTTTTTATATATCTCAGTTTAGCGGTACCTATTTGTACCTTTCAGCTTCATTCTCCTGATCTGCTTCCCCCCTCCCCCCCCCCCCCCCCCAATTTGTACGACACACTGGAATGTTAATGGATGTTATCAGGCAGTTGTTTGCTGGTAATTTGAGATCTTAACTGAGCTTGAGAATTTGGCATTTCCTGATTATGTTTTGGTTTTTCTTGCAGTGTGAAACGACACTGTTTATTGCTTGAGCACTTAAACTGCAACTCAGCTTTCAAATTCCAGCTCCAGACTTGTAAAATGTCGAACCAAGAGTATTGTGTACAGTACATCCTCCTTAATTTTTTTAACAATTCTTGGTTCACTTTTTTTACTGTGAAACATGAGTACAGTAACATTTCTTTTGAAATAAGTGCTATGTGTTGATCATTCAAAATAACTCTTAACCTACCATACGATAGATTTTGTGTTTAGGCAATGAATACAGATCTCTGAAATCCCTTTTCGAATTACAGTAGAATAATGTCTCGGACATATCCAATCTGCTGTCTAATTGAACAGATTGTTCCTCAGAAGAGGAGGGAGCATTGCATGGGGAAAACCATCTGTTGTCAACTTAGGGATAGAATTAACCTTTTATGCTGGTGAATCAGATCTGCTCAGCACATCCTCTTATGTAGCTGACTCAGAGTTTAAAAACAATGCAAGTAAATTTTCATTGATGCAGAATTGTGGAATATTAACATCTGTTAGTAACATGGTAAGTTTTCAATTTTCCAACTTTGATCGCTACATTTTTAAGATGTGCTGGAACAGGATTTTCAGTCTTGAGGTACTGTTTTGTGTAGGTGAAGCAATTAATCTTTTTTTAAAAAAAACATAACCGTAGTGGAAAAAAGCAGGTATAGTATCAGCAAACTGAGTTGTCACTAAAGCGTTACGTAAAGTGGTATTCTATTCTCTAGTGATTTTTTTTTAATTGTGACTGCAATTGTCAGTTTACCTGTTGTGTACACCGGAAAGATGTGTAGACATTCTACTAATGTGATTTTGTTTTAAAAAATGAAGTTTCAGTCACAAGATAAAATTGGCTCTTAAAGTATTAAATGCTTTGTATTTCTGAGAAGCATATCCGAAAATCTTGTTATGTAAAAAGTGAAACCAATGAAATTCGATTATGACCACTTAAATGTTTTCATCTGCTACTTGCAATTAATGAATTGTATATACACTTGTCATTTTGGGGTCTTTCCTGTGTAAAGCCTTAGATGGAGGAGATAAGTGCAGGTTTTTACAATGGTCAGCGTTGGGAAGAGTATGAGATGTATTCTACCCTTTACATTTTAACGCCACCTTTATACCTGTACTTTACCTGGAGAGATACTGTCACTGGAAGTGTCTTGTTTTATTCGACTTGAGTGTGATGCACATGTGAAGCAAGGGACTGAAGATTGTAATATACCTGTGCCAACAAATAAAAATTCACCAGTATTTCAGAAACCAAACACTGACTGAAATGTTTTTCTACTTTTATTATACAACAGCTTGCTGTAAGTTATCCTTTTATTTGAAAAATCTTGCTGATAAATGACCTGCAATTTTGAGGGTGGATCCAAATAATTTCCATCATACACGTAGGTATTAAGGAAGTCATTTGAACAGGAAAGACAAATAAATAAAAGGCACAAAGAAAAGTATTCGCTCATATTTAATGCCTGCAAAAAGGCATACTGTAAAACATTGATTTTTTTGGTTTCTTGAAAGTGAATCATTAATTCACTTTCAAGAATTAATCAATTAAAAATTAAGTTTGTGTGTTTCGCCCACAAATGAGACCTGAGTTCAATTCCAGGCAGAGGGCGAAACCTTGGGCAAGTTTCCTTACTCCACACAGAGCCTAATAATAATCCCTCCAAAAACAATAATAAATTGGTCATTTTCAATCTACGACTGTTTGTGGGACATTGCTGTGCGCAATTGGCTGCCGCGTTCGCCCACAAATATACAGTCAATTCACTTTACAGTCTATTCTGTGAAGCGCTTTGGGACGTCCTCCCGACGTGAAAAGCGCTATATCAAATGCAAGGATTATTATTAATATTATTATTAAGCGCTCTGAGATGCTTTTTTTTGCAATGAAACGAAGACAGCGATTTATTAAAAAAAAGGGAAGTGCACAACAAATGGAAACCGATAATTACATTACATAAGCATTCTTTAATAGCTTCAGTAATCTGATAGCGTACATATTATGAGCAACTGAGTGTGGGCTCCAAATGTGATTGATGGCAAAATTGTTTTCTAGGCCCACAAAACTTGAGGTTAGAATAGAATTTGATTAAAAATAGCTAGACATCTGGTTAAGAAACAAGCTGTTGAAACCAGCAGAAAAAAAAAGTTGTTAAATTTACTTCCATGGAGCCAAACAATTCTAAACTGGTGTGTTTCGTAACAATCTTTCCCTTTGTGTTAACCCTCTGAGAGTTTTCCGATTTCATAATAATCCTTGCATTTGATATAGCGCCTTATCGCATCGTCGAGAGTCTCAAAGCTCTTCCCAGAGTATACTGTAAAGAGAATTGACTGTATATTTTTGTGGCGATTTGAAACCAAGATTACAGTTTGTTACATACTACCATCGAGATTTTTTTTTTATTTGTTTTACATGTAATCTCCCAAATTGCAAGGATTATTATTTATCTCCAATATGATGGGCACTTCATTTACTTGGGAGTTCTGACTTGCTGTTTCTATTCCTGTATTTCCTGTGATAGAATGTTCTATGATACAATGCAAACATACATCGAGTGGGGGAGAAAAGTGTGGAGTGGGCATAACAGTATAGTAATAATAATCTATGCATTTGGCATTTCACGCCAGCAGGATATCTCAAAAACGTTTTGCAGGATATTACTGTAAGTGTCAATATTTGTAGGCAAATACAGCAGCCCACTCACACACAGCAATATCCCACAAATGGCCATGAAGTGAATGACTAATTTTATTTAGGTGATTGATGGCCAGGACATTAAAGAGAAACCCTTTCTCTTTTCGAATCGTTTCATGGAATCGTTATCGTCCGCTTGAGCAGGCGGCCAAAACCTTGGTTTGGCTCAACCAAAGGGAAATAACCAAGCAAGAATGTTTCAGTTTTGTTGTTAAATCAGTTGAAGAAAATTTCCATTTAATTCCATGTCTCATGACCATTTTCTTAACGGGAGGAATTCTCACTTCCTATTTTTACCCTCTATTTATTCTGAAGACTTTTGACTCCTTTTTCTTCTTTTGTTGTTGGATCCAAAGGCAGTGGGTGCTTCTGGTATCTCAATGAAGTTGGCCTTGATCATGAACTCTTTGAGAACTGAGATCAAGTGAATATTTATTTATAGAATGCTGTATCTGGTACATGACTTGCATTTCTACTGTGGCAATTCACAGAATAATTAAGGATTTGAGTGGCTGAATAAGTCTTATTTTTAAAGTACTGAAGATCCTTGTGTTTTCATGTCTAAATTTACACATAATTGTAGATTTTCCTTGTTTATATTTATATATTCTGAACCCCAGTACATTTCTCCCACTTAGTTCAAGCAAAGTATGGTATTATACAGTATCGGTGCTGGTAATGTGATTACAAGCATTGTGATTATAATAATAATCCTTGCATTTGATGTAGCGCTTTTTCACGTCTTCTAAGATGTCTCAAAACGCTTCACACAATAGACTCTAAAGTGAATTGACTGTATATTTGAGGGCGAAACGCGGCAGCCAATTGTGCACAGCAGTGTCCCACAAACAGTCGTTGATTGAGGAGACCAATCTTATTATTGTTTTTTTTGAAGGATTATTATAAGGCGTGTGGAGTAAGGAAACTTGGCCAAGGTTTCGCCCTGCTGGGAATCGAACCCAGGCAGGGCGAAACCTTGGGCAAGTTTCCTTACTCCACACGCCTCAGAATAAACCTTCAAAAAAAAATAATAAAATTGGTAATTATCCACTGGAGGGCAGTGCAAGCTGTAAATAGTGTGGTTATTCCATTGGTACATTTTAAGTTACAGCAAACATAATACTGAATCTCTGAACCTTACCCACAGTTTGTGAGAAATGGGGACGATTCATACTTCTGCACCATCTCGGATGTTCTGAACTGGCTGCTGTTTCTTCACCAAAGCCTTTTAGAATTGGTAGAGATCGCGTGAAAGGCTTACAATCTTTGCAGGAAGAGTGGGAATAATAATGATATGTATAATATTATACATAATATGTTCTACTTTTGCAGTGACGCCACCCAGGCTTTTCGTTCTGTTGCTGTGACCCATTTGATTCCGATATTCTTTTCAGGTTTGCAAATTTGTGACCCAGAGCTGTTGCAGTCGAGTAAAACTCCCGTCCTCTGCCCCCCAACAATGTGCAGCAGCCCTAATTTCGGAGCAGCCCTCTTTGACACTATTTTTCATTTCCCACAAAAAAAAAATCCAATTTACTGCTATTTTCTACTTTACAATAACGCACACCCCATCCAGCCTGCCCAATGGCATTAATACTAAAGTCACCAATTGGACATGTGACAATATTCCACTGTTAACAAATCTCCATTACACAGCAGTTTTCAACATCAAGTCCCTATAGAATAAAGTATGAAACAAACTCATAAATTAGCCAACGTGTGGTAAAAGGTCTCAGTGCAAAAGCAACATAAAACATGTTCGTTACTTTATTATTTATGGTATGATCGTCATTAGTTCATTGAAACTAACATTGATTTATAATGTTGCCATTGATAATAACCTTTCAAAAGAACAGATCGGCTTTACACAACAATTCACCTCTTTGGATAATTGCAATGAGACTTCTGGAACCAATGCAAAGTTGTTCCAAAGTCTTCTTGTTAGTAATTCCATATATGTAAATTACCACTCGTACATTATTTAGATTTCCTAGAACGAATGCAAACAAAAGTTCAGCAATTTCATAATTAACGTTGACCTTATTTGAGATTACACTGGGGTAAAATGCCCAAACTCTTTGGAAATAATGTATGTTTATGTGGCAGAACTCTAATAACCTGAGGTGGATGGGACTTTCAGATTTGCATTGCATGAGACTAAATTGATGGCAGCTCACAATGGGGGCGGAGGCTGTAATAAAAGATAGTTTTATGTCTTGTGAAAATAACTTGGGAGAGGATCCAAAAAAAAACCTGCCATAAGAATGAGGGATTTTTCTGCGCTTTTTTCAGGTCGGGTACTGCACACAAACCTCCTGGAACACGGCACTTCTCCTGAAAAGTATTTTATTCTCCTGTCTGTCAGCAATCTAATTTGCCTCCTGGTTTGCTCAGATTTAGATGTAGCTCTATGTTACAAAACGTGCAATAATCATGTTCAGTATATTGCTTCCATATGCTCTTATTCCCATTCGCAGCCTAATTCCTAGACTTTCACACAGCAAGTACTTAACCTTTAAAGGAAAAGTAGTATAACCTCTTTGTTGTACGAGAAACTGATTAATTGTGCCATTATTCAAAAGGTTAAAGTAGTTATAAAACAAACGTTCATTTATTTTTAAATAAGGAGATAAATGTGGGTGGGTGGGTGGGGGTGGGGGTGAAATGCAGAACAAAATGATGATCCGATTGTACAGCAAAAATCACAAAACTTGCATTTCTCTAGCGCCCTCCACGCCTGGCGGTGTCCCAGAGCGCCGGGGGAGGGGGAAGGTGAACGTAGGCACAGTCAAAGAGGAAGGTCTTCAGACCGAAAAATGGGGAAAGAGGGGGGGCAAGGCGAAGGGCTTAAAGGGAGGAGTTCTGTGGCTACGGGGCGCAGTGGAGGTGGAGCGGAGGATTCGAGGGACAAGGAAGAGGCCGGAGCCAGTAGAGCGGTGGCAGCGGGTAGTGCTGTGAGGAGAGAGGAGGTTGGAGAGGTAGGGGGGTGCCAAGGCGTGGAAGGATTTAAAATTACATGACAAAAAGGATGACACTCCACAAAAGCAGCTACTTTTATACAAATGCAGTCAATTCACTTTACAGTATATTCTGTGAAGCGCTTTGAGATGTTATGCAAGGATTATTATTATTATTACTTTTATGTGGGTATGCAATGTCCTCCAATGACCATTTCTATTAGAGGCTGTACATGAAAGAGCTGAATAAAGCAATTACAAAATAGTTCAATAATTGAAACCATCTGCCTTGTGCCACTAAAACTTTGTTTGGATTGCTAGCTTTCATTCCATTCGAGGGCCAGTTGTTCTTTTTGTTCCTGCTTATAGTTGTAATTTTGATAAGCTGGCAGCAAACGCACACAGACTTGAAAAAGCAGAAGATACGTTTCACCACTTTTGCGCACGTAGCTCTAAATGGCAAGTCTCACTTCCACTTGAGTACATACAAGCACAGTGTATACCATGCAGTCTAACCTCATCCGAGATCTACTCATTGCCGAGTTTCTGTCCTCCCCTGTAATAGTTATTTGCCTCACCACGAAGATAATAATAATAATAATCCTTGCATTTGATATTGCACCTTATCACGTCTTCGCGACGTCTCGAAGCGCTTCACAAAATATACTATAAGGTGAACTGACTACGTTTTGTGGGCAAAATGCTGCAGCCAATTGCACACAGCAGTGTTGCACAAACAGGCGTGGATTGAGTGACCAGATAATTTTTTAAAAACATTTTTG